>NC_138919.1:975833-1575833 GCF_965231255.1 Vanellus vanellus
GATGAGGTCTTTTTCCCTTCTACAAGATCCTATCCCCCTCTGGCATTGCATTGCACAGTGGTAGAGCTGTCCCACAGAGTGTTCCTGGTGTCACCCAATGTGTCCCACCCCAGAGGACCAAGTATTGTGTATGAGACAACTTCTACCTGCAACACAAGATCCCTCGCCACATTCCAGCCTACCTGGATGGACACGCGCTGTGCCTGTACATCAGGAGAAGGATTTGGTGCTTCTACTGCACTGTGTGGCACAGCTTCTGCGGTGTTGTAACCAGGGATGTGCCATCGGTGACCTGCACTGAATTAAGGTTATCACGATGGAAAAAGTCTACAGCATTCAGTCCAAAGTCCTCCTCTGCCTCTGCGCCACTGAAACAGCCCCTCAGCTGCAGTCTCTGCACCGCAATCACACAGTGCTCCCAATCAAGGAAAACTGCCGCTCCCCCCCATGCCCTGGTCCCCATTGTCTTCACATTTAGTACGCACTCTAGAAAAAAGGTTTGTTGTAGTGTCCTACACCAAAAATACTGGTTCTTCAGCAGAAAAGACTCAGTGGGATATCTGAGGCTCTGCGTGAGCCTTCACCGATCCTACATGGAGCTGGTCCCCCAGTATTGGTCTGGTGATGTCCCCTGTATCACAAGGGATGACATACAAAGGTGAAGTCCCCATCCCCTGCAACACCAGCGCCCACCTGTGCTATCTCCAAGGGTCCCGACTAGTACAAGCTCTGGCAATGGCCAGTGTGCCCAGCGCAGAGTGCCCAAAAGCACACCCATCAGCTCACTCCAGGAACCACTGACTCCAGGGTCGTTCTTCAGGAGGTCCAGATCCTATTTGAGTCCACCAGAGGAGAACACGTTCCTCCCGCCTGAATGCTCCCCACTGTGGCTCTGGTTTCCTTGAGAAGCTTTGCCTACAAGCAAATCCCTCACAACCGATAGCCAAAAGGGAGCACTGGCCATTTTAGGGAGTGGGTCACAGCAGACAGCAGGGAGAGCACTGGTCTCCCAGTGCCACATGTACTGGTTTCTGCTCCCGGTGAGCCCTCAGCCCCGCTCAGCACCTGGAGCGAGCCGCCTCCGCGCTGCCTGTGGGCTGCCGCTTCTCAGCAGAAATCCCTCTTCCCACAGGGCTCCCGCGGGCCTGGGATGGGCTTTGCTTTGCGCTCCGTATTAGAGGGGTGAGGAGAGAGAAGCCCCTTCTGCCGCCCAGCCGGAGCGTCACACCGTGTGCTGGAAGAGGGTAACCCGAGCTGTGGTTTACCCGACATTCCTTGTGGCTCCAGCTCCCCAGCCAAAACAAAACCAACATTTTCCTTTTTTTTTTTTTTTTTTTTCATTCCCTCCTCTCTTTGAGGCCAAACAGGAGGAGGGGGTCCCCCACAGTACTTAGCCGAAGTCATGCAGGCTGGAAACCAGTTAAACCCAGCCGCTTCCCGTCACTGTTCCCAGCCGCGTCCCCTGCAGCACCCTCCCCACAGCGGCACCCAGGCGAGCAGGGTCCATGGGGCGACGCCGTGGGGCGACGCCGTGGGGCCAGGGCACACAGCGAGCATGTGGGAACAGGCTATCTGCTCCTGGCGCACGTAAATCGGTGCCGCTGTGAGCGGAGCCGGAGAAGCGCCGCTATTTATCTCGTCGAGGAGCCGAGGCCTCTGTCTTTATAGGGCTTTAGAAACTTCCCCGAGAACAGCCAGCGAGAGGAGAGACGATGGTGCTCCAGCGATAACGCCAGTTGTGTTCATGTTACCCAGTAGCTGTGGGGCTTTCCAAGGAACATGGAAAACAAACTGGAAGCCATCCCCAGCACGGTGATCACGAGCACAGCAAATGGGGAAATTGCGGAGGAGGAAATCGGGCCCCGAGGCTGCAGAGCGAGTGTCACTTGTGTCACCCAGCTGAGCGCTGCTGGCAGCATCCCCACCTACCACCTCCCAACAGTCTCACAGCATTTATACAAAGGGTCCCGCTACCAGTACCATCCCACAGTGGGGCAGGTGGCCATGGGACGGGGTGCCAGGAGGGAGAAACAGCTTCTCTGCTCTCACCAAACACCTGAATGCCCCATTCCGTGCCATCCCGCTGTGCCACGGGGCACACTGAAATGCAACTGGGTAGGAGGAACTGGAAAACAGGCTCACTCTCCAAAACACTGGGTCAAGGGGACATGCTGAGCCCTGTCCCCAAGCAGGGGGGGGGGGGGGGGAACAGCAGGAGCAGCGAGGAGCCCCAGCCACCATGGATGGACAGGGTAGACCTTGGCTGGCTGCCCGATGCCCACCAAGCTGCTCTCTCGCTCCCCTTCCTCAACAGCAGCCCCAGCGCGGGGGCCGCGCTTTGCAAATCTCAAAACAAACACAAGCCGGCTTGGGAAGACACATGGTTCGCTAAAGTAGAGCTCAAAAGCCACAAGCCCCTTTCAGAAGCCACCATGTCAAAGCACCAGCTCGGGGCAGGGTTGAAGGGGGTGGTGCTGAGCTGAGTTCTCCCCACGCAGTGCAAGAGCTGAGCGACGCGGTCAGTGGGCACATCGGTGTCATCGTGCCGAGGGGCTGTGGGGGTAACAGGAGCAGGAGGGTGAGCTCGGCGCCTCGGCACGCTGCTCCCACCACGGCGGGGCTCTGTCGGACCCAGACATGGTGGGCGGCGCGATGAAACCCGACTTTCAGCACCCCGGGGGAAATCCCAGCACTGCCGTTCTTCACGGCACCGCTCCCTGCAGAGCCGCCCTCCCGCCAGGGTCGCTGCTGCAAAGGTTAAGGCTGAAATTCTCTGTCTGAATTAGAGAAGCACAGATTTAACGATCATAATGGCCCTTTTCTTGGCGTTCGTGCTTACAAATTTACCAAAGGACTGCTGCTTGCTGGTGTCAGCCCTTCCTCAGCACTGCTGGAGAGCTGGCTCCGTAGCAGGGAAGTCTCCACAACGGGGAAAAAACTACGTTCACCACCAAGGAATCGCAAAGAGGGAACCGCCATCCTGGTGAGCGGGAGATGTCAACAAGGAGAGGGTGGGAACACACACCAGTTCGACGCGGGAAGTGGTCCCAGCTGGGTGGGTACAGGTGAGAGGCAGAGGCACTTCCCAAGTGGGGAACATCCATTCTAGAAGCGCTAAAATCTGCTCCTCAGGTACCAGGACAAAAAAAAAAAAAAAAAAAAAAAGACAGAGATGTGCCAAATATCAACAGTGAGCAATGCCATCTCGTTTCACGTGATTGCATCGATAAACTCCCAGTTAATTCGACAGTTTGGTGAGAACACCACTACCCTGCAGACACCAGCCAGCCTATCAGCAGACGGGGAGGGACAAGGTGCTCGGCATCCTGCCCGGGGAGCAATTTTAGGACGAGGGACCCCCCCCCAGGTAGGGGTTTTTACCTTCCCCAGCCACAGGACCACAGCTGCAGTTAGGGGAAAGAGTTAACGTTTCCCCCAGTTTCTTACCCTGTTATTCAATCCATTATTGACGTTGAAAAGTCGTCACGTTACAAGCCAGCAGTCCACGAGTATTAAGAGGAAAATAGAGGCACGCAGAGAGAGACACACACCGCAGAGACGTGGGCCCCTCTGAGCTATGGTTACGTTACCGCACAGAAACTCCTTTCCCAGACTTGTTTTCCTCCCCCCATTTGGTACAAACCCCACTCGTTCGTTATTGGCGTTTAATGCCCCAGTGAATCCCTAAATCCAGCTCACAGAGAGGATTACTGAAGGGAGAGCGATGGCTGCACCGGGGCTTTTTTTCTCAGGCTTCAATAGTTGCAATGCTCTGTGGTGGGAATGAGGACCAGGATGGTGGTGCCAGGGGCTGGAGCCCCTTCACGGCTGCCCCAAGGATGCTTTGCCAGACCTGTGCCCCCAGCCTGGGCTCCCGCAGCCGGACATCCCCCGCAGTGCCCTCCCCGTGGCACGGCACAGGCCGGCACTGCTACCGAACACACCTCTCCCGGCTCCGACTGCCGTGGCTCTCACCGAGCCAGGGATGGCAGCTCTGTGCCAAGACAGAACCATTTGCTACAGAGCGCCGACATCAAAACTGTTCATAGGGACAGATTTATTCCCTATACAGGAACGGCCAGCAGGGCGAGGGAGGGGATTCTGCCCCTCTGCTCTGCTCTCATGAGAACCCCCCGCAGTGCTGCCTCCAGCCTTGGAGTCCTCAACACAAAAAGGACATGGACCTGTTGGAGTGGGGCCAGAGGAGGCCCCAGAGATGCTGGGAGGGCTGGAGCCCCTCTGCTGGGAGGACAGGCTGGGAGAGTTGGGGGGGTTCAGCCTGGAGAAGAGAAGGCTCTGGGGAGACCTTAGAGCCCCTTCCCATCCCTAAAGGGGCTACAGGAAATATGGTAAGGGACTCTTGATCAGGGGGTGGAGTGAGAGGATGAGGGGGAACGGTTTTAAACTGAAAGAGGGGAGATTTAGATGAGATACCAGGAAGAAATTCTTTCCTGTGAGGGTGGTGAGCCCCTGGCGCAGGTTGCCCAGAGAAGCTGTGGCTGCCCCATCCCTGGAGGTGTTCAAGGCCAGGCTGGACGGGGCTTGGAGCAACCTGGGCTGGTGGGAGGTGTCCCTGCCCAGGGCAGGGGGGGTGGACTAGATGGCCTTTAAAGGTCCCTTCCAACCCAAACCATTCTATGATTCTATACCCTCCTTCAAACCACGCCTCACCCTGCACTCAGGCCCTAAGACAGTGCTTCTCTGGGGGGTTCAAACCCAGCAGCAGGAAAAGAAAATTAGAAAAAAACAAAACAAAACAAAACAAAAAACCGAACGGTGGAAAAGCAGGTACCCACAAAGGTGTCTTGTCGCTACAGCCAGTGCTGAGGAGGGGAATGCCACAGCGTTACAGACCTTGGTCTGCCACGAAGCGTTTGCTTCCCATCAAAGCTCCATCAAGGACTTCAGGCTCCAGCAGCCTCTCCATCCTTGGACATCTCCATTCAGGCTAACCCCACAGGAGCCCCAAACTGGAGCGTGTCCCCCTGCCTGCCCATGGCTGGTCAGCACAACCCCGGTGGGAGCAGCCCAGGCGAGCTGGGAAGGTGGTGGGGCCCTTGTGATGGCAGGCAGGGGACACTATCCTGCCTGCAGGCAGGGGAGGCAGGAGCCTAGCAGCACCTGCCCATTGCAGGGTCCACCACGGGCAGGGTGGAGGAGACGTAAGGCACGAGGCTGGACTCGTTGAGGGAGCTCGCCAGGCACGCTCGCTCCCCGGTCATATTTTATTTCATCTCCTGATGGGCGAAATGTGTCCTTAATTTGTTCTAAAAGAAAAAGAGAGTGAGCTGCATTCTCACACCCATAACGAAGACAACACGCAAAGCCCTTTAAAAGCAGGCGCCACACATACTACGCGCTGCCTTTTTCTAATTAAAGATGTCTTTTCTAGTTAGCCGGGGCCGCGCGCGAGCTCCAGGCGACGCTGCCCGGCGGGTGAGGGCCCCGCGGGCTGCCCGCTCCT
The DNA here is from genome assembly GCF_965231255.1 of Vanellus vanellus. NCBI lineage: Eukaryota > Metazoa > Chordata > Aves > Charadriiformes > Charadriidae > Vanellus > Vanellus vanellus. The sequence goes on from NC_138919.1 coordinate 981,298, forward strand.
GCCCGGCGGCCAGCAGGGCACCGCCTCGCCCGAGGCCACGCTGCGCCTTCGTGCTTGGAGGCCGAGCACGGGCGAAGGAGCGCGTCCAAACGCTTCCCAGACGATCCCGTCCCCCGAGGGCTGTTTCTGGCTCAGCCAGCGTTTGAGAAAGAGGGGTGCATCTGGTTTTAATCTTACCCCTCGCGGTAGCTGTCACCATGGGTTTGCTGTCAGGGTAAAAGATGCCTTCACGCAGCCCTGTGCCAAAGCAGCAGACATGAAAACCTCAGGCTACAGCAAAACCCCCATGTCCTGGGCTACCCCGGCCCCAGGGCTCCGCACCTCGGCCCAGCAAGCAGGAGAAGGGGCCATCGCTCCTGCCCCATCGCTCCTGGGGCAGCCGGCTGACAGCAAGCGCAGGAGCTGAGCGACATAGCATTAGGGTTGAGCGCCTTTGTTTCAGCCAGCAGCCACGGCAGCGCCGGTGAGAGGGGGTACGACAGCCCCAGCTCCCCTGGGGACCCCGGCGGCAGCACCCACAGCAGGCAGGCTGTGGGCACCGCGCCGGTACAGGCAGCGCAAACCCTCCCGGTGCCGGTCGCCTGCCTCGGCGTGCGCGCACTCCAGCCATGGATCTGCGCTCCAGTCGCCTCTTCCCTTCCCCCAAAAAACACAGGGAACCACAAGAACCACAAAAATGCATCTTCTCCACACTGCAGAGCCTCTCTCTCTGAAGGGCACGCCGCGCTGCCGGAGGACCAGCCGCTCTGCTAACCCACGGCTCTCGCCGCCTGGAGAGCCGCCAGCTTTTAAAAGCAGCTGTCACATAAAAGCAAACATTGAAAACCATTACATTTACAGCAGTTTATCTTTAATGCCGTCTCGGTTTTTGACGTTGCTCCATTCTGCTTCAGTCAAATGGTCCCCCCCTTGCAGCCGGCGCGTCCGCCCCTCCTGCGTGTTCACGCCTGCCAGGAGGCTCCTCCTCCTCCTCCTCCAAATTTGCGGTGCTGTGATGTCATGCTGCTTTGCTGCAGCAACAGCGGTGAGGTCACGGGCTCACACAGAGGTCGTCAAATCTACCCCCTTCCCAAGCAAGGGAAGTGGGAGAGGAAAAGGGGGAAAGGGCAGAGGATGATGCGGAGATGTCACCAGGGGCTGGAGCAGACCAGCACAATGGGTTGGCCAAGCAGGTTGTCCCCAACCCCAGGCCATGCCACCACTCACCCGCAGGGACTGGCAAGAAATGGGGCTGGAAGCATCCTTGGGAGCCAAACCAGTGTTCCCCGGCTGCATCTGGGAACACCAGCCATCACCAGCATAGGAAAATCCCACCTCCTTGCTGTGTCCTGGGGTGTCCTGGCAGGCACAGCTCCTTCTGTGCCGTGCTATGCCGTGCCATGCCTGGCTGCAGGTGGGATACTCCGGCATCCCCCACGGCCCCACCGACTGCGATCTGTGTTACCATGGAAGGATCACACACCTCTTTTGCTCCTCCACGTCCCCTCCACAGCACAGCAGGGACGGGGGGAAGCCAGGACAGCCAACGGACTCACAGCTCTGCACAAGGACCCACCAGGCACAGGTCCAAGTGGCAGAGTCCCCGTGTGACACAGGGCAGGACTCTCGCTCCAGGGAGGTGAATCCCACCCTCTCCTCCTCTGGCTCTGCAGACCCTGTCCCCCACCTCTGCTCCCCCCAGCGCAGCCAGAGCCTCCAGTGCCACGATGGCAGTGCCAGCTCAGTGTCCTACAGCATCCCCCACCCCTTCACAGGGCACAATGTCCCTTCCTGCCCCTTCGGCAGATCCCCAGCCGGGCTGGGGAAGAGGGTCCAGCTCGCAAAGATCCCCAGCCCATGGGCCACATCCCGCTCCATATCAAGGGTCTGAGCCGGGGAAGTCACAGAAACACAAAATTGCTGAGGTTGGAAGGGACCTTTAAGATCATCAAGTCCAACCTGACAAAACCACTTCTAAACCATGTCCCCAAGTACCACGTCTACCCTTTTTTTAAACACCTCCAGGGATGGCGAAACCACCCCTTCCCTGGGCAGCCTATTCCAATGTTTGATAACCCTTTCAGTGAAAAAATTTTTCCTAATACCCAATCGAAAGTCCTCGTCCCCATCCCTCAGACCAACCAGCATTTCGCCCTCCGAATGGGGCAACAACCCAAGGAAGTCCAGTAGCGCGTCGGGAATTTCTCATAGCAAAGATCAACCCCAGATGGGCTGAATCAGGAAACTGGACAAACGAGGCCACTGAAAGCCAACGGGCAAATACTTGAAGAAGGGTTGAGGCGTGGAAAAGGCTCTCGGGGATGCGCACCCTAGTAATCACAGTAAAAAGCACAACACAGCAGTCATGTTCATGGGCCGGTGTCCACCTCTCCCCAGTACGGTCGCAGGGGGATGAGCCCTTGCCCCAGGCTCTCACCCCCATGGCAAGCCCGGGGACGGTGATCGGCTGTGAGGCAGCTCCCGGCTGGGTGTAGCCTCCTGGCAAGTTTTGTAGGAAAGGGCTCCCAAGCTGCCATCACACGTGCAAGCAAAAGCCTCAGACGCGTCCGGTTCCTTTGCTTGGGCTGAGCAGCGGTCGCAGTGGGGTGGAAGGACAGACACTCATTGTTCCACTCAGCGTTCATTCAGCTCATGACAAGTTTAACGCTACACAAACCAATAATGCACAAAATAAAGAGCAGCGCAACTCCAGGCAGCCTGACCGGCACGCACAGTTGTGCCATGGGCCTTACGATATTTGGCGTTCCCCTTAAAGCTCATGTTCCAGCCATTTTTAAAAAAAAACCCAATTTTAAGTGTATTTTCTAGCCCTTTGATTGCAAATAATTGAAAACACGGCACAAGAAGAGACAAAGAGCCCCACGCCACATATATTTTCTGATGCCGGATGCTTCTACCTCAACTTCATCATATCTGAGGACGGAGAAACCAAGGCACATGCCCGGCACACGCGCGCTCCGTTACCCGCTGGAGTCACGCAGGGTAAGGGAAGCCCAGCTCCCCATGTCCCAGCCCCCAGGAGCTTTTCGGTGGGCACAGGACCGAGCCCTCTACATCAGAGAAAGGTGCTGGCAACCCCGAGGGAAAACCCGAGCCCAGGCAGTGCCTGCCATCGTGCCGCGGCAAAGCCGGCCGGAGGGAAGGACGCACTGGGGAGGGCACCAGATGCCACTGAAGCCGGCGCTGGGCTGCAGCCCTCGGCCTCCTCTGACTGCCAAAAGACTCTTGTTGTGCCCGCAGCAGGGTTTGCCGCCTTGCCTGGCAGCCAGGAGAGTTTTATTGATGTCAAAAATGAATGGCGCAGCCCCGAAGCCCGGGAACGAGCCCCTCCGCACTGTTTTCTTGGCCGAGCCCGCAGATGCAGCGGCGCGGAGGTGCCAACTGCCCCCAGTCCCGCTTAATAAGGTGTTAACTCCCAGGCCTAATTGCGACCACTTAACATGTCAACACCCTTCACCTCTCTCCTGCTAAACAAGAAGTTTTGAACGGGCACCGCTCAGCGCACACTCGTGCGTTTGATCCTACGCTGTGTTTTCTTTCCATCTGCCTCCCCCCCATCGCTCCGGACGCGTGTCGGAGCCCTGCTTACCCCCGGCTCCTCCGGTCTCCCTCCCTGACCAGGGTGCTTTACCCAGCATCTCCTTTCCAACCGGCCGTCTTCCTCCCTCTCTCTTTCTCCACACACCCCCATGCACAAAGAAAACGTCACTCGCAGCATCCTGAAGTTGCACAGAAAAAAAAAAAAAAAAAAAATGGCAGGAAATTAAAAAGGTTCATGTAACAACGTTAACACAGCTGTAACGAACAGCTAATGTGCGTGTGTGTATATATATATAAAACAACGTGCCAGACAATCCCCTCACCAGAAAAGCAGGACAGCACGCTAATGCCTTTATCTAAATATTATGGGTTCAGCTGCTGGCAGCGCAGGCAGAAGGCAGCGCGCACACGTTTGCCATGATTACAGGTGTATTCTTCCAGTTTTCATCAGGAGATTTTTCTGAAGTGCCATTACCACATTTTCCACCTACTCAACATCGCTCCCATTTTTTGCTTTTTAAGGCACCAAAGATGAAAAATGAATAAAATCAGTCTCTGTGAGTTTCATCCTCGGCTCCATTTGACACACAGTTTCAGCAACTTTTTTTCCCGAAGCTGCGGGTACAAATACCTTTTGTCCATATCCCAACAAACCCACAGCACACAAACGTTATTTGCGTGCGTTATTTTTCCTAGAAAAGCTTTGTTCTTGGAGCATGCAAAGCAGACTCAGCCCAGCAACTCTCCCCCGTTGCACCGGGGTGCGGTTCCTATCCCTGCAGAGATAAGCGGGAATGAGGGGACACGCTCACGGTTGGATGCGCGAGAGCTGGCACCAGCACTTCTACTAGCAGAGCGCCTGCCTGCCAACCCCCCCCGAGGCTCACCCAACGCCTTCAATATTCTGCAAAGCAGAATATTCACATGAACTCCACTCTAGTCAAACTGTCCCACAGTTTTCTTTCCAAGTGCTCCCCTGCACGGCCCCAAGGGATGAGCTCATTCTTCCCTGCAGGTCTCGGAGACCCTTGGATTCAGGGTGGAAACTCATTTTGGGTGATGAGGGTTTTTCCTCACTCACCTTTTGCCCTGACCCGGAATCAGGGAGATCTGAGCAGTGGTGTCTCCTCACCATCACCTCCGTGGTCTCCCTGCTTGGCACTGGCTTTGAAGGTCACTTCAAGGCCAGCAGAGCAAGCCACTGCTCTGGAGGGTCATCTGCACTAGGAGGTGGCAGCAAATTCACCCACTTACAAGGCAGATGCCAGCACAGCCAAGAGCTTCCATGCAGATGCTCCCTCTCAAAACCAGGATGACCTTCAAAACGCAATTGAACAGGCACTTTGCTACTAAATTGGATGCACGTTGACCTATGTGCGTTGGCTTCACCCCTTTGGGGGATGCACCCAAGCTCTCCCCAAGTGCTCTTGTGGACCTGGCCAGCTGGAGGCAGACAGGGGGGCCACCACCCTGGCTGAAAAGAGAGCTGCAGACTGGGGGACAACCCAGCCTGGTCCCATCCAAGAGCCCTTCCAGCGCACGGGCACCAGGAGAGATCATTTTCTGCAAGTTATGGCCCTGCTGGTTCTCCTGCCCCTTTCTCAACGGGGAAAGAGCTGACCAAGCTGAGCTCTGGAGAGTGTCTTTTGTCATGGGTGGCACAGAAGCTGTGTGCAGACACCCCAGAGCCTGGCAGACCCTCTCATGGGAGAGGTTGAGATAAGCTCCAGCTTATGGCCTAATAGGTCAAGGATGGGACAAGCCCTGTTAAGAGGTTACCTTATAAACAGGCCACAACCAAACCTCCTTCCTTGGCCATCCACCTGCCCTGAGGTCCTCCCGTGAGCTGGGAAAACAAAGATGAAGGGGCAGCGGGGGAATCACCCTGCTCCAGCCCCTGCTCCTGCCTCGTGCCGAGCAGGACACTGCACCGGAGCACTGATGGGTGCAGCGGCTCATCACCAGCCTGATCCGCATGCCAGCAAGGGCACTGGAGCTCTCCTCCAAGCATCGCAACGCAGCGATGACCTCAACCGAGCTTCTGCTAGCGTCACAAATTAAAGCTCAAATAAAAATGAGGAAGGGGAAGGAGAACCTGCAACGTGTTCAGCTCCATGGGAGAGAGGAGGGAGGGTGCGGAGGAGATCAAGGAAGAGGAAAGCAAGGTTTGGGAAAGTAGAAGCCAGACAGCCGAGGGATTTCGCTCCACTTTGCCAGCGTCGGGAGCCATCGCCCTGAGCACTCAATGGGGTTGTGAACAGCGAAACCCGATCGGCTGTTAACCCAGGAATGCGTGGAAATGGCAACTGCGCATAACTCCGGGGAATCCGCCACCGGTGCCCCCAGCACCCGGAATCGCACGAATAACCCGCGCGCTTCGCGCATGAGCTCATCCCGGGGATAATACCCTCGCATGAGTCCAGCCGGCAGGAATTTGCCGCACGCTCTGAGGGCTGGGGGCGGATGAGGGGGGACACCCTTCTCCTCCTGCTCCTTTCCCCTTCCCCTCCCACCACCGCCCCACATTTCCCACGGATCACGCGTTGCATCCTGGGAGTGCGCACGGGTCCCAAAAGCCCAGCGAGCCGCGCTCGGCCTCCCCCTCTCCCAGTGGGCAGGAGAGCCCACAGCCTCCCTTTGCAGGGCTGCGGAGAGGTGCTGGGGAACCTGCTTGACCCCATAAAACACTATAAAGTCAGGAGGAAAGGAAAGGAAAGGACGGGAGAAGCATCTGCACTCCCACAGCCCAAGCACCAAACCTCCTTCTTTGGGCTCCTCCAGCCTGCTGGGATAGGGGACCGGGAATGTCTTCTCTATTTCACCCATGTTCCAGCTGCTGGTGGTGCTTCTTGCACCCAGTGGGACTGGGAGGGCCCCTGTTCCATCCCTGGGAGCACCTCAGACAGCATCAGGTGTTGTACCACTCCTCACAGCACTGCATCCATGCAGCTTCTCTCCCCCCCTCTGCTTTCACCATAGTCTGCCTCATGGAAAGAGGCTGAAATCCATGGGGATCTCCTCTCCCTACGACCCATCCTGCTCCCCAACACAACAGCTTCCTTCTCCCCAGCAGCCAACAACTCATGGAAGAGCCCCAAATATTATTTGCGTATTTCGTTCCTCTCTCTCCTAACCAAATCAGCCCCAGACCCCGCTGTCTGCCGAAACTGATGGTAAAAATCCCATGGAGCAGGAGCAAGACTTGACCTACAGTTGGGGGATTAGCTGTGCTCCACAGGGCAGATATCCAGGTGGCCCATGAAGCCAGCCCGGCTCACAGATGACACATTTGTCACCTCTCAAGCACTGATGCCTCCTGGCTTTTCTGGGGACCGGCTAAGACTAACAAGGGAAAGCCGAATGGGACCTGTCTGCCCCTTCCACACCTTGACGTGCCTCCTCCAGCAAGCAGCTGTCCCACATCCATCTTCTGGTGTGAACCAAGGGGAAACAAAGCCACCACAATGGGAGAGAGAGCTCAGACCTGCAAGACCAGAATTCAAGCTGCAGATACCGGGGACACGGGGCTGCTGGTGCTGAGAGGGCTCAGCACGCCCCATGTCTGTCGGGAAGAGGGGAGGTGGCAGCAGACAGGCAGGTTGCAAGCATGAGATATGCCCACTGGGTTCACCGCAGTGAAGGGTGATGGGGCCGGACCCACTGTGTCGTCCTCCTCTCCAGCCATCACCTGTTCTGCTGATGTGGAGGAGCATCTTGAATTCTCCACCCCGAGAGATACGGCAGCTTTTGCCTCCCCATGCTCTCATCCACCTGCACACGTGTTTCTCGTGCTCCTCGGCTGGATCACGGGACACATGGGCTGCACGTGCTGCCACACGGGAGAGGGACCTGAGGACGAGGCATGGCACCTGGCACCAGGACTGCTGCCAACCACGTAGCTCCAAGGGCCACCATCAGGTCAGGGGGACCAGAGTCAGCCCTCCCAACAGCACCCCAGCAGGCCCCAGTGCTCAGCTGGGTCCTGCTGGGGCGAGTCCCCGTCCCAGAACACAGAGTCTGGTGCGGGTTACTTTGCACAGGGGCAAAGCATTTACACCCAAGGTCAGATAATCTTAGTTTTGGAAGCAATTCCGGGCTTTTTGAACTGCCTCCAGAGAAGAGGGATCTTCTACCTTTGAACTGGATGATCCAATCTTTCCGCAAGCACTCCACCACTGAATCCCTCCCCTCCAGCGGCTCAGCTCCGGAGCCTCTGATGTCACTCACCCTGGAAATGCCAGGGCAGGAACAAAATGAGCCAGCCCAAAAATAGCCTAGTCGTGACAAAGGTGCAGGCTGGGCACACGAGGCTGGGTCCATAATGTGTCCCCCCCTCCGGCTGGACAGACCCTGAAAGAGCCCTGGAGATGCAATTTAATACATCAGTAGAAAGACAGTTCGCTTTACACCTGGACTACTCTGCTCAAAGCAGTGCCACATTGGGCTACAGGTCTCCTGGAGACCCCTAATGTCCCCTCACCACCAGGAGCACCCCACGGAGAGCTCCCAGCTTCTCCTCCAGCCTGGGGCTCTCCTCTCCCGCGAGGCAGCATGGCCCAGGGGCCGGCTGGGGACCCAGGGGTGCACAGAGCCAGCAGCGGGAAGAGAAAGCACCAACACTCAAGCTGCAAAAGGAACAAGAAAGCGAAAAGTTAGGGCAAGTAAATGGAAAGCTGAGAGATGAAACAACAGCAGGACCAAAAAAAACAAGAGTGAGACAGAGCCAGCAGGAGACACAGACAGTCCATCCCAGGAAGAGGGTTAGGAGCAGATGCAGAGTAGGGGTAGTGCCTAGTTTTGACCCCTTCCAAGCCTCCATCCTACCCCAGAGCTGCATTTATGCTTACACACCAGTGCCTGGGACATGGAGCAACAGGAGATGCTTTTTTCTGCCCTGGGGGTTCCCAGCCCTCTGCCCCAAAATTATTAACCACATCACGTCACCACCAGTAAACTTAGATATTTTTTTTTCCCCAAAGCCTGCCAAGAGCCCTGAGCAAACTGTCGGCATGTGAGACGGCGCACGGTCCTGCGAGGAGGATGCTTTGGAGCCCAGGGTAACCGGACACCCAGCTGGCTAATGAAGGGAAAGTGATTTATCCCTTTCCTGGGAGAGTGGGGATCAGTGTGAGCCCCCCCCCCCCCCCCCCCAGGGTGGGGGGAGCAGCACCCCAGGAGACCCCGCGAGCTCAACAGATTCCCCAAAGCTGTTTCCAACCCGCAGACGAAAGCCGTGCCAGCCCCTTCCCAACGTGCCGGCGGTGGCCCCGTGGCGTGCCAGGCTCCTCGTGGCTCGCCCCGAGCCAGACGCCAGGAGACAGAGTTACCAAAGTCTCCAGAGAGCCAGGCGGGAGGTGAGGAGGAGGAGGAGGAGGCCGAGGGCTCATGGGGAGACTCGCCGCTCCAGCGCGACACCTAAAGGACTCGTCACATGGATGCATGAGGAGGGTTTTTCCGCCGCATCCCGGCTCCGGCTTGATCCCTCCGGCTGTAGGCACCGGTGCCAGACACAGGCGCAGGTGGCTGAAGCGCTGTGGCTCCTGCCCACGCTCCGAAGAGATTTAGGTGACACTGGACTTAAAATACCAGAGGGACTGCACATGCCTCACCTATGTCAGCACTGCTGCCAGCGCACGGGGCAGGGGGACGCAGGGCGTGCAGCGCTGCTGCCCCCAGCACTCCCAACAGCAGCCCCGTTTGGGGACAACTACGATGTCCCCAAAAGGGAAGGGAGTTTGGGGCTGGCACCAACATCTCCTCGTCGGCTCTTTGCCCTCCCCAGGGGCTTCAGAAACAGCAGCTCTGCCCCTCGCAGACACAACCAAACCTGGCCTAAATGTCCCAAAGCAGACATGCAGGGATGAAGTCGCAGGACGGTTTACAAGACGAACGGGTGCCACGCGCGAGGAGCCACGGTTGGGCTGCAGGAGCCCCAACGGGGTTCACATTTTATTTTATCCAGACTCATGGGCTGGTGCCGTGTTCTCCTTTCAGGGAGCACCTGCTGGAAAGGAACAAAACCATAAGCTGAGGAGGAAAATAGGTGAGATGGAAAGGTGCAGTGCGCAGCGGGTGCCGGCACAGAGCCGAGAGCCAGCAGCCCCCACACCTGAGCGCTTCTCTTTCTTCCTACCTTGTTGAACATAGTGCTTCCCGGTGCTTCTCTGCCTGCCTTTCCTGCAGGAAAGTCCTGCAAGGAACTTCGCAGGTATCGAACTATTAGGCTGCTCAACAAATTATTTTGAAACCTACAGAACTGATTATTCCCGAGAGGCTTTTCTGCGTTTCTTCTACACCAGACTGAAATGTTCCTTGGCAGGTGCAAATTTCTGTACTAAATTCCAAACAAAGACCTATTCCCAACAAATTACAGCAATTTCCTTGCACCAACTGAGACAGGTTACAGCACGAGAGCCTCACCCCATCTAAATCCTTTGTGACCCCCCCATTTGCCCCAGTCATACCACGACCTTATTTTTATTAAAGGCAATGGGATTTTCGGACCAGCCCCATGCTCCAGGAGCAGAGGTGGTCTGGTCTGGGTACTTCCACCCCTGAAGCACTGTAGGTGATGCACCGACCGACCGCAGACGGGACTCTCACACTAGACCTCAGCCCAAAAACACCCACAGGTGCTGCCAGGGCGCAGCAGGCTGTCCCCAACCCCTCCCTCTCCCCTCCCCATCCAGCCCCTCTCTGCCCCCCCTTGGCACAGATCGCCTTTCAGAGGAGGGAACCAAGATGCTCCAAGTGCCTCCCAAACCACTGCCCAACGCCACCAGAGTCATTTCGGCTGCTTTTGGTGTCTGACTTCACCTATAGCCGGGTGCACACCACAGGGATGCTGCTCACCCCCCCCCCCAGCACAACACCGGTGGCTGCTGAGCAATGCTGGCAGCGCCCGCGCACCATGGGCAGCCCCAGCACCAACCTGTGCCACGGAGGAAGAGGAAAGGACTTGCTGGCCGCTGCCGAGCAAAGCGGGGGCGAGGCGAGCAGCGCTGCAGGGGAGGAGAAGGACCACAGGACGGGGACAACCCCAGATTTTTCCTAAAACTCAGAGACAATGGCGCTTTCCTATGGGCAGAGCAGCAACACCCACCATGAAACCCATCCCTTCTGAGCACGGTAAATGTTAATAAATATTCCCTAGGAAGGGAATTAGTCGGATATCACATCTTATTGGGGGGTGGGGGGAGAGGAATAGGTTTTGTGCCTCGCTGGGAGAAATATCACGTTTCCAGGTCCTGGCAATCGCCTTTGGGGAGTGAACAAGCAGCACCCAACAAAATCTATCCAGCACCCAACAAAATCTATCCATGAGCATCACCCATGGTGAGCGGGCACCCAGCTGCTTAGACGACGGATCACACATGCGTTAGTGCATGTATATATCAAGGTATATATATAAGGGAATGTCCCACACTTATTAGAGGGAGAGAGAACCTAGCCTGCTAATTACACAGGCTAATTCACTCATTGAAGGCCAGAGTTGCCCCTCGTGCGTGGTGTCGGGGGGGGGGGGTGGGGGGGGGTGGGAAGCAGCCGGGAGCCCCTCGCAGCCGTGGGGGACCCGCCTCGGGTTTCACGACTGGGGGGAGCGGGACAGCGCTGCCTTCCCCGCCAGCGGTCTCCCGTTTCTAAACACCTCGCTTTCGTCTGCCGGGGTTGCATCAGCTCCCGCGCTCGTATTTATAACCGGGTTTTAAAACCTGATATTCCATTTCCAGTAGCTCGGTGGGGGTGAGCTGAATTCACAGGGCCCCCAGCCAAGCAGCTGCTGCCAGCGTGATCCCTCTTCCCTTCACATCCTGCTCAGAAAAGCTCCCCACCGTCAACCTGGTGCCACGGCTTACTGGCATGGTCTCTTTAATTAGCTGACCGAGGCACAAGGCAGGCCCTCATTAAAGAGATAGCTGATTGAGGCTGGGCGAGTGGCACGAGGAGCTTGGTCGTGTTTTACACCGCGCCAGTTAATTGAATTGCGTGCACGCTCAGGCACATCGCTCCCTCCCTCCCTCCCTCTCCCAGCATGTCTTACCACCAGCCTGAGGCTTTCCAGATTCAAAAGACCCCCAAAAGCTATTTTTAAATTGACAGATGGGTGGGGAAGGGGCTGGCCCAAGAGAGGGAGGGGAGTCCCTTTGGGACAGCAGGCTCCAGCCCAGGCACAGCCTCTCCTTGCAAGGAGAGCCGCGGGCTTGGAGGAGCTGGAGATCCTTCTCCTGCAGAGATCAAAGGCGGCTGAGAGGCCCCTGGACCACCACCAGGCTCTCCCCCACTTTGTCCCCATGCCGGGGCAAAGGATGCCCCGGCTTGAGCTGCTGCGGCACTGCGATGCCAACTCGCAGCCGGCTGGAGATGGCAGACGGACCTGTCCCTGCTATCGGCCCAATGCAGCTCCAGGGACCTTCACTCCCTCCAGGAGGAAAATTCCAGCTGCTTTAGGTTATAAATAAAAAATGACCTGATGAAAACAGCCAATCTCCTGGGCACCAGGATCAATCACACACCTATTAAGTGTACAAAGCAACCTCTCAAAATAACCGCGATTCATAAACCCTGACACCAGGAGCAGATTTGAAGCTTGGCTGGGACCCATCGCCCCATGTGCTTCCATGTAGCATCTCTTTCCACAGCTATTTTGCCTTCGCTATTGTTTGTGGAGAGCCGTACACCCCAATCCAGCAGAAACAGCATAAAAAGGAGAACCTGGGTCTTAAATAAATCCTCTCCCAGCCTCAGCTGCACCGTACGCATCCGCAGAGGCCAAGCGGCTCCTCTGCATGCAGGATTGCTTCCGTGGAAAAGGAAAGTAGCATTCACAAGCCTGAAAGGGGCAGCAAAAGGACAAATTGCCTATTATTTGAAACGTGTTTTGGGAACCTCAGCTGAAAAGTATCCAAGAAATGCAATAAGCCTGAAGTTCTCCAGGCTGCTGGCTGGATGCGGCAGCACTGCTCCATCCCAACCTCGGGCATCAAGGACCAGCTCGCTTTCGGATAGCTCTGCACCTGCAGCGCAGTTGGGCAGGGCGTATTTGGGGCAGGAGGGGTGGGTGGCCAGCAGGAAGCAGCACGGTTCCCTGCCCTTACTTCCAAAGCAGCCGGCTGGCCTTGCCCCGTCACCCCTGGACATCCAATGCCACCTCCATGGTGGCAGCAGCTCAGCCACCCAGCCCTGAGCTCTGCGCTCCGGCGTGGCACAGCACGGGGCACCAGGCAGCGAGTACCCTCCATGCCGCCACCACCGCGGCCGGGCTGCTCCACCGTGGGGACAAGACACTGCCTAACCCCAGTTCCAGTGCTGCGGGGACATCTCAGCCACCCAGTCCTCAGGGCTGCTGCTGGGAGAGCCCTGGCCGCGCCGACTGGAGGTGTACCATGTGGAGTGAGTAAAAACGTCACCTGCTGTCATAAAGACCCAATGCTAACAAATGGAAATTACTAATTTCCTGGTCATCCAGGTTTCAAAGCACTTATTTACAGGAGGAGAGCTCCATCCCTATTACCAGTCCTCTGTCATCCTGTCCCCCCTCATTCTGGGGCTCCAGGCAGCTGCTGCCTGAGGTGGAACAGGCTGGAACCACCAGATTTTCCACGACATGCAAGACAGGGAGGTGATCCTGTTTTGGAGAACGTAGCTGTTATTCTCTGATAACCCTGGAGAATAATGTGAGCAGACACTCAGTGAAGATGAAAAAGAAATGCAAAACCCAATCCTACTGACTAGTGCATGAGGTCATTCTTAAAACCGATGGGCGAGTTTCTGACGGGAAGCTGTTTTGCAGAGAAAGCCTCTGCCGGCACCCAGGGAGCAGGAGAAAGTACGGGGGTGTCTCCCAACAGTCCCCACTAACTGCTCTGAGCTGAACATCCATCTGACTGCAGCAGGGAGACCACGCTGGGCTGCCTCTGATCCACCCCCACGTAATTACCCAAACGCAGCATCCCTAGCAGGGAGGCAGCCTGCTTAAGGAGGTATGAACCGCTGCCTTCCAAGCTTCCCACGACGGCCACCAAAGCCTCAGCCCACTCGGGGAGAAAGCAGAGCATCCTCAAGAGCCTTTTTCTGATCATCTTCACCCCCAGGCAGTGAGGATAAGCCTCTGTTTAGAGTACAGCATTCATAATTCCAGCTTTGGGTAGACATGATGTGCTCTATTTGCTGACTTCACTCCCCCTTTGTTACAGGTGTTGAATAAAGCCATACACTCGAGAAGAGGAGAGAGCGATCCCGTCCCCGGCCCTGCCTGCGTTTGCTGAACCCCTTCAGACCCTGTTCCTGCCGCTGCTCTCCCAGCCCGGCTGCCGAAGCGCCTCCTCTTGCAGGGAGCGCGGGGGCTCCAGCTGCCTCATTTCTCGCTGACTGCTCAGAGCTCCTCACATGAAAGACACCGCAGCGCTACAAAGTACGAATGCATTTGAAGTCAGCAGGATTTAAGAAACATTCACATTTATCAGTTTTAAAATTAACATAAGCCTCGTACCTTGTAAGCTGACCTGAAGAGATCGCAGCGTCTAAGGCAGGGAGGTGCTCTCTAGATCATTATCTAGGAGAGCAAGATACTTACGCATTATACCACCACCAAATTTTGTTAATTATCTTGCAGCTACCCAGTAGTCAAGTTTTGTTTGTGCAAAAATAATAACCAAGCAATTATTTTCGTTCCCATTCGCCCATCCTATCAGAGGCACCATCAAATGAAGGCAAAGCCATTTGCTTACCCACGGGCAGCAAGAAGAGCTCAGCCAAGCACACATTGCTTTCACATGCGAGACTTTGATTATCCAGATAAATTTGGTTCTCCATCTTCACAGCAAGACGGTTTTGGGTACCAGCTCACATTGTGGTTAGCATGGAGCAATCCAGCAGCTGAGATCCGGATGGGAACACCAGACTGAATTAAACTCATCAATCACTCTAACCCCAAATCTTCAAGTGCTGCAGGACGTGGCAGCAGGATGTGGATCATCTCCACTCAGACATGTCCTGCAGCTCCTCTCAACACCAAAATGCTGGTTTCTTCTCACCTGGGTGATGCGTAGGCTCTTGCCAATGCAGTAGGTGGGAGCACCCCGGGAAAGGTGTGTGCCTGGTTTCCAGCTGGTCCCCATGACCGAGATCCGAGAGCGCCTGGAGGACAAGGGACTTCCCTGCACTTTTCATTGACCAGCAAAGGCAACTGGAAACAGAACCTGACTTTGCTGCCATTGCTGCTCATCATAGATGAGAACAGCAACAACAAAGCTTATGACACTTTTTGCTTTGATTACAGGTTTCCCCTGTAATTAAGAACAAGAACTACTGCAACAACAACAAAAAAAAACAAACAAACAAACAAACAAACAAAAAAAAAACCAAAAAAAACCACCCTGCAGTTCAAATCTCCAGCACTACAAACGAGGGCACAGGCACAAAGAGTCACTACCGCCGAGTAGGGAGGGGGGAGCTGACAGCCCTCCTTTTCCCTGCAGGGTTCAGCATGGTGAGGATGTCCGGGTGACATGCTCTAAATTAAAATCTGGCTCTCACTAGGCTGAATGCTAAACGAAGTGTCTATCCCAGCTCGCCTGAGCTACCTTATCTCAGCCATAGAGATACTGCTTTGATACATAGAGACGCTACTTTTGTCAAGGCATCTTAAGGCTGGCCACCCATTCCTGTTGGGAATTCAGCAGGATGGCTCCTGCTCAAACACAGTTAACTCTGGTTAACAGCCAGGGTGCCCCAAGTGCCCTGACAACTCCAAAACCATCACCAAAAACCCCAGGGATGCAGAAAAGATGCTACGGAGCAGCTGCCTCCAGAACAGGTCTCGTGGCCCACCAGGAAAGAGCCATCTTGAGCGCAGATCCTGCGGCACACACTTGCATCCCCAAAATGCACTCCCAAAACACAAGCACTACATAGGAAAACGTGAAGTTTTCCTTCTGGCAGGGCTGTCCAGCCCACGCAGGCAGCCACCGAACACGTGGGGCAGGAGGGCACAGGGCAAAACTGCTCCATGCTCATCACGCACGTGAGCTAGTTGGGCAAAACAGACCTCGTTTGCAGAGACAGGCAACTGCGAATGAAATAAGGGTGTGAAAACCCACCAGGGTTGAGAGGGAGGCATCATCTGTTGCAAAAAGCTGCCTGGTGATGCCCAGCCGGCTCTTGGCTGGGAGGAAGGAGGCAGGAAGCATTTAAGCTGTGTTGAGAGAAGATGATAGGAGCTTCCTCCAACAGAGCAGTTAAAGGCGGCAAAGCTCAACATGAAAGTGTCAGAAGAACTACAGGACTGAACAACCACCAAAGGCAGAAATACAGATGTGAACCCTGCAGACAGGACTGCGCAGAGAACGGGAAGCACAGGCAGCACAGGCTGCAAGAGGGCTACGGTGCCCCAGCACAACCACGGCAAGCAAGTACCAGGAGAGACCCGGACTGCACGTCCCTCAGATGAACAGATAAGCCCATCTTTGGGTTGATCAACCCAACAGGCAGGTGAGACACTTCTCCTCTGTCCAAGGGAGGATACCTCTGCCTGCTACTCCCAAAAAAATCTTTGAACAAGCAAAGAAGGCTTGAAATACCTCCTCTCCTCAGCTAAGAGCCTCCTGGGCTTCAAAACATCTAGTAAACCCAAGCCCAGTGCACGTCTTGCTAAGCAGGCTGTGGAAAGCAGGATGCCACCAGAGGTAAGTGTGCTGGGACCAGCCTCAGGCTGGGTCCAAACATGCCAGCATCTTGGGAGCACCAGGGCACACCACCGAGCACGGGGCTTGCTGCATCCCACGTCAACGGAGACAGCTTGAGGAGCAAACCTTTCTTCTGTGGCTTCGGAAACCAAAGGCCACAGCTTTCCAGGTCTTTGGTGAAAGCTGCGGACCAAGAATCGTACGCGAATGTGACAGTCACTGCCCGGCTAAGAGACAACTCACCTGCTGAACTCTCCCACAGATGAACTGTTTCTCTTGATTGCCACCACCTTATCTTTTGGCTTAATCTAGGGCAATGGAGTACATTTTAAGGCATAACATACATAATTTTTTTTCCTCTCTAAACACATCTTTTTCCACTTCTCTGTCCTCCAACAGCAGAAATTCAAATGTTGTCTATGCTTTACAAACCAGAAAGATTCCTAAGAACCAACAGACGTGACATCCCAACAGGAATGAACCACTGAATAGGAGGAAAAGCCTTATCCTTTGGTTTTATTTTGCTTAAAGACCCAATCTCAGGAAGAGAGAAATGTTCATTAAATTCTTTAAACCTAGAACTGAAAAAATAAGAGATTCTTCTCTCTCTCTCAGTTACTCAGATCTGCCAAAAAAAGATAAAAATTCATGTTTCTAGCGTAAAAAGCAAGTGCGTGCACATATACATCCACCAATACACACGTATTTACACTCTCTGCACCCAGATCCGTGATGTACACATATAGGAAAACGCAGCCCCCTGCTATGGTGCATGTGGAGGGCAGCACAAGAGTGCCTCTGGAGGTTTGGGGTTTATGTTGTCATGGCAGAGGTAGAAGTTAATTTATTTCCTCCTACAGAGGCAGAATTACAGCAACTTATTCTTCCCTGCTCCTTGATCAGCACTCGCACCAGCTGAAAGACTCGCTGAGGACGCCTGTGAGATCTCTCCTCCCGAGGGAACCAAACCTTCCTGCTTGTCATTGCCACATTCATATGAATGAGGGGGAGAAAAAAAAAAAAAAAAAAAAAAAGGCACTCAACTGATTTTATAGGCACATCAGTAATAAATTCCTCTCCCAAGGAGAGTATGGGAACAGAGCTCAACATGGGTTATTTTTAAAACAGAGCAGATACCAGGCTCCCCTGCGTTTGCACACTCAGTATTTGTTCTTTCAAGAAGTGCCGGCTGCGGCGGATGGACCAGCTCCCTCCGCCCTGGGCTGGGCTGCTTGCAAGGAGCCGGATGGTTGGGTCCTTCATCGCAGCGGGGAACAAACTCATCCTCTCCGCACACCCCAGACACCCAAAGAGAGACCTCTGTACTGCAACATCAGTGCTGCCACCCTCCCCAGGGCATGGCACCGGGCAGCATGGCACCCTGCCTGCCCCTGAGCTCCCCCGCAAGGACACGCTCCTTTCCATAAAGCCACCACGTCACTGCATCTTCAACAGCGTTTGCTTTTGTTTGGACTCCCAGCTCTTCGCTTCTTGCTCCCGAGCTCTTGGCCAAAGGGGAGCAGCCGTAAGAGCTCAGCTGGGGTCTGCCGATCCCAACTCCTGTCGATAGCTCGGCTGCGCTCAGACGGGACGCTCTGTCAGCTGCCAAACCTTTAGCAGCCAGAAAACTCAAGATCTGCACCCACCAGCGTCACCCTGTGCTTCTCCAGCAGCGGTCCTGCTCCAGCATGGGCTCCCCTTCCACAGGGAGAGGCAAGAGCTCCGCAGGAGCTGAGGCTGAGGGCAGCTCCTCTGCGAGGAGGCCAGCAGGATCCAGTGGGCAGCAGGTATCCTGGGGCCATCCTGCTCCATGCGGCCTTCAGGAGGCGGGACCACTTCTGGCATGGAGAACACCCTGGTCCAGCTGCCCCTCCGTGCTGCTCTCCGGTCAGCTGTGACCAAGCCCTGCCATGGCAGGACCCGGCTCAGTGTCCAGCACAGCTCCCGGCGGGAGGAAAGCACCGCAGCAAACCTGCGACATCATTCTGAGGATGGAAAGACCTCACCAAGACCCAGCGTGAGAACCTCCTCTCCCACGACACCGGAGGCGTCTGGAAGCGTTTTGAAGGTGATCCCAGCAAAGCTCTGTGGTTTCACAGCTTTCCTGCTGTAGCAGATGCTGGGGAGGCTGCTGCCAGCCCCGAGCAGCACTTCCAACTTGATCCCAAGCCTCGGCGGGAACCGCTGGGGTGCAGCAAGGGCCAGGAGCTGAGGGGACCTCATGGACACCAGGGCAGGACCTTCCCTCCTCTGTGAGGAGCAGGGCAGACCGGGAGATCACAGCCAAGTTCAGGCAAGAGTCCAGACCACCAGCAAGCTGGTGGTGATGAGGCAGGTCCAAGGTCACATTGGGATGTCAACCCTCAATCAGGGCCAGGATCAGGCCCGGTGCTTACTGGGCAGGTCCACATAGATGAGGGCTGGGTCACTCTGGGAATCAGCCCATGATTGTGGGACAAAGCAAGAGGCTCCACAGCTGGGCAGGGCAGAGCCAAAGACCAGCTCTCCTACAATGGTGCCACACAGATGCGTTTGGCATTGTCCAGGTAGACCATGTGGCATCATCCATGCCCCCAAGCCAACAAGGCACCAGCGTGGGTTGGCTCCATGGACATCTCAGGGATGAGTGGACATCTCAGGATAACTCTCTGTGCTGCGGCAGGAGCTACTTTTCCTGCCAGATGCAGAGACCACAGGTCTTCTCCTGAGTGCTGCCATTCCTGCAGGGCCACGCTTCTCCAGCGCAACACTCCAACGTGACCAAGGCCACGTGTGCAACCCAGACTCCCGCCACTAGGCAATAGCTCTACCCATCTAGGGATGCTGAGGTGAAAAGACCTACGCAGTGGAGCATTTACTGAATATAAGCAGTTGTACAGCCACATCCCAGGGCACACTCTACTTCCAAACCTGAAGAGCTCCACCAATGGCAGGCTATGAACTGTGCTGATCTAATGATATTTGATTGCCAACGCTCAGGAACAGCCCTGCAGCAAACGTGCTGTGCATGCCTTTTACTGCTGCGCAATATTTACAGTCCGTGGCAGGCAAGTTCAGGCTCAGGAGCAAAGAGATGAGGTTTAGAGCGCCGAGCAGCAATTACGGTTCTTATCTGAGTCACTGATGCCAAAAGAAACCTTGACATTGGCTTCCACGTGTGACTGTGAAAACACCTCTGTCCACCTCGTCAAGGCCTTGAAGCCAAGACGGATGATCCCTATAACGAGCAGGGCAAGGCCAGCCCTCAGCATGCTCCCAGACTGAGCTGTCTAGAGGGGGAGACACTTAAAAAACCCACCATGTACGTGGCCTAACTTCTGGGGGAATCCTGCAGGAGCAGACACATCTCCTGGCTCCAAATGACATGCCAGGAGTGGCCCCTAAGAGAAATAAGGGCCAGCCGCTTTCAAAGTCAACCCCACGCATGGCTCCTGGGTGTTCTGGAGGCCACAGCCACCTCCTCCTCCACTGGGCTCCTGCAGCAACCTCTGCTCTGACCTCAGAGCAAGATGCTCCCATAAGCAAATCCTCCTTGGCGCACGTTTGCTCTCCTCTTTGCACTGGTCACCCAAGGATGCCCACCTGGGTGGGAGGTCTGCCGTCCGGGCAGTGCTCAGGCTGCCTCGAGGAAGCCATCCACGAGCAAGTCACCACTCTCCCACTGCCCCAGGCGCACCCTGCCCTCTCCACCCCAGTTCTCCGTTGGGATGGACCCCCAGGAGATTCTAAAGCAAGGTCCCACTGGAAGCCAGCGAAGGCAGGTGACAATCCCCACCACAAAGAAGTGATGCAGCAGGAGGACAACTCTGACTCCAAAGATCTGCAGCTTTGGCAGCTCTCATCACTTCTGCGTGCCCACATGGGACACGAGCAGGAGGGCTACTGAGGCAGTTCAAGGCACTACAGGGAGGGGAAAGCATCCTCAGAAGTTTTGCAATACCTACATATGGTCCTAACGCCGTACTGTGCTTAAAATGGTATGAACCGCTCCCGCGTTCTCTTCTGGTGGGTGTCCTGGCGGAAAACAGACTTTGCATGGGGCAAAGCAAGATCAGGTCAAAGACTTGCTTCAGGCTGAAGAGCCAAGTTCTAGTTTGGTTTGGATCATTACTCATGCTCCAGAATCACTCCACCCAAGCAAAGTGTGGAGCAGCTCTGGGGCTGGACGCTTACACGAAGAAAGCTGGGCAGTTCGCATGGGCTTGGCACCCAAGCATGGAGACAGGGCTCTCCAGCACACAGAGGCTGAGCAGCTGCCCAAGGCCACCGGCAAAGCTGGGCTGAGCTGAGACCGCGTCTCCTCCAGAGCGCCGGCCTGCCGCCTCCTCCCTGAGCCCATGCACCCCAGGACTACGCTGCTTTTGGAGGCAGAAGTTTAGACTGCAACACCCCAGACCCCATTGCTGTTCCCTCCTGGGGTGTTCCCAACCCTCCATGCTTCCCCAGGCTTGGGAGGGCAGCTCCAAGGTGCTCAGAGGACCGTGGCAGGGTGAAGCAGGCCCTGGCCAAACCCTGGCTCGCCCTGCAAGCACCAGGAAGGGGCAAATGGGCTCTGGAGGAGAATGCACATGGAGCAGTGTGCTCCTGCTCAGCTCTGCTGCAAGGAACAGCATGAAGAAAGAAGCCCCAGGCCTCGCTCTGCCCGCTCCCCATCGCAGCTCCTGGGCTGGTAGCCAGTGGGAATTCCCTCCAGATACAAAGGGGCTCATCCATCCATAGCTAGAAGTGAAAAGGGGACACATCCTGTCTACAGGCAGTGCCGAGCACCAGCATAACTACCAACAAGGGTGGCTTGAGAGCACTCTCAGGGCTGGGGCATCCCACTCCTCAGCCCCAGCAGGGAAGGCAGGGGAGACATGAAGAGCAAAAGGGGCTGTTGCAGCCCCCCCCAGGCTCACGGCAGCTCAAAGGAGTCGGAGCAGCAGAGCTCAGTCCCAAATGAATGCTGCAGCCTCTGACTGCACAGGAAGGGGGTGCAAGATGATGGGGCACAGAGATCACAGCCACACGTGCCAGGGGGTGCAACCACCTGGAGACTGTTTCATAATAAACACATTAAGCACCACGAATCCAAAGGTGGGGGACTGGAAGTGCTTCCAGACCAAAAACTGGTGATAAGGGCTTTAGACAATAAGAGACAAGGTAGGGAATTGGTGTCGGCACTGGGACTAGACCCATGCACAGCTGAGAGACTAAAGAACAGCTTTGTCAGTATCCTGACACAAGGAAGAAGATCACACTGAGTCTTAATAATAATAATAAAGACACCATTTGGAAAGGTTCAATCCGTGCAGCCCCAAGCGCTACCACCGACAAGCACTCTCCCCTAGGAGAGCCGAGAGACTTTCCCCATGGAGCTGCTCCCCATCAGGTTGGCCATGTCTTACCTCCTCTGCCAGACTCCCCCATCCACGGATCCCAAAGCAACAGAAAATTTAGGGCACCGGGGTTTCCATACTGTAAGGGGTCCCATCACCTCCCGCACGTGCCCAGCTCTACTGGAGAAAAAAAAAAAAAAATACACAACCAGATCCTTTAAAAATAAAAAAGCCAGGTTGGCCACTCTGAGAACATTCATTTTGCTCAGGCAAGGACAAGAGCGGGGAGCAGATCTGTTTCCACACTCACTTACACATCACCTGCCCTACGATGCTGCAAAGCGGACAGCATCTCCCTTTGCAGCAGGAGGTACCCCCTGGATCCTCCTCTGCAGCACAGGCAGCCGACACGGGCTGCGTTTGAGGGTTTTAAGGTACTGCTGCCATGGAAAACAGGCTTGAAGCCACAGCGAAGGGCAGCCCGCAGCCTCCCCGAGATCAGCAGGGAAGAACGACCCCGCGGGCTCCGCACACTTGTATTTTCTCAGAAAACTTTGGAGCTGAAAGGTGGTCACCGAGGTTGGTGTGTTTAAAATAACAGCTGGGAGGAGAAAGGACGCTGCTCCCGAGCGTAAATGGGAGCCTGTGTTGGGGAAGGGGAGCCCCGTGTGGGGGGCATCTCCGGGCCTCCCCCCTTCCCCTTTGCCAAAACCTTCTGGGTGGGCTCTGCTGATTGCGACTGAGCCCCCGTGTTCAAGGGCAAGTTCAAGCCCATGCTGGGCAAGGGCACGGGGATCTCCACGATTTACAGAGACGCTGACAGGCACCCGGAGGGGTGACCCCAGGGTCTGCATCCCAGCGTGACTGAGCATCACGGGGTGCGGGGAGCACCGGCGCAGGGGCATGTGCAAGGCTGGCCCCCAATAAACACATCGTTTTCTCTTGGTGGTTCACGTACAGTAATATCTAAATATATACTCGACAGAAAGTGTGGAGTGATTTATTTTTGTTATTGTTGGTCTAAAATTATGCCGGCTGGAACAGCACGGCTGAGTTATAGGGCCTCACTGGGCACACACGAAACATTATCAAAGATATGTCATAAAGCAAATATTAGCAGGACCTGCGGTGGAGGTTACACAGGGCCACCGCTGCCAAACACAGCCACCACACAGCGGGAGCCACCGCGGAGGGTGACCTAATCCTGCTCTGCCACCAGCAGAGCAGGTCCTCCAGCCTGCCCAGCCACCATCCATCAGGGTGGAGGAGGAGGAGGACCAGGGCATCATCTCGCCTTGGGAAGATGCCAATATGCAATATGCAACAGGCTCTGATGGGCAAGGGTTGTGTCAGGCTCCTGGCCACCACGCATGGGGGAGGAGAAAAATCCCCCCCCCCCCCCCCCCCCAGCAGAAGGGGTCTGAGCCGCCTGACTTTTCCCTGCAGCCCATCTCTGGTAGCAAGATGCAATCCCCCAGAGGGATCCCATACGGGAGTTATTAGCCTTTCATCAGCAAGTTTGCAGATGAATGTTATAAAACTCACAAAGCCACCATGTACCCTAGACACCCAACCCACACAAACTCAGCAGTGCGTTTCACTGGGATGTCTTTCCACAATTTATTCCGTGCCAGAGGGAGGGGGAGGGCACTGACACCAGCAGGAACCTCCCTCCTTCCCTCCTCCCTTCCCCCTATCTCCCCGGGATGTTTCCCTTTCCATGCCATGGCCCTCATCGCTGTCTTCCTCATCGCCACATCTCTGCATCTCCCCCTGCACGTGCCCAATGGTGATTGCAA
Organism: Vanellus vanellus; assembly: GCF_965231255.1. Classification (NCBI taxonomy): domain Eukaryota; kingdom Metazoa; phylum Chordata; class Aves; order Charadriiformes; family Charadriidae; genus Vanellus; species Vanellus vanellus. The sequence goes on from NC_138919.1 coordinate 1,004,638, forward strand.
AGCGCAGCGTCCCTTATGCCACCATCTAGGACAGTCTTTGATGGGCACAGCAGCAGTGACCCGAGAGCCCTCTCCACTCCTCACCCCAGGTACCAGCTCGCCCAGCAGAGATGCCCATCGCACAGAGAGGTTGAGAAAGAGGAAAGGAACCTCCTGCCAGGAGGACACATTCAAGGCAGAGTTAACGCCAAGCGGGAAAGCACTCTGCCTGTGCAGCTGAGCTGCGGCGTGTGGCCATGGATGCCTGGCAGGTCCCTGGGCGGGAGAAAGAGTCGCAACGTCCCCCCCATCAGTCCTGGCTGAGGAGCAGGACCTGTGGTGCCCCATGGCTCCCCCGGCCATTGCTCTACAGGAGGTTCCTCACCAAAACAGCAGCAGCAAGGAAGAGATCAAGCTGGTGGCAAACTTTGGAAAGCTTTGCTATTTGAAATGACACTTCCCTCTCTGCAGGCTGCTCGTCGGGTGGTGGGGGCAGAATACAGAGCAGGAATCATGCCCAACCTGAATAAAGTTCTGACCTACTATGTAGCAAGTTCATTTTTAAGAAGCTTCATGCCCTGCAAGCTTGAGAAGTGCAGAGGCACGGCTTACAGATCCCAACCCCGCAGTGCGCATCTCCAGCGTTGTGCAGATCCAGTGCCGACCACAAGGCTGGAGCTCTCCCGAGCCACAGGCACCAATTCACCGTGGAGCTACGTGGACCAGCTATTTCCTCCAGCCAACCAGCCACCGCTGCGACCTCCAACACGGCCACTCGGGAGAAACACACAGGGTAGAGAGAGACGCGTCTAAAGCCCAAATTAACTGCAAAAGCCACAGCCACCACGGCTTTCATCTGGCCATACGGTTTTGTTCTCACTAATAAAATCTCGCTTAGCGCCGCTACCATCTGCCACGCCGCAAACCGAGGTTACGACTGCTGCGCCAGCGACACAGGCGTTGGCAAATCACACGTTTTTCTGCTTTCAAGCAGGGCATATTTACAGCCCCGGAGCCCATCTCTGCTACAGACAGCCCCTTTGACTGTGGCTGCTGCCTGGAGACCCCCATGCGAGCTGCCAAACGCTGGGGAGGAGGCCAGGAAAGCACCGGGCTGCCTGGGCTTCCTTGCAGCACGTACAGCAGCTAGACAGCTAATGCTTATGGATTTCCAACCACATCTTGGCACAAAAAGCACTTAGTACTCCTTAGAAAACCCTGCTGTACATCCCCTTCCTGGGTTAGCATCCCAAAGATCCACAAAGCAGAAGAACCACTGGGTTTCCGCAAATGGGAGTGAACACACAGGTGTTTCTCCTCTCCCACTTGCAGGACTCCACCTTTACCTGACACCAAAAGTCACTGACACAAGAGACCTTGCCATAGCATCCTCCAAGCGAGCTGCACGGAATCCCCATTTAAGGAGTCCAATTTTACAAAACATTTCACGGAATTACGGAGTTTTCAGAGTTGGAAGGGACCTCTAGAGATCATCTAGTCCAACTCCCCTGCTAAAGCAGGATTGCCCAGAGCACATTACTCAGGACTGCATCCAGGCGGGTCTTGAAAATCTCCAGAGAAGGGGACTCCACCCCCTCCCTGGGCAGCCTGTGCCAGTGCTCTGTCACCTGAACCGTAAAGAAGTGTTTCCGTGTATTTGAACGGAACTTCCCGTGTTCTAACTTGTGCCCATTACCCCTCGTCCTGTCACTGGGAACCATTGAAAAGAGCTTGGCTCCATCCTCCTTCAACCCACCCTTTAGATACTTGTACGCCATAATAAGGTCTCCCCTCAGCCTTCTCTTCTCCAGGCTAAAGAGTCCCAGCGCTCTCAGCCTTTCCTCATACGGGAGATGCTCCAAGCCCTTAATCATTTTATTTGCCCTAAACTAAATTTAAAACCAGCTTCTTTGTCTGTGGGTCAAGGCTTCCTTCCAGAACGTGCCCAAGACTCCACGGTCACCGGCTCCCCCGAAACAGCCCTGATCCCAGTTTGGCTCTGGCACAAGGATTTGACCACAGACAGGGGTTGACCTCACACTTTTCTACCTCTTCCCTTTATGCCAAGCAAACTCCCCTGCCTGTCCTACCGCCATGTCCTTTTATACTCCCTGACAGACTGCTGGAAGAAGCTCCTGACTTTGGGTAGTGACATAAGTCCGGGCTAAACCCACTCCTGCCACAGCTCCTCATTGTGTTGGACCCGCAGTTGAGAAGGTAAACTCAAATAAGGCTTCTCAGGTTAGTTTCTACCCAGTAATGGCCCCAACCAGAAACCTTCAGTTTGATATTGCAAGCAAAAAGTCTCAGGCCAGTGGTCCCTGAGCTACAGGTTGGTGAGAAACTCCACTTTTCTTTGATATGTTTCTTGACCAGCAGAGCCCCAGCACCAGCTGGGGAACCAGCCTCTGCATGACAGGCACCTTCCCGGCTTGGTGGACAACAGGATGACCATGAGCCAGCAATGTGCCCTGGTGGCCAAAAAGGCCAATGGCATCCTGGGGTGCATCAAAAAGAATGTGGTCAGCAGGTCAAGGGAGGTCATCCTCCCCCTCTACTCTACCCTGGGGAGGCCACATCTGGAGCACTGTGTCCAGTTCTGGGCTCCCCAGGTCAAGAAAGACAGGGAACTGCTGGAGAGGGTCCAGCAAAGGGCTACAAAGATGATGAGGGGACTGGAGCATCTCTCTTATGAGGAAACGCTGAGGGACTTGGGGCTTTTTAGTCTGGAGAAGAGAAGACTGAGAGGGCATCTTATCAATCCTTCAAGGGAGGGTGCCAGGGGGATGGGAACAGTCTTTTTTCAGTGGTGCCCAGTGACAGGACAAGAGGGAACAGGCACAGACTTGACCATAGGAAGTTCCATCTGAACATGAGGAGGGACTTCTCTCCTGAGAGGGTGGCAGAGCACTGGCACAGCTGCCCAGGGAGGTTGGGGAGTCTCCCACTCTGGAGCCATTCCAAACCCGCCTGGACGTGTCCTGTGCAACTGCTGGAGGTGCCCCTCCTCTGGCAGGGGGTGGGAGTGGGGAGCTCCAGAGGTCCCTTCCAACCCTGACCAGTCTGGGATTCTGTGGCTGTTCGCCTGTGCGTCAGATGGGCCATTGGTGAACTCGCTAGCAGTGCTGGCTGAGTTTTCCAGAGCAGCAAAGCAACTCGATGCCCAGCCAAGCCCTCGAGGAGAAACCAGCCCCCACCAAAGCTTTGCACAGAGCAAAACCTCCAACTCCTCCAGATCAGCCCCAGGCAGGGCCAACGGAGCCACCCAGCCCGCAGCTGGGACGGGGACGACAACTAACCCACCGCTTCAAACTCTATCCTTCACTTCACCCGCCTTGCTGTTCTGCCCACTCGATCGCAACCGAGCCCAGGCGGTGGCTGCCTGCAGACCTGGAGGAAAACACGCAAACTGCTTACTCAGTGATGCTAACCGTTCTCATTTCCGCTCTCCTCAGGACAGAGGGGTGCAGAGTTCAATGCTTCCCCCTCCTGAGGCCCCATCTCATCCCCCACCCACCCAAAAGCCCATATTCTGCTATTAAACTTCACAAGCCGCCCTGGTTTTCCCTCTCTCAGCATCTCCTTCAAACACATACACACTCGCTCGACACAAGAGACAGGAGAGCTGAACAAGCTTCATCTACAGAAGAGAAAATTAAGACAGCAAACTCTCTCCCTACAGATCATCTTTAAAGTTTTTTAAAAATTGTCCTTCTTTATTAGTCCCAGACAGAAATCTGAAACCCCCTTTTAAAAAAAACAGAGATATATAACGATTTTCAAAGCTGTGTCACATAATTAATGTCACATTTATCTCTTGAGCTGCAGAGATAAAAAGAAACCATCTATCCATGTCCTCATTATTTTTTATTCTCCTTTTAAAACCAGTGTTTAAATCCATGGGATGGGGGTACTCTAAAGGAGGGGGAAGTTCTGACTTTCCCTTTACCCCACACAACGATGGCGATAGACATCCCTTCTCCCCCATTCCCTTCTCTCCACCGCTGCCCATTGGAGGGTAGCACGAGTTGAGCATCCCTCAGGCAAACCTCTCCCTCTCCCTCACGTAACCGCTCCTCTCCCTCCCTCTTCTGCCCCACCACTGTAAAGTTCAACAGGGGACATTTCAGCAGCCGGGAGTTTTTCTTCTGCTGAGCAAAGGGCCAACCTTTCAAGGTCTCCTGTGACATGCAGACTGAGTCCCACAGTAATATTAGTTTTTAAAAGCCATGTACGTTTTCCACCATTAGCACAGTTTTGATTCATCTCATATTGCGTTCTGCTTCATTTACGGGGATGCTGTCCACATTAAAACGATATTTAACACCACGCCGCTCCCTCGGGCTGCCGGGAACACCTCTGAGCAGTAGCTCTGAACGGGACCACCAGCGCTTTTCCCCACGGCCACTCATTCCCACCCCTGACTGCTCTCAGCTCACAGCTACCTCCTTCTGGATCAGATGAGGACGTGGCAGTCACGGCCTCATAACAACGTCCCAAGAAGTGAGAAGGTCCCTTTAAGATATTTGATGAATGCAGATAATCTGGTTTTGATCAGCTTATGACAGCTCCAAATATCACAGTTAGAGCTCTCCAGGGCTTCCAGCAAGCTTTGTATCCCATATATCCCTGCTCAGCATTTCACCAAGACCCAGGGACTGCCATCTGCCCTCAGCCTCTGGTCCCACCAAGGACCGCTGTCATTAGATACTCCCTAAAATGTTGGGGTTGAACAACAGCAAGTATCAAGCAATTGGTGAACACTGTGGTAAGAGAAAGGGCTGCCAGATCTCAGGAAGCACAGGAGACCTCTCCCCAAGGAGACCATAGCTGCCCCTCCAAGACCACCAGAGCAGACTGTGCTGATACTGGGGAGGTTTCTCATCTCCTTGACCACAACCAAACTACTGTTGTACTCACAGCTACACAGGCTCAGTGGTGCTGCTGCACCAGAGACCACATACTGTGTATTAGTTTAAGATAGGGGTGTGCAAGCTCTGTTTGCTGACCTTCTTCAAAAGGTACCCAGAATAGCCACTGAAAGCTGAACGGCATTCAGAAAACTCCAGGAATGGAGAGCATCAGGTCCCCAGACCCCTGCGTTCAACTCTGGACAGTATAAACCGCTTGGCTCCTCCACATTGCTGGCATCAGCAGACGGGCTCTGAAGCTGGTCCTTCCTGCCACGGATGGCACTGGCAGAGGAAAAAAACCCATCCTCCCCCCTTCTCCCCGCTGTTCGAAGAGCCTGCAAGTTTGCAACCCCTGCGTGTGCTTAGAAACACATTAAAAAGAGCAACCTGACCCTCCCTGCTCTCCTGGAGCTGCAAGGAAGCATTTTTCAGTCGGTGATAACCACAACCTCAGATGGCAGCTGTCGGGTGCCAAGCTCGAGACCACTGCTTTCATCCCAGATCCTCAACCAGCAGGTCACAGCCCTTTTAATTTCATGCCTTTGGGTTGACCAGGGTAGAGCCAGCTGCCATACACCCACGCAGGCACAGCAGAGGTGTCAATGCCTGTGGTCACAGTCCCCTGGCCCAGACCTGTGCCCAGCTCAAGGAGTGCTCCTCTGCTGAGTCCTTGCAAAGTCAAACCGATCAGCCATAAACAACGGAGAATTTTAATTTAGCATTTCTACCTTCACTGCTGCTTTCTTCAGGCAGAAGAGTACACCCATGGAAGAAAAACAAGCCTCGAGCATCCTCATCAACGGGGAGCAGCCTGGGGAGATGGAGCCCAGTGCCTGCCTTTTGCCAGCCAGAGCAGGGGTGGTCCAAGGCAGCCAAAACCTGCCTCATATATAAACTCACCACCAGGTGAAGATGGCCACCTCTGAAACAGGGCGCTGGGAGGTAGCTCGGGAAGGGGCAGGCATTAAAAGAAGTGAGAGCATTGCTGTGTCGAGGCACCCGAGTGCTGCAAGGCTCACGGGGAAGGCTCTGCAGCTCTAGCAAAGAAAATGAGTCCACGAGCTCTTCCAAAGAGGTGCTTTTGCTCTACAACTGCTCCAGCACACCGGTGGTCATCCTGACCTTCCTTCCTTCCTCTCTCTCCTGAGAAAGGAGAAAGAAAAAGGGGCATTGTTGTTGTTGAAAGCTTCACCCACAAAAAGGAGGGGAGCCAAAGCGATCCTTCACTTGTTCACATTGAGCACGTGGAGCCTTGAAATGAAACAGTTGCTCTGGGTAAGATATCTTCAAAATGCCCTACGAGCATCTAGCTGCACAGCTCGTGCCCCATCTTAACATCCACTCTTCCCTCTGCCCTGAAACAAAAACACTTGGGCAAAAGCATTTGATGGAGCAACTCCAGCCCACGGAGCTGCTGATAAATCACAGTTACAAACTGAGATTGCAGCTTGTCTACAAAATCACTTCTGGGTCGGTGAGCGGCAGGAGAAAAGCTGCTCCGCTGATGGGAAGGTCTCCCTGTGACTCCTCAGCGTGCTGCACAGCACACACGCTCTGAGCATCTGCCATGGGATGTGCAGGGAGAGGCAAGAGTGCTCCCCAGCGTACAGACAGACACACAAGTCACCAATGACTCTCTGCGGGAAGCCTTGAGTTGTGCGAGGTCCCAGCTGTGCCCCTGTAACTGGAAGAGGGGCCGGGCTGCTGCAGCAGCTCCTCTCACTGAGCAAGGACCAAAGCAGCCTAGAAGGGGACGCAGCAGTTTGGGGCTGCAAACTCCCAACACCAGAGACGCAATGACAAGGGGCACTAGAGAAGTGGTAGGAGCCCATACAGGGGCAGCCCAGATGGGGAGTGCTCCTCCTGCTCGCCCCCAGCCCCTCTCCACTCCTGTCCTCCTCCTGCACTAGGGACTCTGCTCTCTCAGACCCTTTCCTCCTCTTCCCACCTTTCCTCATCCAAATCCTCTCTCTGACTCCACCAGAGTACCGTAGCCTTCCCCTGCAAAGCCAAGAGCCACCTATGGCAGGCCCTGTCCTTTTTTTCCTTTTTTTCCTTAATTGTGTTAAACAGTCTGGTTGGCTTCCACTCAGCAATCTTCAGCCCTTTCAGGAGGAACCACCAGGACATCACAGCTCTCCGGGCTGGGAAGCAGCTGTCCTGCACCAGCATCCAGGCTCTGCCTCCAGCCACCAGCCAAGGGCATTGTTCCCATTTCGCAGCAGCACAAACACCTGCACTGAGCAGGGGGAGACAGAGAAGCAGCCTGGCTATCTCCAGAACCGGGTATCATCATTCTGCCTTTCTGAAGCAACCCCATACCGTCATCTGTTCAAGTTCAGCTCTGCTTCTCCAAGCTGAAGGGGGGTCCCCTTCAGGCACTGTGAGCTGGCACTCTCCTGACCCACCAGCCACAGCCAGGAGCAGAGCTACCCCAGTGTCCCCAGGCAGCCTCGGCACCAGGGTCCCCATCCAGACCTGAGCTGGGAGCTCACCGGCAGCCCTGAGTCACAGCCACTGCTGCATCCCTTAAAACGCAGGGCAGTGGGAGCAGGAGCAGCTCGCCCAACAAACCAGCTCCTTATCTAGCAAAGCAGAACATCAGAAGTCCTTTCTCCCTGCTCCATGCCACCATGTGCCCGCTCTGATCTGCCTGAGCCATCGTGCCACCAGAAGCAGGGCCACTGCTGGAGCCCAACGCCGCTGTGGATAAACCCTCCATCCACCCCAGCACGCCTGGGGCAAGGAGGGAGGCTCACCGCCTGCCTGCAGGCGCCGGAGGAACCCGCGGGATCCACTGTCCCCAGCCTCCCTTCAAAGGCACAGCACGCCCATCCCCAGATGGGCCACTGCGCCCCGTATTTGTTGAATGAGGTTATTTACACGAGAGGGTTTGCAGACATACCGAGAGCTCATTTGCAGGGACGTCCCGTAGCAGCGATCCCTTTATCCGTTTATTTATTTATAGACATATATTTATGTAGGGTCACACACCCACGGAGACGCAGCTACCCTGCTCACACACTCGCCTCGCGAACACAAGCAGCTACATACACAGTTTCTACAGGAGGATGATTAATTAAAAGCACTATGTATTCACAGAGGGAACCACCCCCAGGCAGCACAGACTGGTGAGTCAAATTGGGACCTGGAGCACCTGGAGACTTTGAGTCTGCTCTCTCTGTACATGTGGTCTTGGCCAAAATATTGAGCTCACATCCCCAACCCCGTAAGGGATGACAACATCTGGACAGCACAGCCCAGGGGACAGAGGCTCCAGACTGGTCTTTGACATGGGTATCCCTTGAAGAAACCCCTTCTCTATCCTGTCCCATGTTGTGTGACTGTAACAGGGCACCCTCCACCCACAATGCAGTATATTTGCTGGGGGAAACCCCCAAACAACCTTTCCTTGTTGGGGTTGCACCTACGGGTTCATTTTCTCCACCCAGCACAAGGAGGAGTAGAGGGCAGGAGATGCAGATGGGAAGCAAAAGCGTTAAAACACAAGAAGAGGAGAAATGCAGAGAGAGATTGCTGAGACACCACCGCACACAGGGACAGAGATTTTGTGGTTCAGCCCATGGAAAATTACATCCCTTCTACTTTCCTAAGAGTAACCGCAGGCTCCTAATCCCAACAGGAGATTTGGGGTGGCTCTAAAGTAGGGCAGTTCATTTCTTATAGAAAATAACTAAAATTTTATGGGACTGGGCAGAAGAGAAAGGGGACGGTGCAGGCAGAACACACCTGCAGGGTACGGTGTAGACCAGGGCCACGCATGGTCCATGGGACCGGTGTCCTGAGCCTGATGCCCTGCCCAGCCCTCTCCTTCAAAATGCCTCTTGGTATCAGTGTTGGAATGGGGTTTAAGTGCACCCGCAAATTCAGGTATTCCTTCTAGTGTGTCCCCTGGGCTTCAGGAGCCCTCCCCAAGCCCAGGGGCTACGCTGCTTTCTGGGTGTGGACAGGTAGTTTGTGAAAAGTGTCCAGCTGCTCTAGAGCCCCCAACAGAGGAATGACATGGACCTGCTGGAGCAGGGCCAGAGGAGGTGATAAAGGTGATCCAAGGGCTGGAGCACTTCTGCTGGGAGGACAGGCTGGGAGAGTTGGGGGGGTTCAGCCTGGAGAAGAGAAGGCTCAGGGGAGACCTTATTGTGGCCTTCCAGTCCCTAAAGGGGCTACAGGAGAGCTGGGGGGGGACTTTTTACAAGGGCATGCAGTGATCGGATGAGGGGGAATGGCTTTAAGCTGGAAGAGGGGAGATTTAGATTAGATATTAGGAAGAAATGTTTCACTGTGAGGGTGGTGAGCCCCTGGCACAGGTTGCCCTGAGAAGCTGTGGCTGCCCCATCCCTGGAGGTGTTCAAGGCCAGGTTGGACGGGGCTTGGAGCAACCTGGGCTGGTGGGAGGTGTCCCTGCCCAGGGCAGGAGGAGTGGACTCGATGGCCTTTAAAGGTCCCTTCCAACCTAAACCATCCCATGGTTTTATGAAAACAGCCCTTCTGAGCATCACATGATAAAAAAACCTGCTGAACTTTTATTACAAAACCCTGTCTGTCACCATCTGGGTGCAAAATTAGGCAAGTATGTTAGTTGTTCTGGATTTCATCTACTGAATAATATTAGCAGTGACCTGACTTGAGCACTGTCAGACTCAACTACTGTGGGCTCCTCAGCTAAAACGTACAAAGCCACGTGTCTCAGCAGACACTGGTACCTGGTTACCGCTCCCAACAGGCACAGGGGGTTACCATGGGCTGTTCCTCAGTTGCCCAGGCACAGCTTGCATGCTTCTCCATGCACCGTGTTATTGAAGTTGGCAAGATCTGTGCTACATCTCTCAAAGGAGAATCCAGCTTCCAAAATATCACGTCCACTGGAAGTCCTGCACCTGCCCGTGTGTGCATACTACCACCGGCAGAAGCAGGATGCCAACAGCTTTGCTGCGAGCTCAGGAGGTACAGGAGCCCCACAGCTGGGCTTCCAAGACCTCTGGGTCAAGCAGGAGAGGGCCTTTTGCCCTCAGCAAGTCTAACCCTTTGCCATGACGCTCATCCTAATCCTTTGGGAAAGATGAGGTCGATGCACCAGCACAGGAACATTCTGTGCTCCTTCTAAAATACCTTTCCAGTAAAACCAGCAATATATGAGGGATGCGGATATGAGCAGCCAGATTACAAGCCCGAGCTCAATGTTAGCACAGCTGATCTACGCTGACTTGAACTAACCAGACCCACTGCTGCGGGAGTGCAGAAAAGAAAACAGCATTGTTCCTCCAACGCAGGCACCTTCCTCCCAGCGCACAGACCAGCCCAGTGCCTTGGAAGGGGCGGGCAGATGGACGGTACTCGCTGGAGGGCTGAAGGATAGGAAAAGAGAGAAAGAGAAGAAAGGACTATTTCTTGCACAGACTGGTTTAGTGGGTTAAACCTTTCCCTTTCTACCAGTGCACGCGGGAAAAGAGTAAAAGGCCATAGAAAAGCACCTGTGGAGGCTCTGCCCGCACGGTGCAAGTTGGTCCCAGCATGACTGGAGCGAAGGCGGCAAGGGAAGAAACAGGTACAACATGTCTGAAAACATGGCAAGGGCTTCCACTGGCAATCCAGGGCTACCAGAATCTCTTGCCATCACTGCAGCACAAGTCATTTGAAAAACCTCCAACTGCCTCAAAGCAGTGCCTGGTCCTCGATCCGAGTCTGTGGCACCAGTGCCTCCAGCCACAAGTGCTGGCTGGGGACCCTCACTGAGCCTCAGAGGCCATCGGACTCCTTCTCCTTCCCTCAGTCCCACCGCTCCTCTACTAAGCTCCTTTGCTCCACTACAGAAGAGGGACCAGGGCATCCTCCACCCCCAGGCTCTGCCCTCCACCAAAATGTTAATTCAGGGAAGTAAGCCAGGCTCCCTTTTCCTCCCGCTTCCAACCAATATGTTTTGGCACAACTGCTTCACAGACAGGAAAAAAATAACCGTAAATTCTGCTTCTGAACACCCCCGTGCTTGAAATCCTAAAATTCTACGGGCAAAAGAAAGAGCATAGCACCTCCTGCTGACACAGGCAAAGCCCCCGGTGCAGCTCCAAGACCGGCCAAGCCAGACCGAGCCATGGCCAGACACACGCGGGGCCACACAAAACCGACATCATTGATACTTGCACCAGGGTGCACATCGCTGAATTCAGAATTTTGGAGGTTTTAGGTTGAGGTATATACTGAGACGTAAATTATGAGTCAAATTGATTCATTTTGAATAAAGAAACCTGCTAACGTGTGCAGATCACCACCTTATCGCATCCTGCAGGTGGACATGAAAAAGCCATTCGTCAGGAATTTTGCATCCTGGATTACGACTCATTCATTGTAACAAATGCAGCCAGAGCCAAATTGGGGACCCTTCGCATCCCACCGCAAAACAATTTATTGTCGCTTGTGCTGATATGTGGGTGACAACAGTGGCCCAGTTCTCAGCCACGGCCGCTAAAACCCACCTGCAGCAGGCAGCTTCAGCACAGATGAGCAGCGTGTCCGTCCAAAGCCAACAAATGAAAACAGAACAAATCAAATACATCCCACTTATGCAACTGAAAATGTACTGGTGCGTTTTTCACGCACAGCTATCGGTGTTTGGCTCAGACCATTTGCAGCAGCCACGTGGGACCTCAAAACAAGATCTAAAAAGTCTTTCCGCTCTATTCTGCTCTGGTGAGACCCCACCTGGAGTACTGCATGCAGGTCTGGAGCCCCCAACAGAGGAAAGACATGGACCTGTTGGAGCAGAGCCAGAGGAGGTGATCCAAGGGCTGGAGCACCTCTGCTGGGAGGACAGGCTGGGAGAGTTGGGGGGGTTCAGCCTGGAGAAGAGAAGGCTCCGGGGAGACCTTATTGCAGCCTTCCAGTCCCTAAAGGAGAGCTGGGGAGGGACTTTTTACAAGAGCATGTAGGGATAGGACAAGGGGGAACGGCTTCAAAGTGGAAGAGGGAAGGTTTAGATTAGATATCAGGAAGAAATGTTTCACTGTGAGGGTGGTGAGCCCCTGGCACAGGTTGCCCAGAGAAGCTGTGGCTGCCCCATCCCTGGAGGTGTTCAAGGCCAGGTTGGACGGGGCTTTGGAGCAACCTGAGCTGGTGGGAGGTGTCCCTGCCCAGGGCATGATCACGTCCCTGCCGTGATCTTTAAGGTCCCTTCCAACCTAAATTCTTCTATCATTCAGCTCAGCAAGCCTTCTCCCAGCAGCCCACACCACCAGGCATCCCACAGATGCTGGTGAAGATCAGGGCCCATCCTGCATGAGCTGTGTGCCAACTCCACATCACGAGAGGCTCGGAGCTTTAACTAGCCCGCCTCTCTCCTATATATAGAAAGCCTTACTCTCATAACAGGGAGGGGCTGTTCTGGAGGTGCTGGAGTGCGTCCAGAGAAGGGCAACGGAGCTGGTGAGGGGTCTGGAGCACACATCTTGTGAGGAGTGGCTGAGGGACCTGGGAGTGTTCATCCTGGAGAAAAGGAGGCTGAGGGGAGAACTTCTCACTCCCTACAGCTCCCTGAAAGGTAGCGAGGGGGGGTCGGTCTCTTCTCCCAAGGAACAGGAGGAAACGGCCTCACATTGTGCCAGGGGAGGTTTAGGATGGATATTAGGAAAAATTTTTTCACCTAAAGGGTTGTCAAGCACTGGAACAGGCTGCCCAGGGATCGGCAGCAAGGGCACACGCACTTCAAAGGGGTATGTGGTGGGGGGGGAACACAATGGCATAGAGGCAACTCATTCTAATGGATCTTCAAAGCAAATGCCTCCCCAGAAAGGAGACATCCAGAATCCCCAGGACAGGACCACACGGGATGCCCACCCGCCTGGTTCAGCATCTCCACACAGTGGCCAAAAGCGCTGTTTCACACCCAGGGTCCAGGCAGACCTGAAGTAGCATTTACAGCATTATCTGCCCCTGGGGGAAAGTTTTTTCTTGACATTGCTACTTAACTGTCAGCAGCTCTTCCCAAAGACTTCTTCATTTTCTCTTAAACCTTCACTGTTGCAGCTCATCTTCTTGTGGCCCTTTCCGCTGTCTGCTCCCCCTCCAAAATCCGTTCCCCCCTTCACCTTACTCAACCTGCAGCCAACGGTGCGGCAAGATGTTTTCTCTTAGGTTACATCCCTAAATTTCTTGAAGATCTCAACAGTGGAAAGGTACCAGGACCCCCACCTCACAGGAGGTGAAAGCAAAACATCTGCTTTCAAGCTTGGTACCGCTAATTTGTCACTGACACGGTGACAGGTCCAGCCACATGAGGATGATGCAATGCCATCTCTCCATGCCAAGAAATGGCTGAGAACTGGGCTGTTACACCAGCAGTTCAGAGACCGATGTTCACTATTTTCCCAGAGCCCCTGAGTTGGTATTAGACTGCTGTCCTACCCCAGACAAAGACACGCCACCTCCTGCCAACCGGGACTGCACAACTGCCAACCTCTCCCAGACCGGGCACCGGCAGCTGAGAGAGGGGAGCAGCATGAGCAACCCCCAAACCCGCTGTGTTTCAACTGGGAGGTTGCTCAAACCCTGCGTACAGCATGAGCACCCCCCAGCATCACCCCCAGCCGAGCCTGGTAGTGTCCCAATGGTGTTGGAGAAAACCACGGGGAAATTAAGAGAAAAGAGGGGAAGAAGGGATGCGCTACCTCCACCCCTGCAGCCCTCCCCGGCCCCCATGGCCAAGCCCTGGCAGGGGGCTGGCAGAGTTGGGGGGCTGCACGGGGAACCCCACGCACAGGGTACCTGTGTGGGGCCTGGCTACAGTGTCACGGCATCAGCCAGGTTGCAAGAGAAGAACAAGGACTAATTGCAGCTGTAAAACATTTTTGTCTTAAACAGGAATCTACCTGACTCCCATCGGCCACACTTCTGCGTCTCTCCAGCCATCAGGCACATCTCTTCGTGCGTTTTGGGACTTGACAACACAGAGATATAGAGATTAACTGCCTGGGCAGCGCCGCAGCCTGGCTCCACAGGGGAAAGGGGCTCAAGGGCAGAGTGAGTCCCCCAACTCACACCATGCCCTGTGGGGGGAACCGCTCGGTCAGCCAAGGGGCAGTGAGGCAGGACGGCCCTTCCAGCTCATGGAGGGCAGCTAGGACAAGCCCTTGTTCTACCTGGTCCCAGAAGAAACATGCACAAAGTAATCCAGAGAGTCCAGATGGGAGCATTAATCACCATGAACAAAGCCCCCAATACCCTTCTCTTCAAATATGAAGCCCCGACACACGCAGAACACCCTGCCCATGGGGGACAGGAGGTCCTCTCCATTGCCAGCACCATGCATCAGGTGGCACAGAGGAGGGATGAGGAAGGGTCAAGCATGCCAAGCACAACCTGGGAGACTGCCGATACAGGTCAGGCTTCACCCCACGCTTCCATTAAATGATGAGGTGATGTAACTGCCACCAGAAGCCTGGGAGCACAGGGATGGGAAGGGATGGGGACACTTGACTTGCTTGTTTGCACCCCTCCATCATGCACACACACACACAGTGGGGGCTTTTGTTTTGCCTCCCCTGGTACCACTCTTGTCTGCAGGTTTTCATCATGAAATAGTTTGGGTTGAAGAGACCCTTAAAGGCCATCTAGTCCAACCCCCTGCCATGAGCAGGGACATCTTCAACTAGATCAGGTTGTTCAGAGCCCTGTCCAACCTGATCTGGGATGTTTCCAGGGACAGGGCATCTCCTACCTCTCTGGGCAACCTGGGTCAGGGTCTCACCACCCTCATACATTTGTAAAAAATTTCTTCTTTATATCTAGTCTAAATCTCCTCTCTTTTAGTTTAAAGCCATTACCCCTTTGCCCTAGCGCAACAGGTCCTGCTAAAAAGTCCATCCCCATCTTTCTTATAAGCCCCCTTGAAGTACTCAAGGCTGCAATAAGGTTTCATGGAGCCTTCTCTTCTCCAGGCTGAACCCCCCCAACTACTCTCAGCCTGTCCTAATCATGACCTAAACCCACCTTTCCCTGTAACACAGAGAACACCCCATCTGCAGGGACCTGGCTACTCAGCTTAGCACATCCTTTGCTACTTCAGAGAGTTTGCCCTTTGGTAAAAGAAGATGAAAACCCAACCACCAACTTCACTTGATGCTGTCAGCATCACTGCAAATCCTGGTGAAGGAAGGGGGACGAAGGGAGGGAGCTGCTGCTTCCCCAGCCCACGGTACAAGCACTCCACCACAGCTGTCAACAGAGCAAAACCATTTTTCCATCACGATTCATGTCCCGCTTACACTATTCCTTTTTAGCCTGGAAGATAAAATTGTAAGAGGGTATCTTAAATACCAAGTGTGAAGTATCTGGTGTGGACACTGCGGTGATGACAAAAAAGAGCCCCAGGAACTGGAGACAGAAGGCAGAGAGATGTCCATCGAGCGGTTGATGAACTGACTTTAGAGTTTACAAGTGCAACCACTACCATTCTTAAATATTACTTGGAATGGCAGAACTTTAATTTGATCAAGTATGGGTTCCCCACCTCTTTTTTTCACCTAAAAAGGGGGGCAGAGTTGGCACGCCTCTTTTAAACTGTCCAAAACCAGAGAAAATGCACACAGTTACTATTGACCAAGCAACCGATGGTGACTCATCTTCTCATATGCAAAAACAGTCCCTGCATGGAGCTACCAGCCAGGTTTTGCTCCATGAGACCAGTCTGGTGGAACTGGTGAGACAGCTTGCTGTGTTTTTCTTGGAGGGGAAGCAGTCGGATATGTGGATGTTGCTGAATAAAAATCATTGCTCCACATTAACAACGAGCCAGTCATCCAACAGCAAAACATTTCTCAAAAAAAGAGAAGATAACTCTTTACACACCTCTTTGCTGCGCGGCTCTTCGAAGCCCGTGGAAATCAGCTCTGCCCCAGCTTCCCCGGCACATCAGAGCCAACACAGGATCCTTGTACTGCACGGCTTGGCCTCAGATGACAAAATCCTTCCAAGCACCAGAAGATATCATCAACACTGCAAACTGACGGACGCCTTCAAAATCCCACTGGAAAAGACAAGCGCTTCTCCTGCCAAGCCCACCAAGAAGGGATGAAAAGGGAGCCCTGATGTCTGTAATTTGTACTGAGCAGTATAAATGGAGGGTTGGGTGTTACCAACCCTCATCTGAGATACGTCTGCATGGACAGGGCTGACCTTGAAGCCATTTCTGCCTATCACGCATGTACAGAGGTGCCAACAGTGGATTCCTAGTGGTGGACAAGCCAAACCCAGGCAGCACTAAGCTCTGCGGTCCCCAACCATGTAGGGTCCACTCAGCTCCGTCACCCCTGCCCTTCTGTGCCCACCACCCCACCGGGAGGAAGAACACCCTGTCCACATGCTCCCAGGACATCAGCCCAGCAAAAGCTCTGTTCCCACTGCAGGACCTTGGCAGGGCTCTGAACCACGTGGGGTGATGACACCAAGCACCTATCCATTCCAGGTACTTGGATCAAAGCACCAACGCCTTTAAGAAAAAAATACATAAATAAAAATCAAACACACAATGTTCTTCTAACTGTCTGCTGGTTCGCTCCTGCCCTGCCATTTCTGTGCCTGCGCTGCACAACGCATCTCCCAGCTTGGCACCCGGGTTTCCCTCAGAAATGCAAGTCTTTAACCAGGAATTCATAGCAGGAGAAATCAAGAAGAGAAAGGGGAGGGGTGGAGAAAAAAAAAAAAAAAGCCAAAACAAAACAACTTTTCCTATTTTATCTAGTACCAAAGTCTTTTCCAGGTCCACTTCCCTTTGGCTCACTCGCTCTTCTGGGTCTACCAGCATATTTTAGGTAATGAAATGCACATTTGCTGGTCAGCTGTAATATATCCAGAGGGACTGGTTTTCCCGTGTGCTTGTTTTAAACTTAAGGGTGTTGTAAAGTTGTTCCAACAGCCCGGGGACGGGACGATAAGACATGGCAGGCAGCGCCTGTTTAGTGGGTGGCTGTGGTATTAATATTTATCCCATAATTGAAGGAAGACATGACAACACGAGGAAAGCAAACCACCACCACGTTCCCTTACAAGGCACACACTGAACGCTCTGCAGAGACCACCAGATATGAGTCTTTGTTTATCGCACAGAAAAAATCCTCTTACAAGCCAAGTTCATAAAGAAAAAAAAAAAAAAAAAGAGCTCAAAGTAAAATCAGGCCTGCTGGCCCCAGTGCTCCCAGTGTCTTTTCAGCCAGCTCCTTCAGCTCCAGCATCTCGCTTGGCCAATGCCCGTGTCCTGGCTGCACTCTGGAGCATCCCCTGGAGCAGAGCATCCTGACGCAGCTCCATCCCAGCAGCCTGCTATGTTCGTACAAGTGCCGTTTCCACCTCCAGGCGGTTTTCACACCACCAATCGAAACCAGGCTCACAAAGCTACAGGGAAAGATTTCTCACGTAAATTGATTTTGTGCTTGCTTGGTAGAGAAGAAAAGCGAAGATATCTTATTCACCTTGAAAAGCAAGATAACCATCCTTCTTGGACCAGGGACCAGGAATTTTGCAGAGCCACAGATCAGCAAGCAAACGTTCTCCTGGAGAAACTGGCTGCTCCTGGCTTGGATGGGTGTATTCTTTACTGGGTAAAAAACTGGCTGGATGGCCATGCCCAGAGAGTGGGGGTAAATAGAGTTCAACCCAGTTGGCGGCCAGTCACAAGTGGTGTCCCCCAGGGCTCGGTACCGGGGCCAGTTCTCTTTAATATCTCTATCAACGACCTGGACGAGGGGATTGAATGCCCCCTCAGTAAGTTCGCAGGTGACACTAAGTTAGGCGGGAGTGTTGACCTGCTTGAGGGTAGGATGGCTCTACAGAGGGGTCTGGACAGGCTGGACCCATGGGCCGAGGCCAACGGTATGAGGTTCAACAAGGCCAAGTGCCAGGTCTTGCACATGGGTCACACCAACCCCATGCAGTGCTACAGGATTGGGGCAGAGTGGCTGGAAAGCTGCCCTGCAGAGAAGGACCTGGGGGTGTTGGTCAACAGCCGGCTGAATGTAAGTCAGCAGTGTGCCCATGTGGGCACAAAGACCAATGGCACCCTGGCCTGTATCAGCAATAGTGTGGCCAGCAGGACCAGGGCAGTGATCTTCCCCCTGTACTCAGCACCGGTGAAGCCCCACCTCGAGTGATGCGTTCAGTTTTGGGCCCCCCATGACAAGACAGACATTGAGGCGCTGGAGCATGTCCAGAGAAGGGCAACGGAACTGGTGAGGGGTCTGGAGCACACATCTGGTGAGGAGCAGCTGAGGGACCTGGGGGTGTTCAGCCTGGAGAAAAGGAGGCTGGGGGGAGAACTTCTCGCTCTCTACAGCTCCCTGAAAAGAAGGGGTAGCGAAGGGTGGTCAGTCTCTTCTCCCAAGGAAGAAGTGACAGGACAAGAGGAAACAGCCTCAGTTGCACCAGGGGAGGTTTAGATTGGGTATCAGGAAAAATTTCTTCACCGAAAGGGTAGTCAAGCACTGGAACAGGCTGCCCAGGGCAGTGGTGGAATCACCATCCCTGGAGGGATTTAAAAGACAGGCAGATGTGCTGCTGAGGGACAGGGGTTAGTGGTAGGTTTGGCAGCATTAGGTTGATGGTTGGACTCGATGATCTTAAAGGTCCCTTCCAACCTAGACAATCCTGTGACTCTAAACAGCAGCAGGGCGTCAGAGCAGAGCAGGGTCCAAGCGAGAGGCAGTGGGAAGGCAGCATCAAAGGGGCTATTGCTGCCAGGCAGCGAGCTGAGCCCTGGGAAGGCAGCAGGTGCGAGAGGGACAGACCCATCCACGCAAACACCCCTTTTGCTGAAATGATGACATGATGTAAAATTACTGCCCTGATTTGGGGACATCAGGGCATGAAGCTCCCCCTTTCCCTTGCTCTCCATTGCTTGAAAAGTCCCGGAGAGGAGGAAAAAGGTTTCCTGAGACATTAAGCACATGCGTAAAGAAAAGCTAGCTGAAATGATATAGAGAGACCTGGAGAACGCACAACTGCGTTAGAGGACTGGGAGCACAACTGGAAATTAAGTCCCACTCCATGACTTGTGCACCTGCTCTGCATTTGGGTAACGACTCAAATGCTGCGTTCAAGAACAGGGGAAAGAGCGGAGTTCCCATGCTGGCCTCCCTTTCCAGCTCTCTTCTGTTCCACACAGCCTGACAGCAAGAGATGGAAAGGAACACACCTCCCCCTAAACTCCTCCAGCTGCAGGCAACAATCACTGCAATTAATTACAGTTAATGTTCGTTATGAAACACAGATGAGGAAGGCAAGAGCTTACGTGGCCAGGCTGCAGCAGAGCCTGGAGGTCCTACCTGGACTTTGCCGTGCCAGTGGGCAGCGAGGAGGGAGCTGGGACAACCTCAGGGCAAAGACCCATCCCAAAGCCACCTCTGTACAACGCAGCACCCCAAAACACTGCTCGGGCTGACAGAGGGGTAATGGAGAGCAAAACTGGCTAGGGAGGAAGGAAGCCGCCTCTGTGGTCAGGGACAACCATGCAGACAATTAATGAGGACAAAGGAGAGAGGTTTTTTTACTTGTTTTTTTAACCAACTTTGCAAAGGGCTTTGCAAAGGACCCCCACCCAGGGGACACGGCGGGGCTGGACAGACCCTGCGGTGTTTGACATCACTCTGCTTCCTGCAGAAAGCCCAGGCAGCTCCGTCCTTCCCCTCACATGCTGTCTGGTCATAACGGGACACACCGTATGGATATTATACAAAAAAGGATTAACTTGCATTTTTAAGCCTTTGGAAGAGGCTACCTACAAAGGAAAACACGCTTTAGAGTTAGTGAAGTAGAGATGTTGTTTATGACCACAAGGTTTTGGTATTTTCTGTGGTCATTTAAGTTAACTGTGAATCAGCTGCTTCTACCCACAACCAGTCTAAAACCCCAAAGCAGCCTGCTTTTACCTCAATATTTCTGAGACCATTGAAGCAGACAAAGTCTGTACAAGTCTTAACACCTTGGTGGTACTTTTCTGAAAGTAATAAGGGACTTGGGATTTCTCCCACAGGCACGCACATTACTCATCTCATACTTGTTAAGGTCAGTGGTTTTCCATCTTGCACTCTCCAATCCCTTATAAATTGTGCAATACGGGTCCAGGTCCCTACATGGAGAATCCAAGCTCGTTTGTTACAGCTGGACACAGCAGGAGATGCTCACTTCAAGGTCCTCCCCATAACAATGCTCACCTTCACAAACAAACTCCACATTTTCCACCTCTTTCCCTTTTTGTTTTTTTTTTTTCCAGGATAGGATTATATATATGGTATTATTCAGTCACTGTCAGGAAGACACGTGCACATCTGGACAATCAGAAACCCCGAGGTCAATGGTTTGGGCACATAAATTCAGTTTATCCCAATTTTAAGCTCACAAACACCAGAAGATGCCCCAGCCTTGTACCGCACAAGGTGCTCTGCAGCGGGTTCCTGCAGCTGATCTCCCTCAGCTGCTTCTCTCTCTCTCTCATTTGGATGAAAACTAGAAGGCTACCGACCACCAGCCCTCTCCCCGTGAAGAGGGTGCAGTTCCTGCCAGGGTCATTTATGGAGAGCCTCTGGGAAGAGGCATCAGCTGGCAAATAAATAGCTTAAATGGAAATATTTTACGCCAACAGCACAAGTCCAACAGCTCCAACACCACACACAACTTGTCCATGGCAGACAATATCCCAATAAACCCTTTAAGGGTTCACTGATCACAGCTAGACGCGTCATAAATTTCCCCGAATAGTTTATTATCCCCATAAATCTCCATAAAACTATTTTATCTCATCTGGATTGGCAATTAAGCAAACTTTGCTCTGTTTACAGCTTACCGAGCCAGCCTCTAATGACAACGCACGTGCTTCTTAAAAAAGGGACTGCAGAGACTCACCACTGCCCAGCCCACAGCAACACGTCAGCCCTCCCAACCACGCGCCTTTCCAACACGTACGCAACACGCCAGGCACGGCAAAAGACCACGTGGCCCCCATGTGTTTCCCCTGCCAGAAACAGACCTACTATCAAATAACATTCCTTCTACTTTCTTATCTTCCAAATGCAGCATTTAAAGGGAAAGAAAAAATGAGCTTGGAGGCTTACTCAGCCCGCTTTTGCCAAAACGCATGCCCTGCGTTTAATTCAAAGAGTATTTTTGCTTCTGGGAGCTTAGCAGCTACTTTGTCGACAGTTTTTTTTATTGGGAAATATTGATGTTTTATGGCTTCATTTAAATCAGGTGGATGAACGCACCCCCGTCATCTGTTTGGCTTTTCAATTACAAGACACGGAAACAAACCCACTTTCCAGGTTGTCTTACCTACTATGCCACTTCCAGCTTTTCCATGCCGCCCAGCCCATTTTTGCTTTATTAACAAATCAAGCAAATGGAGGGGTTTTTTTTTCCTATAGGAAATGAATCACAGGAGCCACTGACCTGTTCCTCGAGACACAGCATTCCTTACAATGCGCTGCCTCCCATCCTGCCCCGCACAAGGCCGATGCGAGTGGAGCCAACCCCAAAAAGCTGTCTGGGCAAAGCTGAGGCCAGCAGCAAGATCTGGCATCAGCATGCATAGAATCATAGAATCATCCAGGTTGGAAGGGACCTTTAAGATCATCCAGTCCAACCCAACAACATCCCAACCAACAGCCCGTTGCCGTGGTTTGCTAGACCAAGGCCTGGACAACAAGAGGGATTTTTGAGACGTGCCAACTATCAGAAGACATTTAAGACTTATCAGCATGGGTTGAAGCCTCTAATTGCTATACCCCAATATTGCGTTTAATATGAGATGCCGTCTGATGCGCAGCTGGCTGGTGGTGCAGCACCCTCAGCTTTCACCCAGAGCTGAGCAACCACCTTCAAACCTGTAATGATTCATGCAATGAGAGTGGGTTTTGAAAACCACAATTAAGAAAGTGTCTGAGGAGGAAGCACTTCTGTCACAGTCCAGTCAGGACTCTCACATGCAGTGTTTTTAATTTTAATTAGTTCATCTCCTTCGCCTTTTGTGCCTCCCTAGCACTGCAGGAGCAGCTTTGGCACCCTACGTGCCACCAAGCAGCTCCTCTAGCAAGATCATGATTCACTGGATCTCCTTCCGCCCAAGGACACGGCTGCACCATGTATCTGCCACGTGCCGGCACCATAACAGTGCCCCTTATGTGTCATTTACAGAAGGGCTGCCCTTGCCCTGGCCTCTGGGCTTGACCACCAACCTCCTGCAAGACGTGCCCAAGAGCCCCTTGCCACCACTGTGACCACCAACCCAGCAGGAACGGTGCCACTTGCCCAGCTAGGATCACCACCAGCGGATCCAGCTCCAGCTCTCCACACCAGGCAGAGGTGAAGCTCCAGACCAGGCGGATGGCAATTTCCATGGCAACGCAGGGATGCCATCAGCAGAGGATTAAGCTCCAGCAGGAGGGAGGTTGATCAACAAGCACTGCGACAGGGACGCTGCAGAGGAACGGAGGCCCACGGCATCGATTTTCACGCCCATCTTCCCCTTTCAATTCTTCTCTAGCATGAAAGTCCCAATTTAAATGGCAGACTTTGACACCATTAAAAACTATCAGAGCATTTAACACACTGCCCCTTCCTTCCACATCATCACACCCACGTCTGCCACAGAAATAAAGAGGACCGCAAGATCCAGACATCTCCTCGCAGTCCCGGCATGAAAGTGCAGCAAATCTGCGTCACACAGAGAACCTTTGAAAGAAGATGAATGCTAAGTGCAGGGAAAAATGATTACTTTATTTGTAAAGACCATGTCTCTTGTCATTCTAATTCATTCCAAATCCTCCAGGCACTGGACAGCTGTGGGTTTAATCATGAATATACAAATCAGCAACAAATGAACAACAAAGAGTCTCCAAATGCAATATGGGGAGACCCAGAATTCGGTCTGGTTCAGACACCGCTCTCCCTCCTTTGCGCTGAAAGGAAGGAGGGGACGGATAAAGCCAGGACCTGCCACCTCCTTGCTGCCACCACACATCCAGGCAGCCCAGCGGCACCTCTCCCATTTACTCCCGGACATGGGAATGCCAGCCTGCACCTCTCCCTCCTCCGGCAAAACCTCTCCACCGCCAAGTGGGAAGCAGCAGCTGCACGGAGGACAGCAAAGGGGAGAAGCGAGGGAGGAGAAGCGAGGGAGGGTGGGCAGAGGGAAGGGCCAGTGGAAACAAGAGGCTGAGGGACCGAGAGCAGCTGGAGCAGCACAGACCACTCCAATAGGTAGCTGGGAAGGAAAACCAACGGCTTTAATATATGCAAAACAAATGCATCGAGTGATGGGAAACTGTTCACTTCTGTCTGTGCCTGGGCCAGGGCAGAGCATGGGGTAACACCAGTACCTGGAGGTTCACAGAAGGGTCCCCCCCGTAAACACCTCGCACATCAGAGTGAAGGAGAGCACGCTCCCACACAGGCACTAATGCCATTACATTTAACAATCAAACACCAAACCTACCATGGGGGGGTCCTGCAGAGGCTGCTGCTGCTGAGGAGGCTTGGGGCCCCTTCCCAGCCACCCAGCACTCGCCTTCTGCTGCGTCTTAGGTGTTTTCTGCCCTACCACAAATACGCACATTAAGATGCTACGAAGCTGGTGTGCAACAGCAGCTGGGGCAGGCAGCAAGCGATACCCATCAGTGCAAAGCACCGCGTGCCACTTGGAAGAGAGAGCTGGGAGAGGAAGCAGGAGCTACCCAAAACTTGCCAGAAATAACATTTCTCCTATGAAAAGGGCAGAAACGGAGCATGAGACAGGGCTGAGCATCAGCTCAGTCACAGCCCACCTTCCTCCTGCTACTGGGAGCTGCTGCACTGCTCCTCACCTTCCAGACCTGCTTGCCTAAACCTAGCAGGAATTTGCTTTCCGAGGGCCTGAGATCCTGCAGAGCATCGCAGCAGACAGCTGAGCACCCAGCACTCGCATCCCGGGTCCAGCCCGCCACTGACACCGCGTCACTTTGCCTCCATCTCCACCCACAGAACATCAGACACAGCTCCCTCCAAACATTAGGTCAGCTCCCAGGTCAATCCTGGGATAACAAAGCAACACTAAACGCAGAACACTGACAAAAAAAAAAAAAAAAAAAAAATCAGTGTATGTAAGAAAAAGGTCCATTTCCCAATTCTGCAGGGAAGCAGACAGGCATAGCCTCTCCCCTCCACTACCGTCAGCTCTGAAACCTCCAGGACTTTATATGGGCATCAACCCTGGTCCTATTGGCAGAAGCACCTCATTGAAATGCCAGGACCCCCCTCTCAGCCACGTGCACCTCCCCAGAGAGCCCTGCACCTACGGCTGACAAGCAGCCAGACAAGCAACAGTAGCCTGCTGTGAGATGGGAATTAACAGTGCGAAGACCTTGTATGACAAATTCAACATCAAAATAAACAGTGCCGGACATGCTCCACCAGCCAATCTCATTTGTATTTAAAATTCTGAGGTTTAATCCAAGCGAAGCCTTTGCATCATGCAGTGAAGGGTGAGAGCCAGCTGGGCTTGGGCGTCCAACACCTGGGACAGTCGTGGCACTACCAGCACAGGATTGAGATCCCAGGGTACCCACATCCCTACAGCCACCAGCAAAACTCAGCCAATGGTTCGACTGATAAATCCAAAGCCCAGTGACCAGGAAAACAAAAAATATCAATGCTTACATAGACAAAGCCACCTTCAAGCCTGCAGGCAAACCTGAGCCCTTCAAACCCACAGCCTTTATGCCACAGGCTGTCTGAGCTCCAATGAAGGGGGCTGCCCCCTACCCCAGCCTGGAGCCCAGCCACACAACCAGGGCTCCCCAGCCAGCTGTGCACATCTGCGGGAACCGTAATCTCAGCCATAAAAACACAGCTTGGGGCTGGGACAGGGTCTCAGAGCAGCACTTGAAGTACTCGCCACTGAGAAATGCGGTTGCAAAACCACAACCCTCTCTGCGCTGGCTGCGGCGGCACTAGCAGGTTTTCCCGGATGGCCTCAAAGCCTTTCCCTCAGCAGCAAAACCTCTTTCCACCAGCACAGGATCAGACAAAGACACACCGCAGCCCTCCTCTCCACCAGTGCTGCGCCGGCTGGGCTGAGCAGTACATGGGATGGGTGCTGAGCTGCTGGGAGCAGCATCCTGAGCACCCACCGAGACATGCGGTGGCTTTTACTCCCCCCGCTACAGACATAGGCTGGACTTTACGTTCCTCAATCTCCTCCGCAGGCTCGACAAGGAGAGATGAGAAAACACATGCATCCCCTCTCCACGCGCGAAGCTCGAGACACTCTGGGAACAGCAATGGTGACAAACCCACTCCCCTGCCCACCTCTGCGCGCCACAACTCATCTCCTCTCCCCACAGCACGAGAGAAAGGGCACCCCCCCCCCCCTTTAAAAATTGCCTTTCTTTAAAAAAAAAAAAAAAAAAAATTTCCATGAACAAATGGCAGCAAATCCCAATGCAGAGCAGCACAATGGACACTTCAGTCTGCCCAGGGGAGGGAGAGACAGGACCTCCAATGCCTAAATAAATTCAATTTGCTCGTTAAGAGGGGGCTGGGGAAGGTTAGGCGGAGGGTAGCGGTGGTTATTCACTTCCCCCAATTAACATTCCAGCGGCGCTGCTCTGCTTTCTAGGAACAATAACTTTTTCGGAAGGGGGAGTGATGCTTGTGGGGGCGTTGGATGGTCCTGGAGAAAGGAGACACATCAGTGCATTAACAGGGTCCGAGTTTACGTATGATGGGAACTGCTAAACAAAACCAAGAATAAATAAAGATTTAGCCTACGCAAAAAGAACCTGCAAAATAAAATCCCCCACGTCCCCACACCAAGATTATTTGCGTTTGCTGCTGATCTAAATATTTTCTGCACATGCCTTGGCAACAGAAAAAGTGGTGGCTAGTCCCCGGTTTGTTTATAAAAGGTCTCCAAATACAGGGTAATTAAAAATATTTAGACCAGGCTTTGAGCCACACCATCCCCACAGCCTCCCATGGCCCCGTGCCAACTCACAGCGGCCGAGGACCTCGACCGCCCTTGTTTTAAAACAAACCAGAGCCTCATCCCCTCCAGCCTCGGCCAGGCTCCCCATCGCTGCCAGCCCAGGATTACAGGTGGGGCAGCCGGGAGGACGGGCAGGGAGCGGGATACTCCAGCCCTGCACCAGCTGGGGAGGAAGGAGCCACTTCCCAGCTTACAGCACCACACACCGGGTCTCCCTTGGGACGAACAGGGCTGGATCCCATCCTCCCCTCTCTCCCAAGCTTCCTTCTGCCCTGGGAAACTCCTGGGCCCCTTTACCAAAGTCTGCCCACAGCTTTGCGAGAGTAACTTACTCATTTGTTTCCTTCCTAGGATGAAAAAATCTGCCTTTTCTTAGCTTGGTCATTAATTTCTCCAATCAAGTGTTTGCAGCACACTTGGAGCTCCTGCTTGCTCTTGCAGCTTCCCCCCATGCTCTTACCAGGGAGACTGCTGGGCTTTAGTCCTCCTCAGATACATGAGCCCCAAAAACAAGGAGCCCAAACCCAACCCAACTGCAGTCACAGCAGCAGGAAGGAGAAGCACCGGAGGGTGCCCAGCCTGACCAGCACCGCTCACCGGCAGAGCCCAGGGCTGCTCCCACGAGGGGAGCCCACTGCGGCAGCACAGGGCTCCCGGGGTGCAGGATGAAGCCCGACACCAGGCAAAGCCACACATATCGCCAGCTCAACTGCTGCAGGCCTGAAGAGGGGGCTTGCCCTTGTAAAACTGAAAGCAACCATCAAAAATGAACTGGTCCGTCAATACCCCACGGGCATATGTGCTGGGGCGTACCTATTTCACCACTTTATAGTTTCGAAGGATTCCCATGGAAATCTAGCCCAAACAGACAGATGGCCAGAGCTCAGCGTTCCCAGTCACCACATATATGCAATAAAAGGGTACCCAAAAGCAGGACCCTGCCACATACACGTGGCCGGACAGACGTCTCCACGCAGGGAGGTCAGGCACCGCTGCTGGTTAAGCTCAATTGTATCATCTGCGGGTACTTACAGCCACGTGTAGGAAAGAACAACACTTTGATCTGCTGTACGTGTCAGGAACTAAAACCAGCTCATTTTACCCTGCAGGTGTTAAATCAGTGTATAAGCCCCAGGAGAATGTGCCCAACTAACAGAGCTCCCACCAGCCCAGTGCTCAGCCACAGCCAGCTTCAGCTCAGTTATGTCCCATCAAACAGAGGGACTTGAAGCAGGCAACATCCAAAGATGCTCCAGTTATTTGATTCACTCATCAGCTGAAGACTTGCAGCGTCCCCCACTTGCCTTTTCAGATGACAAAGCAGCTCGCTATTTATCAGGCAATGCACAATCATGTCAAATGGCTCTTTGGTGCCAACACCATCTCTCAGGAAGAAGGTGGAAGGACGACAGAAAGGCCTGCACCTACCTGAAGAGGTGCCTCCTCACGGGCTGGATGCAGAAAGGTTAGGAGCGCCATGTCAGACAACCATTATTGCCATCCTGTGGCACTTGATAACAGCACACCAGAACCAAACATCCCCCACAGAAGACCAGCCAGAGGTCCAGGGGAAAGGCTGGATTCACCTGAAGCCCCGCTAGAAGTCTCCAGTGCACCTCCTGCTTCCTCCCCTAAATCCTCCCCTGTGTGTGAGAACGGGATTAACAACAGAACATCTCTCAGGGAACCTGTGTGGTTTCTTGAGTTCCTCCTGGAGCATCACGACTCTTAACCTCAGTGCAGAGGAGCTGTTACCTTTTTACCCCAAGCAAAGGTCTGCAATTCAAAACGAATCCCCTCTCAAGCCAACAGCAGGCACTAGGACTCTCTTTTCTCTGCTTTTTGGGCAGCCAATGCCCCGCTCTACCACCTGAGCAGCGACTGCACGACATACTGCTCTACAGCCGATGCCACAGATATGGCAGAGGCGCCTTAAATGGCCACAAGGAACAGTAAATGTTTGTTTGAACAAAAAAACTGGATGAAAGAGCTGAGCTACGGGCTGGATTGGCTGTTGACTTTCAAGCCTGAAAGAGGAACCCACCCATAAAAATGCAGAGGCCAACTACTGAAAGGGAAAGATCCTCACCGGAGGGGAAGCAGCGTGAACCAAAATCAGGCTCGGCATGGGCTCCCCTCCAGCCCTCGTACACCCCAGACACGCACATGTCTCCTCCTCACCACACAGCGCAGTTATTGCCGTAGTTGAACACAGGAGGAGTTGAACAAGGACTCAGGTCCAGCGTGGCCCTATCGATGTCCCTAGGAGCCTCCCTACATGAAGCTCCACACCTCATCTCCTCCAGCAATCACATTCCTCCCTCTCCTTCCCCTGGAGATAACGGGAGCTCAGGCAAGAGTGTCAAGATCTCACCAACCCATGGGGAAACTGGGTGCACACAGGGTCTTTCCGGAACAGCAGTTCACAACTGCTTTCCTCAAAGTGTCCAGAAGCCCTGAAACTTTT
This sequence comes from Vanellus vanellus, assembly GCF_965231255.1. Classification (NCBI taxonomy): domain Eukaryota; kingdom Metazoa; phylum Chordata; class Aves; order Charadriiformes; family Charadriidae; genus Vanellus; species Vanellus vanellus. The sequence continues at coordinate 1,033,010 of NC_138919.1, forward strand.
CAGGAGGTGGGACATCTCTGCTGTCAGGAAGATCCAGAAGTTGAACACTGTCATGTTGGAAGCTGGGCATCTCAGAAAAGCTATTCTCTTTACCTTGGAAAGCCACCTCTGTAATAGCTAAAGAAAACAGAGGGAAGATCTCACACCTGCAAAAGCATAACTCTGCCTTTCTACTCCACTGCCAGTCGGTCCTGGGTCCCAGTTCAACCTTCTCCTGGGCTGCTTGGAGTCTTCAACAAGGACAGATTCAGCAGGCTGGCAGCAAGCACACGTCTTGCCATGGAACAAGGCATCAAGAGCTCCACAGCCAAAGCATCCATCCCACCCTTCTTCAAACCACAGCCCTGCTTCCCCCAGCCACCTCCTCCAGGAAGAGGATCAGCAAGGCTGAAGGTCTCACAGCTGTGGGCCACACAGCCACCCCATCACCACCCCTCTGCGGCTATTCTTAGCCCTCTCCGACTGGAGATGCGACTACAGCAGCAGCAGGGAGGAAAAACAGCTTTCTACATGTGACAGGCACAGACCTCTAAACAGTCAGTGCAGAAAGAGATAAATCTCCTTTTTTCTTCCAGGAGATCAAGACCCAACTATGCAAGTGGGGCAGCCTCCAAAGGCACCTTACTGCAAACGCTCCCTCACAGAGATATGGCTCGGCTTTCTGAAGCTCGCAAACTCATCATTAAAAAAATAAAACACAAGGGGGGGGGGGGGGAGAAGCAAGATGAACAAAATGCTAATAGGAACCCCCAGGTCAAACCGCCTCCCCTGTCACCGGGGCCCTCCTCTTGCCAGCACATTCCTGCCGCTAATGAGGCCCCACCGCTTCCTCCTCCCTCCTCAAGTTGCTCCTGGTGATGCAAATCCATCGTCTTTGTTTCTATTCTTGGAGTAAAAACAGAACCAAAGTAAATAGCAAAACAGCTCTTAGGTTTCAGGATCCTTTCTTTTTCCATCCTTCCCAACAGCGGCAAGGCTGTTGTTGCCGTCAAAGTGAGGTGACACCCGACCCCAGACATCATCTTGTTCCCACCGGAAATGCTCTGCTTAATCTTCAGCCTCCAACGTCCCCTGATTGAGATCACTGCCAGCTCCTTCTCTGAACCTCTGCTTCGCTGCGCTCCTTGGGAGGTTTCAGACGTCACCACGAGCCTCTCAGCGAGCGAGAGTGCCCACAAAGAACCTGCCAAGGACTCCGGTGATGGCAGAGAGCTCACCCCAGCCCCAGCCCCTCTGCGTAAGGCTGGAGACACATCCTCACCAGACCTTCTGCCTTCCACTGTCACCCTTGCCCAAGGAGCTGAACTAGCTCCAGTCTACATCCAGAAAGACCTCATGGTGCCCAGTACGTTCCCATGTGCCGGGGTGGGCACCAATGTTCAAAGGAGCCACACGGCAACATAAGTTAGACACATCACCTCTCCCTCGTATGTGCCAGTGTCCCGTGAAGCAGGTGACGGTCACCCTGCCACATCGCGCTGCCGGGGAAGCTGCTCACACAGGGAAGGGCCAGGGCTGAAGATTGACTCTACCACTGCCGAGCTCCCATGGAAGCTGCAGACACAGGAGAGGTCTTTGCGTGAGAAAAAGCTCTGTTCAGATATGGTTTCTGGTCTGTAACAATGTCCTCCAAAGTCACTTGATCCTTAGTTGAGGTTCAGCAAAGGCTAACAGGCATCAAATGCTACATCAGGTGCTGGGACCCTGAGGACCTGCAGCAGGATGAGCATGCCCCACCGGGGTCACGTCCTGGTACTCTCCCCACTGTCACAGCTCACAATTGAAAGCAAACAGCAGCAAAGAGCCGAGCCTCAGCTCCAGATGAAGCTGCAGGGGAGAACACAGAGCCCCAACAGCACTCATCAATGATGAACGGTCAGATGCGACCGCCACATTCGGACACGGCAACCCCCCAATGCTCCAGGGAGCTCCCCAGTTTTCCCAGGTGCAAGGAGGAGTGGGGAGACCATGAAGATTTGGAGGCTGAGGAGAACTCGGACCTCTCCAGTGAGGGAAGGGATAGGTAAAACGAAGCCCTTCCTCCAGAGATAGGGTAAGAAAAGTTGGAGCAGCCTGAGGAGCTGCTGCTCTGCGGTGGGTACCGGGGCACCGAAGCGCAGTGCTGCAGAGACCTCTTGCAGCACACAACTGCTACTGCACTCATGCACCAACACCACGGAGCATGTCCTGGAGCCCCACGGTTTCTAACAGAAAAGCGAGCTTTACAGCGCACTGGGGACTTATCCTGTGCATCCCCAGGAGGGCTGCACCTGGGGATGCTTCCCAGCACCCAGTTGATGGCATCCAGTACACAAAGTGCCACCTACAGACAGCCATTACACTACACTGCTCCCAGTTCTGGAGCCGAATCCACTTGCCTGATCCTTGAGTGTATATGAAGCCACAACGATGTCCAAAAGGGCTTATTCAGGCACAAGCACGTCCCTGTGCGAATTTGCTTGCAGGGCATTTGGGGGATTGGATTTGCAAAGAGCTGCACTATTTGCTCATGAACCTCTGGCCTTCCTCAGACAGAAAAGACCCAAACACCTGCAAACTGTGAGCTCTGAGTTGCAAGAGAACAGATTACAGCAACCAGAGTTGCTGTCTGATATCTGGGAAAATAACAGTGAGGGCTCCGGAGGAAGAGCAGAGGAGCCGATCTACCAAGGGAAACAAAAAAGGTCCACAGGTGGACCAAGAGGCCCTACGGGCAGCAGAGGATGTGATTTACTACAACCGGTCTGAGCAGCAACCGGGCTGGGATCCAGGGACCCGCAATCACAAAGCCATTCTTGCTGGCAAACCACAGAGCCCAGAAGCGAGAAGAAAAAGAAATGGGGATGACAAAACCAACCAGACTGTGCGCTTTGGGACTAACAGGAACAACACCGGCAACCGGGACCTCTCTGGCTGGATGCAGAGGCCAGGAAGCACCTGGGCAGCAGCCACGTGGCCACTGTCACCATTGTACCCAGGTGTCGGGAGGGGACAACCAGCCAAAGGCAGGTGGAGAAGCTGCACCGGGGAGAGGGACCTCCTCACCCTAACCAGAAACTGGCCCAGGCCCTGCCAGCACAACCCTTCCCATGCTGCAACATCGAGCCACCCAAAAGCGTTTGCTGTTCCACACCGCTGGACCATCACTGGCTGCAGCCCAAAGCATCCCCAGCCCACCCCGTCCTGCTGATACCCCAGCCCGGCTGCAGCGCCGATGAGAAAACTCACTCAAGTTTCCCCGTTGTGAGCCACCGATCCTGCCACAGAGGAGGAATACTCCAGCTCACAAAATAACGTCTTGCTTATTTTTAAATCGCTGTAGTTTTCTTCTTTCACACAAACTTCAAATACCAAAGGACGCAGTGTACATTTTTAGCGAGTCTAGCTCGGAGAAGCAGAGTAAAACTAGAAGTTGGCAAAAGGTTCTGCTTTCCTCCTCCGCAGCCCCACTGCCTTCTCTGCATTTGATGCTCCTTGCCCAGAAGCAAAATGCTAATGTATCGGAGGCTGGAAAGCCACCGTTTTTTTCTCCGCCAGCTCTTCGGATGCTCCCTCCGCCACCTCCCGAGCCAGCCCTGCGCTCCACCAGTGTTCCCATCACCGTGCGGGCTGCGCAAGGCTCAACCCAGCTGCTCCTTCCCACAGCAAAGCCAGCAGAGGGAGCAAACACGGCGGCTTTGCAGGGAAATCGCAGCGGGTTTTAATTGTGGTTATTCTCTTTTGAATCTAGAAGTTACTTGCTAGCAGTTTGCAGAAGTTACTTGGACAGGTCCAAGTTCGGACCAAAGCCAGCCTGCATCCTCTCTTAGAAGAGCCCCGGAAAATGATGTATAGTTCGCACTAGTATCCAACCTGCAAAACGGCAGTACTCAAACCAAAACCAAAGTCCGTCCCTCGGCAATAAACACCTTCCAGACTCAAGCACAGGGGCCCAACAGCTACTGTCTATTTATTTGAAAGCACTGTACTCTCACCCCCCTGAAAGACTGCCCATCAGCGGGTCTCACATCGCTTACAACAAACAGGAGAGGCTTTCTACAGGTGATTTAAAAATACAATGTGGTTTGCCCTGTATTAAACATTAAATATCAAAGAAATAGGTTTAATTACTGAGTAATTTCCCATCACAGACCTGGAAAACCTCTCTAACATTGGAATTGCTGCTCCTTCCACCCAAGTGAGGGAGCACACGCTCCAGTTCTGCCTGCAGGTCCCCATGCCCAGAAGAGGTTTGCTGGTAGAGACTGGTGCACCCCACCGGGCTGTAAACGCTTTATACAACCAGTCGGCATCTACACACCCACCCTACGGATGCTGCGAGCATTTTAGGTGCGAGTGGAGGAAGGCTGCCATGGGAGCAGGCACCAAGGGTTTGCAGAGCACAGGAGGAAAGAGTGTTCACAAGCTTTTGGGAACCTGCTGCATGTCATGCGGCAGCACTGACCGAACACCACACACGATGGAGGTAAGCAATCAGGGTGGCAGCAGCTGCCCCTCAGCAAAGCCATTAAACCTCTGCTGATGGAGTGCTGCTCGCACCCGGGATCTTCCCTGATACTGCCAGCGTTTTTGGAGTTTGTAACCTTTCCACACTAACATGATGGCTTCGGCCACAAATGCACCTTGCCCACCAGCAAAGGCTTCTCCAGCCATCCTGGCAGGCGAGCATGGGCACCCCCAAGACAGCTGAGAACACCAGAAAGACTCACCGATAGCCGAAATGTGACACAGGCTGTGCCCTGCTTGCCTAACCTCTGCAATGGGAGGAGAGTTTACGGCTGAGCCAGTATTTTCTGAAAGGAAAAAGAAATTCTGCCTCTCGCCTGTTTGCAGCTTGCTGCGAAACATCACACCGGCTCGCAGCGCTCGCACATCCCCTCGCACTCCTGCGGGGCTGTAAATTGTCCCAGCGTGCCAGGCGTTGAGTCGCTAGTGCTTTCCCCACCCCATAAGTCTGCACACCTCTGCCCGTCCCTGCTGCAGAAGCGGGTGATTAAACACAGCCAAGACCCACCCTCCCGTAGAGCTGAAGACAGGGCAGAGCTGAGCTGCCACCAGGCAAACACTGCAGCCCCGTCCCAGCCACCCACCGTGGGTGCCCACCTGGGAAACAGCTACAACCGTACAGTCCCCGAAGGGAAAGAGGGGAAACCAGGCAAAGCCAGGGCAGGGTCAGGAGCTACACAAGTTTGTGGAACTCCAGGGAATCAACTCTACAAGCACTGCGCTGTCCCAGCAGGTTGTCAGTGTTTCTGGCCATCTGGCTTTGTGTGATGTTTGAATTTAATTCTCTTTTTCCGATTCTCACAGATGAGTTCTCCACTGACCACAGAGAAGATGAGAAGGTTAGGAAGGCAGGGACAAAGTAGCAGCTGAGCACGGTTTGGGAATATTGGCAATATTAGTCTGATGTTCCTGCTCCAGAAGAACAAGACTTTGGATGAGCTGCATTTTGGACATTTAAAATAGATAAACTACATCTTTACACCTCTCACCAAACCCCACCTCCAGATTCCCCCTTAAGCAGACAACCAGCACAGCACATCGGCTAACAAGAAGCAAAACTCCCCCTCCCAACCATCAGAGTCACCTTTGCATGAGCAGGGCATCAAAAACCATTTGGTGGAGCAGGGCACCACCGCATCCAGGGATATTTAGCATACAGTAAAACATGCTGGTGTGCCCAGACCCATCCTTCCACACACATGATGCTAAAGGAGGAGGTTTGGCATGAACACCGAGCTAGGCTGCATCCCTCTGTCCCCTCCCCACACAGCCATCCCCCCGTTGCGCTGAGGCAACACCTCTGAGGTGCCCAAGCCTTGCCCAGGTTTGGGTGAAGCTGCCCAACACACACAGAAAGCCCTGGGGAAAGCTGGGAGCAGGAGGGGATGAACAGAATAAACCTCCATCAAGAAGGCATGCTAAAAACTTTACTGCACAAGGGGGGAGTATCCCGCTCCCAAGCGGTCCATGCGCCATGGGCAGGATGGCGAGGAAGGGCTGGCAGAGCCCAGGCAGGAGGCTTCGCAGAGCAGAGAGCCAGCACACACTGCAAAAACAAAGGAAGCAAGAAAAAAAACATAATTATTTGCTCATGCCGCGCCTGTCTCAGCTAAGCTCTCAAAGGCATTTACATTCATGAGCATCAGAGTCACCCAAATTTGATGTTAAATGCCCGAGGTGCAAAATGCAGTGCCCTAGATAGCACTGGGGGATTTTGCTCAATCCTAACAGCAGAGACACAGCCAAGCGCGAAACAGCCCACATCAGAGGTGAACAGGAGCTGTATAACGCTCCAGTCTAATCCAGATTCTGAGAAAAATAACCACTGCTGCTCTGGGATCCCGCTGCCCTGCCTGTGCCTCACGGCCCGGAGACCTGCTGACCCCGCCATGGGAGACAGGTCCCAGAGACCCGTCACCCAGCTCAGGCGGCTCCAGCCAGGGAGGGGAGCCGGCATGGCTGGCCAAAATAACAACCTTAGTTGAGCAAAACTGATCCTCAGGAGACACCCTGGCACCCGGCAAGCCCCTCCACACCCACCAAACAGAGCAGCAGCATCTCCCTACAGAGAAACGGCACATAAGATCACTTCTGTCAGCACTGAACCTGCACAGCATCTCAGGGCCACTCAATCTCTACAGTGAGCACGAAGCACCCTCAATCCCAAACAGCAGCCATAGGCACACCCACCCCAGCTCGCTCAGTTTGCGCTGTTTGTAAGATACCTGCTCCCAGTTTGGCCGTGGAAGAGTGGGATGCATCACACTGTCCACACACCACCAGGAACTCCCGTCTATACCAGCCTGGCTTTTACTACAGGCACTGCAAAGCACTTGCTGGGACTCCACAAGCCGCCATCGCAATTAAAACCACAGTCAAAGAAATGCACCAGGTGCACTTTGGTTTTGAGCATTACTGTGTTGGTTCCCTCCCGCACTGATCTGCGAAGCCGAGTGATTCAGAGGCAGCGTCTCCCACTCGGTGCCTGCTCCCAGGGACTGCTCTGCTGCCTGCTCCCCGGTGAATAAGCTGCTATCCGGCTCCAGTGTCACATTATTTAACAGGTTTGGTTTTTAACTACTCATCAATGAACAATAGTCAGCAAGTGAGCAATCTGCCAAGGAGGGGTCGGGCACAATTAGATGATACACAGCGCGCATCCTTCATCTCCCTTTGCCTTTACCTCCTTAAGACGCTCACTGCAATTGTGCCTCACAAAACTGAGGGCAGTGCGTGCGTAGATCCAGTATGGCACTCGTCACTTTACTCCACCTCTTCATGAAACACAGTTGACCTGCCTCTTTTATGGCTCCAGTCTCTCATTTTATCCTTTTTTTTTTTTTTGTGATTACATCAAACATACAGGGTACGAACAGGCATCGACTGGCTGTTTGCTAACATTTTCTGAAATCAGGTGAGAGAGCGAGCGGGTTTTGTAGCAGTGTCAGAACACAACACAAGCTAGCAGGAGAGGGTTACCACTGCTGGGATTTCACTGGCATCAGTGGGATTACAGCAGGGCTGAGCCTGACTTTGCTGTCACCATAAGCATCGCACCAAGAGCCTCCGGCACTGGCAGCACACAGGAGACAACAGACTGCACCAACAGACTCGGTAAGTCCCTGCACACGTTGGAACAAGACCAAACTGTTGGGATAACACAGGAATGGGTCACACTAAGCAGAATTGCGTGCTGGGCAGAGCTCAGAGCAGCACCTGGCACCAACAGCCCAGACTGAGATATACACATCCCATGGACCAGTACTGCTCTGAGGCAAGGCAGCTCCTGCCCAGCCCCGTGCGCTCCAGCTCCCCAACATCACTGCAGTGTCCATCAGGAACAGGAGGAGTTTCTGGACTGATACCCAGAATCCATAGGAATAGGAAAACCTGGATGGGTACGTGTGACCTGCTGCCTGCCTCCTTCTACAGCTCAGGCACTGTCAGTAACTCCAGTGAGCACCAGATTAGATCAGGTTTGTGCAAGTTTGTCTCCTCACTGCCTCCTTCTCCCAGGCTCCACCGTTCCGGTTAGTCTTTTCTCCCTCATTATGGGTTTTGTAAGGCAAGGATTACCTCTGCTCAACTCCTCTGCAGAGCCCCCAAGACAAACAGGGCTCTAATTCTTTCCTGGAGGGCACAGACATTTCATAACAGAAAAAAAAAACCACTGTACAAAATAATAATAATAATTAAAAAAAATAAAATAAATGGGTGCATGAGAGCACAGCCAGGTAAGCAACACAACTTTGACTCTCACCTACTTGAAACATGCGTGAACTAAAGCAAGCAGAAGTGGCAGGAGAGTTGTGGCAGCAGCAGGGAGGGCAGAGCCAGACCGGCCGCTGCGGCAGGACAACGCCAACCGCCGGTCTCCTGTCTCACCTGCGCACACTGGCAAGATCTTCCCAACGCACAAAGAGCAGCATTTCATTTCAGAGGAGCAGAAAAGTGAGAGTAGAGACCCGCTGCAAATCAGTGTAACAACCCATCCATCACTGGCACGCCGGGACCTCGGGGCACTGCTGGTTCTTCCTCTTTGGGGAGCAGCGGGATCTGCACCATCAGCTTAATAGGTTTCCTTATAACATCAAAACATCAGTGGGCAACGGCAGAACAACTGGCCTAGATTCAGAGTACTTCAAAATCCCAGGTGGAAAAAGAAAGACCACAAATTCACTCAGAGCCCTGCTGTAATCTGCAGACTGCCCTAGCAGTCATCACAGACAGTGACTCAGTCCTGGGTGACCTCCTTTAATGCTCCATAAGGCAAATGCTGAGTTTAATAGGGTTATTTCTGCCTTTAATGACCAGGGCTCCTACGGAGACAAGAAGTTGCACCATAGCCTGTAATGCAGCTATCCTCGCTCTCCTCCTGCCCCCAGGCAAGGGACAATGCAGAAGGTCCCAGCCCTGCTCCTGGCTGCCTGACTCGGAGGCAGCGCAGGTCTAGCTGGGCATGAAACCCAAACCAGTCCTTTGTCCATCACCAACTGACCCAAAACAACACCCGCAAGGTCTCAGAGCACAGCCCCAGTCCTGGCCACCACCTCCATCACAGCATGGACACGCTGGACCCTCTGGGGCAAGGCAGGGGATCCGTGTGAGAGACAGATATTCAAAAGCAATCAAACGCTCCTCCTTCTCAAAGACGGAAATGTCGCCAACGTTAAAAGCCTTAGAGGAGTTAAAAGGAAAGGCTTATTAGAAAGAAAACTCGTTCTGACAATCACAAAAATTGGAATTCATTTAAAATTCTAATTATGCAAATTCAAGTAATCTGTACATGCAGATCCATCACATGCCAGCAGTGGGACCGCAGACACACGCCACCAGCTACATGGCCGGGGGGAAATCCGCCCTCTGCCGCGCTCTGGGAGGAAGGCAGGCATGCTTGCCTCCAGCAGACACAGGAAGGGTGGCCACTCCTGGGGACCGGGGCCGGAGCAGGATTCGCAGGTGCTCCCTCCGCACTGGCAGAGAAGCAGAAAGATGCCTTGGAACCACCGGCAGCGCTCCAGCATGTCGCACCCCACGGGTGCGGGGAGGCAAGACTCAAATGTTTTCAGATGAGCTACAGTAAATTCTTCCTTGGAGAAACTTAGATGCCCATGACCAACACGAAGCCTTTGTTAGGTAGAGAGCCCAATCAAATGGATGCGAGAGTCACATGGATGCACACAGGCAATAGCTCTGCCCCGTCTCCGTCCACCCTGCCAGGGCACCCCCCCAAAAAGTCCTGCATTAAGAGCCTCCCCCCTCACTCTCAGCAATTCCCAGAATAGAAAGCCAAGCAGCCGCATGGCAAAGCAAAGGCAGCTCCGACTGTCAGCACGGAAAGAGCAAAGCCAGAAATCTAACGTTACGAGCTGGGTGAGTGCAACAGCCTGGAAAAATGAATCAAGCTTTAAATATGGACTTTCCTAAAAGGTCCCAGATGAGCCACTGCAGAAAAGGCAAATCGTATTCTCTCCTGTAAATGCTCTGCCGTGCGTGCGGAGAGCAGCTCTCACCTGGCACCAATTTCTCCACCAGCACGCTCAGAGAGCCGGGGCTGGGCAGAGCAGGCGTCGCACAGCAGGCCCGGGCACAACACGAACCCGGGAGACACCGCACCACCTCCAGCACTGAGATGGAGAGTAATTACCATTGGAACGTGGAGCCCCACGCTAGCTACCTGTTCTTGGAAATAACTTCCCCAGCTTGGCAGGACCTTTACTCTGAACTTAAAAATCAGGTTGTTGAGCTGTGTGGGGAATACTGGTCCTGTACCAGTCTGAGCCTCAGCCAACAAGCTGCCGGCTCAGCATCCTGCACACTGGCTGCCCCGAGCCTCCGCGGAAGGGCCCCACTGATGCCCTTTCCAGGTAGGATGAGTCTGCTTTTCTCAGTACGTCTCACAAGGTCACAGCCCCATGGCTAAGCCTACAGCAACAACACCTTTTAGCTGTTCAAATGAATCAGAAATAACATAGCAAGGTACAAAAAAAAAAAAAAAAAAAAAACACACACACAACATCAAATCCCGCTCTGTTCCTTGACAGACAACAACCAGCTCCATGGGTACACCAAGGAAAGCTAAAGGTCCCCAAAATCTCATGAAGTCAAAAGCCAAAGCAAACCAGTTGCAGACAGGACAGAGAGCAGCCAGCATGGTGCTGAGCAGGTAGCAGGATGGCCCCACAGTTGGGGGGCAGAGGATTGCCCCACAGGGAAGGGCAGAGCCCACCTCTGCAGACACCAGGATGCTGGTCAGGCTGAGAGCCCAAGTCCTTCCACACCTTCTGTGCCCATCTGTGCTGCAGAAGAGCAGCTATGGGTGACGGGTCCCATGGAGACACTGAAAGACTATCTCCAAAAAAGGAACGGTCCCCGCCATCTCAGTGATCTCCTCCCCTTCCCACTCACCCAGGCACAGGCTGAAAGACAGAAAAAGCAGATATCCATGCCTTACCCCACAGCAGGACCGCCTCATCTTAAACACCTCCAGTGTTGTTCAGCCGCTCATCGCACACCCCATCCTACCTCTGTTTGTCTCCCTCCTTGAGGCTTTCACCTGCTTCTGAGTCTGAGGCAGCAGCTCCCACAAAGAGAGTTCACAGATGCTGCTGGCAGCACCAGGGTGGTGACCAGCTCCCCCAGATTCACCCCCACAGGCATCTGCTGCTGCTGCTGCACATGGAGAAGCATCAACACACTGCTGAGGTGAGAACCATCCTCTTGGGGAGAAAAGGAGCAGCTACATTCAACGATCTGTCCATGCACAAGCAAAGAGGGCGAGCCCCCCAAACCACCCTGTACGGCAGCGACACAGCCCAGGGGACACCAGAAGCAGCACCAGTCTGTGCAACCTGGCAGGGGGATCAGCCCCTCCTCCAGGCTAGAGGGAAGTTAACGACTTCAATGGGTCTTAAAAGCTGAGTCTGTCTGAAGCCTACTGCACGGTGAGTACCACTGCCTCGGCCGGCAGTGCTTTGGGTTGCACGGGCGCCTGCACCCCCCTCTGCTCCCATTGTACTGATGCTCTCACCCATTTCTAACCAACACCAACTGCTTTTCAGCACGGGGACACCCGAGCCTTCATTACAACCCCGAGGCCAGTAACAAGGCAGGAAGAAGGCCACATGAATCCCTATATCGGGTTTCTCTGGGAAAGAAAAGAGGCAAAGCCCATTAAACATTGATCAGTCTCCCGCAGCTGTGGCGCAGCCCTGACATGTCCGCACCATCCCACCACCAGGATGCTCCGAAGGGTCAGAAAGGGCCGAGCTGCCCCAGGGTCTCAGCACTGGCTCATCACTCGACCCAGCCCCTCACCGCGCCTCTCTGCAAACCCTCAAAAAGACCCAGTTGCTTGTGGAGGTGAGGCGGAGGACAGGAAAACTCATTTCCTACTTTCAAACTGGTTTCATACTTGGGACAGCAGCACCCAGAGACAAGGCACTCGCCCCGCGCATCACCCGGCTCAGCAACAGCCGCCTCCGAGCCGGCGACAGCCCAGCAGGAAGCGGGGAGGCAGAAACCCTGCCAGGCGAGGTAGGCAGGGGCTCTACCACGATGTGGGCAAACTCGAGCTGCTGCTGCCATCTGCTCTGCCAGCCTGGAGCAGGCTCCTTTTGCTGTTGTTTTGGTAATGCTGTGCATAAAAATAGCTCTCCGACATGTCGATGTTTTTAGGAAGCTGCGTGCGTGTGAATGCAGAGGGGCCAGACGCCCCAATACTCACAAATTGCCGCCGCAGCTTGGTCTTGACGCGCTCGGCCTTCGTCTCTGCCGGGTGGACGGCATAGCTGAGGGACCCCAGGTGGTTGTCGACTGACAGGCTCTTCCTCATGTAGAAGGAGCGGGTGCGGAAGTAGCTGAATGGGGCATCTTCCACCGCCGTGCCGAGCTGGGGGTCTCTGGGGGGGTCCGTGCAGTCATCCTCCAGCCGCCAGGCCTCCCCTGGGAGCAGAAGGACATGCCACCCCATCAGAGCCACAGCCTGGGCCATGTCCTATCCCTCCAGCCCACTGAGGGGAACGCCGGGCGGGCAGCCCAGAGCCCCTCTGCCCATCCCACACCCACTGGCACGCTGTGGGGCACGGGTGCTGCAGGACTTGCACATCCCTGCTGCAAGCCCCTGCGGACCCCTTGGCACCCCCCCTGCTCCCACCCTGTCCAGCCTCATGTACCTACAGCCCCCAGCATCATCCTGGCAGGAACTGGTCAAATACAGTGGAGCACAACAAAGACTTGCCCTCCAGGCACTAAATATTATTGCTCAGAATAATCAGCAGACCAAAATCCTAATACTTAAAAACTTCCTGCTATTTAACTATAATAGGGTTATCCCATTTAAGAGGCTCATTTATAACAAAATAAGAAAATTTCGCTCATTCTTCATCACCCAAAGTCCAATACAACACCCCACATTAAAAGAAAAAGTTGTTGTTTGTTTTTTTTTTTTTTTTTAAAGGAATAAAACAATCAGAACCACACACAGTTCTTGCTGCTGGCATTAATGCACCTGTATCAATCTTCTCTCCTGCAGGTATTCCCATGCTCTGTACTTGGTGACGATAATAAATCTTGCTTTGTGAACGGGAAACCTGAGGCAGCACAAATGTTGCAAATTGCAAAAGGATTTAATGCCTCCAGAAAACTCTTTACGGCGCAGCCAACAGAAAATCAACAGCCAAACCGAGGACAGAAACCAGACCTCTGGTGTCCTCAAGCTCCACGCAGCCCATGGCCAGCAGCACCATCTGATGGAGCACCGCGGGGCTGGAGCGCCTGGACACAAAACCTCATTGATGCTGAAAAAGTGGCGGCGGCAGAGGACAGTGGGGATCACGCAGAGCTGGCACTCCTGGGGTAGGACTGACCATATTTCATTGCAACAAAAGGGCAAAATAACAAAACACAATAGGAAATATCTCTATAATATCACCGCTCTGCTCTTTTCCAAGCAGCTTGGATGCCGCGTGGTTTTTGTTGCCAATCTCATTTTTACATCTGGAGTTTGCCCTGCCTCCCGCCCCCGAGCCAAAATCACTTCTCAATAGCCATAACAAATAAACAATAAAACCCTCTTGCTCAATTCATGTAAAAATGATCAATTATTAGCCAATTGCAGCCCAAAAGGGCATCTCACATGATTGTCTTCTGAAACTCCCCCCTTCTGCAGCCTCTTCCCAAGGCAACATTCATTTGTCTCCAGTTTCCGAAACACCCAGCATCTTCGGGCAGGAGCGACCATGACCTGGCTACGCCAGGGCTGAGGAGCAAAATACTTCCAGAGCTTAAAGCAAGTAAAGGCCTTAAGGTGAAAACCAGCCACAAAGCAAGCGAAGTCTAGTTTACCCAGCAAGGCTGTGGGTTCTACGTTGAGTATGATGAGAGACAGGCTGGACACTGCAGCCTCAGCGCAGCGACCGGCCACTCCGTCTCCTGCGTCTCAACAAAAGCGTCCCTTCCCCAAGCTCCCTGAGCTGTTTAAGGTGTGAAGTCCTGCCAGTGGATCTGAAGGCACCGAATTGAAACCAGCGGAACCGAGAGGACAAGAGGGAAGAAGAGAAAGGCAGAGAGCTTAAAAACGCAAACAAAGAGGCAGCCCGGAGCGCAGCACTACCTCGCATCGCATCCTTTTTTTTTTTTTCCTCCCCTACTTTCAATTTAATAAGCTGCTGCTGCTCCTCTCCAAATGTCAACTCATACAACACAGGAACTGCTGTTTGAAAGCTGTGATTATTCAAGGCACAAACACGTCAATCGGAGCCCAGATCCAGACTGCCACCACGAGATAGCATTGCTCCGGGGACACAGCAGGAAACACCGCGACACAGGCACCGAGCCGGGGAGGAGACCCACCCGACACGCAGGAAAATCGCACATGGAAGGAGGAACCAGCCCCAGTGGGTCCCGTGCTCATCTGTGATGGCTCAGCCACCACCTGCACTACCTTCTGTCCCCAAGACCATCCCTTCCCAGCCCCACGGCATGCCCAGACACAGCCACCACTGCTCTGCCACCCTGGGTGAGGGAGGGCCAAGGCTGCATGCTGAATGTAGTGCCGCTGCTGGGGTACAAGGGAAAGGACAGTCACCTGCTGCACCCATTCCTCCACATGGGACACCTCTCCTGGGGATGAAGGAGTTGCGGTTCAAAGCCCCAGAGACCAACAGGGTCACATCGGGTCTCACTGATCCCAGTTTCCCCACAGATCTTGCTGCTTTTGGTCTCTCCTCTCTCCAAGAGGCTACAGGCAGCTGCATCCTCCAGCGCAGTCCTGGAGCAGGACCGGCAGCAAAGCGGCTCCCTGCCCTGCCCGAGAGGTGATGCCTTCCAAACCTCTCCCCTACTCGGGCAGAAGGGCTACAGTCCCTCCTTCCTAGGCACAGGGAGCCACTGCAGAGGGAGTCAGGACCCTGTCTACCCCAAAAAGCTTTTCTACATGCTGAAGGAGGTTGTTCCTCGTTTCTACCAAACAAGCAAATCAATGATCAAGCCCAGAACAGTCAGAAGGGAAAGACCAAGCAGTCCCTGGAGAGAAAATGCCAGGGAGAGGAGCAAGCCCTCAGGCTGGAGGCCAACCATCCTTATGCTCTTCTGCCTTGAAGCTGCTCAGTTCTCTGCCACCCAGAGCTATGCTCAGCCACATCAGCACCTCAAAGATAAAACATCTTCTTGGGTTTGGCAACAACAATTGCTGCAAAATCTTTCTTCTTTCTGAATTTGAAGTGTTGGGGAGGACATGGACCAAAGGACAGAGGGGGCAGCAAGGACAGAGACCCGCTGCCTCTCCAATACTTCCTCTCTCAGCAGGGACAGGCTGATCCTCAGCCACTGTAAGCAACACAAAAGGTTTTCCTCAGCACCGATGCCGATGCATGGGCTGGTGTCAAAAGGCCCTTCTGTTCCTCTCCCGCACAGGGGCTGGCACGTTGCCCAGGTACCAGGCTGAAGTCTCAGAGCCAGGAGTCTTCCTCTCCTCCAACAGCACGTCACCACAGCAAAGAGCACAGGCGCCAGCACCACTACCTGGCTGCAAACACAAGGTGGGCATCTTTACAAGCAAATCTGTTTCAGGAGGGTCCATACATCCGTGCTGAGTTCAGAGATGCAAGACTGACACTCATCCAGATGTTGTGGAAGGCCACCCAAAACATCCCTGTGAGTATTAGGAAAATTAATTCCAGAGTCCTGCTCTAAGCTCAAATCCAGCCTCTTCCTTTTGGCTTCTCTCTTTCCCTCCCATGGGCATAATTCCCAGTAAGCTCACACCAACTGCGCTACCAGTTAGCTTCTTCCCAGCTTCGCAGTGGGGCATGGAGCCAGTTTCTGAAGAGCTCAGCGTGTTGCACGACAGACAAGGGAGAGAGGAGGCAGGTGAAGAGCTCCAGCATGGTCTTCTGCTCCTCCCAGGTGCAAGGCAGAGGCAAATGCGAGGGGTCAGGCATGCAAAATGCATGCAGCGACCTGCCTGCGCAGGCTGGGCAGGCAACCAAAGGCTGAGGAGCAGAAGGAAGCTGCAACAAAAAGTGTTTCTTAGTCTCACCCCCAAAACGTCTCAGGGGCGCAGAAGAGGGAAGGACAAGCGAAAGGCAGCTCATTTCTCTGTGCTGCCGGCATGCGTGAAGCCTTTCAGCACACTGCAAAACATGACACCAAACAGATAATGGTTTGGAGAAGGCTGGAGCTGCCCATGCCCCTGTCTGACCAAGTCCTGTTTGCTCATTTCCCCCTCACTACGTCCCAGGTTCACAGCCATCAGGAGTTTTGGGTTAACCCAGGAGAGCTGCTCCAGGCCAAGGGGGTGAAGGATGGAGAGCTCAGAGCCTGTCCCAGCTGAGCACACCGCCACTTATTGCGGGTTACCTGGCGGCGATCAACAAAACTAGACCAACGGGAAACTCAGTTCACCATCCCTCAGCTTTCCTGTCTGCCCTCAGTGCCCCAGTTCCCCCCCAGACACCTGGGTGCTTGCACAAGGACCTGCACATGAGCTGCGGTGCCACCTGTGACCTCCCACAGAACGACAGGGCACTCACCTCCTCCAGCACTGCCACGCTGGAACCACAGGACATAAAGCAGAAGGCTGGGGAACACGTCCCGACAGTCAAATGAGGATGTCGCATGTCATCCATGCAGGAGGAGACAGCTTCTCCCACCTCGCTTGGCGACTCCTCTGCTTGCGGCCCCCAGGACAGCAGTGAGCCAGAGCCCAGTTTCTTCTGGTAAGAACTCTCCCTGAAGATGAGCTTACCACCTCTTCCCCACACAGCCCTGCTCCCGCCAACACCTCGCAGCCCTGTGGGCAAGCCTCTTCCCGAGGTGGCTTTGGCCATGTGTCCCCCACCCTTGAACTGGGAGCAGCGGCACCTGCTCAAAGCCGGTGCCACAAGTTCTTTATGGAAGAACCACAAATTCTTCTCTCCCTCCTGAAGTGCTGCAGTCCAGCTCTCATTCACAGGTACTCGTGGAAATCCCGCTTTCCTCATCAGCACACTGGGGTTCCGTAACCTCCTGCACCACGCGCTGCTCCGCTTTTGTCCTGTTGTCCAGATGTCACACCCTGCTGGCGGCGCAGTCCCTGTGGCACGAGGGCTGCTGCATCCCTGCAAGCAAGGCCAGATCTTCTGCACTGACGGAGGCCACCGCTTGTGTCCCAGGGCTCAGGCAAATTTAGTGCTGGGTATTACAGGTAAATACTGCCAAACCTCTGATCCAGGCTGCCAGAGACTGATCAAATAACCAGGCAATGCTGTGAAAAGCATCTTTTTTTCCCCCCCTCCACGATAGCATGCTGATAGCCTTAATGAGTAGCTAATTAGCAGTTCCTAATTGAGTATCAAGGAGCCAGGAAAAGAACCTGACAGTATCTGGACAGAAAACAACTCCTCGTTCATTCATCCGAGGCTCTGGCTGTGGAGGAAGCCTTCCAACCTACGAGGGTTTTCATACTCCTCCCTCTTCTTGGCATCCTTGGCACCTTCCAGCCATGAATAAAGCAACATCCCAAACGCTCGTTACATGCAACGAGGGCTCTTCCTTACACCCGCTGTGCGGGGAGGGCTGTGCACACAGGGTTTGCTCGAGGGCGGCTGGTCCACGGTGCACAAGCACGGCTGCACACCCATCAGAGCGGCCGTTTGCAGCAGAAGGTGATGAGGTTTGCAGCGGGTCTGACTCATGCTGGGACTTCATCCCACGGTCTTACACCAGCCTCCCACTCCCTCCCTCCACCTCCAGCACAGCTCCCTGGAAGCACCAGCACACCAACCAGGGACCTGCCGGGCACTGAAGCGTGCTCAGGATGCCACGTCCTTCACAGCTGACGCTCTCTCAGGCACAAGTCCTGCAAAGCACTTTGTTTTGCCCTCTACCAGGAGGCAGATCTCCACCATTTATTCAGGTCTGTCCTTGCAAACCATGACCCAAGGAAATCCTGAGGGCTCACAGAACCTCACAAGCCACCTTTGTTTCCAAGCAATGGAGTCGCCTGCAATTACCTACCTACTCACAAGCGTCCCACTCCCTCGTGTCCCCAGGAGTCAGCTACACAAGGTTTTCCCACGGGTCTTCCTCCCACACCAAGACCCGCTCGAACAATTTGATGGGCTGAAAGGAGAACTGCAAGTCCCGCATGCAGCGGAGAGCAGTCACTTGCGTGCTGCAGCACACCCAGGAGCACCGCTACCATGAGCACAGCAGGATGGGCTCGGCGATGTGCCACAACCCTCTCCGTGCACAACTTTTGGGAGAATTATTAGCACTGGGAAATGAAATGCAGCCTGCAGAGCACTCAAATTAAGCCAGAGTTTGGACAGCTGCTCCGCTGGGTAGCTCACAGTGATCTGACTGTCCAAAAAATCCAAAGGTGCTATTTGAAGGGAGCTGTTTTATAAGGATTTTATTTAGCGCTGGATTGTCAGCCCCGGTTTGCAGGCTTTATCATCTTTGTTTCAGTGCTAATAGTCCTTTTCCCCATCATTTTTATGGCCCCGGTATGCTTCTGCTGGCACCAAAAGCACTGAAACACTTTGGGCATCAACGGTTTTGCCAATAAACTTGTTCAGAGCAGCTGTCCCAACCACATTAGTATTTCATCAGATGAACACAAAAGTAGAAGAACATGATAAAAACCCTCCGCTGACCTGAAGGCCAACACACACTGCCCGGCTGGGCAGCATTCGCTATAGCAAATCCCCACCCCAGGCCAGGACCGCGGGACAAGCACAGTATCACTGCGCTCTTCCGCTGCTCCCAGTGGAGACCAGCGCCCTGAAGTCACTTCACATCAGAGAAAAGAGGCACTTTGGCCTGTTGCAGAGGCACCGAGGCAGCAGCTTGCCATGGCATATGTGGCCAGGAGATACAGCTCACCCAGCAGCAGAAGGCTCTGAGCATCACCTCCCCACATCGGGTGGCTTTTACGAGCTGAGTCTGCTTTTCATCAGCATAACAGGAAAAATGGGGAGGTTGAAGTAACAGGCTCAAAGAAAGGCTCAGAGTGGGATGGAAAGAAACCAACCTTATCAAGAAGGGTTGGTTTTGAAGCGGGATAAACCCCACACAAAGTACAGTTGGATTTATTTTGTTATTTGTGCCCCTGGAGAAGCAGGAAAGATCTGCGAGGATTTTGCAGGCCCCCAGGCAGAAAGGGGTGGAAGCTCACCCCAGCTCTGCAGCACTCACCAGTAGAAGGGACCGTGCAGCCTTTCTGGCAGTCGGAGGCCGAGTGCTTCTTGTAGGGCTTCTGCTCTGGCATCTCCTCCCTGTACGCCGTGGAGTCGAGGAGGGGAAGCCTGCTCAGAACCGGGGACTGCGGGATGCTGGGCAGTGTCCGGGACTTCCCCAGGAGCGGTCGCTGCGGTTTTCTGTCCAAAGACCTGGAGGGAAGAAAACACAGGGCATATCCCTTTCAGTAGGCAGGATGGCTTCTTCAAGCCAGGACTCTTCTGTAAAACACAACGCTGCCACTGGACTGAGAGCACACAGTCCTTCCCACCACCAAACTGCACCCTTCCTTTGCAAAGCTATTGCTATTTCAGTAAAGCCTTCTCCCTTCGCCAGTGTATTTTAATTAGGATTTGCATCTTGAGCTGCAAGCCACAATCAGCGTAAATAGCACATGAAGCATTCTAGCTCCCATCCCACCTCCAAACTCACAGATAATCAGAATTAAGCAAATAAACAAACCAAAGGGTTCGACACTGAAGCAATACAAATTCCCTTTACGAGAGTTAAAATCCCCACTTAGCACTGAGCATTCATCTGAGACAGCAGAATGCTCCTCGTGGTGGCAGCCGGGTCACTCAGGTGTCCCAGGGAAGGTCCTGAGAAGGACCAGGGGGAAGGTCTATAGGGAAGGTCCAGACTATACCAAGAGAGACTCATGCAGCAGGCACTGTAGAGGCCACGAAGGTGTGTTCCTACATGTTGCATGACAAGTTCAAGGTCTCTATGGGGTCAAAATTCAACTGAGTCTAATGATGAGGCTCAAAAGCTGCAGGGGTGACCAAGACGCACACCAATGTGCTGACACTGTGACAATGAGCCTCCTTCTCCTCCAAAACCCCAGAGTACGCCAAGCCTCACAGTGGGGCACGGGAACATATCCCCTTTTCTCCTGCTTCACCTCACAGTGTCCCTCAAGGGACAGTCCTCAGGTGCTGTCCTCGCGGATGATACTGGGCCAGGCCATGATGGAAAGATCCCAAAAATGTGATAAAAAGGCACGGAGGCCCAGCACTGCCGCAGTGCAAGGAGGCATGGCAGGATCACCCCATGACAAGGGCTGCAGGCTGGGACCACCCCAAGGCTGTCCAGCCCTGTCCCCACTGTCACAGAGCCCACACCTGAGCCTGACCAAGCTCCCCAGCACAACCCGAGGGGGGTCAGCACAAGGCTGTTCCCAAATCTCTTACTGAATGGTACAAAACCTTCAAATTTCCATCCAAAATTCAATTCTTAGCTGCTTTATGCTCATTTTTTCTTGTGCCAATATTAACCTTTAGCTTAAATAATTATTCCCCCTCTCTGGTGTTTGCTCCCGTGATTAATTTCCATTACACTGCAGTCACAGCCCCTTTCAGCCTGTATTTTTCTAGGCTGATTAAGGCAAGTTCTTTCAGCCTCCTCTCCCAAAATGAGCTTTCATTCCCCATGGTTGTTCCCACAGCCTTCGCTTGCCCTCCCTTCAGCTGGGACCTGGCATCCTCCGCCCATCCCAGAGCATCACGCAGTGCTGAGCTCCCTGTTCAGACGACAGGGCAAGCGCTCTGCCTCCCTGCACGTAACAGCACTAAATTTTATCCTATTTCCACTAAGCCGGTCCTCAAGGTCGTGCAGCGAAAGTCTATCATGCAAAAGCTCCTGACCCTCGGCGGCTGCCTGTCACCGCTACGTTTATTATGATCGTTTTTCACTCCCTTTACAAATGTGACAGCAGCTCCCGACTGGTGCCGGCATCTGATGTAATTCACAGGCAAGCAGCAACACAGGTGCTGGGGCAGAGCAGCGGCGCTGTGCAGGGCTTCGGCGGGATGGGGACGCATCAGGCACACCACGACGGATGCAGTCAGCACTCGGGTTGAGGGCAGGAGCCACCACTGGGAGCTGGGCAGCCCCGTGCCCACCACCGGGGCCTCCTACCCAGACCC
Source organism: Vanellus vanellus (assembly GCF_965231255.1). NCBI lineage: Eukaryota > Metazoa > Chordata > Aves > Charadriiformes > Charadriidae > Vanellus > Vanellus vanellus. Next base: position 1,054,162 of record NC_138919.1, read on the forward strand.
TAAAAGACATGTCCATCGGAGCAGGGATGAGGAGCACATTTTGATGTTTAGGTCCAGAAATTAATAAATTTCTGCATTAATCGTATTTGCTCCATAAAGCTGTCACTGAGTGCTCTGGGGACGAGGACGGCTGCAGGGACAGCACTGCCCCGGCCCTGGAGAGGCACCAGGCACACAGCACCATCCTGCTCACTCCGAGCCCCACGCTTCACTTGCATCGATGTGAAAACAAGCTACGCCAGGAGATACAAAGCCAGAATTAGCATCCTGAGTTGTTGCTATTTCAGTAAAATGTATGTACCTCTCATTGTAACACATTTCCCTGGCACAAGACAACAGGGATGGAATTTAACACATCGCTGTGCTGCATAAATGAGTACTGGGCTCTGCTGGAGTTCAAAACATTCCTTTTTTCTTGCATGTAAATCTCAGTGCTTTTAAACATACCGGCATATAGCTCTATCACCTGCAGAACGGCATTAGCATTTTAAGCGCAAACATCCCTTTGTGCCCACAGTGCCACTCACACAAATCACACAGGGGTAAAAAGGGAAGAATTCACACCCTCGGAGGAGCAATTTTTAAGTGGTGTAGCTGCAGACAATTATTTATATCAGAAAGAGCAAAGTAACTAGAAACCTGTTTCTATCTTAAATCCAAAGTTGAATTTCCAAGCAAAACTCCAGCTCTCCGGATCTACTGTCTCGTGTAGAACTCCAGAGGCCTCACAGCAGCAACTGTCAGCCGGGACCCGACGTTTGCCACTGGGAAGTCACATTGCACCTACGTATGCTTCCCAAGCAGTCTCTGCAGCGAGGCGTTATCAAGGATGCCACATCCCATTAGTAAAGATCCCTGATGGAGTGTAAAGCTCAATTAGAAAAGCCATAATCAACGCTGTTACAGCCTATATTTAGCTGCTATTTGGTGTTTTGGTAGAAAGGAGAGAACATAATCAAGTCTTGACAAGGGTGGAAAAATCCTCCTGGCTGCGTGCGAGAGCTCAGGCAGGAGCCCAGTGACAGCTCCATCACTCCCAGTCTGTGGCCAGATGGGGAAACGTTGAGAACAGTCACCAGGGCCAGGTCCCCTGCCACCAGCCCTGGGGACAGCCACGGGGCACAAGCCGGTTGCGCCAGGCAGAGTGCAAGCCCAGCAGACTGCTCCAGTGTCCCCCACCCAAGCCACAGCCCATGACACCCGGGGGACACAGGTGCTACTTCCCCGGGCTTTTATTGAAAGCAAACAGACTAAGAAAAAAAGCCACCATGACAGGAAAAAAAAAAAAAAAAAAAGAAAAAGAGACAAAAAAAAAAAAAAAAAGAGGTGAAAAAAAGAAACAGAGCACATTTCAAAAGACGTGCTGTGTCCGGCGCCTTCCCCGTGGTGATGTCTTTACCGGATGGCTCCTCCAACACCCTGGCAAAGAGAGGGAAAGGGCTGAGCAGAGAGAAAGGGAAGGGACAAAGAAAAGGTTAACACAAGTTCCTGCATCCCGCCTGCAAGCAACTGCACACACCACTCCCCCCAGCCTGTCCTCCCCACTTATTTTGACATAGGAGAAATTGCTCTCCAGAGGGCACTTCCCAGCCCAACCTGAAGGCTTATTTTAGTCTCATTTTGGAAGAGAGAGGACGGAGCATCCACCTGACTCAGAGTAAAGCTGGAGGAGTCACCGACGCCAGCCACAGCAGAAACCCAGCAACGCAGCTGAAACAGCAAGCAGGAGGGAAAAATAACCCGAAACCCACTACTCAACACAATCTAAAAAGGACCCCAATAAGCCTCACTGATTTACATGATTTCCCAGGGACGTGAGCGAGAAAACCTCCCACACACCTCCTCAAAGTGCCTGAGGATGGTGACCTTCTGCAGATGCCCCACTCCTGGCAAGGGGGAAGCCCTCCCCCTGCCACAGAGCACCCAGACAAACCCCAGCACACATGGTGCTAATCCAGCTCCCCCAGTCTTCCCAGTGCCGGGCTGGTTGTGGAAAACAGGAAGGAGGGAAGGAGTTTAAGCCAGGGAGTGAGGCTAAAGAGGGAGAGGGGCAGAGGAGTGGGGCACCAGCTGCTCCTCACCTGCCCGCTCTGGAGCTGTGGCTTGGTGACAGCCACATGCTCTGACACGAGGCCATTTCCAAGCTTCAACGGGGACAACGTGCATCCCAATGATCTCACAACCCCAAAAGGCAAATAAGGATTCAAAAAAAAAAAAAAAGATGGAGAAGCTGAACGGCTGCTCCTCCTCCAGCAGGACCTCATGGCATTTCAGAGGTAATTGTTGGTGGCTCCTCTACACCCTCAGTCAATTAGTTCACTAAATCTGCTGAGCAAAGGAAGCTTATAAAGCTGAAGGTGTGTGGAAGAAGAGCTAAATGAGGTACTGAGATTAGCCTGGGACTGACAGAGGAGGGCAGGGAGAGGGTCAGGAGAGCCCGGTTATTGCAAAGGGACACTTCTCCCAGATCTTCCCAGCCAGCGGCTGCTCCTGCCTGTAACGCGCTGCTCAGCTGGCTCCTCCAAGGAGGTGTAACTTAGCAACCTGACCTTAAAAACTCGGCAAAGGTTTCAGCTGGATTCAGGAAAACAAGAGATGCTACAAGCCAGGAGGAGCAATTACCCACTACAACCCTCTTTTGGCAGCAAGGTGAGGGCAGACACGACTCTGCTTGGGGAGGAGGGCGAAGGCAGCATTCAGCCTGAACCAGCACAGCCTCTTACCACAAGCAGTGGCTGCAAAATTGGAAAAAAAATAAACAAAACACCCACATCCATTCCCTGAAACAGCTTGTAGAGACCCAGCTGGGTGTAAGGCTAAAGACACGGGGGGGGACAATAAAGAGCTCCCAGCCCCAAAAGGCAAACAGGGATTAAAAAAAGGAGAAGCCAGGGCAGGAGGATGTTTCTCAGTGGTGCTCAGCTCCATGGTGCAGGGTTCATCTTTGACTGCCATCCCTGTGGTGCCTCACCCCACTTTCTGTCCACATCCAAGGGAGAGGCAGAGCCTGCTGCTGCAGGAAGCAGAGGGGAGCAGAGCGGGCTCCCAGACCCCCCAGCAGCCCAGGCTGCGGGTCCCAGACAGCCCGGCTCCTGGAGCCCGGAATGGCTGCACCCCTGACACCCCGGGAGCGCACAGTGCTCACTGGGTGCAAGCTCTGCTGCAGGGAGGCTGTGTGCCACAGGGAAGAGATGAGCAGCGCTTTCCTCCATCCCCGTCCGGATCGCAGCAGGAGACAAGAAACCATTTACCTGCAGTGGGTTTCTGCAGAGGGGCTCCGCAGGGAAAGGCAGCAGCAGGAGGAGAGGTGAAGCAGAGAAGGCTGCAAGTGCCTTAGAAGCCAATTCTGGGAAGAAGCACAAGGTGACAGCAGCTTCCAGGACACAAGTCAGCATGGTCCACAGCCCAAAGCAGCAGCAGGGCCCCACGGAGGAAAGGGAGTCAAGTTTAAGGGGATGGCGCAGCAGCAGGGAAGCCTAGAGAAGGAGTCTGAGAGGAAGCGACACAATCGGGTAAAATACACGGTGGCCTCAAAAAGCAGAACCCAAGGATTTAGGAAGAGCGTAGCCTTCACAGGGCGTTTGTGCGTGCTCAAATCACCATGGTTTGCTCTGGAAACCTTATCAACTGATAGCTAACCCATGAGTCACTGGTACTTTTCCAGTGACCCCGTGAGTTGCAAAGCCAGAGAAAATCACCCAAAACACAGCCAAACAGGAAATCTTTTCTTGCTGCCCAGTATGTATATCTGAGTTAACTGTCCAGGAGCCAACGCAGAAGCCGCAGACCCACACCAGTTCTCATAGCAGGAGCAGTGAGCAGCAACAACATTGTGCAGAGCCATGTTTTAACAGCCAACTCCGAGGGAGGCAACCATTTGAAGAGAGAAGCCTGAGCATCGCTGCACAGGAGAGCCAAGCCCTGTGCACCATCCTCTCCCACACAGCTGCCACCAGCTCCTCTCCATCACCTGCAAGGTGCTGTTGCCACGTCCTCCCCTGTTCCTAAGAACAGCTCCGGAGCTGGAGAACAAGAAGTTTGGATAGTCCTAGTATTGCCCTGGGGACCACACGACCATGCTCGGTTACTTCTTTTAATGGTTTGGGAGCAGAGGAGAGGTAGCAGCAACCCCTTCTGGTGTCCCCCATGCAGGAGGAGTTCAGCCGTGCGACATCTCTCTCTCCCCAGTTCAAGCCAAGGCTCCACAAAACTGCCTTCACGCTGGTAAAAGGTAACGGGCTGAAGAGCAGAGGATGATAGCTGAAAACAGAGCATCTTTTATCTGGCTGTGAAACAGTTTCAAAGCAAAACAAAAACCAAAACAGCATTCAGCTCACAAGTTCAGAAAAGGAGAAAAGGAAAAAAAAAAAGAAAAAAAAAAAAAAACCACAACACAAACCACATGAAGCTATAAAAATACCTTCCCAAGCTCAGCTGTGAGCTGGTAAATACCATGATTTCCACCAGCTGGTTTGTGAAAGCTTCTTCTGCTGCCACCTCTCCAGCTTGAAAGTGCATCTCTCCAGCAGGTGCCATCGCCCAAGCACTGAACAAAACACCGCCCGGCATCAGGGGGATAATTGCTCCTGTCCCTGCATTTCAATTAGGACAGGTGACACGGGCTTCAGGAGTCACCGGGAGGTGCAGGAGAGGAGGTCGCATGCCCCACGTGCCAGGAAACACAGGGAGAGCCTCAGAAAAACATTTTAGAAGACCTACTTGGAGGAGGAGCATTCAGCACCCGTTGCCCGCTGTGAGTCCAGCCATGCCGCAGGACCGGCCCTGTCCCAGCACCCTGCTGGGTTAGGGGTCAATTACCAAATCTCCCAGAAAAGGGCCAAAAGGTCTTTTCGCAGCAGCGGCTGCCTGCTGAGCTCTCAGCGCTCCAGTGTGCGACAGCCAGTGTCACACGCGGCGACTGCAGGCACCACTGACAGCCTCTCGCCCACCGGGCATTGACTCTGTGCTAAAGACCTACGGCCGCTCTGCGGCACTCAGCCCTGGAACCACCAACACCATCCTATCAGGCCAAGCTGGCCAACGGGCAACTGCTTCACGGAAACAAGTTTAAAAAAAAAAAAAAAAAACAACCCAAAACCTAACATTTCACATCAGCAGTTCCAAACCAAATCACCGTGGCTGTGTTTTATAGCAACGCTTCCAGCTCAACATGGACTTAAATTTAATTGTTAAAAAGGGAAAAGGAAATACTTTGGGGCCAGACACCACTGTTCGTTTATTTAAAGTACGTTGGTTTCTTCATTAAAAGAACCTTTTTTCTGGCTCCATTGCAGGCAGCAGGGAGCTGTCCCCAGTCCCCCCCCAGGGCTCTCCCCAGCTCACGTGCCCTTTGCCAGTGGTCACCCTGCCCCAACCAGACCCCAGCGCACAGACACACTCTGTCCCTACGATGCCACAAGACCATCCCCTCCACATCCCGCAGGAGAGAGCAGCCCTGGGCACCCTCTTGCCCACCTGCTATGCTGACCTCGCACACCATTAACAGGGGCAAAGGCAGCACTGGGTGCTCGGGAGGGCTCTGGCAGAGACGCCCAATCCAGGCCTGCTGGAGTTGCACCTCTTCAACAAAAACAAAGTCCAAAGACAGAAAGTCCCCAGGGCCGGCGGAAGAAGCAGAAACACTTACAGAGTGTGAACGTTTATCCTGCTCACAGAGTTCTCTCTGATAAATGAGGAAAGAGGGCAGACGAAGGTGAACACATGAATCCCAGCACGACGGCAAAGCAGGCGAGCATCCTCCCTCCCGGCAGCTCCAGAGCGTGACCTGCATCCTCGGGGACCAGTGTTGCAAGCACCGCAGGGTCCCCATGCCCATAGCCAGGCTCTGCCATGCAGGCACCCACAAAGCCGAGAGGATGGCCGAAAGCACCTGGGATGCTCTGCAGGGCACACAAAAGGCTCCTGGACCACTCTCCAAAAAGCAAGAGGACTGAGGCTGCACTCCCCACTTTATCAAGAAGGGTAATTTTAGATGAATTAGGAAGCTCACCTAAAGATCTTGCACACTGAAACTCAGCACACTGGCAGGATGCCACCCACAGCACTGATTCAGAAACATGGCCAGCCCCGAGGCAGGTGAGGGACAGCAGAGTGTGTTTGGGACGCTGCTGCTGTGCAACAGGCAGATTAAGTCAGAGGACAAACTGGCCCAGAGAAGAGCAATGCAGTTCCTTGCTTTAAATGACAAACCTTTCAGTTCTATGCCATTATCAACCATAGACTGATGTTTAAAGGTGGAGGAAAGCAGAGACAAGAAGGGGTAATGTGACCCACACCAAGGGTCGGGACAGAGCAAAAACCTCCCAGTTCCTGGGTTCACAAGACACTGAACCACAGGCGCTGTGCCCCAGCTCCCGCTTTGCTTTTGTGGCCATTACTCATCTCCTGTTTGCCCTTGAAAAATTTCAGACACAAAAAGCCAGTGAAGTGCAAGTAACACGGAAGACAAGCATCCTGGCTCAAGTTTTAAAAGGTTGGCTAACTCGCAAGATAAATACATAACTGCCTCCTTCACATGTGCAGGGGGATGTGAAGGGGGTCCAGCGTAATGCCCAGCACCACAGCCACCTCCAGCACCCACTGCCCTCCTCTCACCAACCCTGCACCAGCTCAAAATCACCGTGGCAGGACCGGAGCCATGACGCTCATTCACGCTGCTCCCCCCAGCACAGCACAGTCCCTCCAAGGGACGCCCACGAGCTGCACCGCCAAACCCCTCAACCCATTCCCAGTCTCATGACACCGGGCTGGTCTCCCCTGTTGCTTCAAAATTCAAGTCACACGACAGAGGAGACAAAAAGCTGCTGAGATCATCTTTGGAAAGGACACTGCTGCTCCTGACAAACACGGGGGAGACCCTTCAGGCATGAACTCTACGTGCTCCAGCACAGAAAGCATAAAGGCACTCGAGACGTGCGTCAGGGCTGCTCGATTTTTTTTTAAACCCCGTAATTTCTGCAGTGTGACCGAGTTTTCCAGCACTTGAGGTTAACAATGGCAAAGCTGGCCTAGCTCTGACTACTAACCCCTGGCAAAAATAATTTCATATGTTTTTGGTCAAAAAATGTATTTGTAATCATAGCACTGGACAGCATATTTTGTTTTAAACCCTCCTGGGCAACACCTTTCATTCAGAGCCAGGTTTTCATTTTCCTCTGAAGCAGCAGAATATCAGCAGCACAAGAGGTGGGTCACCACCACAGACAAAACAGATTTCTGTACTTCCACCGTGTCACGGTAACATCCCTAAAAAAAAAAAAAAAAAAAAAGAAAATGGCTTTCAGTGAAGGAGTAATGGATGCTGCAAGGAGCCAGCAGCAGAGCTTTCAGCAAGAGGCGCTCACCTCTGCCCTCCCGGGCTGAGGGGTGGTTAATGGGTTTTATCGGTCTTTTGAGGCAGAGCGGGGAAAAAACAGCCCAAAAACACCAGAAAGGAAGCCCGCTCCCAGTCTTTGCAGCAGGGTGCTGTGTAGCTGCCAGGCTGAGGAGAGCAGCCCCGACTGCGGGAATCGGGCAGGAGCAGCCAGGTACGGGTTTCCTTGGAGGCAGGCTCAGGTCTGGGTCCCAGCGCCTCACCGCCCAGTGTCACCAGCACCCAGGTGTCCTGGGGAGCTGCCCCACAGGGTGCAAAGCCCAAAAGCATCCTGTTTCTAAGCAAGAGCCCAGGCACAGCTTTAGCCACCGGGATGTCTGTGAGCGATTTCAGCTCAGCACCCGCAGAGGAACGCAGAGATGGACTCTGGCAGGGAAGCACGTAAACTGCTGCTGCCCCTCAGGAGGAAAAACAGCCCCTAAAATCATCACTTTGAATAAGCTCCCGCTCTTCCCACCTCTCTCTGGAAAAGCTGAACGTTAAAAGCCAGCACGGCTGCTTGCTTCAGAGCCTCAGCACACACAAACGCCGGGGGATGAATCAACACACGCCTGCCAAAACCCACTTCACCGGTACCTCTTCTCTCTGCAGTGATCTCTGCGCTCTCCACAGCCCAGCGCCGGGGCTCCGCTCTCCTTTCCTACCACTTGTACCTCACCAAGCAGCACATCAAGGGGATAATAGCACCGTCAGTGCAAATTGCTTTTATGCTTTGGTCACTGGATGCATTTTCTCCATGCGTTCCCCAGTAATACTCTCCTACCAGCAGCTGGGTGGTTTGCACCAGAGCTGGCTGTGGCTGTCCACACCAGAGATCGCGGGAGGATGTCCAGCCCGGCCGACAACAGACAGGGAATTTCCTCAGCAGCAAACCTCCCCAAGATAAGAACGGCCTCTGTTCCTTGTGAATATAAGTGTGATATAGTTTAAAGGCCTTTGGAAGGTCATCAAGGTGGTGGGAATAAATAACCCACGAGTTTCTGGTGCTCCAAGTGGCAACCCCTCGCAGCCTCGGGGGTGCCAGCTGTGGGTCTATCGCTGAAGACTTCTATAACATTCACCAGGACAGAGCCCTTCCATTATCTAAGTTTCAGCTATTTGTTCTTTAAAGCAACAGAAAAATGCACTGAAGCTTTCCAGTTTTTCCACAAACATGGATTTGCAGCCAAAAAGAAAGACGTAACAGAGGTGGTCACCCAAATTCTGTGCACAGGGTGGGCAGCAGTGGGCCCAGAGCAGCCAGCAGGCACAACCGCCAGCTCCGGTGGCTTCCGAGCACCCAACCCCCGTGGAAGCACATGGGTGCTCCGGGCAGCTGCACTCGCAGTCAGGGGACTGCCTTGGGTGTGCAGCGAGGGTTCCCCCCACGCCAGAGTGGCAGCCACAGCCGGCTAACCCAAAGGAGCTGCTTATTTCTGCCTGCGTTCTTTGCATTGAAAAGTGCAAACTGAAAATTTTTTGCATAAATTTGTATAACAGCCAACTATTCCTACAGGAGAAAACACAGAATTTGGGGGAAAAAAAAAAAAAAAAAGAAAAATCAAACCACCACACACTAACTTTTTAATTATTAAAGTATTCTCATCTTCCCATTTGAAATACTCTTTGAAGCCTCCTTTTTTAATTTCCTCTTTGAAGTGTTTCTTCCTGGGTCCAGAAAACATCTCCTTGGACAACCCAATTCCCCTCCCCCTTTCTCTCCAACCCTTCAGGAGCCCCATCCCAGCCCACCTCCTGCAGGAGAGCATCAGCTGGATGTCATCTCAGGAGCAGCCCTCTCCTCCTGGGGCAGCTGTTCCCCCAGCAAGGGGTTTGAAGGAGACAAACCATTCTTCCAAACTGGAAGTTATAGAACGGTTTAGGTTGGAAAGGACCTTGAAGATCATGGAGTTCCAACCCCCCTGCTATAGGCAGGGACACCTCCCACTAGACCAGGTTGCCCAAGGCCATGTTCAACCTGGCCTTGAACACCTCCAGGGATGGGGCCTCAACAGCCTCTCTGGGCAGCCTGTTCCAGTGCCTTACAACCCTCAAAGTAAAAAATTTCTTCCTAATGTTTAATCTAAACCTGCCCTCTTCCAGTTTAAAGCCATTCCTCCTTGTCCTATCACTACATGCCCTAGTAAAAAGTCCTTCCCCAGCTCTCCTGTAGGCCCCCTTTAGGGACTGGAAGGCCACAATAAGATCTCCCCAGAGCCTTCTCTTCTCCAGGCTGAACAGCCCCAACTCTTTCAGCCTCTCCTCGTAGGAGAGGTGCTCCAGCCCTCGGATCATCCTTGTGGCTCTCCTCTGGGCACGCTCCAGCAGGTCCATGTCCTTTTTATGTTGGGGACTCCAGAGCTGGATGCAGAACTCCAGGTGGGGTCTCACGAGAATGGAGTAGAGGGGCAGAATCACCTCCTTTGACCTGCTGGCCACAGGAGGCTGCCAGGCTGGGCACATCACTCCCCTGTCTCCAATTTCCCACCCTCACATGGGAGCCAGGTCAGGGCTGGTCACTTTTAGAAGGTCCTTCAGCATCCAAGGAGAGGTGGCTGTTTGCAGGACAGGTCCTCCCCCTGCTCAGCGTCCTGCATCAGGGTGCTGAGCATGCCAGTAGGGCAATGGATAGATGATACACTCTGCTCAGACCCCTTCAAATCACAATGACATCTCCCCTCTGCTCCCCAGGGTCTGCCCGCGGGCACTCACAGGCTCCAACACCACCATCCTCACAGGTTCCCCGCATGCCACTCAGCTCAACATCTCCTTGAGGCACGTGAGGGCACAGAGCCCCTTCGCTTCTCCTCCAAAGACAAGCGATGCCGACACTGCTGGATATCTTGATGGCTGTTAGCAGAGCAGTCAACACCCCCAGAGGTCCCTTGTGCCCAGCAGGGTCCCACCTAAAACCCACTCCCAGCTGGAGAGCAGCATTTGCTCCACAAGGGGAGGGAGAAGAGCCCCCCCGTGCCCCACAAGCCAGGAGCAGGGCTGCCTGGCATCTCCCCCGCAGCCCCGGGGCTGCCTGGCACAAGCCGGAGCAGGCTGAGAAGGGCAAACAGGGACAAACCTCCATTCAGAAAGCTCCCCCTTGCCAGCCACCCCTTTTATTAAAAGCTGTTAAAATTCACATCCGCTATCTGAAATCACTTCCTTCCCCTTCTCCGTGCGTAAGTCCCGGTGTGTATTGCTGGTGCTTCTGTTTCCTACCTGCACACCCACCCAGCTGTGACTCAGTGCCAAAACAGTGGGTGAATTAGGAATCAAACAGTCTTTCTAGCAACCGTGACTCACAGGCCAAGGCTTTCTGCTGAAGGAGAAGTTTTCTGCAGTCATGCTACATAAGTAATTCCCCTTAATACCAGTATAAGTTCCCCTTCCTCCCGCTAACCCCATCCAACCATCATTCCAAAATAAAAGATGACTATCCATTTTTTTTCTGCCTAATCCAGGCAAAGATTAGTGTCAGCAAAAAATAGTCAGCTCCCAACCTCATCTCCCATCCCAAAGATTAGCTTTAAAAGGAGGCCAGAAGCTAGACATAAAGGAAGAACACTGGGTGCAAACCACATCCCTTGGCTTAAGATACAACATGGCCCCAAAACCCAAAAAGATGACGAGACCTCTGATGTACTTTTCCAACCTGTCAGATCCAGAAAGTTTGATTTTCCCAGCCAGCTCCCAGGCCCACATGTGTGTGCTTTCATGGGAGACATAGTAAACCTACAGCAAACTTACAGCCATGAGAGCGTGTTTTTGAGAAGCACCAAGAGGCAGAGAGGACCAGAGAAGCAAGGCATGCCCGGCCCTGTCCACATTGTTTCCCTGCTGCAAATGTGCTTGTGCCCAGCACCACCACAGTGCGAGAAAGGAGGGAGCCAGCAGCTCGCTCGGAGAGCGGGAACGCTGCAGAGCTGTGGCCAGGTTACTGGATGCTGGAACTGGAAAGGCATCCAGGCTTCCCCCAGTGAGCCGAAACCTCCATGGATGGTCAACCAACCAGGATGTGTCAGGTTCTGGTGGAGAGGCCCCTTTCCAGGCCAGGTTTGATGGGGAGCGAGATTTCTTTTCCATGCTGCTCCCCAAGCCCATTCCCGCTAGATCACAGCCACAGCGATGCAAACAACAGGGGAGAGCAAAGCTAAAAAGCCTCTTTAGGTTTAATATGCAAAGCCCAGGCAGCTCAATCAAGCAACAAAAGCTAAATGTCATTTCCTCCCATGGCACCGCCACTCTGCTCACAAAACAGAACCGTTTACGTCTGACGGCTTGTCATCTTTGTGAGACACCGGGGATGGAGCACTCGCACAGCTTGGGGAAAAGCTGACGCAGAGGAAAGGGGAGGAAGACTCAGTCCTTCACCTCGCCACGCGCCACCAAGCGCCGAGGGTGAAGGAGGCAGCTGCAAAATGCAAGAGCGGAAAGGGACTGGTCACCCCAACAGCCACAGCGCCACGATGCCAGATGAGAGCAGCAGCAGCGCTCCTGATTTCAAACCACACCTCACCTGACAGCACACGAGCTGTGCCCGAGGACAGCCAGCTGTGAACCCAAGAGCACCCTGCAACCCACCTCCGAGCTCCCCGACCCAGCAACTCTTCATCGGACAGAGGCTGAAGTTTCCAGCTCCTAAAGCTCTTTCTCATTCCTGCACAGCTACACAAACGATAGCAGCGAAGTTGTGAAAGATGCTGAGCGTCTGCCGCCGGTTACAGTTAACAGGATTAATGGGCACTCAGCACTTTGGCAAAGCGGGCCACAGTCTGAGTCACTGACACTGGATTTAGGACTCTATTTCCAGCTCAGCCTGGATCGGCACAGGCACAGAGCTCTTTCACGCAGTAGCGATGGACATCAATTTTTTATTTTATTTTTTTAATATGTTACAATGATCTGTTGCAGCAAAAACGCAAATAGATGTACCCACATACATTTTCCTGCTGGCCTCTCAGCAGGCAAGGAAGGTGTCAGCGCTGGGAAGTTCGAAATACAAGTGCCACTAACACCTTATTGACTGATTTCAGGTGGAAACCTCACTTAACCCAAAACACTTCCAAGTTCCTTACTTGTTTTCTCTTTTAAAATGCAGGTATCTTGCCATAGTGACGTGTCATTTGGAAGCAGAAAGGTTTTGTTCAAAACACGTCAAAAACAGAGTGGGAAAAGTCAGTCAAACTATCAGCCGTGTATGAGAGATCCTCAGTGCCCCTCAGAGGTGGCCCTTTGGGGGCAAATTTTACCGCATGTTAAAAGCCTCTCAGCCAGCTCGAGCTGCAGGATACAGGTAAAATGGCCCATGTGCATTTGAAAGAGTAAATGCTGCAGGTGGTGCACAAGACACCCCCAAGCATGCAGCAAGGCTGGCGGATGGATGGTTGGAGGCTCCCCTGCAGCTCCAGGACCTGTCCCGCCACACCGCGCACCCCGACTGACTGCTTGCTCCGTCCTACCAGCTCCCAACTCCTACACATGTTTAAAAACAGCCGGCATTGACTAAAACCGCCCAGATTGGGACTTGGAAGGAGTGGGCTGACTCCCCAGTGCCGAATCCAACATGGTATCAGGCAACTCAGTGCTGCTGCGCTACATCCCGGGATGATGCACAAGGCAGCCATGCTCCAACGATGGGGACTCGTGCAAGCCAGATGTGGAAGACCTGCTCCCAGTTTTATCTGCCTCATACTGTGTGCAGGATTTGTTCCTTCAGTGCAGTTTTCCAGCTCCAAAACTTGCCAGTTCCTCCTCTTCCCCTATCACCACTACGTGCTTGAACACGGACATGCTGCCAGAGCTGTAGAGATATTTTTAAACACCCAAAGCCAAGCACAATCCTGCCAGGAAAGCATTGCCCACTACCCCTCCCCACTCATCCACCTCGAAGCCCATCAAACTACACAGCAAGGAACATGGATCAGGATATCAGTGTGGAAAATGCCCCCAAAGGAGGGGAGGGAACAGCTCCCCACTACAAAGAGCAGCTCCTTGATCCAGCTTCCCACGAGGCCTGGGACAGGCAACTCCGACAGCATCAGGGACAGCCAGACCCACCTCTGCTCCCCCTGCCAGAGGAAAGCTGGAGCATCTCCCAGAGCACCGCTCCTTCAGCTGGAGATCACCTCATGACATGGGCAAAGCACGCTGGGCAATTTGGAATTATGTAACTTCATTCTTACATAGAATTGTCTAGGTCAGAAGGGACCTTTAAGATCATCGAGTCCAACCATCAACCTAATGCTGCCAAATCCACCACTAATCCATGTCCCTCAGCACCATGTCTGCCCATCTTTTAAATACTTCCAGGGATGGTGATTCCACTGCTTCCCTGGGCAGCCTGTTCCAGTGCTTGACTACCCTTTTGGTGAAGAAATTTTTCCTGATACCCAATCTAAACCTCCCCTGGTGCAACTTGAGGCTGGTTCCTCCTGTCCTATCACTTGTTCCTTGGGAGAAGAGACCGACCACCCTTCGCTACCCCCTCCTTTCAGGGAGCTGTAGAGAGCGAGAAGGTCTCCCCCCAGCCTCCTTTTCTCCAGGCTGAACACCCCCAGGTACCTCAGCTGCTCCTCACCAGACGTGTGCTCCAGACCCCTCACCAGTTCCGTTGCCCTTCTCCTCAATGTCTTTCTTGTCATGGGGGGCCCAAAACTGAACACATCACTCGAGGTGGGGCCTCACCAGTGCCAAGTACAGGGGGGACGATTGCTAATTAACACCGACTTACAATCACCAACTCAGGTATTGAGAAAAAAAGCCACAGAAACCCTACAGCTCACAGCCTGCCCACCCGCTCCCCAGTTCAGCACAAGCAGAGCCCTTCTCTTCCCCATTTCCCAAGCTCGGCTTCCCTGGGTTTCACCACAGGTCACCCCACCACCCCCCTGCCCCCACCCAGGGAAAAGCTCCTCTCCTGGGGCCAACCAAGGATATAGGCTCTTCACCCCCCCAAGTTTCTAGGGGTCTCCAGTTCTGCTGCCTCCAAGGCTGAAGGTCTCCTGCAGGAGGAGGACTGAACATCCAAAACAGGGTACAAATCTCTCCTTCCTCTTCCCCCATCCTGAAGATCCTTTTTTCCATAACCAGGCAGCGATCTCCAGATGAGCACAACAAAGCCCCTCTGCAGGGACCATATGGGGCTCTGGGGACCACAGAAGAGGGGAGAGGTGACAGCTATCAAAGAGGGGACAGCTATCAAAGAGGGGATGTACATCAACCTCCTGAAGCCAGGTGAGGATCTATCCCAAAACAGTACTGGGCCAGGAGAGAAAGCCACTAAATCAAACAGCCTCCAAGTTCCTGCCTAGAGCACAAAATGCCTCCCAAAAGCCACCCTGGCCAGTATTTGGGATTTTTAATGAAATGCTGTTTGTTACTGCAGCAGGTCACGGCTCCCGCAACAGGACTGGCATTTTCAGGGCGGTTCTGCTTGCTGGCACTGCATTCAGGCTGAGACCAGCCCCAAGAGCCTCTTTGAGAAATCCTCCAAAAACCATTAATTCCATCAGATCCCCGTCCTCCTAGAATTGCTGTGAGCACCCCAGATCTCAGCGCAGCACCGTGCCAGGCCAGCTTGCTGCCACGCAGCCTCGGCCGAACCTGGCAGCCTGGAGGGGTGCCAGCCTGCCGCCAACAACTTCGGCTTGCCCCAGACCCTCCCCTGGCACACGCAGCGAAGCAAGGCTGTTTTCTCAGCCCAGTTACAAGACAATAGCCTTCCTCGATTTTCTGATCCACTTTCAAAAGCTGCAGGAACCCCAGATTAGTTGTCCAGACCTTTCAGTTTAAAAATAGCCAACTAAATAGATGAGCTATTTTGTATAACCTGTCTTTTCCTTTAATTACTTCTCCGTGCCAGAAGCGGATTGTCTCTCCCCTTCCTGCCAACACAGAGAGCTGGGCACGAGCACCTTGAGGCTGGCACCATAAGATAATACAAAGAACAAAGCCCCGAACCTCAGCAATCACCCCCAGCCCCTTCTGCATCCTTTGCCCATGGGCACCTGCATTCAGCACTGCAGCCTCTGAGCCGCAGAGAAATCCCCCCCTGCGATGATCCGGGGTTGTGCCTTCATCCTGCACAAAGCAGCACAGCTCCAAAGGCAGTCAAGTTGAGCATTGGTTCATCCATCAATGTTTCTACTCGATTGAAAAAAGTTACTGCAAATAAATCACTTACTTCGCTGACATGGGCTCTGGCTGGTATGTTTACACTCAATCACTACACCAGTACAAGCTGCATGCTGGGGACACTCTGATCCCCAGCTTGTCACACCTGGAGCCTCTCAGCCCCTGGCGATCTGACTGGCCAATTGATTTAATAACAGGGAGCAACGATATGCCACACACAGCACTGCAGCAGAGCATCCCTCCTCCTGCCGAGCACAGCTGGCAAGTCTCAGGTTGGAAAAACCTCCAGCTGACCTAACAGTGAAGGTGTAAATCACGACATAGCTCGGTGCCAAAGGTTTCAGCAGAGCAGGAGGGCACGGGAGAGGCTGAACAGCTCCTGCAAGCAGCACGTTTGGCCCATAGCACCTGAACATGGGGAGAGATGATGTTACCGCTGGGCTCCTCTTCTGCACACGAGTTTGAGCCCACAAATTCCCAAATCCAGCAGACTTATTCAACCCACCTCGTACACACCGCATTATCTGGAGGCGTAGTTTAAAAAATGCAGGCATATTACTTAAGACCGTAACTACACACCTGCTAATATCTGTTAGGCCCTGTGAGAATGCGTGGGACCACTATATTTAGAATTTAATAACTCCAGTTAGTGCACCCTCTTTACCGCAGACCTGCCTACATTTGGTTTGCTGTGGTCCCAGGGGATACACAGCTTTGGCAAGAGCGGTGGGAGCCCGGCTACCCCAAGGCACGCAAAGGCCAGGGCAGGGCTCCGGTGGGGTCTGTTAGCCATCACACTGCTGAGCCTGGGATGCAGGATCGCCAGTACCTCCATGCACATGGAAACACGGGGTCTCGGCATCTTATTTCCTCACTTAATTTGCCCACGTTAGCATAAGGAAATAAAATAAAGCCAGAAAGTCGTTCATCAGAGCTAGAAAAAGCACTGTCTAGAGAAAGGACAGGGGTCAGATGTGGCAGCAGCTGCCCTTCATTCGCTTTCAGGTCCCAGCCATGAAGCCGTCAGCTTTCTAGACCCCAGCACCCAGTTCAGCTTCGGGCAGGGGTCTCAACTGGGGCTTCTCAATGTACAGACACTAAAGGGAAAAACCAAGCAAAATTCTCAAGTAGCTTGGGTGAAAAGTGACACTGATTTCAAAAGCATCCCATGCTTCAATCAACACTTATTTTTACTTCCATAATCAATCGCATGCAATCAAGAGAACGGGCTCAGTATCTGCAGGTGCACTCAAGCCCTGTCGCTGGGGGAGTCTGTGGCACCAGGGACACTGTCTCCATGCTCAGAGCCAGCGCAGAGGAGCTGCCCTGGAGCAGCAGAAGACATGAAGGAGCAGGGAGAGCACAGCTCCCAGCACCTCGAGCTCAGCCACGCTGGACCACCCGGGCACTCGGAGAAACTTCTGCTTGGGGGAACCACATCCACCAGCCCCACACAGAGCAGAGCTTCACCAGGCAGCAGCCCTGGCGGTTGTGACCGACACATGGTGAACCACACTCTTGCGCAAGAGAAGTGCTCAAACTCGTCCATACCTAGCATCGTCCCAGAACATATGGTATGTGAGCTACACACCAGCAATGCCACTTTTGTGGCTAATGCCCCAGAGTTAGGGAGGTACCATGATATCTTCCTTTACATAGGAAACCACCCAACTCCTCACAGAACACAAGGTCCAGGACTGTAGCATCCTGTGCACAGGGTATCAATAAGGCGCAGAGCCCCAGGAGCACCTCCTCGTCTCCCTCATGCCAGGGAGAGGCTGAGATGTGCCATACATTCACTCTCCACATGACTCTCAGCTGTACACCAGTACAGCCCAGGGACGGGCCATGCTCGGCAGCACCCAAAGAACCAACCAGTGGGTGTACACCGGCACAGCAAAAACCTGGTTTCTGCCCACAATAACAAGAAAGAGCAGAACAATGCTCAGCCATGAATGTTTCTGTGTTTCTGGAAAAACCATGCGGTGCTCTGAGCGAGCGGGGAAGAGGCGACCGTCTCCCGTAACCGCCGAGTGAAGAGGGGAGACAGCAACAGCACGTCACATCATCTCAGCAGCAACAGAGAGCAGCAGGAGGACCTCCAACTTCTTTTTGATCCGCACAGATACTTTAATAACCTTTACAGAGCACGAGATGCTCAACAACCAGGGAAGAAGCTGAGTGGGTATCTTGGTGCTATTTTTTTCCCCTGCTGCGTGTTCCCGGCATAGACCCGCACCCCTCCAGAAGCGAGGAGGCACTGTGCAGGTCAGCAGGAGGATCTGGGGACACTGACTGCTCAGGTTGGTAATCCTTTCTCCCACCATGAGCCCTCGCAGAGGGGAAAAGGCCAGAGCAGCATCAAGTGCTAGCCACGTCCTACAAGCCTCCTATCAAGGAGAGATAAGCCACTCGGGCACAGAGCAATTTTCTTAATTGCAGTAACTGTGTTTACATTGCAAAACAAGGATGCGTGCGCCCTTCAGCCAGGGCTGGCCTTGCTGCCTCCCACCGTGACCCTGAGCACCCCGACAGCACCCCAATGGCAATGCGCTCCCAGGGGATTTCCGAGCAGCCCAATGCCACCCATCCCCAGAGCATTCCCCTTATCAACCCACACCGCAAACAAACTGATTATCAACCTTGTGTCTGTCTGCTCGGAGGAGCCCCCTCGCCGTTCCACCCCGAGCACAACCAAGACACCCTTCACAGCCGCTGCCTGCCAGGAGGCTCCATCAGCACACGTACACACACGCTTTCAACTCCACCTGTGCAGCCACTTCTTGCTGCCCGTGCAGCTGGGGATGTTGCATGCGGCAGGACAAGGGGCAGAGGGAAGGAAGGGCAGTTGAACAATAACCTCACTACTGTAACGAGGAGACAGTGCAGCAGCACAACACAGAAAGCAGAAGACAGAGGCAAGCAGGTACACGTGCACGCAGTCACCCAGCAGATATACTGCTGACACCTGGGACGTGCCCTGGGCAGGGAGATGGACGCCAGCACCCAGAGTCTGCTGGAGACATCCCATGGCAATGAGCCGCTCAGGAGCCCCAGAGAGGACAGAGGCGATGCTTCCAGAGCTCTTGGCTTGCTCTCAGCCTCAGGAGAGGTAATGGGAAAGCAAAGCACCAAAGACTGCATCTCCCACCCGGCAGCCCCCCAGGCACACACGGAGGCACCAGGACAGACAGGCCACTACCACCCCATACCTGCACTCGGTGACACTACAGCAACAGCTCCCGCTCCGCCGGCTCCGCTGCCTGGAGCGCAGCTCCGTCCTCGACTTCCTCAGGCTGAAGTACTCCGTCAGCTTCCCGAACGAAGCCATGGCCCCCACAGCGTCTGAACGCACGCTCACCTGTGTCCCTGGGCGCCGGTCCCACCGCACGCTCATGCATGCTACACCCCGGCTGCACTTGCTACCCCGCACACTCCGTCAGCCCACGGGACGGGGAAGGGAGCGCTGCGAGTCAGAGAGAGAGAGAGACAGCACGAGCCAGGAGGAGTCTAGCCAGGAATTACTTGTCGGACAGTCCACACCGTGCTCCACAGCAATCCCTCCAGTTTCAAGGGTAGGAAGACCTGCCTCCCCAAACCAACCGCAGGCAACAGGCTGCACGAGAGCGGCTGGTGTCTGCACTCTTATTTAGTGCGATGCTGCAGAGCTGAATTAAGGAGGAGAGGGAGAAATAATAATAAAAAAAAAAATTATGTCCACTGGAATGGATCCCTCAGTAGCGATGGCACAGGTCTGCGAGCCCCCACGGCGAGCAGCTGCTTGGCAGGTGAGGGAGCTGGCCTCTGGGGACGTGGCCCAGGGTGGCTGTGGTGGCCCTCAGCCAGGTGAGGGGATGCTGTCTGGATCAGAAGGCGATGAGAAACCCTGAGAAATCAGCTGTTCAGACAAATTTCCAAAGGGTCTGTTCTGATGGCATACAGAGACCAGCAGAGTAGGTGGAGAGGATCCTCGCTTGCTCTTCTTGTGGCTATTCAGAGTTCACCAGTTTTCCTCCCTCCCTGTTTTTCAAAGCAGAAGGCACCCCTTAGCCTCCAGCAGCACCTACCTAACACGATTCTCCAGCCTGTCACCAAACACCTGAGTGCAAGGAGAGGGACAGACATTTAAAGCAAGCAAGTCTGATCCAGTTAGAGGTCACCTGCGGGCTCTGCTCCCCAAGCTCCAGCACAAAGCCCTTCTACGGCAGGCAGCAGATAAAGGGATGCCGTGAACCTGAAGGGAAATCCTACTGCCAAAGCTCCCCTAGTCTCCGCATCCTCAATGCCTGACGCCAGCTGGGCGGAGGAAAAAACAAGGGCTTAAAAAAAAAAAAAAAAAAAAAAAAACCACACACACACAACCAAACCACACACCCAAAATCTCACTACAGCCCCATGGAGCAAAACCAGATTAAGTCAGTGAAGCGTGTCCAGGGGAAGGGGTGTCTGACGGCGACTCACAGCCATGCCAAAAGACCCTCGAGGAAACAGCAAAAAAAAAAAAACAGCATTAACTCGACTGGCAAACCGACAAGCTACCTTCGCGTCCCCTTGATCCCTCCATTGTGGATGCCATGTTAAAAAATAAACAAAACCCCCATTCATTGCTATTTCCCTGCTCAGAGCCATCCACTGCAAGCAGCCTGCTCGCAGCGAGGGATGACCATCCGCCAGTGAAAACCCGCTGCGTGCCTTGCCGAGCCCTGCTTCCCTCCTCCCTTATTTTCCTCCTTTTCCTCTAGGCTCTGGTTCAGCTTCCCGCTCCGAATTAAATGCCTGAAGCAGCTGGGTACGCCCCGCGGAGCATGAGCCCCACGGCCCGCAGTCACCCAGGCGGCCAGCCGCCCCCACCAGCTGCTTGTGACTCTCGGAGCGATCGTCACCGTCCCTGCCCGCCGTTCTTTAGGGGGGGCTTTTCGTCTGTTTGAACCGTCTCCGCTCCCTGCCTGCCTGCTCCAAGCGCTGACATTCATCCCAGCAAAACAGCGCAAAGCTGCGCACAAAGCGAGGAGCTGGCAATACACCCGGGGGTGCCTCGTGGCCGGGGCGGGGGGGACACTGCCAGCCTCTCCGCTGGACAGGTACACGGTCCCCCCAGCACCTTCTCCCTCCTCTTCACACATCAGAAGGGGAGAGCTCAGGCTCGCTTCCCTCTCACAGCTGGGGAAAATAAAGCTGTCTACCCACTGCTCTGCACAGCCGCCCCCCTTCGTCTCCCACCTTCTCCCTCCGATGGGCTCCACCGCTGGCAGGGAGGGATCCAGGGCTCTTCCTAAAATCGATTCGTTTGCAGCGAGAGGGCTAAGGCAGAGCATCCGCTCGCTGGCTCTCTCCAGCGCAGCGTGAGCCGGTAACACTGTCACCCCTCTTATCTCCCATCGGCTCCCCGTTACCAACCGCCGTGAAATGCAACACGTCAAAGGAGGTCAGAGAGCCGGGGAGAGCGGAGGGGGCTGGCGGGAGGCAGCGGGAAAGCAGCCGAGGGGGAGACCAGGCAAGCGGGAGACAGAAAGGGGGCAACACTTGTTTCCCTGCCGCTGGGGAAAGGCAGAACGCCCGGCTCTTTCTGAGGCAGCGGGGTTGAGGCACACACATGCCTTCGGAGGAGGGTAGCAGCAGTTACCTGGCGGAGATGATGTTATCTGCTCCTGAGCTATGCCAAGGCAACAGGAAAGGGGCCGGGCTGGGCAGCAGGAGGAGCGGAGAGGATGAGCTGGGTTCATTTGAATCCCTTCCTTTTCTTCCTCCACACCACCTGATGGGAGGGCAGCAGAGCAGCAATGCTGCCCCAGGGATCCTCCTTTGGCATTTGCAAAGCAGAATTGTTCGGGGACAAAAGGGCAATTTGGAAGACTGTAGGAAAAGCAGCAGGAGGATTAAGCAGACAGACTGACAGACACACAGCTCCAAGGAGCGAGCCAGCCTAACCCAGCACCCGGGGGGGGAGGGGAAGGGGAGCAGCTGCTTGTGGGGGACACCCCTACAGCCAGAGAGACACACCACATTTCTGCAATCCCTCTCTGGATGGGTAGGTAGGAGCCACAGCTCTTCCAGGAGAGTCAGGCCTCCTGCAAGGCTGCCGAGTTTTCTTTGTGAGCCCCCCAGTGCCGGGACTTGGGAAACAAGCAGGAGGAACCTCCGCCTTCATGAAAACCAAGTCTGGGTAGCTGGGGGTGGTGGGATGCAGTGGGATTCAAGGTACCAATGCCTGAAAGCTCAGGCAACTCCATAAACACCTCCATCTGTGATCAAAAAGTAATACTCCAGAGCAGATTGCTGACCCACAGCCTCCCAGCGCATCCCAGTCCCTTGGACTGGGCTCACTGGGGACCTGTCTGGCTGGAAGCACAACCAGCACTGGGGCAAAAGCAGCACAGGCTCACACCTCTCTCCTCCACACTTTAGTCTCTGGTTCTTCTCTGGTGACTTGGGGCAAGGGAAAGGCTGTCTGCTTTCCTCCGAGGCAAAGGAGCAGCCCTCAGCCCCTTCCCTGCCAAGGAAGGACATGGTCAGCCCTTCAGGACAGGGCTGTCACAAAAGTCTGTCTCCCAGAGGAGCTCCATGCCTTTTATGAAGCAGCAGAGGCAATCTGCTGAGATATTGCCAAAATATCTCTAATTTCACATTAACAGTCTGCTGTGCTGGGGTTTGCTGCCACGGATATTCAGTGATGCACAAGTCAGCTTCCCACTTTCACTTAACAGTAGAACAAAACACTTCATAAGTGAAGCAGTAGTTTAATTTGCAGGAGACAAACTGATTTTTAAGAGGAGCTGTGGAGGAGACTGTTAAAGCAGAAATCAAGACCCATACAGCACTGGGACTTCCTGCGCTGGGGTAACGCAGAGCACTGCCACATGCATTGCCACCCCTGCGCAACCATCACCAAGACGTTTGTAGAAGCATCTCACACCTTTGTCTACAGACATTTGGGAGAAAGAAAAAATAAAATAAAATAAAAACAAGCTATAAACACAAACGTGTGGTTGTCTGGGTCCATCTCACACATTCCTGTACATACACTTGTTGGGGCCATAGAGACCAGCATTTCCCATTTCAAAACTCTCTATCGCAGACATGGGAACGGGCACCAGTCCCAGCCTGCAAACAACAGCGACACTTTTTCAGGCACAAGTCATAACGGCTACCTCACAGCAACCTCGAACACCACGAGTCCGAGGGCTGCCCGAGAGCAGAGGAAAGTATCTCTGCCGGGTCCCCTGCCCAGCCAGCATGGTGAGACAAGGCGGACGGCACTGGAAGGTAGCGCTGACACCATCCCCGGGAGACTCCTCGCAGCACTGTGCTCCTGAGTGGGCAAACCGTATCTTGTTGCATCTTTGTGGCTTTCCTGGGCAGAATTCCACTTCTCAAGCATGGCTAGGCAGAAGCAGGGAAGGAGGAAAAGGGCATTCTTCAGAGCTGACAGCTTCTCCCTCAGCTCCTACAGTGCCGGAGGGCTCCAGCCCTCTTTCTCCCGGGCTCCGGTCTCACTCCTGCATGCCAAGGCCACTCAGCACAAGTTAAACACACCGGCTCTCCCAGCCCCTGGCTCCTTGGGAACTGTATCCCTAAGAGCCACTTATCTGCTGATGTGGAGCCCATTGCTGGTTCTCCTTCAGAATTGCTTTTAGCAGCTCATCCCTCCCACCAGGACAGCATCCGTGACACTCACAAGTACCAGACCACCCAATGTCTGGGGGAAGCAGGTAAGAGAGTTAAGCCATACCAGGAGTATCCACCTCATTTCTACAAAAATGGCAAAATCGTAGCTGTTTGCAGGCTCCCTTTCCACTCAGCCCTCTCCCAGTCCGGCTCATACATGGAGAGCAGCAACTGCTGCCTCTTTTGAGGTCCTCCAGCCATGCGGAGGACAGAGTCCAGCAGGATGCATAAGTGGAGTCCCAGATAGCGGGTTTGAAATTAATGCAATGACAAGAGCAGAACAGTCTAGAAAAGCAGCAAGCCTGGCCAAAGGAGCCAAAGCCTGGGCAGCTGATCAGGGACAGAGCCTGGAGCAGGAGGCACTTCTGCCCGCTCATCCTGATCTATCCTGTGGCCAAAGGGTGAGCTTTCCCCGAGCAGCGGCTCTGGGAAATACAGAAAAGGACTGCGTGTGTCCTGGTACCCCAGTTCCCATCTGTTGTGGTCCGAGTTCCTCTGCCCCAGAAGGAAAAACATCTACTGAAATCCCAAAAACTGAGTGAGGGGAAGCTTCCTAATCCCCCAGGGAACAGCTGGGCCTTCAGGTCAGGTTAGAGAGGATTTCTCATGAGCCTTATTTAGTGCCAGCTGGGCAGGAACCAGCTTCTCCAAGTTACCTGGGAAGACAGCTGAAAGCACCATGGGGACTTCAAAGGCTCTTGGGGCAGGAATTTTCCAGACTGCTGACAACTGGCCACTGGTGCCAGACGTCAGCTCCATATCAAGTCTCACATGACTGAATGAAGCCAATAAGAATTTTGATAATATTTTTTTTTTTCGGACAGCAAGGTAAGTTCTGACCACTAACTCTTGGCGTTCAGGAAATCAGATCCCTCCTCCCCCCTGTTTTTACATACACCCACAGTGACCGAACCCCCATTTTTCACAACCAGTTAACCCAATGAACCAAAGTGCCATCAAATGTTGCAGGATAGTTATTAAAATAAAATTGGAATACAGAATTTCACAGGACGAACAAAACCAGTTATCACTGTGAGCACACGAAGAAACACGTTAAATGCAAATATGAACTGACTTAAGAACTAGATGCACAAGAGACTACTAGCAACTTTTAAATGTCCTAAAAGGCAAAAAAAACACACACCCCCCAATTAAAATATTTCATTGCAAAGATACAGAAGATCTCCAAGGTCCCAAGTCATTTGAGCCTAAGAGATTAAAATAATTCCGTAAGCATCCTCTTTGTAACTGGACCAGAAGACAGTATCAGTGCGACATGGTGCATCATGCAGAGATCACGCAACATGAAAATATAAAACCCCATCAGTGACCTCTCTTTCAAGGGACAAAGGCATAGAAACAGTCGCTTAAGACCACTGTCAGCACACTGTTGTGCAAGGCACTCCTTACCCAAAAGCTTCCATTTGAGAAACATGAAGCAGGAACCAGAGGTGTCAGGCCACCCCTGCCTCAGATCCAGCCCAGAGCAGCCACCGTAGCACCCAGGTACGAACTGGCCGCGGGCAGCACAGACAGGACATTTCCCCCCACTCCAACCGCTTCCTCCATCCCCTCCAGAGATGGTCCCCCAGCTCATCCCCCCTCCTCCGCTCCCAGCCCTGCCTCAGCACCCCACACCTCCAGCCATCGGGTCAAAGGGGACACTCAAAGATGCAGCAACAGAGCTGCTACACTTACTGAAAAACAAACTTCAGCCTGGAGTCACCTCGCGGGAAATTTGCCAAGCATTGCTACAAGTGTTTTGGTGAAGCCGTGTGGCACTGAGCACAGCCCCCCCTTCCTGGAAGTAGCCACAGCAGTAAAAGCACCAAACACAGCCACGTGCTACAATCCGTCCCCGGGCGCTGGCAGCATTTGACAGAAGCGCATCGTGACAGCCCAGGTGGGCAGTGCCCAGACATGTGGCACTGTGTGCCCTTCCTCGTGCCACACCTCAGCTGTACGGCACTTGCACTGGGCTTCTTGGTGAAGCTTCAAACCCACCACAGCTAAATAACGAGGTGCAGCAGAACAGGCTGCAGGCCTGTCTCCCCGCAGGAGCACCGGCGATCCCACCCCGACTCTGCCTGCAGGGACCCCGGCCAGGGCATACTGTGAGTCTCTCCGCAGCTTCCCCAGGGCTCAGCCTCCCGGAGCATCCTCGCAGCTGATCACCCTGTGCACCCACCGCAGCACCAACGAGCCTCAGGGAAAAGAGGGAGCAGAGGAGACACACATACACCTCTGCTAAAACCAGTTTTGGGTCAGACAACTTTTCAAGAAGTTCCAAATATAAGACTTTTTTTGGTTTTGCACCATTCCTGCAGCGTAAGTCAAGCAAATACACTTGCACTACGTGCAAACACGGGGGCATAACAAACTGCAGGTCCTTGCTGTTGCCAAAGCCCTGCAGAAACATGGCCTGAGGCTTCTGGAGGCCAACTCCTCAAACCAGTGCAGCCCTGGGACTAACACACGCTTATTGGCAGAGCTGTGAAGCCCTACGGAAGTGCTATGCTTTAATACAGCTGTAATAAAAAGCAGAGTATACGAGAAGCACTATAATTTCAGTCTAACTAGGCACTTTGCTTTAATTGTCAGTTATATTGCATTACATACAAATTTCAGTGCCGATACCTAGCATAAACCAGTCGCATCAATTTACTAATTTGCCTGGTGTATCACTGCATTAGAACTCATTTAGCACAATTTTCTAATTCCAGCAGCGAATCCAGATGTGTTGCCCAAGTTACAGTTAAAATACCCTCATTCTCAGCAACGGCATTGAATTACATAGGGAGAGACTTCAAAGACACATTCTTTTTGTAATTTGGACCGCTCTCCTGTGCATGAACACAGAGAAGGGAGGGCATTAGCCACATTAAAGAGTTAAGATGCACTTTTGCCCTGCAAAAGCAGGGAACTCAGCACCCAACTCCTCACCCCGCTGGGTGAAGCACATGGGAACCAAAGCACTGCGGTGCAAGTGAGTATATACATGAGTTTGGGTCAAAATTTGCCTTCACAGAGAAGCACCTGGGAAGCAGAGGCGGAACCACAACCAAAAGCCAGTCGGTTCGGCAGCACAGAGATGCCAGTGCTGATCCGGTCACCCGCCTGCAGTGGCCCATCAGCATCTGTCCCTTTTCAGAGCAGCGTGGGATGTGCACATTCGCAACCTCCAATTCCCTTTTTAACCCCCCAGATCGACGGCCACTGCCAAGTTATTTCATCCCACTTAAGGTTCTCCCCGCACGCAACGCTGTGTGGTTAATCATGGCACAGACAGGGACTATTACCTCCCAAAACAGGGACATCCCTGGCGCCTGCTCCTTGATGGCAGCACAAAAACCTGGCTCAGGCTTGCAGGGGAAATATAAGGGCAGGAAAAAACAGACGGCAGCACAAACAGCTGAAGGAGCCGCAGGGGCTTTTATATACTCACTAAGAGGAAAAAAAAGAGAAAGAAAATCTGGTGGTCTCTCCTTAAAAAAAATAGTTTGTTGAGTTCAAGAGGACTGAAGAAAGTATAAACCATCAACAGTAACATGAGGGGAGGAAACACAGCAAAAGTAGAAACAAGGGCAGAATAACTTGAGGACATCTGGAGCTGGCAGGGCTATCTTACGGGCAACGGGTGCTGCTTCTGCCTTACGGTGCCCATACATGGTCACCTTGGCTCTGCCCCCAATCACACTGCTGGAGATCCACCCAAAACTCACTTGATTCTTTCACACCAAACCCCAGACTCTGCCTAAGGTGGGCAAATAGGGCACATGCTGTCCCCATCCCCACATCCCCAATCGGCCTAGGAACAGACACAGCTCAGCACTCACCATTTGTTCTTTTTCCCCTAAAACGCAGCCCTGGAAAAACCCTAAGCAAAAATTGGAAAACTCATTAACATGATGAAGAATTTCAGAAAGATGGAAAGGAGAATAATTCTTCCAATTATAGCCCAGCAAACTTCGTCAGTCTTTAGAAAAAAGAATAATAATCAATATGGAACGAGCAGTCTCCAGGCTGGGAGAGTCACAGGACTGCGATCGATATGGCTGCCTGCGTTCATAAACAGCTACTTGTGCCTCTCTGGATCTCGGATGAGGAGCAGCCCCCTCCCACGCCCAACTCCCCACGAGCAGCCTCTCGCCCCACCATCAGACCTACGGGTGTTGTTACAAGGGTTTCCTTAGCAGCACAGAACTCCTAAGGCATCCCAGGCTGCTCATGGACATCTCCTTTCCCCTTCCCAAAAGGTGCCAGGACTTGCAGCGGTCCGGTCAGAGAAAGAGAGAGCCCAGAATAGGCTGAAAAGGAATGGAAAGGTCATGCCAACCCATGGTGTAAAGATGGTGTAAAGACATGCTGGCTGCATGGTTTTCACTTTGTGTTGTACTCTCCCCACTCCTCCTGATACCATACACACCGTGGTGGCTGCTCGCCGTGCCCCTGCCTTCGCCCCAGCCACTCCGCTTGCGGCTTCCTACAGTCTCTGTGACTGATGGATACCGACCGAGCCGAAGCCAGGCTGTGGGGTGACCCCTCCCAGGGGCTCACCGGGGCGAGGATGTAGCACGCAGCAGCCACAGGATGAAGAGGGAGCTGGCAAAAATGCCATTAACTGCCAGGCAAGGGAGGTCACCTTCATACGCACCAGAACGAGCAGGATGAGCCTGCGACCTGCTCCCTTCAAGCACTCTGCGTGGCCTGCTTTGAAGTTAATTACGGATAAATGCAACAATCCCTCTGGGAAATTACTCATCCGTGACCCTGAGCTTCCCTCCAACTTGTATGAAATCCTTCCACTGATCCTAGAGACAGGGCAGCATGGTCCTGAGCAGCTCCCCTTCCTGGGGCTTCATCATCCAAACTGGCCCAAGACCTTTGGGAACCAGCAGCAGACCCTGCCCAGCACCCGGGGCTCTGCACGGTGGGGATGCTGTTCAGCCCCAGCACCGGTGCTGCTCAGATCCCATGGGAATTTGCATCCTCCCCACTCCCCAAACAAGCACTGCACCCCTCAGGGGAAGCACAGGGCTGCCCAGGGCCAGGGACATGTCCCAGAGGGGCACGGTCATCCTCAGCAGCTGCAGCCAAAGGGTCCAATGACAGACACCCATGCGCACCAGGGAAGGACATTTCTGTTTCCAACCTTTTTCTTCTCTCCTCTCACCCAGTAATTATCCCATTTCTGCATCAAAATAGAGTCTAGTAAAATCTCAGCTTCTTTCCCAAACAATAGATTAACGTAATCCCCTTATGACACAGAGCTGGCCATGCCTGTTGCGGTCAATGATTGCAAACTTTCGAGCCTGGAG
This sequence comes from Vanellus vanellus, assembly GCF_965231255.1. NCBI lineage: Eukaryota > Metazoa > Chordata > Aves > Charadriiformes > Charadriidae > Vanellus > Vanellus vanellus. The sequence continues at coordinate 1,082,644 of NC_138919.1, forward strand.
TCAAAATTTGACTTTTCATGTCAAAACTCTAAACAGTACAATCATCAGATAGATGGGGATGTTGGATTTACTCAGCATAAGGCTTTCCATTTAAATTAAGCCAAAAGATTTCCCCCAGGTTATAGCAATTTCATTAAAACAAAGTAAAAACAAACCTCTAAAACTTCCGAAATGCTGGTTGTAAAATTAAAACCTCTAGGACTGCCAAACAGAGTACAGAGCCCAAACAACACCCAAGGGAAAACAAATACTTCAACTTATTTCAGTAAAATAAAAAGACTGACAAACCGGATCACGTTTTATCCTTCACAATATAAGCAAAATATTCAGAGCCCCCATGGGGCAGAACAAAAACAATTACACAGATGGTCAACACCACCAAAATGAGAAGTTGCATACTGAGATTTCTCACCAGAGGTGATCTCCGCTGCCATGCAGCTCTAAGTCATTGCTGTCCCTGCTCAGATCCCCACCATCTAGTTAGTCATGAAAGACCTCTAATTAAAAAGCTGCTTAGAGGACAGGCATCAGCTCTTCAAGCCCTAGGACCTCAGTGATACCTATGGTCCCTGGAAGTTGGTGGGATCAGCTGTGGCCTCATGGGGCAGCCGCACATGGGGCTCCTGGGAGGTCTCCGGTCTTGCAGCACAAGTCACTGCACTGCAGGTCAGTCTGCACGAGCCCTGAGGAACCTCACTGCCTCCAGACCTCTCTTCCACACATCTTATGCTCATGCTGTTAACACATGGTCCAAACCCAACATTCCAACCTTGTATGGTGTGACTAAAGCTTCTACTGCTGGGGAAGAATGAAGAAGAGGAGGAGGGAGACCCTGCCAGCATCCCGCACGCTCTGCCCTCATCTGCTCTTCCCAGCTCATGCCTTATTCCTACCTTTACCATGTTGCTGCTGCTGCCACGGATGGATGCTGCCATGCTACTGGCAGAAGGAAAGGAAACCCTGGGGAGGTTTCTGGGCAGTCACTCACCTGGGAACAGAAATCGTAACCTTTGGAACAGCAAACTCAAAAGACCATCAGGAGCAACGGGCCATGTAGCCCTGGGATGAGTCAGCTGAGCTGGTCTGGTACGAACCAAAAAACCCAGCCCACCCCCACTCCCTCAGTACTCGGCAATGGAGTGAGCTGACTCATCCCACAGCCACACAACCACTGGAGCTGACACAAGGGTGGTGAAGGAAGGTGGCTCAGTCCGAGGGCATGGGGGGTCCAAACCTTTCCCCAGCACCCACCAGGTGATGCAGGATGCGAAGCCGCACCCTGAAGATCTGTAGGGGGACAGCACAACAAGCCTTGCAAAGTGTCCTAGGATCCTGCCAGAGCCTGGACCCCACAAGGAAAGGCAGCATAACTACTACATATCCAGGACGACTTGATAATGAAGCACATTAAAAAAACAAAACAAACATTTAAGGACTAATTGGCTACAGCGTTTAGCCCAGGGTGTTCCTGCTAAACAGCCAGGGTCAAGGATCCACTGGATTTGTACCATAATTGAACACCCTCCCCCAAAGAGGCTGTAAAGCAACACCTTTAACAAAGACCCCACTGGGGTCTGTTAAGCTGTGCTTTGACACAGGGGTAGCCCTGGGGGAAGCCAGTAAGCAGAGCACATTCCCTGCATCGTGGAGGAAGGAGGTCCAGTGCCACAACCACACTTCACAGCAGCAAAGCCCCCCAAACCTCCAGCCCCATGACATCAGCAAGAAAAATAACTGGCAGCAAGTGCTCTGCACAGCCACTGCTGGGAAACAACCAACAGGCAGGAAATAACACTTTCACTTAAAAGATAAAGCAATTTGGAAATTGAAACTTCTTCACCAGTTACCAACCACCATGGAAGAGGAGATGGTGAGGCACAAAGCACTGAGGTCAACGGTTCTTCACGTCAAATATCTAAAAAACAGCATCATGAGGCTGTCTGACAGAACAGGCTACTTACTACATCTCCGTGTACTACAGCTGCACATCAGTGTATACACGCACACAGGTCATCTTAAGCTAAAAGGCCCCAAAGCAGCACATCCCTTAACACTCCAAAGAGGGCAAAAAAAACTTCAAATACCCCACAGCGAGGTTTGTTCATCATATTACTGTGAACTTTATCTCAGCCACAATGCGCACCCCAGCACCAGCACCCCTCAGCCACATTTATCACTGCATGGGGTACAACACAGCAGCACATTACCTGCGGGGTTGAGCAGCTTCACCGTCCCGTGCAGCAACTGGCAGTGGCCAGGAAGCCTCTGCCGGCACCTCCGGCAGGTCGGCGAGCTGCGTCACAGCCTCCCAAACACTGATGAGCCCCAGTCGACGTGTCTGCTTCGCCCTGGGCAGAACCGCAGGATCTCTCATCACCCGATGCTTGCGAAAGCAATAGGTGGGAGGCACAGGGAGCATCATGACAGCACAACAGCAGACCCAAGCTCCCTGCTTCCACCTCAGGTCCAAGTCCCCTGACCTCAGACGTCGCAGAACTGCAGATGAACTAACTGGGGCAGAGACCAGTCCTTCGGCCACGGGCCCCAGGGAATTGCCTCGGACGTCATCACCACAGGGCTGCCGGAGGCAGGCAGAGCTCAGTGGTGCAGCTCAGCACTGCGCAATCCCCAAATGATTAAAATCGGGATATGCCCCCTCCTACAGGCCTGGAGGCAAATCTCAGGCTGCTGCTCTCCCTCTCAGGTGGGGCTGAAGGTCTCTTGGGCTACTTCTCTGCTGCACGGTTATCCCAGGCCCCAGCGGCTCCCCTCACAAAGGGCTGCTCCCCATCTGTGTGACAGGCTGCCCCCGCTTTGGGGGTACAGGAGAAGTTTCCTCAGCTGTGACACCTCGTCAGGAAAAGAGGGAAAACAAGAAAAAGAAGGAAAAAAGGAAGATTGCACCTTACTCCATGCTATCCCTGTGCTGGATACCTCTGTTTTGGTCCCCAGCTCACTGGCAGCAGCTCCCTGCACTCTGGACCACCCCTTTTTGTCACACCGTGGTCACAGCCGCTGTCGGACTCCCAAACCCACTTCAGCCTCCACTTCCAGTGGAAAGAGCAAGCACCTCTGTGAGCCCACAACCTGCTATCCACCAATGTGCCAGCTGGTGTCTGGGGCATGCAGGGAAAGCCCCTCACTGCCAAAACCCCAAAAAGAAATTCTGGAAAAGGAATTCTCCACCAAAATCAGGAGCCCTCACCACTCTTCAGAGTCTTCCTAAAGCTCCTGGAGTCTGACCACGGCAGTTCTTTGCTAACACATAGAAAGCAAAAACTGAACCTGGATAGACAACTTAAAAGCAAAAGTTGATGGGTTTCCCTAGCACATCATGGCCTTGTGTGGCTCATCTCCACTGGTTCCATGACAGCTCTGCCCTCAGCTGGGGTCCAGGCACCATCTCCATAGGACACCCGGTGCTGCGACTTCACGATTCTCAGCAAAGCCCTGGGGTTTCCTTGCATGAGCTGCTGCAGAGCACAGACCGAGCAGGGCCACACACAGCAGGCAACCAGCACCCCGATATCCATGGGCCACCCCTTGTTGCTCTGCAGCATTCAAGCTGCAAGAAACAAGCTGGTACTTTTTGACCCTGATATCCCCAGGCTCTGCCCAAGCTGGGTGATGTTTCCAACTCAGCTGTGTCTTTCCAGCCATTCATTTTCCAAAGCCAAGTTTTTCCTCCATCTGCAGTGAAACACATGATTCTCTCTGCTACGGGGGCCATGGCAGTACCAGGCACCACAGTGGTACACGACAAGCCATGACCTGGGCCTCCTTGCTGGCTCCACCAAGAGATTTGGGCACAAACAGAGTGGGATGGGGTTGGATTTTTCCTTGGTGCTTGCAGCAGGGTGTCCCACCTGCTGCTGGAAAGATCTCCCTGCCTAGCTGGGCAGGTTTTGGCCATGCTGCAAACAGCCCACAGGGTGACCAGGCAGGAATGCTGGTGAGCAGGGCCATCCTCTCGGTGCCCACGCAAGCAGGTTAAAGCAGGAATGATGCACCGGGGAAGGATCCTCTCACCCTGCAGGAGGGACAGTCACCGAGCCAGCATGACCCACATCCTTCCCAGAGCACTGCAAACAGCGTGGGATCTCTCCTGCCACCCCCAGGGATGCAGAGCAGGCAATCCATATATGCTTTTGGGAAGTAAAAAAATAAAATAAAATAAAATAAAAAAATCAGGTAACATCCTTACATACATCCAGGAAAACAGCTTTAAAAGGTCACTCTGCATCTCGCACATGGAGCAGGAATAATTTAAAATAAGCGGTGAATGCGGGAAGTTCCAGAGGACATCAAACAGGCCACATTTCCACTGCACGCATCTGCTGGCAGGCCAATATTGGCCAAGATACACAGAGATGTGAGCTGCGATCAGAGCAGCCAGACCTGTGAAAGCCTCATGGATGAATGCACTCATAACAGCACAAGCAGCCCCACAGGGCTCAGGAATAAGATTAACCGATAATAGGGCAGCTCTGGCAATTTGAACAGCTTTCACATTACAGTCACTTCATCAGCCCAGAGGACCTGAGTGTCGATGTCTGTACCAAGCGTCACTGGTGGGGCTGATCTGCTGCATCGGGTACCACTGCTTGGGAGATTTGGTCACGGCCCAAATCTCTCTGAATCACCTTGAGAAGTGGGCAGCGAGTTCAGCCCTGGAGCAGGATAAGGGACTGCACTCTTCTGGCCTCGGACTACGTCCTGGCTTCCCACGTGCCCAGCCACACAAGCACACAGAAATGCTGCGAACAAAGACCTTTTCAAAGAACCAAGATGCAAATAAAGGTAGATAACATGAAAATAAAAGTTAAAAATAAATAAAATAAAGATGCAAACCATCCTCTTCATCAACAGAGTTCACACAGAACTACAGCTCCAGGAGCTAAGCTCTGCAAGTCCAGGTTTAAGATACCTTCTTCCAGCCTCCCAAGTCTGAAAACGTCCCACTACCCTCAACCCCCTCTCTCAGGTGAGCTACATCCCGTGGCTGAACGCTGCCCGATTTGCAGATGTGTCTCTATCTGCCTACTCTCTGCAGAGGAACAGAAGGGGAGATTATACCACATTAAGGTACACCCCAGGCACTAGCTTCAAGTCTTTGATTTACTCTTTTACAGGTCACTGTCTCCATAAATGTATATCAAAGGCAATTTCCAGCACAGTCAACAGCTGCACTGGTGGTTGAGCATGAAAAATGAACAAGGCTTTCCTCCCAAATTACTCCCATCTCGCAGAGAAGGCTGCGAGGACAGAAAGCAGGGGAGAGGAAGGAAGAAAAGGTCAGGGCAAGCAAGGGCACGCAGCAAAAAGCAACATAAAAGTAAATTCAGCAAAAGTAGGACATGGCAGCGTGAACTGGACCAGTGCAGCCCTCTCCCTCCCCTGCCCCAGCACAGCTCTGCCCAGGGAGCAGCACAGGCAGCATCAGGCTCAGCAACACACCAGCTGATTTTTAAAAGGCCTTTTATTAAAAAAAAAAAAAAAAAAAAAAACAACCCACACTATCCAAAATGACAGTCAGCAACCCTGAAACTCAAGAAAATGGGGCAAGGAGGGATTTTTGAGGATGGGAAGAAAAGAAATCAAAGGTAGAAGCGACCTGCCGGGACAGGGCTGTTCGCAGCAGCCCTGCAACACCCCACTTCGACTCCTATGGAGTTGATTTCACGCTGCACAGACCCCAGCTGATGTGACCCCAGTACACACAGCACAGAGAGGAACCTGCCTTCCCTGGCACTCAATGGATGTGGCGTTACAGCAAAGGACAGGGAGAAAGCAGAGGAGCAACGCAGCCCTTCGCCACCCCGGCTCCCCTCCAAAGGCTCCGACTGTACCAGCTCCAGCTACTCCAAAGGGTAAAGCCTCCAGGGTAGCATTAGGGCCGTGTAAGAGATCAATAGCAAATGCATGGAGTCTGAGTGTGTTCCCTTAGCAGCTTGCTGGATTAAAGATTTAATGCAACGTGTCCCTCTGGAAGAAATTACACAGGCTATTAAGAAAGATGCGCCTCTCATCTGATGAAATCCAGCAATCATTGCAGCAATACGCACAAACTAAATAGGCTCTGTAGAGCAAGGGGAAAACTGCAGTTGCTCTCGTGAGTCCTTTCTGGATAGAGAAACCAATGGGTAAAGCAGCAGCTCTATTAGCAGTAAAGCAAATGTGCAGACACAGCTGTACCGTGCCTGCAGAGTGCGAGACGGTCCCTGCTTCCAAGGGAAGAAGTAGAACAACACTCGGCAGCAATTGCTCGCTGGTTCCCATCGGCATCCAAAGGCTCACAAGGCCGCTGGAGCAGGACAAACAGCCCAGGGCTGGGAGCAGCAGGAGACCTTTGACACCTCATGGGGACCTGCTTTGCAGAAAAGAGCAAGGGACACACCAGTGTCCCCCCCGAGGTGGCAGCACCCTGGCACTTTGGGAATCTAAATTATTAGCTAGTGCTTCTCCTGAGACACAAGTAGAAATTAACCCCGGCTCCCTCACCCAGGGCCAATGGGACCAGAGGAGCGCAGGCTGTCACAGCAACAGGAACACCATATGCTAAAGCATCTTATTACTTTTGGGGGATAACTACAGTTTAATACAGCATTATTCAGGGTGTAGCAAGTGCCTCTTTCTAAGCCGCCGTGTTGTGCTGCAGACAGCAGCACTGGCTATATTAAATTCAGTTCCGACATCCCCTCAGAGTGTTCAGCAGCTTCACCACAACAGAGCCCGATTAGTAAAACATCAGACTTGACCAAAGGAAACAGATGCAGGGAAAGAGCTCACATAGCAGAGCTCGGATTAGTATCCACAGAGGCCTTTTGTATAGCAAAACCATCCATGCAGCAAGCTGCACCTGGAGATAATATTCCCAGGGAACCTGAGCTGAGACCCCTGAACTCATTCAGCGTGGCCACAGATGCACGGGAGTTCCCAGGTCCCAAGCGTGACCCACAGCGTGAGCCACGAAAGGGCAGTCACCTGCACACCCGGCACTGCCGTGCTGCTCCCTGGACTCACAGCTGCCAATTCCCACTCCTTTCTGAGGGAACCCATTGGTTTGGCTGCTGTGCTCCACACCACAGAGATCCAGGCGTCTTCACAAACACACAGGACAGGTGACGGCAGAGCTCCCCCATCCTCCCCCCAGTGAGCATGGACACGCATGGGGTAACCCCCCACTGCAGTGAACCTCTTTGGTGGGGTTTGCTACCCGCATGCACCTCGAAGAAAGCTGCTTGAAGCAAGCACTTCACTGCTGTGGTGCTTTGCTCTCTGGAAAAGTCATTCAACAGTCTCAGCCCAGCTCTGGGAACATCCCACGCAGCCACGTGCTACTCTGCCGTGTCGGTCCCCATGGCCTGCCACAGGGCTGGGCAATTATGTGTAAAATACACACAATTGCACATTAAATCAGAAGAGTTTCTATGGCAGTCCTGTGTGCTTACCTACAACAGAGGTGCTGCAGCAGCAGGGCCCTGCTCATGGACCATCCTTCACTCATTTCGGCCCCACTGCCCCGCTCCAGATCTTCCCGGCTTCCCACTGCAGGGAAGCTGAGCTGCTCACCGACCCTCCCAACCCTTCCTCATCCCCTTTACACCCCTCACAGCTCAGGAGCTTGTATAGAAGCCCCTGCAGAACCCACCTGAAGGTTGGTTCTTCTTTTCACAATTTGAAAAGCTAAAATTCATAGTTGCTCTGATCAAAGCAAGGACATCCACAGGTTTCCAAACTCCAATTGGCGAGAAAAGTTGGAAAGCAGAGATGCCTGTGGCCTGCCTGAGAAGACAACTTGGTTTGACACACCAACTCTTTCTTGCAGTCCATGCAGGAGACATGGGCAGACTATGTGCGCTGCACTTGAGCTGGAGCGGGGTGACAGCAGTCGCTTAACCAACATCCCCCCGGTTTCTCTGCCTGGTACCCACAAAGCTCAGAGGGAGCTGCTGCAGGCAGAGCACTCTTTAACTCCTGTGGTTTTCTGCTACAAGCACCAGCTGCAGCTCCAACAGAGAAACAACCTCTCCAAAGCCAAGGTGCCTGCCCCGCCGCGGGGCCTTCTGCCCACAGGCCCTGTGAAAATGGCCCATTTTGGAGGTGAGCTTCAGCAGCTGGGTCACCGCAGCCCGACAAGCCAGGACCAGCAGCTGCACGCTTCTGCTCTGCCCACGGTATTTATTAGCTAAACGTGTCAGCTTGAACACTGGCGCTTTTTGGCAGTTCCTTTCAGCCTAGGAGCGAGCGCACAGACAGATCCCACGGCTCAGCTGGTGAGCAGCTATTTGCAGGTTATTAATGAAATCATTTATTGCTTATTGCAAGAATTCTGCCAAAACGCAAGCAAAAAGCAGCGCAGTCACTACCAGCAAACCTACCAGTTCAAAACAAGTCTGGGAAACAAAAGTTTTAGGTATTGCCTTCTAAAAAACACATTTACAGGACCCCATCAGTGGCCCAGGCTAATCCTGGCACGGCTGCGCCCGTCACAGGTACAAAGGTGCCCAGGACAAACGCTGCCTTACGTGGAAGCACATACAGCATCAAAACCACTCTGCATAAGCACTCTCCTGAGGAACACACGGTCGCCCCAGGCGCTTCACGGCAGAGCTGCAGTCGGTCCAACAAGGCTGCGCGTTGCACTCCCATCTTCCCAAAACTGCAGCGTGGGGCAAAGCATCCAAGTAAACCCGCAGCAACGCAGCTTGGGTCCAAAACACAAACTGCACCACCTGACATACTCGCGCTGCTGCTGCTCACAGCCTCTTAACCGTGTTTCCTCCCAAAATAGCAGAGGGAAAGCAGAGGAGCACATAAAGGATAGAAACTGCCAACCTACCCTTACTTCGCTGTTAAACAGGGAATCCACTTTCACCAGCGCATCAAGAGCCTGTGGAGATCAAGGAAATATATTCCTTTATACACTCCCCAGGGCACTTAGCTATTTGCAACCTGAAAAATTGTTGCTGTCACCGCACATCTGAGGAATTATCCTGAGCACGGCAGCGTGGCTTTAAAGGAACAAGCACTACTCAAACTGCAGCTTGTTGCACGCTCCCTCCTCAAAGCAGCCCCGGAGAGGCCAGTCAGCAGGATGTGGGCACAGCTGCAGGGACAGCCAGCAGCATCCCACCCGTGGGGACAGAGGCCAAGGATGCCCCAAGCCCCAGCAATATCACCAGATCTCTGCAGATCTCCTGCTGACAGCCCTTCTCCAGGGGATTCCAGAGATCCCAGCGGCCAAGCCCCTCTGTGCAAGCCCTGGCTGAGGTGCCCAAACCGAGAAGGGAGGCTGAGCAATGGTGCAGCTGGCGCGGGTCCTTGGGGACATCAGTCACAGTGACTTCCAGGGAGGTGTAGCAGCAGCGCAAGCTGAAAAAGTGTCACTGAAGACCACGAGGCCAGAATTTTGTTTCCTGCTTAAACAGAGTGAAAGCGAGCAAAGGACCAGAGCAACACACAGACATGAATCACGATATACATCCCGACACACAGCTACACAGATGTGCCCAGCCTGGGGGGAGCGCTGCCGCAGTGGGTCCCTGGGGAATCATAGAATGGTTTAGGTTGGAAGGGACCTTGAAGATCATCCAGTCCCACCCCCCTGCCCTAGGCAGGGACACCTCCCACCAGCCCAGGTTGCTCCAAGCCCTGTCCAACCTGGCCTTGAACACGTCCAGGGATGGGTCAGCCACAGCTTCTCGGGGCAACCTGCGCCAGGGGCTCACCACCCTCACAGGAAAGAATTTCTTCCTGGTATCTCATCTAAGTCTCCCCTCTTCCAGCTTGAAGCCATTTCCCCTTGTCCTATCAATACATGCCCTTGGAAAAAGTCTCTTCTCCAGCTCTCCTGGAGCCCCTTTAGGCACTGGAAGGGGCTCGAAGGGATCCCCAGAGCCTTCTCTTCTCCAGGCTGAATCCCCCCAACTCTCTCAGCCTGTCCTCCCAGCAGAGGGGCTCCAGCCCTCGCAGCATCTATGGGGCCTCCTCTGGCCCCACTCCAACAGGTCCATGTCTTTCCTCTGTTGGGGGCTCCAGAGCTGCACACAGTACTCCAGGTGGGGTCTCACCAGAGCAGAGGGGCAGAATTCCCTCCCTTCACCCGCTGGCCACACCAGAAAAGGGCCCCACAAGTGCCCAGCTTGCCTGCAGAGTCAGGAGCAGACATTACCCTCCTTCCCCACACCCACTGAATAATTAATCCTCCAGAAATTAGTCAAATCTTTAACTAAGCCAGCTCAGCAAATGGAGTGAGGAATTTCTAGGTCAGAACTATGAGGGCTGGGGGGAAAAAAATAAATAAATAAAAGGACAGGAAAAAGAGCCTTAGGGCTCTGCCTCCTGTTCACTTCCAAGGGATTAGCACCCTGCTCCGCCTTGGCCAGCCAGGGCCAGCACCTCTGAAGGAAGAGCTTGGATGTCATCCTGACAAGGGCTGACACCTCAGCTGCCTTCTGACATCGGCAAAGAGCAAGTTTTTGTGCAAAGCAGCTCCCTCCATCTCCCACAGTTCATTTTCCAAAGCAGAGAGTAAAGCACCTTATGCTGTTACACTTATGTCCCCCCTGCTTCAATGCCTTTGACGTCTTAACTGCTGTCTTCTGCAGAGGGTTTTTCCCCCCCCTCTTCCCAAAGCTGTTACCCAGGGATGAAGAATGCAGGAAAGGCCCCAGGAGCATCACATCTCACAGCACCAGCGAGCAAGAGCAGCACCCCGTGAAGCCCCTCGCAGCGCGCTCATGCAACACCGTCTCTCGCCATGCCCGACAGCACAAGGGGCAGGCAGGTTTCCAGCCATGGTGCCCTGCCGAGAGACAGCAGCACCTACTGCAAGGCACCAGGTGACAGCTGCTCCCTCTGAGAAAAACTGTATTTGATGCTCAAAAAGCACTAGGTCTGTCTTCCCTGGGAGAAAACCCTTGTAAAAATGAGTAAGTAATTATTTGCTTAAGACGACAGATCTTCCCTGAGATTGATATAGGTATTTGGCCACCCAAAAAAGATCTGGGACTGTGGGAAGAGCACACAGAGCTGGGGTGCAAGGAGAGTACCAGGGGTCAGGACAGGGTGGGAGGGTGATGTGGGGGTCCTGGGGAGCTGGGGCTGTGCTGATCCAGGCGAGCAGTGGTGCCGCACTGCCCTCTCGCGTCCCTCAGCCCGGGAGGAGCCCATCCCGCACACCGCAGGGACATGACCCACCACCTGGCCAGGGAGTCTAATGACAGCTGCCAAAGCCCCCCTTGCTGTCCCCGCACAGTGGGAAGGAAACAGAGGGACCAAATTCCTGCAAAGAGCCTGGGGTGGAGGGACCTTTGGTACAGCAAAGGGCTACAGAGATGATGAGGGGACTGGAGCATCTCTCTTATGAGGAAAGGCTGAGGGACTTGGGGCTTTTTAGTCTGGAGAAGAGAAGACTGAGGGGGGATCTTATCAATGCTTATAAATCCTTCAAGGGAGGGTGCCGGGGGGATGGGAACAGTCTTTTTTCAGTGGTGCCCAGTGACAGGACAAGAGGGAACGGGCACAGACTTGAGCATAGGAAGCTCCATCTGAACATGAGGAGGGAATTCTCTCCTGAGAGGGTGGCAGAGCACTGGCACAGCTGCCCAGAGAGGTGGGGGAGTCTCCCACTCTGGAGCAATTCCAAACCTGCCTGGACGCCGTCCTGTGCAACTGCTGGAGGTGCCCCTGCTCTGGCAGAGGGTGGGACTGGGGGAGCTCCAGAGGGCCCTTCCAACCCTGACCAGTCTGGGATTTTGTGACCCCATACAAATCTGTTCTCCCCTTTGCTCGCCCATGTTAAAACAACCCTGTCCCCTACTTACTACCTACTCTGGGCAACAGGTCCAGTCCCAAAGTGTTGGCCCAAAGAGGGAGAGTGGCAGGAACCAGGCAAGGGAAACAGCTCGTGCTGCACCCACCTCCCACCCGCTGCTTTGAGACCTCTTCTTGCACCAGTAACAAAGACCGTGTCCTCTGCAGGCAGCCTGCTCAGAAGCTCTCCCTAACATCACACCACCTTATTTCTTCCTTCAGTTTAACATGCCAGGCACCCTGCAGTCCCATACTTGTATTTGGAGAACAGACTACATGTAGTTACCACATCCACCACTAAGCTCCCATTCCAGGTCCAGCACCCCCAGTTCATCCCTTCACTACTCACAGGTTGTTTTTCCCAACTTCTCCTTCTGCTCTTTAAGACAGACAAGGGAAAAAGGAGCCCAGAGGAGGGCAGGGAGTTAGGGAGCAGCAGCGCAGAGGGTCAGTCCCTCTACCTGGTAGGCTACACACCCCCCTAAGGGGCTCTATCCCTCTGTCCTACAGCAAGAACACCAAAGCAGGGATATCCAGCATCCCTTTCTCTCACCCACATGGCAGAAGTGCACATGGCAAAGGCTGAGGTTCACGCACCTCCATCCGACCAGGACCATGTGCCCTTTGGATCAACCTTCCTCCCCCCTCTGAGAAGGCAGACACCCAGAAGACAGCTCCCTGCAGGAGCAAGGGGACCATCAGGGACAGACGGGCAGCAGGACTGGACTCAGCACAACAGTTCTGTGCCACAAGGGCACTGCCTGGCCTGTGGGGGTGCTGGGGACCCAGAGCAGCCCGAGGCAGTGGGGGGCACGGCACGCACACCCTGCCTGTCCCCCCCAGGCGAGGTGGGGGCGACTGCACACAATCCCAGCATTGAGAGGCTGCTTGTCCCAGCCCATCTGCAGCTCCGTGAGCCTGTGGCAGACAAAGACAACGTTAGCCGATTGCGAACCCTGCCAAGGCGGGGAGACAAACCAGCCTTTGTATTTGCAAAGGCAAAGTTAGCTTTGGGGAAAAGACTAGATAGCTCAACGACTGGAGTCTGTGCTTTGGCTGCTTTTCACTTGGAGGTTTCTAATCCAGATGCAGATGACAGTAAAAGTCTCCAACACTCCCTTTTCTCTTGCCTACCCCACACATGAGATGAGCTGGGGGTTCCACCCTTCCTCACTGCAAGGACCTTCAGCACGCAGCACTAGTCCACGAATGCACACTCATAGCGACAAGAAGACTGAGCCAAGAGGGTTTGACACATCACAGCTTAAATCTATTTATTACCCCTGTTTTCCTTTTGCCCCCAGACCAGCAGAGAGCTGAGGGCTCAAAAATGTTCCTCCCCAGGGATAAGCCAAGCAGGGTCTGCACTTCTGCCCTCAGACCTGGCCCATCCTGTCCCTTCCCAGCGCTTGAAATTCCCATCCATGCCGGCAATGATTTCCATATGCAGAAAAACAAACGAGGTTTTCTCCCGTTTCCTCCCTTTGCTATCTCTGGGTCAAGAGCAGCCCTCCTGCCTGCAGGAGCCGCCTATCCTCACTCATGCCCACAGCACAGACCACCACGTGCACTGTGTTTACCTTGGTGCCCATGCAATCGCTCTCAAGTGATCTCAGCACAGATCTTAAAGGTGGGAAGCATTTAGCAGTGGCCACTGATGGCTTCTGCGCAGCCAGGACAGTCCAGCCCAGCACACACTTCCCAGGGGAACCTCCCTGAAAAGGCAAGTCCTCCCGGCAGCTTAATGGGGAAAAACAAGACCAGATATAAAGGGAATCAGAAAGATTTTTTTTCCTTACCGAGCACTCACTCTGGAAAGCTGACATAATGGATTGAGACTAAATATGTCTTTAACCACTACCACAGTGAAACCTTCAGGTTTGACAGTACACACCAGGTTTTCACTTACTGGTACAAACCCTGTGATTCACACCTTCTTTAGCCACAACTAGTTCATGTTGCATTACTCCAACCAAAAAATAAAACACTGCCCATCACTCCCCACAGCTCCCACCACTACACACGAGTGCTGTGCCCAGCTGTGGTACTGGTAGGTATTTGTCAGGCTGTATGAAAACAGTGAAACGTGGGGAAAGGCTGCAAGCCCTCAGTCCTGGCATTTACTATTCATCCGCGCAGTGAGGCACAGCCTCTCCCTGCCAGCAGAGATTTGCTTTACAACATAAAAATGGAACAAAGGCATTACGCACACTGAATGCTTACACTGGAGGGCCAGGCATCAGCTCGGCTCGCCCAAACACCAGCACACCTCTTCCCTTACCAACCATTAGTGAGTGAAGGACAGGGAGCGTGGCGCAGCCCCGACTCACCCTTTGACAAGGTCCATCCCGCCCCTCGCCTCAGGGTCCACAGCAGCTCCTTCTGGGCTCCCGGCGGCCGAGAGATCGTGCGCTGCGATGCAGACCTCCACACTCCACCATCTCTAGCCACCCTGAACCACTGGAAGGGAGAGAGAGATGGAGACCTTGCCTGTTAGCGAGACAGACCGGACAGACTCCAGTGCATCATCAGCACATAACCAAGAGGTGAGCGAGGCTCTGAGCCCTGAAGACGATCACAACCATGTGCCCAGGAGACGCGCTTCCCACCCAAATGGGGCCAAGAACCGCAGAGACATCTAGTCCAGCACAGTCCCACTCAGTGGCTTCAGCTCATGCCATCCCTCAGGCATGAGCAATGAGCTCAGTTTAAGGGATATCAGCGGCCATAAGCCTGGGCACGCTGATGTAAGAACATGCTCGCGGTGAGGATGCAAACCTTCCTTCATTTGCTTGGTACCTCTCACATTAAACTGGGATGTGCTGTTCTCTTTCTAAATGATTATCAGTCAGTGGATTGATAATGGATTACATTAGCTAATGGATTACATTAATCTCTTATTTGGCAGTAAAAAGTAGATGTGTGAGCAAGAACTATGGGCTTTTACTTTCCTATATTCTTTCTCCCCTTTATTTGGCACTAGCAACCAAAATATATTACTGTTTCCTCCTGACCTCAGTAAATATGCATGGCTTGGCAGGAACGCCCAATGCATTTATTCGCTGCTACGCTGACATTCATTTATTATTACATGGACGTATTCTCATTAGCCAGCAACCTGGTGTGGTAAGAGAGATGAGATGCCCCATTCAGAGGCCAAGGGAAACGTATGAATTATTAGGGAAAAAGAAACTCTCCACCAGGAGTGGGGAACTGGTGTGGATCGGTCACCTTACGGGGGGAAAAAAAAAAAAAAAAAAACCACACCACCACATACACAGGCTCTCCTGGCTCTAGGCTACAGAGAAAACCATGGAAATGGGAAAGAAAAGGAATAAATGGGGTAAGACCATCAGCAGACACTTTTGTTGGGTGAAGCCTTTTTTATCCAAGGGGAACACCTAACACACTAACACACCAGGACCTACGGCACATGCGAGCCTCGGGGGACCCACGACCCCCTCCCACAGCACAGCCCTCAGCCCCTCTCATGGCACAGCGCAGGCTACGAGCCCAGCGCCACCAAGCCTGACAGGGTGCTCGCTGCTGCTGTCCACAGCCATACTGACAACAAAAAACAGGGAGGACAGGGAAGCGCAAAAAAACTCTCAGGAGAGAAAGCTTTAGCATAAAGCCTTCTTCCATTAGGGATAATAGAGGAAAAAATCCCCCACTAAAAAGAGGCATCTTGGTGCTTTTTCTGCCATATCACAACATTGCTCCATTTTCATCTGTTTCAGCTCAGAGCACCTTTGCTTTTAGCCTCCAAACCCTAATGCGTATATCACTAAGTCACCTATTGCAGATTTACCCTGCGATAGACAGAAAAAGGTGGCTGCCAGGCTCCAGCATCACTGAAATTCAGATAAATATCTCTGCCTGGATTCAGTCTCCACTGTGTAAAAGCAGTCTGCTTCAGCATTCATATTCAAGGCAAATTTGTTAGGGGAAAACACACAATGAAGAACATTAATTGTGAATCATTATTTTGCTTCACTAGAGCTGGACACTGATGCAAAAGAAATGTTTGAACTGCATCCTCGGTCACACCTGCTAATCAGGAAACCTGCTCTCACCAAGCCAGGACTGCGCCTCGGAATTTGTATTAATACAGATGACCAAGGGAACTGCTTTCCCTCGCTCCTGTTCCAGCTGTAGCTGCTAAAGCAGCAGAAAGCACCTGGCCAAGAATTATTTACCCTCAGAAAATCTTGCAAAATCCAGGACAATTGTCAGGTAGAAGCTCAGAAACCCTAGTTTCAGCTAGAAATATTTTTCTGCTTGTAAATTGGAACCTGCAACCTCAGCCAAGTAGTTAAGGCTCTAATCACTGTGTCTGACATGGAGAAAGATGCCAGGGAAATTTTATTTATGACACAGCTAATGGGGTTTGCCCTTAAGCGCTGGACAAATCTTCCAGCTCATTACCCAATGTTAAGAATCGCTTGGACAAATTAGGTATTAGAAAGTCAAGCCTGCAGAGCAGCTCTTTGATTTACCTTAAAATGACCTGCACACGGCCCTCCTGGTCATCCTTACAACACAGCAGCACTGTGATTAACATCCAGAATGCAGGACAGGGTTAGGCATTTAATTACAAAAGCGCTTTCCCCCTTGGCTTTCTAAATACCTTTCAGCCAAGGGATGTTCTTCCTTGGTTTGCCTGGAAAGCTGAAGCAAAGCTGGAGCATCCTCAGGCTCGCAAGGTACAGGGGAAGCAGCAAATTTTCGAGAGAAGAAAGTCTGGAAGAAAACTTCTGCATACTCAAGCCAAGCAGATTGCAAAGAGAATCTAGAGGGGAAAATGTAGGCTAAAAGGGTGCAGCAAATGGGATAAGACTACCTGTGTAACTCCCAGCACCATTAAGGGCATCCTGACCAGAACCAAAGACAAGATAGTTCATCTCTTCTCCCACCTGCTCTGCTTCCACAGCCAGGGAGGGAGGTTTGTTATAGGCAGAGGACAACACTGAAGGGAACCGGGCACCCCGTGATTGTCCTTTCCCTTGCCAGGCTCCTCCAGGCAGTGCTTTGTCCTTCCACAACAAGAAAGGTTTCCCATCACGTTGTCACCTCTGCCCCACGCACCAGCAGACACATGGGACCCAGGCTGCTGCACCGTTACAGCCCCATCTCATCTCCTTCCCACCTCAGGCAATGAACGAGGAGCAAAAGGTGAGGAATGGCCTAATGCAGTTGAAGGTGTCAGTTAAATGGTGGCAGCCAAAGGAACCAACTTCATCTAGTGTTTCAGGAATGCAGACCATAGTATGGTTGAGGCTGGCAGGGACCTCGGGAGATCACCCAACCTGACTCCCTGCTCAAGCAGGGCCAGCTACAGCAGGCTGCCCAAGACAGCATCTGCTCAAATTTTGATTATCTCCAAGGCTGGAAACTCCACCACCTCTCTGGGCAGCCTAGTCCAGTAAAAGAGCGTTTTTGGTGTTGAAATGCAATTCCCTGTATTTCAGTTTGTGCTCATTACCTCTGTCCTGTCACTGGCGCCCTGAGAAGAGCCCATCTGAGGGCAAACCCCTTCTTACTGCCACACACAGTAACACAGCCGTACAGGGCTTGCTGCTACACCGCGAGGAGCTGACACCAGATCTACCTAGCAGGCTTCCGCAGGCGCTGAACACTGCAAAACCCACATGTGGCTACGGATAGGGAACTGCAGCACCCAGGGGCTGAAAGGAGATGTTCTTGGCCCTTCTCCGCAGTCCATGCAAAGCCGTGTTTTACCACAGCAATGTAAGTCCTCCACCACCAGGACAATGCCATTGAAATTCTCACCGAATGGAAAGAAAATGCTCTTTTTCTCTTTATGGCCAGACCCAGAAGGAGCTTGTGGTGGGATGCTGCTTCTCGTTTTGCTAAGGGCATGTTTCAGCACCTCCAGCGTTGGGTTTGCTCTCAGGAACTCATCCAGGCACAGCCTGGTGAGCAGCCACGGTCCCCGGGACCAACAGATCACCCTCCTCTTCCTCCACCAGCTGGAGAAGGGGGCATCCAGGGAGCTGTGAGCCCTCACACTTCTGACTGCTGAGAGCCAACTGGCTTCTCCCCTCCACAGAGAGGGGGCTTGAGCACAAAAAGCCCTTGGAAAAGGGTCCCTTTTGCTGCCCACACAGCGTGCTGCTGCTGCAGGAAGGAGCCAAATGGCAGTGAGACTCCACTACAACAAAACCTGAGTTACTCTTTCCACTTTCCCAATGCTGCCCAGGGAATCATTCCATCAGACAAAGTAAAACATTCCAGACACGCACAGGACCAAAAGGATGTTTGTTGCAGGTTTGGTCCCATGGTCTTGCAGGAGCTGCTTCCCAGAAAGGGATTTATTTCATACACCAGGACATTAGCACTGATGGCCAGAGATGTAAACCCACCCAGCAGCCCACACAGGGCCCCTTACACAGTCACACTTGTCTTCTCTTAAAAGAGAGTTTAGCTCATACAGTTTCAATTTATTCCATTTTTAGCCAAATCTTGTGCAATATTTGCAGCATGAGGATCAACCACTGATTTTTACACTAATGATTTTGACTTCTTTGTATAAAACGGTCACAGCCAAGAAGAGTGCGGAAGTAAACAGCTTCAGGAGGTTCCTTCAAAGAAAAGGGAAAAAAAAAAAATCCCCTTTTGCCAAGAACAAATACAGACCATTCAGGAATTCCTCTGAGCTTGGGTCGGTTTTGTTTGGCTGCTCTTGCTTTTAATTTATAGTCACTGAAAGAGTTTTATGCCCTTAACTATTGAATATGCCACCAAATCAGCACCTTAATGAGAAGGAAGCAAGAGTTACACATTCACTGCTGGTTCATTTACATGCTGACACACAGACAGGAGGAGGAAGAAACAGCCATTCCAACCCCTGCAAGCCAGCCTGCCCCAGACCAGCTGGCAGGAGCTGGCACAGGACAGGGCTTTCCATCCCCAGCGGTACACCGGCCAAGCTCTCCCCATTTCCCCCCCCCCCCAGCCACTCCTTCGCTGGTGCAAGCACATGGATGCCACGTAAGAAGGGAAAGCTTCACATCACATCAGGCACTAGGGGAAACCCCATCCCCTGTGCAAACACAGCCAGGGGAGCAGCCCCATGTCCCTGGGCAGGGACAGGGCTGATGATCCAGGCGCTGCGCAGCCCTGGCAAAGATCAAAGGGTGCTTTGGTTTGAGAAAGCTGCTGGTCCACTATGGGTTATACTCGCCAAGAGCAGAGCAGGCAGCACCAGACCCAGCAGGACCGGTTGTGCCAGCACAAGGGATCCCGAGCCAGAGTCTAAGAAGAGGAATTAACCCCACACCCCTCAGAGGCAAAGGCACTTGGGGGAGCTCAGAGGCAGCAGCAGATAGCCAAGGTCTGCAGCAGGCAAAGGCTGCCTGCGACCCTCCAGCCCTGCCACAGCTGGGAGGTCATAGCCCTTCTCCTTCTTCAGTCTCCCCTCCACGCTGCTGCCCAGCAGGAGCTGGGATTGCCACAAAACCCATGCAAAACACTCACTCTATTAGCACTGGCAAGCACTCAGGAACAAGCTACTCCCCTTCCCTGCCAACTGGATGGGATGGGAGGAAACTCATTAAAAGCAAGATCCAGTCACTCCCCACGCGGGGCAGGGAAGGAGCGAGCCATGCTGGGTCACTCAGCAGCCTGTTAGGATGGGGAGCTGTGCTGCCAGCCGCGCCCCAGGCAGATGCGGGGAGGCTGAGCTGCATCCCCAAAAGAGCAACAGCTCTTCCATTTCATTCCTGACTGTCGTGCCCACCTCCCACCCGCAAAGGCAGATAGCCCTCTGCGTCGACCACTGCCTCCAGAGGCTGTGAACCTCAGCTGGAGGTCTGCAGGGGGACCGGAGTATGAAAGAGCAGGGACCGTGCCACGCTACGACAGTCACGGGCTGTATGAAAGAGCCTTTGCATGCTGTTTTGTGCACAAACACGAATTCTCACTGTCCACTTCCTAGCCATGGCCCTGGCAACAGCCCTGTCCCCAGCACCACGGCAGGACACAGCCCCTATGCTTGGTCACAGCTGCCGCAAGAGGCATCTGCCCATTGTTATGGCATGTGGCACCAGAGACCTGCCCACAGCCTAGGCTTTACTTCAAATCAGGTTCCTTTGCCACAGAAACAGAAGAGACACCACAGACATGGAGAAAACTACAGCCTCCAAAGAAAGCCGGTGCCGTAACTCACATGGCCCCAAACAAGGCACCCAGGAAACCGCATTTCCCAGGGCAGAGCACAGCTCACTGATGGAGCATGTGGTCCTGGCGGCGCCGGCTGGGCTATCTGCCCAACAAGCATCAAGCCCAAGTCCAACCACATCCCCATTCGCCGCCACAACCATGAGAAGAACACACCTTGGTTTTCAGTTTGGTCTCTCACGGTATCTCTTTTTTGGTGAAAGGAGAAAAAAGGGCACCTCAGTGGCAGGCAGTGATTTCTGGCCAAAGCAGGCACAGACAAGCCACGCACGATTGCCAATCGTCGTGACACGTGGCAGAGCCCTGTAGCTCACCAGGGACACCCCAGCACCCCAAGGAGCAAAAGAAGTAGGGCTACGTACTCATTCCGTACCGGGGCACCCACAGGCCACTGAGCCAGGCTGCGGCAGAGCCGGGAAGCACAAGTTCCGTCCCAGTCGGTTGCACAGAGGAAGAATAGCCCGATGGATGGATTCGCGAGCCACCTCAGCCCCCCGTTCTCATCACCACCAGCACCACGTGAGTGATGATTTAATTCCCCGATCCAAGAAAACAGAAAAACTGGGAAGTTCAGCCCCCACCCAAGGCAAATGGCTGCTAACAGAAGCAGCCTGGCACAGCTGTGCTCCCCCAGCACACAGAGCTCAGCTCCATGCAAAACTCCAGCATGTCAGCAAGCAAATCCTCTTTGCCTATGGGCAAGGGAACTGGAGAGGAGGGGGGGGGAAGGCATCAAGAAACTCTTTGTCTACAAACATCCCAGCCGGGTGCACGTGCAGCATGTGCTTCCTGACGAGGGCGGAGGGGGAGCCTGAACTTCAGAGACACCATTTCCGCCTGCAGCTCGATCCGCTCACTTATTGTCTTCTAAAAATAAAAGTAAACACTGAAGAAGAGCTCTTTGTTTTTATTTCTGCTGTGTCAGAGAGATTTCTCTGGTAGGAACAAGTTGTGGGACCTCTTCCCAAACCTCTGGAAGCTTTCCCTGAGGATCAAAGCAGTCCCAAAAAAACAGTGGGTATCCCAGGGACTGGCAGGCAAGGAGGGCTGCCCTCTCGTCCCTCCACCCCATGGCTGCTCATGGTGGCCATGGCAAGGATTACCTGCCCTGGGTTCCCACCTGTGCCAGCCCAATGTCCTTTCCCCTCTGCTGCAGGTGACAGAAGAAAGCTATTGCCCAAGGCACAGGAAACCTCAGTCTAAGCCACATCACTCCTCTTAGCAAAGCACCGAAGCACAAGGAAAGCCAGGGTGGTGGCCTTTGTAACACATAGAATACATATTAAAGAAGATTGAGAGATGCATAAGTATCTCTCTTACTTTTTTTTGCTTCCAAATCTTGCTTCCTGACAAGCCCAGTGGCAGGCAGCATTAGGTGGCTGATGAGGCCAAGCTTGAGCCCCAAATGGCCCCACGCAGCCAACATCGCTGATTAAAAGCGAGCACAAACTTCCTCAGCAGGCAGCTGCCATAATCTAAGCATCTTACAGCTTTGCCAGTTGTTTGTTCAGGCCCTTCCTTTACTATGGAGCTGCTGTACAAAACTGCAGGGTAATGAGAGGCACACAGAGCTATCTTCTTTTTTTCCCTTGACCTGCACTAGGAGTAAATCCAGCCCAAAGCTTCAGGTGTCCTCCCTGATTTTATAAAGTTGCTTATCTAAGCAAAACCCTGCAGGGACCAGCCTCAATACCCAGACCAAAGCTCTTCCCCCACACCCTCATTAACAGTGTTTTTTTTTAATCTGCCAGCTCCAAAAAAAACAGACTTTTTTTTTTTTAAAAAAAAAAAAAGGAAGAGACATTTGTTTTCCCCATTTGAGTGCTCTAACTCACTTCCCCAGGAAAGCAGCATGGGACATTTCATCAGGCTGCTAAGGACACCTTGTAAGGAACAGCCAGACTCCCGGGAGACAGGAGTTACCCATCCCCAGCCTCCTTTGGCAGCTGAGATCTCCCCCAGGTCTGTGCTCAGCTGCAGCCGGTGCGCTGGACGGGCCCCTGTCCTCTGCCTTGCCTAGGGACGAGTGCATTAAAAGATAATGGGCTTGACAGAGCCCCAGCTCCTCTACAGCAGCTCCGAGGGGGAGGAAAAATAAAAATAAAAAAAAAAAGCAAAAATAAAAGAAAAGGAAAAAGGCTCATCACTGTGAGCATCCTCCTGAAGGGCCAGATTACCCCCAGAGAGTAACAAAGTGCAATAACCAGGATTGGACAAGTAAATCAACGCAGCCCAGTGCAATGAGCTGGCCTGTGAACACACACAGCAAAGCCCACTGATAAAGACACCGTTAACTCCCAAACTGTCCGCTTCCTGGCTACCAAGTTAC
Organism: Vanellus vanellus; assembly: GCF_965231255.1. Classification (NCBI taxonomy): domain Eukaryota; kingdom Metazoa; phylum Chordata; class Aves; order Charadriiformes; family Charadriidae; genus Vanellus; species Vanellus vanellus. The sequence continues at coordinate 1,104,992 of NC_138919.1, forward strand.
ACACAATGTGTTTGCTTGTTTTGTTTGGGGTTTTTTTTTTCCCCCCCTCCAGAGCAGTGACAGTGACCTGAGACTGGACACAGTCTTCAGAGCAGACAGGGCACTGCACAATGCTCCTGGGGCTCAGCACAGCCGGGAGAAGGGGACTCCCCTCTCCAAACACAGCTCAGCCCCACAAAAGCCCAGCAGGACTCTCAAACTGCAGACATACCAGCTAACAAGGACTGGAGCGTGAAAAAAAATAACCACTAAACATTGTGTATGTGTGCATACATGTGTCAGGAGGTGCCTCTGGGGGCTCCACAGGCAGCGAGCCGCTGCAGCCCCCAGCCCAGGCTACCCCTGCCCTCCACAGCTTTCCCTGCCCTGGGACTGCGGCTAGGCTCTCCATCACCATCGCTGCTGCTTCAGACAAGGTTCTCCATCACCGAGGGAGAACTCAGAAGCACACAACCTCCCCCCCCAGGCCTCTTTCAGCATTTTTCTACATTAACAGCTGGGTCCAACACAGGATGGCTCATTTTCCTCAGCCATCCAACCGCTCCCTCTTTTAGTAGCTCTCGGAGGCTGCACATCAGCTCTGGTGACCTGTCATCATTTCACGCTGCAAAAAACCCACAATCAAATCCATGAAGCAACTCTACCCATACCAAAAATAGAGAAAATACCTTTGCCCCTCATTAGTTCACCTACAAGCCAAAACACCAAGCCATACCAACAAAATCTGCAGGCAAGACAGACAGCTGGCTGTTTGACTAACGAGCATCCAGCATCCTGCCCTGCAGCAGGGAGAGCTCCAGGGCCCTGCGAGGGTTGAGGAGAGGGTGAAATCCAGGCAAGCCAAAAGCCATGCATGCCCAGAGGTGCCCGGACAGCCAGCTTTCACCTTTGCTCCTCCGTGGCGTATGACCCCACGCAGTCCCGGCACAGCGCACGGCGCTCAGTACAGAAATCCCTGAGCCTGGAAAGCGATGTCAGGCACAGAGCCAGAGCCAAACCAAACAGCAGCTGTGGCACAGGGGGACTGACACAGGGACGTGACCTGGCTGTGCCCGTGCTGCTGGGAGTGCTGCCAGCCGGACGGGACATGCCGGCAGCCAAGGCCAGGCTAAGAGCTGGCAGGAACCGAGATGTTGTTAACCAAGAGCTTTAAAGCAGCCTGTAAGTGGTGCTAAAGGAAACCTGCAATTTTTAACATTCCAGTTAAAACCTGACCAGCAGTGGTGTGAAAGAACAACACTGTCCTTACAGGAGGACCCGTTTATTACAGCTATAAACTTTTACAATGCTCTTATCTTGCAGTTGTACCAGGATAAGCTGCATGCATTGTTAAGTTGTGCAATTACAATTTTACATGTGTATGGATTGATTTACGCAAGGCACATCCCCTGGGAACCCAGGGGATGCTTGTCAGCACCCGTCTGGGTCCAACTGGCAGCCTGGAGCCAATCGAGGCACAGAGGGACACTTCACACCTTAAGCACTCTGGTGAGAGGGACTCCAGTAGGAGTCATGGAAAGGCTTTGGCTTTCCTCCAGTCATCATCTTAATTTATTTCAGTGTGCTTCCTGATGTTGGCATTAGAGGCAAAATCAACAGTGTTAACTTGCCAAAGCTATCAGCAGCGCCGTGGCTCCCCACAGCCTCCAGAAGCTGTGGGCAGGCAGGGGGGAGCACCCCGGGGCAGGGCCGGGTGCTGGCAGTGCTGCCAAGGCAGGTCGTGTCCCACCAGCCAGACATCCTCCCACAGCCTCCAGCACTGCAGTCGGTACCTTTTTCCCCTGGAAAGGGCCAACCTCCAAAATCCCCCAGGCACAGGCAGGCACTGCTCTGCTTCTGGGTGCACACACACGGCTGGAGTGGGAAAGCTTCACAGCCATGGCACATAACAAACAGGGCCGTGTTCCCCCTTAGCTGCCTTCCCATCCCTCTGGTCCTCACCCACCTCCCCAGCATGGGCCAAGAAAACCAGAACAGCCAGTGCTCCCATGGGATATCCATCAGCCCATGGCAAACAGAATCCCAGACTGGTCAGGGTTGGAAGGGCACTCTGGAGCTCCCCCAGTCCCACCCTCTGCCAGAGCAGGGGCACCTACAGCAGTTGCAAAGGACGGCATCCAGGTGGGTTTGGAATGACTTCAGTAAAGCATTTGACACGGTCTCCCACAGCATCCTCATGGCTAAACTGAGGAAGTGTGGACTGGATGACCGGATAATTAGGTGGACTGCGAACTGGCTGAAGGAGAGAAGCCAGAGAGTCGTAGTCAATGGGGCAGAGTCCAGTTGGAGGCCGGTAACCAGCGGAGTGCCTCAAGGGTCGGTACTGGGGCCCATATTATTCAATATATTCATTAATGATTTAGATGAGGGAATTGAGTGTACTATCAGCAAGTTTGCTGATGACACTAAGCTAGGAGGAGTGGCTGACACGCCAGAGGGCTGTGCTGCCATCCAGAGAGACTTGGACAGGCTGGAGATTTGGGCAGGGAATAACTTAATGAAATACAACAAGGGAAAGTGTAGGGTCCTACATCTGGGCAGAAACAACCCCAGGTTCCAGTATAGGATGGGGAGCTACCTGTTAGAGAGCAGTGTAGAGGAAAGGGACCTGGGGGTCCTGGTGGACAGCAGGATGACCATGAGCCAGCACTGTGCCCTTGTGGCCAAGAAGGCCAATGGCATCCTGGGCTGTATTAGAAGGGGGGTGGTTAGCAGATCGAGAGAGGTCCTCCTTCCCCTCTACTCTGCCCTGGTGAGACCGCATCTGGAATATTGTGTCCAGTTCTGGGCCCCTCAGTTCAAGAAGGACAGAGAGCTGCTGGAGAGAGTCCAGCGTAGGGCAACTAAGATGATTAAGGGAGTGGAGCATCTCCCTTATGAGGAAAGACTGAGGGAGCTGGGTCTCTTTAGTTTGGAGAAGAGGAGACTGAGGGGTGATCTTATTAGCGTTTATAAATATATAAAGGGGGAATGTCATGAGGATGGAGCCAGGCTCTTCTCAGTGGCGACCAGTGATAGGACAAGGGGTAATGGATTCAAGCTGGAACACAAGAGGTTCCACTTAAATTTGAGAAGAAACTTCTTCTCAGTGAGGGTGACAGAGCACTGGAACAGGCTGCCCAGGGAGGTTGTGGAGTCTCCTTCTCTGGAGACATTCAAAACTCGCCTGGACACCTTCCTGTGCAACCTCGTCTAGGTGTTCCTGCTCCAACAGGGGGATTGGACTAGATGATCTTTTGAGGTCCCTTCCAATCCCTAGCATACTGTGATACTGTGATACTGTGCATGGCTCCAGAGTGGGAGACTCCCCCACCTCTCTGGGCAGCCTGTGCCAGTGCTCTGCCACCCTCTCAGGAGAGATGTCCCTCCTCATGTTCAGATGGAACTTCCTATGGTCAAGTCTGTGCCCGTTCCCTCTTGTACTGTCACTGGGCACCACTGAAAAAAGACTGTTCCCATCCCCCTGGCACCCTCCCTTGAAGGATTTATAAGTGTTGATAAGATCCCCCCTCAGTCTTCTCTTCTCCAGACTAAAAAGCCCCAAGTCCCTCAGCCTTTCCTCACAAGCAAGATGCTCCAGTCCCCTCATCTTTGTAGCCCTGTGCTGGACCCTCTCCAGCAGTTCCCTGTCCTTCTTGAACCGGGGAGCCCAGAACTGGACACAGTGCTCCAGATGCTGCCTCACCAGGGCAGAACAGATGGGAAGGATGACCTCCCTCCACCTGCTGGCCACATTCTTCCCGATGCACCCCAGGATGCCATTGGCCTTCTTGGCCACCAGGGCACATTGCTGGGTTATGGCCATCCTGTTGTCCACTAGGACTCCCAGGTCCCTTTCCACAGAGCTGCTCTCCAGGACCAACCCCTCCGAGAGTGCTGGCTGCTCTCCACGGACCGGGAAGGAGAGCAGAGTGGCTGCCTTGCAAATCACCATACCCAAAGGCAGTGCTCACTGCCAGGACACACTCAGCATTTCCCTGGAAATCCCAGAGGAGGGCAAAACCCAGCCCTCACCCCCCCTTGCCCCACACATGATGCTATGTGCAGTCAGTATAATAGCATCTAGGAGAGGTAATTACTAGGATACCTGTCCCAGTTAATTATTACCTGGCCTACTATCTACATTTCTGTAGAGGGACAGCCTTGTTCAAATTCAGGGAAAGGGGCAAAAATGGTACAAGCGCTTTTATACTCGCTGACTTCCATGCAGCCCACCCAGCAGACCCAGCTCATCCCTGGCCCCTCTCTGCACACACGGAGGGCAGGGCAGGTCTCCTGTCCTGGGGGGAAGCAGGGCGCAGAGGGGTGATGTGATCCACGCAGCCAAGCAGGGTCACATCGCCTCTCCCAGGTGCACTATCCATTAAAGCTCACCAGCTCCAGCCATACTGTGGAGGGGCTGGACCAGTGAAAAGCAGAACAGCTTTGCTGGTTCTGAGCCCTACTACTTCCAGCCATTCTTTGCCTGTCACCAACAGCTCGTTTCTACCAGCACAGGACCTTTGCTGAAGCATGCTCGCCTGCTCCTCTGCTCTTTTAAGTCCACACCGACATGTCACAGAGACAAGCCATGCAAGTGCTCGTGCTGGGCACCCAGGCTGATGCCCAGCTCAATAGGGAGGACACACTGCCCGACAATATGCCAGCAGTAGGGCAGACAGCTCCAGGAGCAGAGACCTTGCTGGCACTCAGGGGGTGGAGGAAGAGCCCAGCACACCAGGCATGGAGAGGGCAGGGCTGGCTTTGTACTCCCCAGTTCTGCCAAACCTAACAGCACACCCCTGCTAGAAGAGTAAGTTTTGGCTTGTAGACCAAAGACCCTTTAAGTCTAAAAGCTATTTTTAAGGGATGTACAAAGCACACCACCACAGCTCCATACACATTACAGAACAACCCACCTAAGAAGTTCCTACTGGATTTTGCACCTCCACTGAAGCATACCTGGAAAGTCAGTCAGAAGTTGGAAATGTTTTTTGCATCATCATTAAAGGGAGGAAAAGGAGATAAAGCAGCCAAGATAAGATCAAGTGCACATTCTATGAGCCTCAAGCCAGCCTCAAAATTAAGTCCTGAGGTAAGAAGAGAAAATTAATTATTTTATCTCTCCAAAAAGCTCTTCCTTTACTCACGACAAGAGCATTCGTGTTCAGGACTGGGTGTGTTCAAGGGAAGTGCTCTTTAATGCAGTCAGTGTGGTACCAAGGGGAGGAAAAAAGGAAAAAAAAAAAGAAACCACAGAGGCAAGCTCACTGCAAACCTTTCCTCCACAGCGTCATGTTTCTGCATGGATGCTCGTAGTTTAAGACGGGGCGTTTCTTCGGGACAGAGAGTGGGTTCACACGTGCTTTTCTTTCCAAGAGCTACAGTCCCTGGGACTCCGCCGAACAGGGGCTCCTCAGGGGCAGCAGCCTAGAGGCCTCAGGCAAGGGTGTAAGCATCACCGTCACCACTCAGTGAAGAGGCTTTTAATCAAGTTGTATCATAAATGCAGCCAGGAATCTCTCTGCCTGGAGGGTAGATACAGTCCGGTGACCTTACTGAGTCACTGCCTGCTGACTCACTCACTGGCAACTTAGGCAGTGTTGGCCGAGCGGTAGGCAAGGAGATGTCATGGTGACACGGACTCATAGCGACTCCCCCCTAACACAGGAGTCTTGGAGGATCTCCAGGACAGCAAGGGGTTTTTGTTCATGACAGCCATCATCCCCCTTTGCTCTTCTGCACCCTCTCCCACCTCCTCATGCCACATGTATGCTGCTGGGGACAATCATCACATGGGACGACTTCATCTGCTCTTGTGACAAGACAGCTCCCAGCAGAAGCAGGTGAAGTCATGTCACCGTTCAACATACCAAGGAATCAAATGGAGAAGAGCGAACCCAGATCCCAAACAGCAGCCAGCCCCCAAGCACTACCCCTCTGACCCTGCTGCGTGGCAACCCCAGCTCCAGCTGCCACGCAAACCCCATCTAAACCACTTGCAGGGCACATACCAGTACCTGCGCTGGGGTCTCCCCGGCAGAAAGTCAGCCTTCTGTAATCGCTGCCTCATCCCCAGGAAGAAAGCAGGGATGTAACGTTCTGCCAGCATCGCTGTCCCACCCCCACGCACACCCCCCTCACAAACACAAAGACCTCTTCACAGGAACCACGTGAAAGGGTTGGTGTCAGCGCTTGCTTTGGGAGCAACACACACAGGGTCAAAGCTCTAATATTAGAGCAAAGATGATGACGGGGAAGAAAGGAGGGAATCGGAAGAGAATCACATAAATAGCAGCATTGTCCTTGCTCAGTTTCACAGGGCATCAGATGTCAAATATGATCTTTCACTCAAGAGCTGAAGCCTCTAATTGATTCCCATCTGACAGTTTCTTATCCAGCAGTTGTTACCCATCCAAACAAGCTGAGTAAATATGCTTCGCTCTACCATTGAAGCTGGCAACGAATCACTGGTTTGCAACAAAACCAGTGTAAACAACATCATTCCTCCTGGGCCAGAAAATCTCCTCCTGTTCCCTTGACCTCCCTCTGCTGCCCTTCAGTTCTCCACCAACCCTGGTCCTGACATGGGGTAAAGACCTACCTGGTGGGGACCACCAGAGGCCCCCTGCACAGGCCCCCTTGGCTTTAGGAAGAGAAGTTGCATTCTCTGGAGGGTTTGGGCTCTCAAAGCAACTTTGCACACCTCGAGTGAAACCTGCTGCAGCCCAGTACGTTCATTTAATAAGTCGAGACAGCCAATCTACAGCCTACAACCAAAAGTCCTTACATGAGGCAAAACCTAGTCTGAGTAGAGAAAGTTTAGCCTGGCAGTGCCCAGACACATCTTACGGTGGGGCAGAGTTCGAGGAAGACTAAGTTCCTGCTCTGGGTGGATTTGTCCTGACCTTTTGGGTGTCCCCTAGTAGACTTCAGCCTGGCTGAAGACCACGCTTGGCTTTTCTGCTCTTCTGCCCTGACCTTCTCCAAAGAGGCTCTTTAGGGAGAGCACAGGAGTCTGGGCACCCCGTGGTCCATTCCCTTGGACTCTCCCAGCATCCACAACTAAGAGATGGGGTATGTCAATGGGTGTATCCCAGATGAGACTTTTCTGGATGCATCTATAGACCTGCTGGCCAAGAATCTGCCCAGTGCCTTTCAAATGAGCCATCTGCCTCCACAACCTACCACGTCACCAAGCTCCAGGCATTCACTACCTGCTTGGTGAAGCACCACCTTCTTTCAATTTACTACCCTCTACTTTCATTGCTATCTTCTAGGTTTAGTATTGAGGGATGTGGTAAGCAACAGTTGCATCTTCATCTGACCCACCACCTTCATGATTTTGTAAGCCTAGATGAGGTCACTGTTCATTCCTGTTTTCAGATTGCTGATGGAGCCCCCAAACCAGTCCTTAGGTGGGTCCACCACTGACTTCTCCATCCTTAACAGTCCAAAGGTGACCACACAGCCTACCCTTTGCCTTCCATCACACAACACCCTTTCCAAAACCTAGAAGACCCTTCTTCCAGTGCCTGAGCATCATCAATAAGAAAAGTAGATCTGAACCCCACAGGGGCACCAAGCACATGGACCCAAGGGTGTTGCTCTCCCAAGAGTACTGCAGGTGTAAGCGTGTCTCCAGGTGCCTCCCACCACCCAGCCTGCACCCGGACCCATCAGCACACACCAGACTCCACTGGTGAGCTGCCTGGTGCAGCTCCAGGGAATGATACACACACGTACCCTCCATCTGTCCGGCTGCTGGCCGGATCAGGCCTGGAGGGTCTCAGTTCCTCTGTGCAAAGCATTGTTTGGTGCAAAGCTTCCAGCTCACACTTCTGCTGCTGTGACCGACAGCACAAAGGCAGTCCAAGCAACGATCCGTTACCCATCCTAACACAAGATCAGCGGGAAAGGAAAACAAACACTCCTGCCATAGATTGTGCTGGAGTATCACTGCGGCAGCAGCTTCACCAGAAGGCTTTGCTTAAACACTCTCTGATCCCAGTGTAAGCTATGTCTTCGCTTCTTGACATTTGCAAAACCCCAAAGCACTCAGCTTGAAAGAAATCCAAAGCAAAAAGGAAAAGAAAAAGAATCAGCATTTTTCAAAGATGATTGTTGAAAGCTCATGAGCTCTTGCAGTTTTACAAAGGTCCCACTTGAAGCATATATAGCTTTTTAAACGCAGACAAGAGCAACTGCCAAAACAGCAGTCTTGTATCACTTTTAGTGCAATGAGCAGCACACTCCAGTGAGGAGGTGAGAGAAGTGTGTGAGGATATAAATATAGTATAGATATTTCCTATAAGGACCAAAGGTCCTAGCTTAACATATGTCTGTTGAGGGACATGTCTGAAAACATACTAAGGAAGCACAAGTATAAACTTCTACCTGAGCCCTATTTTAGGAAGTTTCACAAGTGCCAACTTCAGCTCTGTTTAGGAAAATTTCAAATGTCAGCACTAAAATCACTCATTCCTTACATGGCCCCAGAAGCAGCACAGAGGAGCCCCAGCATGAGCCCAACAGGTAGGAATGGCTCCAACCACAGAGGATGAATGGGATCCTTGGAGATGCACACAGATCTGTTTTCTTCCCACATCCACCGGCAGATGCCAACATAACCCTGCTCAGGTCACCCCCAGATGGTGCCAGACCCATAACCTCAGCAAAGCTTCATGAGGCAGGGCCACAGCCACCACTCTGAAGCCACCCTGCAGGGATGATACCTGGTCCCCAGCTTTGGAGGACTGCAGTGCTTTGTCACTTGGAAACATTGTCATTGTTTCAAGGGAAATAGAGGAATGATATAATTACATATTTCTGATATCTCTGTTTACAACAGAATTTCCAAATCCTCCCAGAAAACATTTCTTGGGAACACTTCTGTAAGCATAGCTTTGCTGGAAAACCTTGTTACACTTGGGCTCTGACTTAGAGGTTATGGCAAATCCATCTCGCATTGCTTAGGGTGAACTGGGAACAAGTGAAAGCTCAGCTGAGAGGTTGAACAGGCAGCTCGAACAGAAGAAGGGAAGGGAAAGTGAGAACATCCTCAGATACACAGTCAGCCGATCACAGGGTTAGCACACCCTAAACTCATCTATGTACACACATGGCACATGCTCCCACCCTACTTACAAAACCTACCTAAGTCTATGGCAAGGCACCCCCCCCCCCCCCGAAACCCGCAACTTTGCTGTCACTGGATTTGGCCCCAGGTAATCCCTCAGATTACACCAAACCAAGTTACACTTAAGCCCTTTTCCCAGGATCAGACCCATCGCAACTGTCACTTCTGCAGAAGGATTTCTAGTGTGTTTGAATTTTAATGCTCCAATAAAAAGGAGAGTTTATGAGCCTTTAAAGCTGTTATCTTCCCCGCACTGTGTATGAAGGATATGCTTCATGTTTGTGATATGAGTGGAGGTAAGATTTATGATGTCCTTAAACTGTATGCTTCCCTGCTTTTAAGTGTCTGGGTTTTACAAGTGATGCAGCATGTGACAGCACCCCACACCACCATCCCGCAGCAACCCCCACGGCTTGCCTCAGCTGTTGGAAATTTCCCATCTCGCCCCATCCGCTTGGCGTAGATGCACAGGAAAATCTCTTCTGAGTTTCAAAGGAGTGGAATGGAAAGGTTACCCAATTCAAAGCAGCAGACACATCAGTCAACAAGCAGTGGCTGAAGCCCAACATCCTTGGGTTTCAACTTGCAGTGCTCCAAGGGGAATGGAAGCAGCACCCTGGCACCCACCACGTACTGGCACCTCACCCTCCCCCCCAGCCGACAGACTGTGGTCAGGCACGGGGCTTTCTCTAATGCTCTCCATGACCAAGAAGCAAACTCAGCTTCCAAATACCTTACACCATCCCCACCCTTGAGAAAGGCATACTCCTCCGCCTCGCACGCCACCTCTTCTCATTCAGAGCATGCTTAACTCCTCAGCATTTCTATACACCATTTCTGTATGCACTCCCACCAGGTGTCCTGTCCCAAGGGATGGTCCAGAAGGACAGAAGTTCCTGCATCAGGTCCCAAAACACTTGCCCAGGCTGCTGGGATTTTACTGGACTCCACATGTGGCTGTACTATCAGTCCCCTGGACAAGGTGTTTAGAGCCCATCACACGCAGCTGCCTGCATCACAGGCAGATACCAGCATCACGCAGACTGCAGGACAGTCACAAGCGTGGGGCACAGGACTAGCAGAGGTGACGAAGCTCTTCAATTCCCTGGTTGTGAAACACCAGCCTTGTCTCTCTGCCAAGCACTTCAAGATCTGAACCTGAAAAGCAGAGCAAGAAAGGACCACACATAACGTGAAACCCCAAGTTTCACAGAACTCTTTTCTCAGGGAACTACAAATATTTGTAGTGTTTTATCCAATATGCCTCTGTGTTTGCCCAATGCCTAAAGATAGATGAATAGGTCATGTACACTTAAGATATAAAGATTTCATAAGACTTCAGCCAAAACACCAACGAGGCACTGTTGCCACACTGAAACAATACAGCATCAGGAGGCACACGGGGACCCAGACTGCCAGTGCCACAGCAGGCTCCCATGCCCATTTGGTCACCAACCCCTTGCCAGCCCCAGGGATGGACATTCAGATCACATGCACCATTTTTTCCATGTCAATGACCACTGTCCCCACAGCCCAGAGGAAGCCACCTTAGACGACTGAGCCTGCACAGGCAAGGCAATTGCCAGAGGTGAGTGCTAGTGCTTTCAGGAGGTGAAGTTTGCAGCAAGCACCTCCACAGAGCCTCCTGAAATGCCAGACCACGGCGCGTTCCTGAGCTCTTTGCACTGAACAGTGACACAATGGGTTGTGACCCCATGTTAAGTTTGTACAGAAGCACCCCAGAGCCAGTTCTGTATCTCCACACAGGAAGGCAATCCATCATCACCAACAAAATTTACTCCCTCTACCTGCTTTTTTTTCCTCCAAGAAATGCTCCTGACTGATCCCAGTAGCTCAATTACAGAGCTTGGGCTCCCTCTCCCCTACAGCCTGTTTTCAATCATGTGTTAAAAGGGCAAGTAATGCAGAAACAAATCTGCACTAAAGGTCAGGTAGCTTCCCTCACCCTGCAAGGTTGAAGGAAAGCCACTTGGCTTTGCTGGAGAGGGCTCAGCACAGCAGAGTCCCTTCTCCAACCCCAGCCACATTGCCCTCCCACACCGACAGCCACCCACCTCAGCCCCAAAACAGGCAGACGAGGCCAGCACTGGCTGAGCCATGGCCAAGAACTGTGCACCACCACCCCATGGGGTAGCCCATGCTGGGAGATGGTCATCACTCCAAAGCACCATCACCACAGAGTTTTGAGCTGCCTCTCTGCTCTCCTGGACACGCTGGGGCCCCCAAAACTGCCCGACAGCATCACACCAGCACCAGGATTGGATAACGTGCACAATCCACCTCGGGCACTCTGCCGGAGTCTGCCATGGCAGCCCCGTTCAGCATCTCTTCTCTGCTACTGCAAGAGCTCCCCTGTGCTCTCCCTTGCCACACAGGCAGCAGTCACAACTGCCAATTCAGAGTTGTTAACTGACCACAAAAATAAAGAGCAAGACTAGGAACTGCTGCCCACCCTTTTCCTTCTTCATCCTCCAAATCCCACTCTCTTGGTTTGAGAAAATAACAAGTTCACCCTTAGGACCTGCTCTTCCCTCCCAATAAACTTGTTCTTCCCAGACAGAAACCCACCACCTTGGGCAACCCAACTGCCAGATATGTGCAGAAAACAGAGCAACTTCAAGCCAAAGCAAACAGCAGCAGTAAGCAAAACAGCGATGGACTCACCTTTTAAGTCAAAAGTTTGAGCACAGGGACTCTGATACACTGAGTTTCAGGACAAGTGATTTCCTCCCCGAGCTGGAGATGCCACAGCCAGCATTCATGGACCAGCCCTGAGGAGCTGCAAACCAGAGCAGGTGCACAGAAGACTTCAAGCAGGGAATGGAAGAGCCAGACCTCAACTGCTGTTCTTCCAGAAACACTGGTCTGCTGGATGGCGACCACAGTGAAGCCCCAGCCATTCCCAGCGCTGCAAGATAAGGAGCTGGGAACAGGGCGTCCAAAGCTTCCCACCAGTGGCAGAGCAGGGGGCTGCTGGGAGCAGGGCCATCGACACAGACCCAGGAGGGCAGGCTTGGATCTGGGTCCAGAGACACCCATGGGTCCCCATGGCTTGCGAGCCTGCAGGAAAAGGAAGCTGTGGGGGGGAAAACAGCCATTCTCAGAAGATTTGGCTGCCTCGCAAGGTCAATGCTCTGGCAGGGACTGGGAAACTTCTGAGATGATGTCTGCTATTTTAATTTTAAAACATTGTTGGAGTGGCTCAAACAGTTAAGTCCACCACTACACCCAGCAGAAGAGTGAGTTAGCATGCGGCACCCCAAATGAACCCTAAACCAGACCCTCACTCCCCTGACTTTGGTATGCAAGCGGCAGGAGCTTGCTGTGAGTGGAAATGCGAGCTTTCATGCAAAGGTCATAGTCAATTTTCCCCAAGGGGTGTCAGTCCTTTCTGGCTCAGTAAATCAAACAGGAGCGTGACCTGCTTGTGCTCACCTGGGTATTGCAACAGGGAGTTACACAGCAAAAGATGACTGTCCAGAAAAGATGAAGCTATGTTCAAAACACACAACTGCAAACCCAAATTACCACTTACAAAAAAAAAAAAAAAAAAAGCAAAACACCCCCAAAACTCACATCGAGATGATATAATGTACTGTCTTCCCCTAAACCTGCTGCAGCCCTCCCCTTGGAGGGGGCACCAGCAGCAGCAGAGACAGCCCCACAGAGCACACCCACACCACAAAGACAAGACAAGCTTTGCCACGGTTGCGGTTCAGGATGTATTTAGCACATTTTTTAATCATATCATGTATTTTTTTCCAATTCATTTCACTACAAAGGGAGAAAAGTTGGAAAGACATACTTAAGCTGCAGAAGCAGGAGTGGTTAAAAAAAAGAAAAGATCAAAGGTCCGTCATTTAAAATTAATTAATTCAAACCTGAACTATTAACATAAATTAAAAATTCAAACCACATACAGGGCTACATTTCTTTTCAAGTAATTTTCAAGAACCTCTAGTGCTGCAAGATAAGGTAATCACACATTCCATTAATTTGCAGCATGCACAGCGGAGGTTAACCTCCACTTAATTAGAACTAATTTTAATTTTTCTGGAATAGGGCAAGCACACTTTATAAGAAATCCCCTTGCTATTATACCTCAAAGGGAGGGAACAGTAGCTCTTTATGCTGCCTCTTCCCCTCTCCCTACACACATCGTTACCCTGCAGCCCCTCTTGCAGTCTCAGCTGGAAGAGCAGAGGCGTTTCACAGGGGTCCACAGCCACCAAGGAAGCAGTGGCAATAGAAAGAAGAAAGCATATGATTTGACTTCCGCAGCATTGCTGCTACGGGGAACAGAGAGGCAGACCGACACCAAACAAAAGCCAGAGCCGTCAGAGAAAGGGTCCCAGAGAGCTGATGGACCAGACACATGTTGCAGCCCGGTTTGCCTACAAAGTAAATGCGGGAAAACCAGTGCTGAACTACCCTGGAGTTGTGCCACACGTGCAAGATGTGACAGCAAGAGAGGAGGTGATGTGGAAAGGACAAGCCTTGGGACAGCCCTTCCCAAGCAGCCTGCAGAGTGGGGTGTCCTCTTCCCTCCCACCCAACAAGGCTTCAAGCCAAACCTGCATCTGCTGGAGCTCCCGTGGCTCTGAGGGTGGCCAGGTCCAGCCGCAACACGATTCCTCAGCTATTTACACACACATCCTTCCAGACCAGCCATTCACCCTTTCAGCAGCTTGATGATACTAGAGCACATGGCTGCCTGGCCCCTGTTAAATCCCTACCACACCAGCTTCACCACCAAGTCCTCACCCACCAAACCAGCCCAGGCTGGGAGCCAAGGACCTGAGTCAGAGCCTGGGAAGGCTTCCGGCACCTTCGTGCTGCCAGCTTTGCCACCAGGCATGCTCAAGCCTTCCCCAGCATCCTGCCGTCAGCTCTGCCTCTCCCTCAGCCTGGCCCAGTTTCCAAAACAGTTTCATGTGCACTTTGGTTTAACCTATGCAAAAAAAAAAAAAAAAAAAAAAACCCACACACCACACTACAGGGTGGCCTCCAGCTCAATTAACCCAAATTAATGCAAAACATAATTCAAAGTGAGTTAAAGACATCCACCCTAAAATTTTTTACATTCGCCTAAAGACCTAAATCCCCATCCTCTCCAGAGCTCCTCTGCAAGTGGAAGGTTTTGCTGAAGGGTCACAGGGGGCTACACTTCCACCTCCCTGGACCAATGCCACCCCCTGGAGCCCCCCAATCTGGCAAAGCAAGCGTCCCTGGGAGCTGCAGGGGCACCCACACCTGCCTTCCCCAGGAGTTAACACCAGCCCCACTGCACCTGCCTGAAATCATGCCCCAGTCACTAGCTCAGCCTGTGTTCACAGTGCACCATCAAAGTTTCACTCGCACCCAGTGGAGGGTAAGGACTGGCTCTTGGGGACACGGAGATCCTTCTCTGGTGACAGCTGTGTTAAACACTGACTGCCTCACACGCAGGACAGCTCAGCCACCATGCAGCAGGCTGCCAGCCTGGGGACAATGCCCTGCACACACAAGACAGAAGTGCCTGTTTGCCTTCTCACTACCTTTAATCTGAACTTCTCATCCCATCCCCACCAGCACCGCTATCAACACCTCCTGCCACCACCAGGCCAAGTAAACTGGTGACTTCATCACATCTTCCTTCACCTAAATTGTCTCGGGAGACCCCGCTGCTGCTTTCCAGCGGGCGCAGCATCCTCCAAGCACAGCTGCGCGGCCCCCGCTTCCTTCCTCTCCACAGACCTCTGGTTTGCATCCACCGCTTCAAGCCCAGCACAGTTTTAACCTCAGCCTCTCCTCTGCCAATATTGGCTCCGCAGCGATGTCTGTGTGCTTCATGCCAAGCAAAACCAGTAAGCGACCCCCTGGGGTCCTCCTTTCCAGTGCTTCCACACACAGCAAGAGGCTTCCAGTGGCTCTTCAGGGTGGGTGGGACTGATCAAAATGGGAGCTGAGCAGCCCTGTGGACCACAGGCAGGCCAGGAACTATCACCAGCCCAGGCTCAAGCCCAAGGACGGGCAGCATAATCATCTCCACTCTCTGCTCCAGGATCAGAAACTTCCCAAAGCATTGGGCAGAGGCACACTTGCACCCAAGCCCCCTTGTCCACAGCACCCAACAAACATGGTATGGCATCAGCGCACCAGGGTGGCAAAGCACAGCCAGCAAGGGAGGGAAAAATACCTGCAAAAGCCCTGGAATATTTTGGAAAGATACTCTGAATCCTTCCATTATATTTTTCTATGAAGCATAGCATAAAGGTGCTTGAAATAATTTTATTTCAAGCTTTTCGAAGGACCAGATCACCCAGCCAGCTCCAATAGAAATTTCTAGGCAGAGAGATACTCCCCAGCAAGCAGGCTGGGGCTTCCTCCAACCCTGGCCAGAGCTCAGCAAGGACAATTAAAGCAAATATAGTTTGAACAAAATTGGTCCTTTTCTTTCAGACTTATGTGGTAGCTTTTACCAGGCCTGCCTTCCCAGCCCAGAGTTAATCCATCAATGAAACCATCACCACTGATTTCGAGGGGCTTTGGCTCAGTGCATGAATTTTAACATACATCTGCCCCCTCACACAGGCCAACACCGCATGCCAAAATTGTCCTTCAGACAGAGCTTTTATCCTCAAAACACTCCCCAAGTTTCAGCCGGGCTGCTCTTTGAGCCACCACATTTCACTCTCAAGAAGATGCATCCCCGCATCTACCTGTTGTTTAATATTGCTTTGTCGCCGTTGGTTTGGGAGCCATACACAGGGTGCGCGGGGCGGCTGCATCGCACGGACCAACAGGCAGGGCTGAGCATGGCGAGAGCTGGATGCTCCATGGGAACAGTGAGGTTATCGACACGCACTTGGGATGCTCCTTAAGAGCAGAGGGGGGGGGAGTTTCAATCAACCCAATACAAGATGGCCCACAGACCACAGCACCATGCACAGTGTCTGTTGCCTTTTTTTTTTTAATTTTTAGATTTTATAAGCTTTAACAGCTCTATTTCCCCCTTAATTGGTGCAGTTGTTTTTAACCCTGCTCCTGGAGCCATGTTGCTATGGTTACCCCACACAAGCCTCAGCCAGCGAGGTGTATTTTTAGAATTGCCAAAATACACAGCTCTAACAGAGCTTTTCTGTACAGAGCTCTCCTTGTTCAGTGACACAGGAATTAAGGGCATTCAATGGAATTAAGACGTGGGAAATTCAAAACAGATTAAAGGAGAGGCCCATGGTGTAGCCGGAGCATGGCTC
Organism: Vanellus vanellus; assembly: GCF_965231255.1. Classification (NCBI taxonomy): domain Eukaryota; kingdom Metazoa; phylum Chordata; class Aves; order Charadriiformes; family Charadriidae; genus Vanellus; species Vanellus vanellus. Next base: position 1,121,369 of record NC_138919.1, read on the forward strand.
AAGCCCCCAAGGTCCAGGATGCTGCAGGGGGACATGGCTTTCCCCCACCTGCTAGAGGCAGATCCAGGGCACAGCTGAGGCTATGGCCTCCCCAGGACATGGTAGGACAGCTGAGACGACCAAATGCTGTGATGGATGGACATGGATTCTGTGGGACAGTGAGGAGGACAAGTTGCTTGAAGTGCATGGGGCTGTGCCTTAAGAGAGCCAATGAGCCAGTCAAGAGCTTAAGTCTCAGGGTCGGAGGACAGATCAACACAGACGACATTGTGGTGGGTGTCTGCAACAGACCACCTGATCAGGACAAAGTAGACAAGACAACTGGAAGAAGCCTCATGTATACAGATCCTGGTCCTCACAGGGGACTTGAGCAACCCCGGTATCAACTGGAGGAACACCACAGCAGGGCTCAAGCAAGCCAGGTGGTTTCTGGTGCACTTGATGACAGTGGCCTTCTGTTCTTCTGCATCAGGAAAATGAGAGGAGACACTCTGCTGAGCCTAGTACTTACAAATGAGGAAGAACTGGTCATGGACGTGAAGGTCATGAGCAGCCTTGGCTGCAGTGGCCCTGAGATGGTGGAGTTCAGGATACCAAAAGGACACTAAAACAGGACAACTAGCCTGCAGACCACAGCCCTGGGCTCCAGGAGAACAGACACTGGCCTGTTCAGGGACCTGCTCGGAGGAATCCCATGCAACACAGTCCCGGTGAGAACAGCAGTCCAGGATACACAGTTGATTGTCATGGATTATGTCCTCCAAGCTCAAGAACAATCCATCTCCACCTCCTGGAAACCAAACAGTAGTGGTAGGCGCCTGCACAGATGAGCAAGGAGCTCCTCACTTATCTCTGTCCATTTGTCAGAAGCTTTCACAACACAGACGGGCAGCAGCAGAAGAGCAGGTCCACGCAGCAGTCAAATCTCTGAAGCTGGATTTGTGACCTACAGACATGGCATCAGCTACACAAACTTGTATTCAAGTATTTCCTACCACTGGTTCATATTTCGGGAAGAGTCCGTTAAATCATCACCTCCAACACCCCACGCAGGTGGTGGTGGGGGACTGATGGAGCAGCAGACCCAGCAAGCCCCCTGTGTACTCTGGGCAAATGATACTTCACCGTTTATGGCCAATTACACAGGCAAACCCTAAGGTGCCAAGATCACAGCCCACAAACTGCCTCAGTTCCAATACACCTGGCACCTCTCCAGAAGAGAGACACTACCCAGCATCAGTTCCTTCAATTTCGGGGGGGGGGGGGGGGGAGGGGGGAATACATCTGGACCAAGCCAGAAGGAAATATTAGGAAGGAAATGGAGAGTATAGCAAGAATTAACACTAGCGTAGCTGAAGTCAGCAAGTATGTTAAGGGGAGGGAAAGCTGGGGGCTCCAGCATGAACTTGTCCTTTTCTGCGACTTTCTGCAAAAGGACAACTTCAATATAAGCTGCTGAGCTGTGTGTGCTCAAAGAGCCTGACCCAGGCTCCTGTGAGGACCCATCAAGAAAGGAAACAGGCCGCAGTGCTGGCATGAGCCGTTCCCCGCACTGACTCTGCAGGGCTGCAGCTCTGCTCTCCCTCCATGCTGCTCCAGGGGAGCTGCCAGGCAGACGCTGGAGAAGAACTACTCACTTCCAGCACATGTGGGATGGTCAAGTTCAGCCTGAATTTTGATCAGAAGCTACACTCTGACCCAGTTTACAGGTACAGGTCTACCAAGAGAGGCCAAGGGCATGGCAGGTCCTGTGCAGCCCACCCCACACTCCCCTGAGAAAGGCATACAAGAAGGTACCTGCTGCTGCCTATCATCACAGCTCTTCTCTTGCCATGCAGCAACTGGATATGTGATGACACATGCATCACCCTCTCCTGCCTAGCACACTACACAGCCCCCTCCATCACACCCATAAGGAAAAGCATGGCCCACTGACAATAATTTCTCCTGAGCCAAGTCACCACCAGTGCGAGGTGAGCAGCTCTCAGCACCGCATCCTCTTGAGCTGCACTCAGCCCTGCTCATCCATTCTGCCTGCTACAAGTTGCTGATTCAGAGAACACACCACCAACATCAGAAGAAAAAAAAAAAAAAAAAAAAAGATGGTAGAGGTGCAAATACCTAGGAGAATATTTTCTGTTTTAGAGAGCGCATGCATTTGACAGCCCCTGGGGTCTTCACAATTTACATAGTCTAAAGAAAGGAAGAGTTCAGAGAGACACCTAGCATGCTGCATGTCAAATGGGATCATAAAAACGAAGACAGCAGCAGCAGAGTCCAAAGATGTTCCTGCTGCTAATGCTTCTCTGAACACCCCTAAGGACAGCTCTTTACAGAGGAGCCGTGCTACGGGCTGAAGCTAGGTTCTGCCAGCATCACTCCAGGGGCACTGTGCATCTGGAAAGATGCCTTCCCAAAATAATCTCCACAATTCATTTCAGAGTCAGAGAAGTCTGCCAGCAGCTATACTCATGCTGTCCCATCTCTTTCATAAGGACATGAGTAATTATTGAGCACTCTAGCTACCAAAACTGATTAAAGCAAAACAAACTAATTTTGTTACAAGGCAATGATCTGACCTCGTTAACGATGTGAGTAACTCACTAACAATATTTTTCTCTTACACAGTGATGTCTTTCATTAGATCTCAAGCTGTTTTATAAAGGAGCTCACTACATTCCTATAAGCCCATTTTGCATAGGAGAAAACCCAAGCCAGCATCCACATATCCAGAGCGCTGTTCCCTGGAAGCAATCTGCACCCGATGCTGTAAGCGAGCATGGAGAAACACCACCCGACCCAGCCAGAAACAATAGCCCAAGGAGCCAGGGAGCAGCCTTGTACCTCTTCAAAGCAGGCGCCAGGACAAGCAGGTACACCCCAGCCAAAGCAGATCCCTGCCAGACCTGCACAGCAGGTTTCCTCCTCCTTAATGACAAACCCAAGTCTCATCTCTTCTTTTTAATGAAGAAAACAACTTTGGACATCCAGGCTCACTGTAAAGCCTCATAGCAATTAGAGATTTTGCCATTCTGTGACATTTCACACCATGGTTATTAAACCCATGAAACACTCCGCTGAACCGACCAGGAGCTCACTGGAGTTCTCGCACACCTTCCCTCTTTTAATAGGCATCAGCCACAAAATAAACCTACCAGCTTCCCTCGAGTCAATCCCCTTCTACATGATGGACCGGCACACTAGCAAGGATCCTTCCTAATTAATTCCATGAAGAGCCACCTCCCAAGATTATGTTTTCCCCTTTGAGGAGGATTAGTGCATTTAACATTGTAATCTCACCTCCACCACAGCGTAATGCGCAGACACCACTGCGAGTCCCAAACAGGGGTACACCCTTGTTCGCTCAGCACGTACCAGCTTCAGAGCCCAGGGAATGAGCCACCCCAGCAAAGGTGTCTCTTCTCACACCTGGGAAGAAGCAGATACAGTCTGTCAGGTTTTGAGGATGAAGCAGAGAGAAGACCCCCTGAATGAGGCTGTGACACAGATCCTGCTGCTCAGCGAGGAGAGGGGCTGGGACCCCAGCAGGCAGATTGGGAAGCAGGCTGCAGCACAGGAGGGTTTAAACACTTCTTGCACAGCATCACCTGCAGCCAGTGCCTGTTTTAATCCACCTGGAATCACCAAGTCATCTGCTCAAAGTGATGCGTACCACCACCTATGGTACAGTCACAACACAGCTCCCACTTCAAGGCCAAACCAAGGTTTCCCTCTGTGCTTGCAATAGTAGGGACAAAAAGACCTCAAGATATTGCTGCCAGATAACATACACACACACCCCCACTCCCACACCCCTTTCCTTCTGCCCTGCAGACAAAAGCCTCCCAGCACTTGCTAATCACTAATTAACAAGGTCTTGCAGCTCTTCGCTCAGGGACCTGGGAAAAAAAAAAAGAGTTCTCATCTCACAGACAAGGAAAAACTTGCACAAAAGGAGATGACCCTGATTGTGGTCCCCTTTAGGCTACAGGCACGTCTGGAGTCACTCCAGGCAGACCACTGGCCACTTACAAACACACCTGGCACTGCAGGGTTGCATCTAGTAGGGCAGATTGCATGCCTGCATCTGCTGTGAAGTCATGGGGATTTTTTGTGTGCATGCGCCTTACAGTCCCCAATCAAGTCTGACACACAGGGTAACAAGCAGTGCTGATATTCAGCTTATGACCCAAAAAATGCATTTAACGAAAATATTAGTCCAATTTCCCCTCTGTACTCTACTGTTAGATGTTTTCACAGCAAAATAGCAGGGAAAAGAAGAGGTCCGATCTAAGAAGCTCGAGCACAGTGTATTTGGTTTGTTTGGGACAGAGTTAATTTTCTTCATAGTAGCTGGTATGGGGCTATGTTTTAGATTTGTGCTGAAAACAGTGTTGATAATAGAGAGATGTTTTCATTACTGCCAAGCAGCGCTCACACAGGATCAAGGCCTTTTCTGCTCTTCACAGTGCCCCACCAGCAATGGGCTGGGGATGCACAAGGAGCTGGGAGGGGACAAAGCAGGGTCACCTGTCCCAAACTGGCCAAAGGGATATTTCATACCATGTGATGTCATGCTCTGCATATAAAGCTGGGGGAAGAAGAAGGAAGGAGGGGCATGTTCAGAATTATGGCCTTTGTCTTCCCAAGTAACTGTTACACATGATAGAGCCTTGCTTTCCTAGAGACAGCTGAACATCTGCCCGCCCAAGTAGTGAACAAATTCCTCATTTTGCTTTGCTTGCACATGTGGCTTTTGCTTTACCTATTAAATTGTCTTTACCCAAACCCATGAATTTTCTCACTTTTACTCTTCCAATTTTCTTCCCCATCCCACTGTGAGGGGAGTGAGCGAGTGGCCACGTGGGGCTTAGTTGCCAGCTGGGGTTAAAGCACGACACACAGCCAGAGGACAACTAAGCTCTTCCCATTTTAATGGCACACCAACATATGGCAGAGGGGAACTTGCAACTGAAAGAAAGAGAACACCTGAGGGACTTCAGGCATCTCTTGTCCATGTGTGTACATTCTTATCACTCCAGAAAACACTAAATGCAGGACAGGCAGCTGCCCTGCCTCACTCTTACCACTTGCAGGCTCACACTTGGGGGCAGCTCTCCCAGTGTCACTTTGGATGCTCGGAGAGGCAGAATCGTCCTCTACCACAGCTGAGGCTGCAGCACCACACAAACACTAAGTGCCTTAAGGTGATGCTGTCCCCAGATATCTCCTGTAAATAAAAACAGAGCAAGAACTGGGTTTTATACTGCGTACATTACACCACACATCCCCAAAACCAGACTGGGTCACCACAGTGACTTGCAGGCACACACGGGGTATTCATCAACCCACAGCAGCTGTGGGGAGAACAGGGACAAGTCCTTAGGAGGACAGGCAGGTTGCTGCCTCTCATTTGGGAGAGGCCTTACAAACACTAACCTCAAAGCACCCAGAACAGGGCGAGCACAGACACTACAGCCCCAGGAAGCTAAAGGAATGGTAAGGGAAGAAACAACTCAGTGACAGCTACACGGATGCACACAGAGCAATGCCAGCACGCTGTTCGGCCCAGCAGGCCCAGACCCCAGCAGCCAATCGCCACTGCCAGTGGGGACAGCATCAGAGGAGCCCCAGGGACCAAGGGGCTCGGGACCAAACAGCCCTCAGCTTCCATCATTTCAGCATTTCATTTTTCCCCCTCAAGCTACTCTTCAGCGACTACCAAAATACTCCTTTAAGTCTGGAAGCCCTTGTGCTTTGGTGTATCTCAGGAGCTTCACAGTCATCAAAAGGAAACAATTCTACTACATTCTCCCAGTCCCCCTTTTCAACTCTGCTGTCATACGGATACAGACTCTGAAGCAGAGGATCTCAGCCCGAGACCCAAGCGTTGTTTCACACTACGTGAGCTCTGCTAGATATAATTAAAAAAAAAAAAAAAAATCACGTCAGTCATTCTGCTTCAGCACTAGAACTCACCATTTCTCAGCACGGAAAATTAGATTTCCTACATGTAGCCAATGCATGAAAAGCTTTCAAAGGTCAAAAAAATGAAGCCATCAGTTTATCACAAAAAGTCACTTCCTATTAAAGCTTTTGAAAGCCTGGGCTCTCTAGTGCAAACACTCTACCTAGAACAAGCTATGCCAGACCTGCTCACCCATGGCGGTGAGCACCCATGGGCGACTCTCAGCATCGCCACCACAGCCTGATTGGGCTGCACAATGTCTGGTACCACCAAAGGTCAGCCATCGCTCCGAAGGGGACCCGACCAAAGGCCATAGGTGGTATAATCCCCCCTGTCCATGCAGGGGGGTCTTGGTAAACTAGACCCTCAGCTCCTGAGAGATGGGAAACCTGTGCTCTTAAACTGCCTTTCCTACAGGCACCATCCTGGAGCAAGGTCACCCAGCCAGCCACATCCTGTCCCCTGCCCTCAGTGACAACATGCAGCTGAGCAAAGCGTGGCTTGAACAGCATCAGAGCACCCAGCCACACTGCCAACCCTTTCTTCAGGAAAGGAGAGGAGCAGCAAGGGAATCAGATGGCCCCAGCCACAGAGGTTCCTCTCCCATCCTGCCCAGCAGCCAAAGGGAAGCAGAGACCACAGTAACTGGTTCCACCTGAGCAGCAGCATCCAGCCTACCCTGTAACTCTGCCCGGGGCAATTTAGTGCCACCAAAATGTCACTGCTGTCCCCCAGCTCTGCATTCATCCTCCAGCTATGTGGCCTTTCTTCATACCTTTTTGCATCCCCAGAAAAACAGCACTGTCCTGGCTTTCAGCGGGAGGGCATGATTTGGCCCACGTGCTCTCATTCTGACCCAATGAGACACAGACAACTCTGTGGTTTTGAGACAACCGCACAAAATTGTGAGATGCTCCAGCAGCACTTGCTGAGATGATAGGCAAGGGGATGCAGGAAAACAGTGGCCCCAGGGCAGCGGGGTCATGGGGCTGCCCAGGGCCAGGACCCACAGGGGCTCACACTTGTCCCTCCCTGCTCCAGGGCCTGCAGCCCCCAGCAAACAGGCTGTGGCATTTTACATGGCCTCAGCAGGATACAGCATCACTCACTTGCCATGGCTGACCACAAAGATGTCATTTAACTTTTCAACATTAAAGCACAGAGAGACAAAATAAGTCAGAAGGGAACGGCAAGAACAGCCTGGCGAGGATGCAGGCTGAAAGGGGGAGAAACTCCACCCCAAACCGAGCACAGCCCTGGCCCTTGCTGCCACAGACACCAAGCTCAGCGCAGGGCTGGTGAAGCAGCCAACACACATTTCTCCTTTTAGGAGAGACACAAGCCCCCATGACCAGTGGCTGCAGCCATGTCCCCAGCACTGTGGCAGCCAGAGAGCAACCAGGCACTGCCAGCAGTGCACCAACAGGCATCCTGGTGCCCTCGCCAGCTCCCACCACCGCGAGCCAGGACAGATGGGGCTCTCGGTTACACTTTGGCTCAGTTCCTTGCCACAAGCAACATCCCCTGCAGTTGTACTTCCAATCCCAGGTTTCCCCAGCCACACTGCTGCTGGCTCCAGACACACGGTCCCTTCCACTGCTTGGAGGGGAGTGAAGCAGTGGGGGCTGTCAACCCCTGCCCTGCACTGCTCCCTTGGAATTCCCAACCCTAACGATGCTGTGGAGGGCAGCAGACAAGCATTACTGTGGCTGAGCTCTGTGCAAATGACAATCGTTTGCCCTCTTAAAAAATTAAATCCTTAAAGCTAACAAGAAGAGTGTTTGCTCTCACATTATAACTCACTGAAGGTAATGGGCTGGTAATTAAAAGACACATTGCCATAATGACAGCCACACTGAGGATAATATCTTGCCCCTTTCTGACCATTGTTTTAATTATCCTGTAGGAACAAACAATACATTGTCACCAAGTTCTCATCCAGACGAACATCAAAAGCACAAATTGCTCCCCACTAACATTACAGCAGATGTCACTGAGAAAGTTATGATCACTGCTTGCACTGCACAGGGCAGGAGATGCCTCAGCCCAAAAGAAGCCATTGTCCAGGAAGAGACACCAAGATGACATCGCTTTCCTTGCGGAGGCTTTGGCTCTTCTGCAGTGTGGATCAACCCCAAAGGCATTTGCCTTCCCTACACTGGAGAAGACCATCCAAGACTGACACAGCCCCACTGTGCAAACATAAATGGATTGCAGGTGCCCGGGGTCCAAGGAAACACTTAAACAATTATTTTTAGCATCAAAATGGATGTGGGGTTTTGCTTAGCAGAAGGGGAAAAGGAAGGGCATACACCAATTCATGCAACTATTATGAGAAATATCAAGTTTTCCTAATTTCAGATGAGACAAGCAATTAAAAAAAATAATATATCAACCAAAACCACCTTTGGTAGGGTGAAAGCTGCAAAGGTCAACTTTCAGGTCCCAGGGACAGGCTGGGATAGGAAATTTCGCACCTAACAGCACTATCTTTCAGGGAAGAAAAGGAGCTACTCAGCAAGCGCTAAACTCTTCAACATGCAGGATGACTTCCAGGGACCACATGGGAGTACTCAGTACTGCAATTAATTCAGGCAAGTAAAGCAGAACAGCCACACCCCAGAGGATGATACCATCAGGGGAAGCCCAGGTTTAAAACGTACAAAGCAACTTTCCTTGCTTTTAATTATTTCTAGGGTTACTGTTTGACAGGTAGAATATTTACAATAAAGAAGGAAGACAAATAGCTCCCTCCCTATTTTACTGCTGTAATTGTCAGTAGAGAGCAAGAAAAACTACCTGTAGGGGAAAGACAGCGAGGATAAGCGAGCTACTCATGAGCACCACGCTTTGCATCCCCTTTTGAAGGGCACCACGCAGGAAAGCTGAGCGGAAGACAGACACAAAGCGGGCCATCGTTTGCACACTTTCCAGCACGGCAAACATGCATCCAGCCAACCCAAGGACCAGCCCCAGGTCACTCATCCCCACGTTTAAGCATCCTGCTAACTCCTGGCCTAAAGGAACCAATGTCCAGGACTCACCTCCTCAGTCGTTCTTGTTTAAGACAACACATAACTCCTTGCTCACATTCAAGAACATGCTTTTCAAGGAGGACATCTAGAAAAACTGTATTCTTAGGAGGGCCATTAGGTTTGGCTAGCTGAATTTCAACGCCACCTACTTGAGAACCTTCCTTGTTCCCCCATTCTCAGACAAACCTGAGGAAATCCAACTTTCAGCAACAAAAGAGGAAAATAACCTCCAGGGACATGAGGCAGAGCTCAGAGCTGCTCTGCACCATGAAGACCTATGGCTGCAGGAGCCAGGAATCTGTCCCTCCCCAGGACATCAGGCTGGGGACAAAACAGCCTGCTGCTATCAAACCAAGCACAGCATCATCACCTCACTGGATCTCACATTTTCTGCAGAAATATACCCTTGAAAGAAAAACAACAAAAAAACACCCTAGTGATGGAATTAATCTGCCAGATGAGAAAGCCTCAGGGCACGCAGCAACGCACCAGGATTACTGCAGGACCCACTGAACACACAGTTCAAAAGCGCAAATCTCCTCTGAAACCAACGCAGCCACCGAGACAACGAAATCTCCCTGAAAAGTGAAGACCTGGTAAGAAAAAAAGGCGCTGGCGGCAGAGAGCAGCACCACCAGGCAGGCTCTTTTCACGCGAAAAGACTGAAATCGAACAGCAAAACAGCATTGCAAGAGCATGAAGTAATCCCACCCCTGCAGTTAGTGTTTTCCTATCCAATTAGCTACTCCAAGTGTAAGGGGGAAAAGGGAAGGGAAAAAAAAAAAAAAAAAAAATGCAGCGTGCTATAAAGCCAGGAGATGTTTTGCAACTCCCGGGCTCCTGCGGCACAGTCCTACGCTCTCGACGGGCACGGGCGAGGTGGAGGAAACCCCCGTGGAAGTGGGGGGAGAAGAACGGGGTAAAAGGGGGAGAGAAGGGGGGGAGAAGGGGAGAACCGGAGCGAGCTCCCACCGCAGCCCACTCACTTGCTCCGCCGTCCCTCGGGCGTTTCCCGCGGCGCAGCCGACCCGGACGCTGGGGATGCGGCCGGGGAGCCCCGGTGCGGCCCCGCTACCGCCGGCGGCGGAGGGCAACGGGCTCCGGCCGTGACCCGGCAAAGGCAGCGGAGGAAGCGGGCGGAGGGGCGGCACCGGGAGCCACCCCCGCCAGCCGGACAGCCCAGCCCGCCCCGCCCCGGGATGCTCGGCCGCCGGGAGAACCCGGGGCGGCGGGGAGGAACGGGATAGGCTCCATCCTGTCCGCGGTGGGTGCTGGGGCAGCACGAAGAGCCGTGGGTAAGCCGGTGCGTGGTCCCGGCGAAGCCCCCCGAGCTCGGCCGGAGGGGTGCAGCGGTGCTTACCGAGTCGGGGGCCTCGCTGCTCCGTTGCAATTCGTTTTCTCAGTTTGAAATTGCCCCTAAAAGCGCCGCAAAGGTGCACGGAGCCGCCAAGCGAGCTGAGCTCACCAGCGAGTACGAAGCGAGGTACCCCCAGCTCAGCCCTCAGCCCTCTGCCTCCTGCCCGCCCTCCCTCCCCGGCACCCTGCTGCCCGCCGGGCAGGTGCAGTGAGCACAGGCAGGGAGGCAGCAGCACCCCACTCACCCTGCCTGCTCCTCACGCACCGGGCAGCCTGCCTGGCTGGCAAGAAGCCGCCTGTTGCATTTTTTAGTTCTTCAGCGGTTATGCTTATAACCTCAAAGTCAGGAGACATCTGCTAGAGCAGGACAGCTGGAAAAAGTGAAGCACTGTCCTAAGCTAAATGTTGCTTTTCAAATCACGCAAAAACACTACACTGGTAAACACACAGCAGCAGGATGCTGTGGGCTGCAGGCAGGGGACACACCACTTCACAAGCTCACATGTATCAAAGCAGCGTGCCAGCCCTGCAGTTTCAATGTCCCAGAGAAGCCCACTACCCTAAGAGAAACCAGAGAAGCAAAGGCCCACAGTGCTTTTCTAGCACCACAGATTCCTCTTTGAGGGTGGTTACTCTTCCCTGTGTTCCCTCAGTCCCTGCAGATCATTTCTCCTCCCCCCTTGCCCTGCTTTTCACTGGTGATGCAGCTGGAGCTGATAATGCTTCCCAGCTGCAGCCTGCAGCCACCAGCCTCTCTGCACCCCTCTGCCAGCTGCCAGCAATCACCCACAGACACAACCCACCTGCAACCTGCCACGTTGCGGCTGTGCACCTACGTACCCCACACCAATCTACAGCCGTGAAAGTGGAAACAGAGTCGGGCCCTCTTTATGCAGCCCCTTCAGCCAGTCCAAAAGTTGGCTCTGTCCAGTCGTTGCCCTTGCTCTCTGCTGCAGATGGGACCATCTCAGCACAGTGGCCAGCTGTGCAGGCACTGCAGGGTGGGGTGGGAGCCATAGGAGGGTATCCGCACCATGCCTTCCTGGACAAAACAAACGGGCGTTAGGTCCATATTATATACACCTGTGTTAAATTCAGACAGGGAACTGCCTGAATTTGCTGTGTTCTTCCCATTGGTATTTTGTGTGCATCCACCTGCCATGCTGCAGGGCCACAGAACATTTAATTCAAGTTAAAAATTTCAAAGAACTCTCAAACAGTGACAATTTGTACAAGCAGCCTCTGCTGCCAGCCTGAGAGGTTTATGTGATTGCCCGTCATTAGCAATGCCCCTAACATCAGGCTTTGCCTGGTGATTTGGAGGTTAAGACTTCTGTGTTTTATCAGCCAAGCTGCCCAGAAGCACTCAGAGATAAACGTGCCTATATGCAGCCCAAGGAGCCTCCCACAAAACCCTGTGTTAGCATTAACCTTTGGGCTCAGAATAGCGAGGCCTCATCAGTCCGTCTCCAAACAGCATCATCCTCATGCTTTACGTTTGGCAAAACACGAGCACCCAAAGTAAACCATATAATTCAGCAGGGAGAAAAATATACTCTGGGACTAAGAAGGAGATACTGCAGTGAAAATGTCTGCTGAGAAAGGCAAATACATTTTTCTTTGTATGATTAAACAGAAAAAAACTCATGATAGGCCCATGTCTGGCAGAGGAACTGTGGTATGAGCTGGGTTCCCAAGCCAAAACGCTCAAGGCATGCTCTGAATAAGGCAGGAAAAACGCTTTCCCTTCTCAAATCAAGAGCACCCTTGATGCAAAGCATCAAAGCCAAGTGAGGGTTTGTGGGGTAGAAGCAGCTCCTCACGAGGGCTCGAGCCGAGCAGCTGCTCTGTGAGAGGCTGAGCCTGAGCCTGCCAACGCAGCACGGAGCGCAGGTCCTGGCCCACACGGCGCTTGCGCAGTTAATAGTCACGGCAGGTAAAGAGAAGGGGTCTGAACTACTTTATACTGGCTGCATTTCACACCACTTCTTAGGGCATGCTGCTGCCCACCTAAAGGGGAGTAAACTGCAGGTGCCGTTCCCCTCTGTGCTGACTCAGCAACAGCCTTCCCCAGGCTCTTCTGCAGATGTAGGGTTGCTGCGAGGAAGAGGCCACGAGAGGAATGGTAGCAGGGCATGGCTGCCCAGCCTGGAGCTCCAAAACCAGGATGTCCTGAAAGCCAAGAGATGCAGAGGTCTCTGGATAAGCAGAATGAAACCGGAGAATTCCAGTGGGCTTTTTGGCTTAATTGATTTCTAGCAGTGATGACTTTGTCGCATCAAATGTTGCCACTGGCCACTCTGCCATAGCAGGGAGCAAAGGCTGCTGCAAAGGCATGTCACGGTGTCCAGAGCATCCTTCTCCCCCATCACACTATTCCTATTTTAGGTCACTTCTCCACACAGTTGGACAACAGGGCTCTTAACCTCTCTTCAGGCAGCTCTAAATCAGCTGTGGAACAGTGGCCTGCCAGAAAAAATGAGCTATAATTAATGCTGAAAGTCTCTCATTTTTCCAGTTCTCAATAAGCTTATGAAGAGCAATCATTCTGTGATGGCAGGGCAGCCTCACGGACAACAGTCTTTGGGAACGTGTTGCTTTTTTGGGGTTGAGACACCAGCTATGTTTTAAATCACCAGGCAGTGTGTGAACAAGGCTAACACCACTAACTTCAGCACGACACTTTGCACCCGTGAGGCCAAATCCTGCCCTGGTAGTACAGCTCTGAGAAACGGTGCACATGCACTCCTGTTCATCATGCTTCAAACAAAGGTACCCTCGGTACCTCCTGGAGAGGTCTCGCAGAGGGCTGGTGAGGATGGAGGGGTCTGATGCCAACAGCAGCAAGGTAGAGAGTCTGCTCCAAGAAAGGGGACAGTCCTGATAATGATTTGGGAGATTCCTGCGTCAGAGGAAGGAGGAATGAGAGCTGCAGAATCCCCTGGAAGTCTTGAATACAACAAAGTCCAAGCAGTTCTTTGGTCCTGATACTCTGAATTTCTTGCCAGGCCACAGACTCACAGGTTATGTTCAAGGTACTTGGCCCTCCCGGGTTCACTTATGACCCACCCCAGCCCAACATCCAGATGCCTAATCCCCCCTTTCTTGATTCTCACTTCACCTTGAGCCCTCCTGCTTAACTCTTCAGACTAATGTAACTCTTCATCCATGTGAGGAGCAGAATGCGCAAACAGACCCAAATGAGCAAACAGACCCCAAGCACAGGCTGTGCAAAATGTTTCTGAACATGCCGCTGATACCTTGCACGCCTAGCAGGGAATGGGCAGCTTCTGGAGACAACAACAGGCACTCAAGTGCAACACTCCACACATCTGTCCTCCTGCCTCAGGAAAAGAGCCATGGCTTTGGCTCGGTTCCCTCTTGCCTTCAGCTCCTGCTAAAGCTGACTTCACTTGATACAGAGAAAATAAAATGAGGGTTTCCAGCTTCTGATGCCTCTCATCCAGTCCTTCCACAGTCTGTCTCAGTTTGCGGGAGAGCACACTCTTTTCCCAGTTGATTTAATTGCAGGGGAAAGAGCTTCCCAGACAAAGCACATCACCAGAGTCAGAATTAGTTCCCTATCTGGGGCTTTTGAATTTGAATGGAGGCCATAGCCACTCAACGACTCCCTGTTGTAAGGCCAGCACTCTTTTGTCAGCTCAACCTAGAGATAAAAACTGAAAACAGAGGTGGTAAAGTACAGGCTGATCTACTGGGGGCAGCAGGGGCTTGGAGACCTCAACCTCAACCCCATTAGCAGTTCTGCACTGATGACTGCGGTCCCCTCAGGAGAGCTGGACCAGACCCTTCCTCATTCAGGTCAAGGCTGGGTTCAACCCTAACAAAGATAAATACCAAATTCACAAGGAATTCACCTTGTGTTTTTGCAGCCAGGTGTGATACAGATCCAGTGATGCCTACTGGAATCACGTATCTGGTTTAATATGATCAAAACAAAAATTGTTCAGAGTTGCTATGGTCTTCCAGAGTGTTGGGCATGATCATATTGCCTGGGGAAATTAGAAGGCCATGAAAGAGGGTCTCTATGGCTGGCCCGTCTTAAAAAAGCTTACTGGTAAAAGCTATAGCCGCTGATTGCAAAACAGCACCTCTGATGGCTCTTAATCAGTACTTGCTTCAAAGTACAAAGGAGAACTGAAGCAACTTTTTCATCTTCAGACTGATATGACTCCCTACTAATAAGTACCTCTACTGATGACTGGAGTTTCTGTCTCTTGGAGATACTCAGTGGAGATACAAAAGGTGTGTAAAGCTGTTCAAGAGATGGAGAATTACTGCTTCGGGCAGACGACATGGTGTGGAAACAACGACCCTTCCAAGATGTTCCAAGTGCCTACCACTACTATTTTTTCCAGAGATGAGGCATTAAAGTGATGATACAGCAAAGGAATTTACACTCTTTCCACATCAAAAACAGCAGATGGGAACTTCCGCGAATAAATCTGAGAGCTGGAGCTGTCTGATAATGCCAACCTTGATGACAAGGATGAGAAGTGGAAGGTTATTGTAGCACAGATATCACCAGTGAATGCAAGGATGCACTACTAGCAGATGTGTGAGCAAGAAACTGAGTGTGAGATATGAGTAGAAATGAGTAGAAGTCCTTACTGAGATGATATGCACGTGCATATCTGGAGCATTTCAAAATCGCTTGATAGGAAAGATTCTCAGTTTCAGCTGAATGCATTCAGAGAGATAAAAAATGGACAGCTGAATTTGGAAGTCATTCTAGCTGAAAGTGGCTCAAAAAACTCTGCCTTGTGTCTTAAATCAAGTCCAGGAGTAATGAAAAGGTGATTTCCAGCGCATGGAAACTTGCAGTAAATTTTGAATCTAGAAGAAGATGAAACTGAATAAAGGAAAACAACAAGCTCGATTCTGGGCATGATTGCTGCCCACAGGGAACAAGATGGAGCTCATCAAATCCTCTTACCTATGCAATAGATGATGTGGTAGCCTGGAGCTGAAAGGTCTTGTCTGAGACTGGCAGCAAAGATGAAGATGATGTTAATGTGATGTTAGTCTGAATTGATTAATCAGATCTTAATCTGGCAGTGATGCTTGTAGAAACTTAGATACCTTCCTCCACCTGATGCAGTCTTTTCCATCATTAGCTTTCGTATATAGCCTGTCTTAATCAGTTTTGCGCAGAAAACTTTGAGACACAGTGTCAAATGCTCTATTAAAATCTAAATATATTCCTGCAACCTCTTCTAGTATCAGTCACCACACCACAGACTCAGAACTGGCATTTCCCTTCTCTTCCAACTCCTAATTATTAACTAAATAGGGAACATAATAAAAGAGCAATTAGGAAAAGCAATTCATAAAGCCTGGCTTATTGTCTGTCCTTTGGTACCAGGACAGCCCAGTGGACCCTGACTGTGTGGACCTCTGTTTACATGGATATAAGAGCGTCTGAAGGTTTTTCTTTCTCAGTATGTTCTATTTCAGTAAGCACTGAAGCAGATTTATTTGTACGGTAACTGCCAGGTCTCTTCTGTTTTGTACCTGGCATCACAATGTTTTCCAAACCTCTAGACTTTCACCAGTTTTAATCTTCTGTGCTACAGGAGTGTGTACCACCCCAAGCAAGAGCATGCACAGTTACGCCAGGCCATCACAGGCAGGCATTGCCTCCTTCAGCACTCAGCCCAGTGCCTGGGCAATAACCACAAAGAGCTGCTGCAGCAGCACCCAGTTTGACCAGTTGCTGGCTCTTTCCTTACGTGCTCCACAACCCAATGCCCGCAGAGGTGGCAGAGGCAGTGGGGCAGTGGGGTGGCTGGACTGAGCTTGGCTGTGCTCTCCTCCATCCCAACTGCACAGACACTTCCCAAACACGTATGGCAAAACAACCCTCGCTGTCCTGGCCAAAAATATCTTGAGATGGGAAAAGACAGGCCCTGTCAATGTTAACAGTTTGGTGTTGCTTTCTTCACCTTGACGGAAGACATTTGGGAATAAACGTAAATGTGTTTGACTGGGAAGCCTTTCCTCTCTGAGGTACATATGCCCCATGCCTGAACTTCCTCTAGTAAGCAGAGTCAGCACCATTTTAGCCTTTATCCAGGAGTATTACAACAGCAAAGAACATAAATCTGTTGTACATTTACCAGCAACTCTGAGAGAAATAGGAAAAGATTTGTCTTTGGCCCTTGGTCTTCTCCATCCTCCATGGGACTCAGACTCAAACTCAGTGTCAGCCAAAGCCTGAGCTCGCTGGTGTCAGAGGCTCAGAGTTATATCCAAATGCAATCGCCAGCGTGGCTGATGTACCCACCACTCCTAGCCTTCATGTTCCCAACTGAGCACCACCACAGGCCAGAGGCTACTCACTGTGCACTCTGTGATAGACAGGGAGTTCAGGGTCACAAGCCATACTGGTTACACCAAGCCCAGTACCCTGTTTCTACCTGCAGCAAACAGCAGAAGCACAGGACACGGAATGCAACCAGACAACTACACTAGTATTTCCCCAGCAAACAGTGGATGAGAGACCTCCTTCCCCAGAGCTAAGATCTTTGCATTTATTTCCTACTGGTGTTTTTTTTTTTTTTCCCATGAGTTTTGCTAATAGCTTCTCTTTTTTTTTTTCCCCCCTTTTAATCTGTGCAACCTTTGGCATCCGCAGCCTCCAGTGGTGATGGGCCCAGAGTTCAACCCCCATCCCCGGGAGCTGCTCTTCCCAGGGAATTAACTGCTAGTGTGCAAACACTCAGGGTGGTGATGCAAATCTCACAGCAACGCTCTCTAGCAGGATTGTTTAAGGCTTTCCAGCATAGAAACACGCATTGAGTGAAGAAGAGGTTCACTTTGAGGGAGTCCGGTCTACTGGGGCTCTCCCAGACCACAGCTGTAGGGGGTCTCTCCTTCGCAAGCAGCCATGCTCATGAAGGAGGGTCTCTCTCTTGCCATCAGAAGTGAAGCAGCCCAGAGGCAATGATATTTGGGGAAGCGTGGATGAGCACAGAATTTGTGAGAACTCCAATGAGGCATTTCAGAAATCTGCCCAACACCATCTTGAGCCCCAGTGCATGCATCCTCAGCAGGAGAAGCCCTGGTCTGTGGGTGGGTGCTCTTTGTCTCACAGGAACCCCAGCTCCCCCTTTTCACAAGAGCCCATGCTGTGAGAAGGTTGGGCTACAAAGGAAGGACTCGTCAGGTTTCCATTTGGCTGCATTTTCCCAGGCTGTAAATCAGCTAGTGAGAAGCCTTGAGGGCAAAACAGTCCCAAATCCCTTAGCTATAATGGGGACTCTCTGCAAACAACTGGACAAGACCCTTTCCTTGTCTGACAGCTCCGAGGGACGTTGCTTTCATTTGGTGTGAACCAAGACCTCAGCTTGGGTTCAGGATTTTGAAGATGTGCTAATGTGATGATGTTTAACACATTCACTCCCCAGGCGGGGGATTAATCCACTGCTTCCCCTGTGGTGTACAAACTCCTAGCCTGGTTTTATGGGGACCTGCATGCATTAAATGTATCATTTTCTACCAGGACATGGGAGGAAAGACCCTGTTGTTACTGCAGCATGTCAAAAAAACCCACTGGCAGAGTAACACAGCAGCCAGAGGCAGAACGCTCTGCACATGGCGTTCACAGGGGCTGTGTGATGAATTGCTGCAGATGTTTTCCAAACAGCCTGGCCAAATCTCCAGATTGATAGCTTTCCCTGTCCCTGAGTCTCACTCCACAGCACAGCTCTCCTTGCTAAAACACTGTTTTCTCCCCACACCACAGTGCCTCACTTCCTTCCACCCACGTGGCCAAACAGGATCTCGAGAGCTGTACCAGATTTACACAGCCTGGGCAGAGATCACCTACTCCGCGGGCCAAAGCTTTGGCCTCTCCCATTGGCGGGTAGTCTTGCAGGACAGCAGATCCTCCCCACCCTGCCCGCTGCCTGCCCTGTGCTCCAGCACTGAAGTCACAGCCTCTGGATCAAGGCTTATCCCACCAGCTCGTGGGAGGGTGGTCCCGGTAAGGGAGGTGCAGCCTGTTTCACAGCCACATCCAGTCCAAGACCAGGGTAATCTCTGCCCAAGCAGAGAAACGCAGCTGCCAGAGCCCTGGATTCCCCCACATTGGGTTCTCCCCTATCCCAAATGCTAAACTGGTGTACGGACACTCAAGCCTCAGGACACCATGTTTGGAAAGACCTTCCCTTTTCTTTCTGTATCTTCCCACCTCAGCTATATTCTTTTCCAACTTGGATACATATTGTAGCCTCATCTGTTTCATGGTTTCACACATATAAGACTTTCGTCCTGTCTGTTTCATTTTAATGAGGGCCGATAAAATGTAACCTCCAGTTCAGGAAGAGGGTGAGAATGCAGAGTAGAGTACTCCCCTGTAAGAGTGTCCCTGCTGTCAGCATTTTTCACCTAGTCACTTTTACAAAGCTGATGCTTGTCCTGATTTTATA
The DNA here is from genome assembly GCF_965231255.1 of Vanellus vanellus. Taxonomy (NCBI): domain Eukaryota; kingdom Metazoa; phylum Chordata; class Aves; order Charadriiformes; family Charadriidae; genus Vanellus; species Vanellus vanellus. The sequence goes on from NC_138919.1 coordinate 1,140,181, forward strand.
AACTTATGTAGCCTGTGACCTTGCCATGGCTTAACCCTGGCCAGCAACTGGAACCAAGCAGCCACTCGCTCACTCCCCCCAGTTTGGATGGGGGAGAGAATCGGAAGAGTAAAAGTGAGAAAAATCTCACTTGGGTTGAGATAAAGACAGTTTAATAGATAAAGCAAAAGCCACGTGTGCAAGCAAAACAAACCAAGAAATTCATTCACTGCTTACCATGGGTAGGCAGGTATTCAGCCATCTCCAGGAAAGCAGGGCTCCATCACCCATAACGGTTACTTGGGAAGACAAATACCACCACTCCCAATGTCCCACCCCTTCCTTCTTCTTCCCCCAGCTTTATATACTGAGCATGACATCATATGGTATGGAATATCCCTTTGGCCAGTTGGGGTCAGCTGTCCTGGCTGTGTCCCCTCCCAACTCCTTGTGCCCTCCCAGCCTACTCGCTGGTGGGGCGGTGTGAAGAGCAGAAAAGGCCTTGAGAGCTCATCAACAACCAAAAACATCAGTACGCTATCAAAAGTATTTCTCATCCCCAATCCAAAACATAGCACTAGACCAGCTGCTAATAAAAAAGTTAACTCTATCCCAACTGAAACCATGACAGACCTGCAGCTTGGGAATCTGCCCGCAGGCTGGCAGGACACAACACCCACTGGGTGCAAGTGTAAGCAAGATCAACATGCCCACTGCACAGACCACACTTCCAGCTGCAACGTGCCATGAGACATCCTCTCTCCAGGACATGTCACATCCCCTTCCCACCCCATCTTGCTGATAGCCATGTGAATTCTGCAGGGATTTTGGCTGCAGCAAGATACAGGGTCTGGGAATCTATTTATAACCTGCATTTCCCAGATTCATTTCCTGGAGTCTTTGCTCCAAAGAAATGACAACAAGAGTTGAAGAAGGATCTTTGGGTATTTGTGCATTTTTCCAGCAGCATAGCAACATTCTCAGGCTTACATTGGAAGTATTGGGAGGTTTTCGTCTTCCTTGGCTCAAACAAGAATGGTCTGGGACCCAGAGAAGAGTGTGAATCAGTTCCTCAATCTTCAAGGTACCTCCCCAGAACTTGAAGAGTTTGTACAGGACACTACCCAGGTATATACAGGGAGGATTTTCCTGCATCAACTCAGCAGATAGCATTAATCTCCATGGGCAGCACCCAGGAGGAGCATAGCTTATGGGATATAATAAAGAAAGTGTGGGTAGGTTTATTAGTCATTAAGTTTATCTCCTGCTTCTTTTTTTTCCTCTTGGTGTTCATTGAAGTGTCATGTCTTGAATTTTACCCTAGGGAGTCCTACCATGATGGACTACAGGCTGGACTTTCAAAGAGCTTTAGGCACCCAGCAGGAGATCCAAGTGCCTGGACAACTATTTTTATTAGCCTACAGGTATTTGATAGTTGGGCTCTCAGTAAAGAAGAAATACAGATTGTAGAATATCACCTGGCACCTGTCAACTTAAGCAATGAGTGCTGACACTGTAACTTTCCCAACATGTCATCTATGCAAAATGCCTCATCACTGCAGGTACCGAAAATAACTGGTGGCAGAGCTGTGACTACCAGCAGCTGCCACTTGTACATTGCACAGGAATTTTAACCTACATATCTTTTGTAAATAACTCTTTAAGTTATTATTTTCACCAATTTAACTGTTACTTAGCATGTGTGTCATGCCGTGGTACCCAGCATTTTCCCAGCAAGCAATGTCATGAACTCTAACCCTAATTCAGACTCTGTTGATTTAAAACCCAACCCCTCCATCCTGGCACAAATGCCTCAATTGCCAACTGTGCCAGTAGATCAGGTCTGTACTGGGTCAGGGCTCATTGCTACGTGAACAGAATATGGGTCTTGGCTGCATTTACCCCTTCGACCATGAGCTGCTGTCAGTGGAAAGAAACAGATACAAATACCTTGCATTTTTCTCCTCACTGGGTTTGCAAGATGATCCACTGGAAAACCAACCACCCACAAGAGAAGGTTGGAACTGATTTACCCAGCAGCTGCCCTGTTGCAAGACCAAACAGAAGGCGAGGCAGCGGGAGCCCATAGAGGAGGTGTGGATGGGAGTGGAGGGGCCGTCCAGCGTGGGGAGGGAGATCTTACAGCACCCAGGCTGTTATGTCAAATGTAAGCATGCTTTGAGCCCCAAGCGTCAGCAGCAGAGTGGGTTTATCTCTGTCAGAAAGCTTCTGCTATCCACCTGTTAATTAGCACCTCACCCCAACTCTTGCACCATGGTTTCACTTCACAGCTTAACCGGTGCAGCACTCGCTGAGGTTGGAAGGGGCAGTTACAGTCTTGCCCTCTCCACCTCCCGGAGCGCTGCCCCTCCTAATTTTGTGGTGGCAGTGGCACTCACCTAACCTTGACCTTGACTTGGAGGCAACATGCAAATGGTCATCTGTCCTTCTTCCCGGTGAGATGCAGATTAACAACACAGGGATTGCATTAAAGCTTTCTTAGCCATTAACAGGAATCTTACTGCCTGCAAAAACCAGAGGTTCTGGAGCAGTCACATGCCTGGTACATCTCAAACACGGTGTTTCTTGGGTTTGGGGCGTCTTCCTTTTTTAGCACTTCGAAACCACAGAAACTTGATGCAAAAGTTAAGGGTGTCGGGAGCGCTGCTCCAGCGGGCTTCAGGCCTCAGGTGACTTCTCTGGATTACAGCAGCCTGATCCCCTCTTTGGTTGTTTTCACTTGCTTAAATGTCAACAGCATCCAGGTGCCTAAGGAGATCTGTAACTCTCTCAGCGCACAGGCTGTGTTCTTCCAGAGCACCGTGGGAAGCTGGCAGCCACAGCAGCACTCGGCCCTCTGCTGAGTTAAAGTAAAACTGCATCTCCGTGGCCATCCCCATCCAGCAGCAAACCACCCTGTGCAGAGCCACCCTGCAGCAGACGGACTTTTAAACCTGTTCAGGAGAAAACCACGGCAATACTTTTGCCAAAAAAAGGCAAACCCAAGATGCTTCATGCACTCGGAGTCGAGATGAAGCAATATCTACTCAGCCAAAAACACCTTAGGGACCACTTGTTGTTTTGCTCCAAAGCACAAACTATAGCAAATCCAGATATTCTGAGTCAAGCCCCTATTTGTCCAACAAGGAAATCCAGTGGGAACTTTGCAGAAGGAAAAGGCAGTCAACTCAGAAAAGCAGCTGTCCCAAAGCAAGCCCTTCTTGTCCCAGTGCTGCGCTCCCCAGGGGGGCTCACAGCATTACAGCTGTTGACTTCCCGATTAAAGTATTTTCCAAGTGTTTGATATTCCTGTTAGCCCTGCTGAGCCCACTTAGCCATGGAAGAGCGGGCTGGACTCTGTCTTGACTTGCACCTCAAAAGTGGAATCGTTAACAGTGTTTTGACAGTGAGCTCACACTCATTTGCAAGATACACACCATAAAGGGGACAGCCTAATTTTCAGATTCTGTTGCAAAGCCCGTAGAAAGAAAAAACATTCTTCGCACATGCCAGATGTGCAAATTACACCTGGAAATGTGTTGTGATGGTGACTGTGGAAGCCTATAATGTGCTCTGTGAACGATTCCAGGATTTTATTGATACGTTTGTCATGTTTTATAAGGGGTTTTAAAGTCCTGTCTCCATGAGTCACCAGAAATTCTCATTTTTTTCTCTTTAGGAGAGTCTATGGCCATCTGACCACAGAGAAATCATGAACATCTCAACCTGAAGATTCAGCCCTCAAAGGCAAAGAATCGTTTCTCTCCTACTTTCTGAATTTTTGTTATTTTTTTATTCTGCTGTGTAAGGGGGAGGACTGGACTCCTGCTCCTCAGCTGCCTGGAACAGGCACCGCCGAGTGCCAGCTACGGGCACTCCTGCAGAACTGCACTCCACAGCATAGCGATAGCTGTACTGCTGACAGCAGGATGGCTCCCAGCAACATTCCGCTACCAACAGAGATCTCCTTATCGGCTCCGCAGCTTCCACAGGCGCAGAACAAGGCAGATTCCTCTCTCCATCAAAAGAAACTCACAAATTTGCCTCTTCGCTGACACAGACCAAAGGCAGCAGACAGTTTGCAGAGGGCAGTGTGCCTGTTGGGCTGCTGAACTCTTCGGTGGCCTTTCTGCTCTCCCCGCTCTGGCCCAGCGTGCCGGGGGGGATCCCCTCAGGACCCCGTCCGTTGGCAGGACACAGCACAGGCTGAAGCACCCAAAGGCTGATAACCCCCAGCCTCCGTGGGCCTTGTGCAGCAGGCCCGGGGGGGCTCCAGCTCCCACAGCGACAGTTCGAAAGTGGCTCCGCACGCAGCCACAGCGAAGGCTGAGAGAAATAAAATCTCATTTATGCTGCGACGCTCAGGAGGGAGAGGATACAAGAAGCTGCTGGGACGGGTCTGCTCTGTGAGCGCTTTTCTAACACACCGCCCCCCCTCCGCCTGAGGTGGGCCGGCTCCCCTCAGCGAGGCGCCGCCGCGGAGGAGAGGGAAACGCTGAGGGGAAAAAAACGCCTTCCCCGGCTCAGGCGGGGCTGGGGGATCTCTGGCACCGGGCCGCCCCCCCCGGGCGGGCACAGACCCCCTCAGGGCCCGGCCCGGCGGGCGGAACGAAAGCTCGCCGGGGCCGGGACCCGCCGGCCGCGGAGCCGCTCCCGCCCTTCCCCTCAGAGCGCTCCCGGCGCCCCGCCCCGCGGGTCCTGGCAGGGTGATAAGGAGCGCTGGTGCGGGCGCGCAGACCGGCCCGCTGCAGCGGCCAGGACCTAACCGAACCGGACCGGGCCGGGCCGCCGCGGCCCATGCTGCCCGCGGGCTGCGGCCGGCGGTGAGAGCGGCTCGGGGGCGGCGGCGGCGGGAGGGAGGGAGGCAGGCGGGCGGGCGGGCTGACGGGCCGCTGACGGCTCTGGGCCTTGCAGGTTGGCGGCGGCTCTGGCGGCGGCGCTGGGAGAAGGCGCGGAGCGGCGGCGGGAGCTGGAGCAGCGGGCGGAGCGGAGCCGGGCCCTCCTGCGGCGCTGGTGGGTGAGAGCAGGGCTCCACCGCCCCCAGCCTGGGCCGGGAGGGAGGCGACGGAGCCCGGCCGGGGGGTGCCGGCAGGGCGGGCGCTTGTGTGCCCGCGGCCGTGCCGGAGGCCCCGCGGGCCGTCGGAGGGGGGGGGAGCCGGGCCCGTCGGTGCACGGCAGCGCTGACCCCCGGCGCTGTGTTTCTTCCCTCCCCCAGGGGCTGTGAGGAGGACGAGCAGCCGCAGCCGGAGCCCGGCTCCAGCGAGGGACAGGGTGAGCGCTTCCCCCTCGGCCTGGTGGCTGTCCCCTCAGGTCGCACAGGGCGCGGGGCTGAGCCAGCCTCGGTGTTAGGAGGCCTTCCAGTGCTCTGCATCGACCTGAAGCCCCCCCTCTACCTTTTTCCTGCCACTTTCCTCCCTGGTGTTAGCTTGGAGTCGTCCCACGGTAACCGAGGCCAGCGGTGATGCGTCTGTGGGGCTGACCGAGACGTGGTGGTTGTCCCTTGTTGGTGAAGGGGGAGGTTGACTCGGGAGAACTGTCTTCTCCTGTGACCTGCGTCCATTCCGGGCCTTCGAGGCTTTTGGCAAGCCTGTCCTGTGTAGTTGCTGTGGGAGTGTGGCCAAAATACCCGTTGCACCATTCATTGGGTTCGGTTTCCTTCTGTAATACCTGGAAGAGTAAGTTAGTACAATGATAAATGGGAAAGATCTGGGTTTGGACCTTCTGATACGTCTTCTCCTCTTGCAGAAAACAGGGCTTCGCCCAAGGAGCTGGAGGAGCTTGAGCTGCTGAACAGGGCCTTAGAGAAGGCACTGAAAGTCAGGAAAAGCATCTTGAAAGCTCCATTAGAGGCCCAGAGAGCTGCAGGAGGGAAATCTGCAGGTGAGGGACCTGCTCCCAAGAATCACACAGTATCACAGAATGCTGAAGAGCAGCAAGTACCTGTACCTGTTGAGGATGTTCCTGAGAGTACAAAGGTGAGAGCTGTAAGCAAAAAGCCTGCTCCTTTGAAGAAGCCTTCTCCATACCAGCTAAGAGCCCCTTACAGGACTGAGCCAGATGTGAAAAAACTGCAAAGGAAAGACCCAGCCAGATGTGTTTCTCAAGGTCTCAGGATGGTTGTGAAGAATCCCTCAAAAGGGGTGGCTTGCAAACAAGGAAGGAGACATAGGACAGCAATTGGTGCCAGTGACCGAGAGCCCTGTGTGGCAGCTGAACCCCAAAAGACGCCTGGCTTGTCCAAATCTGCCCTGAATGAGCAGCAAAGCTTTTCTGTAGGGGATTCAGCAGGGAGAGAGAACTCTGTAGCTGCTGGCCGGCAGCAGTTTGATGCAGGGAAGAAAAGTTGTGATTCCTTGGGAAAGTCCAGCAGAAAGGAGGACCCTACAGCTGAAGGTGTGTTGGGAAGGAGCACCTCACCTCGGACAGTCACCCTGCAGGAAAAGGGGTAAGTGCTGAGATGAGCACCTCTGTCTGGTTCTGCTTGACGTTTAGGCTAGCGTATCTGCAAAGCCTGGTCCCTTCGACTGCTCTGTAGAGCCCAGCTGGGTTTCACCACTCCTCCGGTCCTTCTCAAGAGGAAGGATCCTTTACAGTTTAAAAGCCTTTGTTGTGGTTGAGCAAGAATTTCTGTTTTAAGGGCTTACTCATGGATGGCTGGAACTTTGAAAGTGTTTTAAGATACTTGATATTTCGTAGCCCTTGTGACTCTTGGAAAGCTGCCTCTGTAGAGCTTTCCTGAGCCTTAGTTTTCCTCTGAGTGCACTTTCGATTATAACCTACTGATTTTTTTTTTTTTTTAATAATACCAATACATAATGCGCGAGTTCTCTCTCTCAAAAAAAGCATACGCCCAATGCTGTTTGGAGGGGTGGTATCTGGATTTAATGCTAGCCCTTGTAACCTCTAAGATACTGCCTGCGTAACTACACAAATCCGTATTGACCAGAATGCAGTTGTTTCAGGTGTTTGATGTAGGAAGAATTATGAAGTGAATGTTACTGAGATTCTCTGTCGAAAAATAATACTTAAAAGACTGGGTTTGCATTCAGGCCAGTCTTACTTGTTTTGAAAAAAAAAAAAAAAATCTATATTCTTTTCTGTGTAATCTTTGCTTTGAAGAAACAGTGAAGTTCAGATCTGATATGTGCCTGCACCTGGAAAGTGTTGAGAAACTGTTCTCAGCTGTCACAGCCCAACTCTTGTGTTTGTGCAGGGAGGAAATTATCACTGTTCATGTGGTGTTGGAACAGACACAGGACACTGAGTGACAGTTGCTGGGGGAACAGGAATCTGGATTCAAATGTTTACTGACTTAAAATCCCAACTGTGGTCTTGTGCTCCCGGTCTGCATGTGACTAGCTGTAACTGCCAACTGACATGTTTTTGCAATAACAAGTTAGCGATTAATCTGCTTCGGGGTTAAGATGCATATTCCCAGTGGAAGCTGAAATGTCCCTTTCCTGTTTCTTTGAGTGTTATCTGGTGCTAAGCAAAGCTGCCTTGTCATGCTCAGGTATGGCAACATAGGGAGGCTTGCTTGCGCTCAAGCCTGTAGCGATTGGCTTCCTTGAAGATGTTGTTTCCATATCTGTGCTCTGCCTTGTCAGGGCTTTGCTTCTCACCTTGGATGAACCTCTGATGGCTGGTGGTAGGATGCGGGACCTCTCCCAAGTCAGCTCAATGACGCTTGTGGAAATGAATGCGCAGGCTGATCCTCTTTCCTTGAGGACAGGCCAAAGACAGTGGTGGATTCAGTCTCCAGAGTTGTTGACATCTTCCATTACAGCTAAATTAATTTCAAATTTAGACAAAATGTCGTTTTCTGTATTTGACGACAAGGCCGGGCTGCTCTCTGGCAGTCAGGTTTGATGGTTCTCTTGTTTTGTAGGTGCCAGCTGAAGCTACCTCTTCCCTACCGGAAAGCCTATTCCAGGAACTCCAGGTAAGCCCAGACTGATCAGTCCAGTCCAGAACTACCCTCTGCTTACAGCCAGATGGGGGAGACCTGGCTGGTTTGGAGGTCACGGGGGGGCACTGACCCTGCAGTGCATGGGGCCTGAGCTCAGAGCAGGAGTCGCCACCAATACAGCAAGGTTGTTTCTGAGGATAGGTGTTTTCTCATTATTCTAGCCACTAAGGTTACTTTTATTTTCAGAGTGCTAATTCCTGTTAATCCCCAAATTGTAAAGGGTACTGGAATGCTTTAATTGTGGGTTTAGCGGTTCTTCAGAAGTCTCTGCTGATATCGTTCACTTGTTGAAGGCAGGAAGCCCTGTGGGCTGGGTGTCTGTGTACCCTGTGCAACAAAAGAGTTTCCCAACTGGTTGCTGACCTGAACTGCTCTGCAGGGGCACCTCCTGAGCCTGGAAGCACCACCGCTGCCTTTATTTGAGGCTGATTCCTGCTGATGAACTCTTAAATAGAGCCAATAAAAATATTACTGCACCCATGGTGCAGGTGGTTGGGTTTCTGGTTAACTCAGTGCTCTAGTCCCTTCTCCAGCCTTCTGGAAGAATTTCCCACCATTTCCTTTGGGACATCTTGCCATACTTCAGCAGTTTTTTCATTATGTGGTTTGTCCAGATATTAAGCTTAAACCCTATCCTAAATCTAGCTATAGCTCCTTGTGCTACCCTCACGAATTCCTCCTCCTCTTGGGAACTGTCACTTATCAGACACCAATCTGTTAGTTGCCCTTCAGCAAGTTGTAAAGACTTGGTTCCCTTAATTTTCACTTGTAAATTGCGCCTTTCGCCTTCCTAATCATTCTGGTGTAATTTTACACTCTTCACTATTACTTTCAACTCTGTGACAGATTGAAAATAACCTTTGCTCTGAAGATGCCTTGTAGAGGGAATGCATCTTGCCTGGTAACTTCTGTTGTATTCTGTTCCATTAACCTTGCTATTTCTTTGCATAATGTGTTTCTGAAAACTGCAGTTTCTATCATGATTTAAAAGATCCGTTTGGATGGAGAGAAGATGTGCACACTCAGGCAGTCGTGCACTGTGTAACTATTTTAAGCTTCCTCCTGATGGCTTTCACTCATTGCAGCAAGTTTTGGGAGACTGGCTGAGATGCACTGGCTTTTTAAAGCAGTCCTTTACTTAAAGGATATTATGGGAACTGTGCATCAGTGGGGATGTTGAACTCTGTCGGTGAAATTCACCTCTCTGGTAGCGGTGTTATTTCTGTAACGTGTTCTTTTAAAAACTGGACTCTGATACAACGTCCTGGGCAGCTTCCTCATGATACTGTCCTTAAACCTCTGTTTTGTGTCCCTGACACTGATGCACTGTTGTCATGCTTCTTGCCAAACATACCACTTTGTCCAATTAAAAACAAACAAACAAACAAACAAAAAACAACAAAAAAAAACCACCCCAGAATTAAAGGAGAGTCTTGAGGAAGTTTGGCATATGAAGGAATGGCTGTGATAAAAGCTAGGGTGAGAATTTGTCCTGTCTGCCCTGTCTGCTCTTCTGATTGTGCGCATTGACTAACAAAGTAAATGTACAGAAACTCGAATGACTTACCCTTCAAGACAGGATGGGAAGATTTGTTGTTTCCTATGGGATAAAAAGATAGGTAGGGCAATGCAACAGAATAACTGGTGTGCTGCAAGTTCTGCTTATAGAAACGTGTTGTTTCTCTTCTGATGGCTGTAAATCCTTCCCCTCAAAACAAGTTGAGAGAAATAACAGGTGTTTTTCACCGTCTAACGCTTTCTGCAGGGTGTCTTTGTTGATCTAATACCATCTGTCAAAATGAGGGGGGGAAATGGCTAGTAAATAACCTGTAAAAGTGAGGGATGAGGAACATGCTTGTACTTGAAGTGCTGATAAGTTATATTGGTGTGTCGCAGCTCTGTGTGAACACTGTCTGGTACAATGGAGCATAACTCCTCCACCTCCTGCCCCTTTTGAATTTTCAGGGCATGGGAGAGATGTCGTCTCTGCCAAACAAGTGCGGATGCAGCAGCTGCAAGGAACCGTTTTATAGAGAGGATCCAGACAACTGTATCCTTTCTCAGCTCGCCACCCCCTTCCACGAGCACGTGGTGCGGTACAGCAGGCAGCGGGTGCAGTCACTCTGCAGCGTGCTCCCAGCTGGAGAGAGTTACGCCTCCAATAACAGGAGTTCAAGCTAGGTCTCCAAGAAGTGGGTTGTTGGTTTTTTTTTCATAGTGCAGCTCTTGAGCAGTCATAAAACTTTTGATCCAGACAAACAAGGCCACAAGGCAAACGTACCGTACACAGCTGTGCTGTCCTCGCCTTCCCCCTGCGATGTCACTTCACGGGCTGCTTGCCCTCTGCCTCTGCCCCTGATCCCAGCTAGCCTGGCCCGGGGCTCGGGCTAGCACACAGAGCTGGTGGTGTGAAACCTTCCTTAAGCTGCTGCTGTTTGAGTTTTGCTCACCGATGCCGGCCTTCAGTCCTGCAGAAATAGAGGAGGAATTAAAGGTCCTCCAGGATGTCCCCTGCCTTCTGAGCCAGCGTGTGGAAGCTGAGCCTGCAGGTAAGGCAATAAAAGGGGCTGGAGGGGGAAGAAGGTGGAATAAGGATGATTTCAGTGGGCTCCGATTCCATGTGTCTTGTGTTCTTGGCATGTGCTGGACATGAGGGACAGGAGCACTCCCTGCCTAAAATGAGGGCTGATGAACCCAAGGCCATTCTAGAAACTGGTATTCCAAGGGGGAAATGTTCTGGTATGCTCATGCCTGCTGGTTTTCCTCTGCTTCTCTTCTAGACCATCCTACTCTGCAAAGGGAATATGAAAGCCTTCTAACCTTGGAGGGTTTGCAAACCACAGTTTCCCAGTGCCTGCATAGGCTGGAGCTTCTGCAAGCAGGTGAGCCAGTCCCTGGTTCTGTAGTTGGGTATGAATTTGGCCAGCTGTGCTCAAACAGTAGTTCACCCTCTGTGTGCAGAACACTGTGGACCAACGTAATTTTTCTCCTTGGTTATCCTTGATGGTAACGTAGCATGTAAAATTCTCTGGTGGCAAACAAAGCTGTGGTATCTTTTTGCCACCCATCTGTGTTCGGGAGAGGCTTGAGACTTTGAACGGCTGCAATTCAGGAGAGCTGGTGAGGCAGCTGTTGAGAGATGGGGCAGACTGCATGCCATAGCTTAGGATGTCCTGATTGTGCCGTGTGTGAGGAGCTTACCCCGACTAATACGGTGTCATTAGTCATTCATTCCTAGCAACAGTAAGTAGACCACAAAGCCTACAAGTACAGATTTAACTTGTATATTTCTGCCTTCTGCCAATTCTTCTGCTCTGGCAGCTGTGGAGTGCCAGACGAGGCTGTGCCCAGGCTGCACTGAGGGCGTAGGAAGCTGCTCTCCAGCCTGTGTTCCTCCCAGGGGACAGACGTGTGACAGCGCAGGTGTGCTGGCTGTGCCTCTCCTTTGTTACTCCAGTTTCCAGGAACTGAGGGATCTGTTCGCTTTGAAGCTGCGAGTGTTGATGCTGCACCAAGAAATTGCCTTACAACAGGTGAGTCCTTAAAAGTGTCAGTGCTCCTGGAGAAGGGAAAGAAAAGGGCAATTGTAGGGCAGCAGCTGGCATATGGGCTCTTGAGGGGGGAACAGCAGCACAGCAAGCTCTCCCAGTGGTGCTTCTATTTTTATGCTTCGTGTTCAAGTACCATCAGTGCCTTGCTTACTTTATAGATGAATGGACTTAGTTTTTGGGGGTTTTTTGAAGTTTGCAGCAGAGGCCTTTAAATGCCTGAGCCTTTCCTGATAAGATTTTTGGAGTGGTATTTTTTTAGCTACTCTAGAAGAGTTTGGCAGTGGAGGATGTTATTGGTAACGCCTGAAGACCCTTTTCGGTGCCCCTTTACAGTCTGATTAGGGTGCCCACTCTGTCATTCTCTTCCTGCATGACTTCCAGCTAGTGAACTCCTCTGCTGTCGCTTCCCTTCCTTTTAAATATTCAAGCACTGTATTGCTTATCTTGATTTTACTCTTCTGAGACTGCCTGTAAGAACACAGTAGGAGGTCAGCCCCTCCACCAGCCTGAGCAGAGCGCTTGCTGCACAGGGATCATTTGTTCTTCTCAACCTACAGCAGCAAAGGGCAGAAGATCTGTGCAATCATACCTACTACTTTGACCTAACCTTTGCCATTGACCTGAGTGATAGAGGCTTTGGAAAAGCCATTTTTTGTAAGCCGGGGAAGATATTCATAACTGGTGGCGTTCCTCTCTCTGGCTGAAGATAGATTGCTGCCTGTCTTCAAATGGGACTTTAGTGCTATAATGCTGAATTATGGGTTGTGAGGTTTTTGATTTTTATTTGCCCAAAACGAAGTAGTGACCAAAACCTGCTGCCTGATGCTTCATCGACTGACTTACTTAGATACACGGGCAGAGGAAATTAAGTCTTTTGTGCTGGGTGAGCTCTGAGTATCTGAAGCAGCTCTCTGCAGAGTGTGCAATATAGGTGAAATTCTTGGGGCAGGTGAAGTGATTGGACTAGGTATGAGATACATACATACATCCCTTCCCAGGGTATTTATCTCTGGGCCAAGCCTGTCTGTTGCCTTTCCATGGAGGAATGCCAAGAATCATGGAAAGTCCTGGTAGCTCCTAGCCTGTCTTTGATGGTGAAGGCCTGTTCCCTCTGTTCTTATGCATCAGGAGTGGACCAAGCAGGTGGAAGAGAAGGGGCTTTCTTTTAGGAAGCGGAGCAGTGTAGCACTCCTTCATGTGCCAACTTCCCCTTAGGTGGCTTTCCTGTCTGCAGCTCTTGACTCTTCCCAGAGATTTAGCGACTGTGTCCTGTTTCCCTGTCCCTGGGCAGAGATTTATGGAGAACAGGAAGGGGAACCCCCTACAGATGTTCTGTCTGGGTCTTCCTTTGTTTCCACCACTGAAAAATGCTTTGAGGGAGGTGAATGCTATGTGCAGTTCATTGTCCGCTCTTCTCCAGGGAAGGCAGCGTGTACAGTATGCTGTGTGGGTTTTTAATATGCAGACTGCTCAGACTTCACAAGCTGATGCCAGCTGGGGGGGGAAAGAATCCCAGGCAAAATGTCTTTCTGAGCATTAATTCAAGAGTGGGGCACTAAAGGCTGACTTTTGTCCTTTGATTGGAAGTTCACCTGTGCTTGAGTTGTCAGTCACAGTCATAATGCCAGAGCTTTGTGCTGTTAATTACGCTGTGACAGGCCGGTGGGCTGTTTGACAGCACGGAGAGGTCACAAGCTAGACTTAACAAACCAGAGGCCAGGTCAGGGGATGTTGGGCAGCTTTAGCATCCCCTGTAGCCTGTGCTGCTGGGGGGGCGTGCAGGTTCATTCTGTTTGGACTGGAGTTGGCTGCTTGCCCGTCTGTCTTGGATTAATGTGGCCCAACTGGGATCTGACAGGAGCAGTCGTGAGTGAAGGGTTGAACTTACCATTGGGTGAGTAAGCGCTTCACTGTGTGGCTGCAGAGCTCCTGAGTCAACATCAGCTTCTCACAGGATGCTGATCTCATCCCAGCACTGAGCCATCTCTGCAGCAGAGGAAAAGCACCACCGTTTGTCCTGCTGCTTTAGGATCGCCGGGTGGCTGCTGGTGTACTTCATGAGCAGAGGATGAACAACTCTGCCTTTGTTAAATATTACAAAAGAAAGTATCTATCTGTCATTTAGCATGTTATTAGTCATACTGCTGTGGTTGGATTTCACTTGTTATTCAGCCGCTTCACTTTATGGAATTGTAAAAGTGCACGCTGGCTCTGGTGACATGTCTCCTTTTGTTCCTTCCCAGATCACGATGGCAGAACTCCTGCCTGTCCTGGAGTCCAGGCTCTACCCGGAGGCCTCTGCTGCTCAGCTGTATCGGGCGATTTACACGCAGCTCTGTGAAGGAGGCAAGAGATTCCCTGTGCTGGTGAGAGATGAGCTGGCAGACTGATCCGGTGGGAACCTCCTACTAGCCACACGCATAACTGGAGACAGTTTTAAGCAATAAATTTTTCCTGTTAACTTTTTTACTCTGCTTTTTTGTCCAGCTAAATTTCAGGGGAGGGAGATTGTTTTGGTGTTTTTTTGTTTGTGTTTTTTTTAATATTACTTCTATGACCTGCTAACCCTGAGGTTTTGTGAAGCCCCTTTAGGGCTTCATAGACATTGTTTTGTCACTTTTCTTCCAAGGTGTATCTCTCTGGCTAGCTCTAGATTCTTGCCCCCCCCAGTTGTGACACCAGGCTCTTATATACAGACAGTAGAATTATTTTTGCTATGTCATCTCGTGATTGTGCCCGAGGCAGCGGCCTGAGAAGGATTGGGCTACCTGCGCTTGGGAGATGTCAGGGAATCCAGCTGCAGCAGGAGGGAGCTGATAGAGGAGCCCGGTAGATGGCACTCGGTCCTTTGCGTTACTGCTGAACCTCTGCCGGTAGCTGCTGGAGGAGCAGCCGCCTTCCAGAGGGACTACTGCGATGTCCTGCCTGGCTACGGAAAACACACTCTGTGGCAATCCTGACCTCGTCACCATGGGAAAAATTCCAGCTTCGGTTCCTCCTGCATCTTAGTTTTTTTGCTTGTAATCCCCAAATCCCCAGCTTTTCTATGTGACAAAGCAAAGCTTGAGTCATGTGGCATACCTCTGCTTGTGAGCGCTCTGAAGTCCATTTGGGGAAGGGCCACTGTGTACCAGTGCTTATTACAGTTTGACTGGCACTATATCTCTTAGCTGGACTAGGACTGTTTGCTCAGGGGGATTTAGCTCTTGGGCTTTAATTTTTCCTTCTGGTGTTTTTTTTTTGTTTGTTTTTTAAGGCCGGAGTTAGTTGTCTGTCTCTTCTGAATGCTTGGCCCTTTCTGACATGCAGAATCCACCGAAAATCATCCAAATGTTAGATGAAAACCAACATCTCTTACTTTCAATTTCTTTTTATTGCATTGCGTTCAGTTTTTTATAGATGGTGTTTGATTTCCCATGGAGTGAAGGGGTTTGTTACCTTCTTCCCCACTGCAGTGTGCAGAAGAGTCCTGTGTGGTTTATGTCTGCGTTGTCTACAGGGGAAACCATGCTGTGGTCAACAGCACTTGAGGATTGCAAGGTATTGATTAGAGGCTGCAGCCGCTGCCTCCTAAATTAATGTGGTCATATGCCATGGGCATTAACATCTGCATGTTTGAATTCTAGAGATTACATTTGGTATTGTTAATTATCGTGCTCTTATCCATAACTTGTGTCTGTAAGCGCTGCATGAGTCATGGAGCATCTGCTTTTTGGCGCAGAGCAGTCTAGTGTAAATTGACAGTAACTTCACTGCCACAGCGAGGACTGCATAGGTGTGAAAGGACTGTGAAAAAGAGACTGAGCCCACAAAAATCGGGTTGTTAAAAGGCAAACTGGCACGGTAGGAGGGGTGCAGAAGGGGAGCGCAGCTCACAGCAGATTGACTGGCAGGTAGCTGGATTATTTTGTGCCTCTGGGTGCAGTGTGGTTTTATTACTCTTCCTACACCATGTGAGAGACGTTTTATAATTTTCATAAATGTGTAAGACTTTAAATCATGTGAATGAGTCACTTTTTCAAATGAGTCTTGTACTATGGCAGAGGTAAAGATCCAATAGCAACTCAATTCAGTGGTTGGGGGGTCTTTTTCACTATAAAAATGTGCCAATGTTATAGAAAGAAGTTATGCTGGTACAGCAAATTGAGATGAGGAGAAAAGAAAGACAAAAGGTAGTTTTGGTGATGCCAGGGGATGGTATTACAAAAACATAGGAAAGGAGCAGTATTTTTGGAAAGTGATAGATGATACCAATGTTTTGTAGACATGAACTGAGGAACAGAGACAAAGCACGGTGAGGGTCAGGGAGGATTAGCAGCTCTTATTCAGGCTTTGTCCTCTACAGTAGAGTCTCAAAAGGCTTTTGTTTTTTCACTACTGAATGATGTGAAGCTGGATCCCTGGGAGGAGACAAGCCTTTTTATTTTTTTTCTTTTCTTTCCAGAATCTGAGGTTTTAAGCATTTCCAACCACTCTGGTTTGTCTTTTCTACCAGCTTCCTTCTTTCCTTCCCCTCTGCATCTTCTCTACTTACTGGTTTTGCTTCTGCAAATATGATTGACCACTGGGAAGACATAGTGAACACTGCAGTCAGTAGACCCTCTTGTAGTATTCCACATGCACTAGTTGTCATTTGTTACTTCCGGATGTTCATCGTGTTGAACATCGTGTTTATCCTGGAGACGTTATCAGCTATGCCACCAAGTGCTTGCTACATCTCCTTCCTTGGGAGATGCAGCACGTAGAGACTAAACAGGGTGGCTTTAGGCATATTCTCCATCTAAACCAGAAATAATTTGAGTCTTTCTTGGTAAAAAAAAAAAAAAAAAAAAAAAAAAAAAAAAAAAAAGATGGCAAATCTCAAGAGTGGTGTGGAGGAATGTTCTGCCTCTTCCAACCGGTTTGAGGGGGTCTAAGAGCAGAGTGTGAGCAGGGATGGAGCACGACTACCTGTGACCTGCTGAAATGATTGCATATATGGCACGAGTCACAGGGTCCCGCCCCAGGGCCAAGGGCAGGAAGGACCCCCCAGCCGCCCAGGCCAGGAGCACAGGTTACAGTTTGGAGAGGCAAAACCAGATGAACTGTATGAGGGATAAGGGAATTTCATCAACGAGCTGTTTAAGATGGTAAGTGGTGAACTGGGGGGAAAAAAATCCCAGCTCTCTCTGTAGATGACAAATTTGCTGTCGGTGTTGTTCTTCAAATGAGCTTTCCGTGAGCTCCAGAGAGCAGGTTGCTTAATTAAAACACTGTGTAATCAAGTCTGAAGCGCTGACACCTGACTCAGCAACTTGTCGGGCAGTGTGCAGTCGTGTCTGTTGAGGGTTTCTGGAAAGAGCAACGGTGCTGTAAAATGCTGAGACGGAAAGCTTGTATTTGTAGTAGAAGTACTGGGGGGAGCTATGTCCTCCACACACAGCCTTTATTTCTTTTTTTTTTTTTTTTTTTTTTTTTCTTTCTTCACTCAAATCAATCTCTCAAATCAATCTCTCCTGAGTTACAGAATTCAGTGTGAGCTTGGGATTTGCAGCTTGAAGCTTTGCAGAGAAATTTTGTCGGCTTCCGATAAATCTGAAAGTGACGTTGGGTTACATGTGGGTGCAAACCACGCTGAGGATGCTGAACGCGGGTAAGGCAGGACGCATAGCTCTCCTCCAGACTGTCCCAGGGTGTCGAATTCTCAGTATACTGTAAGCAGTGAGTTGGAAATGCTTTAATAGCCTTGTGAAAGTCAGGAGAAGGGGTCAACATGGATTTCTTTTTTGCAGGCAGGCAGCCAGTTCGTGGCTGGGCATCTCTAGTCCTGAGTCCTATCACTAGGCGGGGTCCCTGAAAGGCTGTAGCAGATGATGGATCTGACACCAGCGGCTCTTCACTATTTATCTGTAAAATGGGGATTGATATTATTTCACTTGCTCACTAGCTTGGTTTTGACACACCTATGCTCTCTGGAGCAAGGCCTCTTGTTGTTCTGTGGGGTTTTTTTTTTACGCATATACACTGGGACTGGTGCAGTTAACATCCGATTTCACTGGAAACTTCCTAGTCCTTCTTCACTTCCATTAAAAACAACTTCACAAAACAAAAACCCTAATCATGACTCAGTCAGACATGAAAACAATTCATCAAATAGGTATTAAAATTTCTATTATCCACTATGCAGATCGAATACTATTTTTGTAACATCAAAACCACCATCCAGAAGAAAAGATCTATCATCTTGTTTTTAATTTGTGAAGAAGGGCTTTAGCATTGTAATTGAGAAAAATCTATTGCTTGTTAATTAATCTGAGCCCAGTTAGAAAGAAGAGGGCAAGAAGCAGCGTGTGTGTATGCCGGGGTATAAAGAGCTGGTAATGGGGGGGGGGGGGAATTAAAAGCGAGTTTTGAACTGTAATTTCAGAAGGCGAGAAATTACAGCAGTGGGCTCTTTAGGCACGTAAACGGAGATGTCTGACTTATTTTTAGACAGAACAAGAAAGATAATCAGTGGACCTGGAGTTTGGATAGGAAAAAGTAAATAGAAGCAAGCTCCGAGTCAGTGGAGGAGCCTGACCCTGGAGAAGAGCCTGTCTGAAATCTTCCCTCCTGGTTTCCGAGAACAGAAGCTCCCACTTTTGCTAACGCCTGCGGGTTAGGCTTTTTTTTCAGCCCTTGCGTGTGATGGTGGGAAACAATTTATTAGTCTCATTTTGTCTCCCGTTTAAGAAGAAGAAAATGAGGGAGGCTTAATGCGCACGTTCAGGTCAATAAGGCTTCAACGTGGGGTTGCTTTATGCACCACAGATGAAGTTGCCTTGTAAATTATGTTGCGCTGCTCCTCTGTAGCACCTCATCGTCCTTTTCCCTCTATTAAAGCTACTGCACCGCGTCTGTCAATGCAGCTGGAACAGCCTTGTAGCTTTGCAATTTGGAAAAGTGCATTATCTGAGGATCTCACCCTTTGGGGTTGGTTTGTGTTTGTGTTTTTTTTCCCTGCTTCACGGTCAAAGTTTCAGCATATACAACACTCTTCTCTTTTGAGATGAAGTCTCTTAAAGTCAATTTTGCTTTTGAAATTGTTGGGCAGCTCAGTGCAAGGCGACGGGCGTCTGCAGTTCTCACTGCCTTCAGGAGGAATTGGGTATTTGATACCAACCAGCCACAAGAACAAGCGCACAAGATTGATAATTAAAGGAAAAAAAGAAAATCCAACAACCCCAGACACAAAAGAACTACCTTTAAAAAATGAATGAAACCATAAATATTCTACAGTGCTTTAATTACGACCGTGTGCTGGCTGCGTAATGGGACAGAATTCCAATTACGGGATGCGGGGATGAATCAGGCATAGTAATTTTTTTATATTTTAACAAGTTTGGGCTCCATACAAATTTAAACATAACCATGTGTTTCTGTGAGCCTGGAAGGCTCACTTTTAGCGTCGTTAGGAAATTTGGGGAGTTCGGCAAAAATCCTTGCAATTATTATCAATCTTAACTACCCAGTTTTGGCTGGGAATAAATGGTGTTTGTCAGGACCCATCACTGCGCTCTTCTGGAGTCTTCTCCGTGAGGGTGACAAAGCTCTCGGCAGTGATCGTGCTGTCCTTGCAAAAGCAAACCCGCCGGATTTAATGGAGTTGTTTGAATGAACAAACCATTAATGATTCAAATCTTATATGACTACATCTCCCTTCCCGCTAGCAGTGCGAGCAACGCGGTCTCCGTTTACAGAGAGTAATTCAGAGTTTTGCTTATGACAATGCAAATGGCATTATGGTGTGTCTGTTTGGTTTGGTTTTATTTAAAAAAAAAAAGCTATATTTTACTGTAATTACTGCTTATTCTAATGTACGAGGTGTACTTCTTTTCTGTGAGCCTTAAAACTAGTACGGATGCCCTACGGAGTCAGCCGAAGCTCTGCTGTCACCTCCTCTTGCTCTCCGGGCAGCACCTGCCCAAGGTTGGCCCCACGTGAGCCTCCTGAGCATCTTCTTCAGGGGCAGAAGACATCAACAAAGTTGCTGGGGATCAGCTTTTCTCCTAGTTAGCAGGGTTTTTTTTCCTGGTTCTGCCTCGCACCTCGTTCTCAATATTGTTTGTGGGGGGTATCCGCTGTGGTCTAATGCGGGATCATCAGCTGGTGGGTGACAGGAGAGGAGCAGCAGAAGGTGCGAAGGGAGGTTTGTACGTGCTCAGCCTGCAACAGTGTTGTACGGCACTGGGAAGGAACGTAGCTCCTGCCGGGCGGATGATATAATAATTCTTTTCCATCTGCTCCTATCTATATTTGAATCCACAGGAAAGCCTCCCTCTCATAAGAGGCATGAATCTCTAATTTCAAAAGTTGTCCCTGGTTCGGAAGTTCCTCTGGCAGGCTGGCGCTGGCTTCCCTGCCTGTGCTGAGCAGTCGGCACTGGGAGATGCTCCAGTGGGGCTCACCACGCAGCATAATGACACGGACCCAAAATAGCAGGGCGATGTCACCTAGCAACTTGTCACCGGTGCAGAAGTCTTTGTTGGAGTGGATCAAGGTGACACTTTGCTGCTATTTTCAGACCCACGCTTCCTGATGGCTGTTGCCGCTTTATTCCCCTGCTTTATTTATTTACTTTTTTCCCCCCCTTTTGCTGAATCATAGACCTGGAAAATACTTCTTAGGTCACCAGAATCCAAGATTGTGCCTCCTGATTTGTTTTGCTGCCTGTTTTCCAGTTTTACATGGCACGCAGCAACTTAAAATGGACTCTGAGAGACCTCCTGTGCTTCCTTGATGAAGCTTTCCTGCTGCGGGAGGAGTTGCTTCCCTGTTCTTTACCTTCAAATTAATGGAGCTGCTCAAAACTTAACACTGTCTCTGCCGGGGTTGTTTCCACGGCCGGGTGCAGCCACGGTGCCGTGGTGAGCGCTGAACGGCTGTGCAGGTGTCACCGTTTCCTCTCCCTCCGAGTTTGCAGCCTCGTAGCACTTAAGAGCTGCCTCTCTATATTCAGGTGGCTTTTGTCAGGCTGTGGAATGGGTATATTTAATGGCCACATTAAAACTGTTGGAGTTGCAGTCGAGAGCTCGGAAAAAGCCGCAGTCTCGGGTTGCGGCTGCGATTTGGACCATCTGCGGCAATGGGCCACAGGGTGGTTGATGCCATATTCACCTGCTCTGCTTTCACCGCAACTCTTCGTTGCAGTCAAAATTTGTTCATCGCAGGGGGGAATAGTTGTGTGATAAATACTTCTTTGGTATTTCTTGCCCTAGTCTTAATCTAGTGTGTGGCTCTCGTGTGAACTGCACCATATCAGCCAAATAAAGGCAGAATTATTCATTTTTCTCACAGAGGCACAGGAAGAAAAAAAGCCATGTGGAGATGTCTTAGTTCTTACAAACTACTGGGGGTTTTATTTTTTTACAGCTGCTCTGTGTGATAAGTCAATGCGTGTGGTCTGTTGGTATTTAGTTTTAAGAGTGAGGGTCACTTGTTCAGAGCACGCTTCTTGTGGACTTCAGGGCTGCCAGTCGCTGGATTTCTGCAGCTCAGACCTCAGGATACGGAGCTGCGTGTCCCGAAAATGAGAAAGGAGGTGGGCACGTGTAACTATTATTTCTTTGACTGGTGCAGGGATATATGTGAATTGTATAACAGAGATTATCTTTGATTATCTTTGCCCGAAGGTGTTATTTGCCCTAAGATATGTTGTTTTCTATTCTTGTTTCCAGGCCTATTACCTTCTAGTTTCTGGGGAGAAAAAAAAAAAAAAGGTGTAATTCTTTCATCTACAAAGCCTTTCTTCTACAGCATCACATGAGCTCCAGGATGTAGGCGTAGGGCAACTGGAGCACGGCAGGACCCGTACGGAGCAGCTAGCGCGTGCTGAGGTGATGGGCTATGTGTGGTGAAGCCGTAAGCAGAGCAAGCGGGTTGTGGGTGTCTCTGCATCCTGGCGGTCTTTATTTTAGCATTTCCGTGTGGTCTCCAAATTCTTTCGGATCTCTGGTTACCCACATAATTATGACCGCCACTGTAAAACTCCTTCCTCCTGCCCGAGCACTGGGTGCTGAGTGCCAGAGGACACCAGATCACCTCCGCGCCTTGCTCCTCTGGAGCTTCCCTGGTGGTGGCCAGCGGCAGATTTGGCTCTGAGCTTTCTCATTTCATAAATGGAGTAATTAATCTGTTTTAGAGGGATCTTGGGTTCCTCGTCCTTTCTCCCTTCAACTCTGTTTCCCTCCTAGGAATCTGGATTTCTTGCTCAAAACACAAGCTTTCCATAGCCCACCAAAGCCATTAACCCTCTCTGCTCTTTTTCCTCTTCCTCTTAAACAGAAATTCCTGTTTCCAGGTTTTTTCTTTCCTTCCCGCAGTTCTTTGCTACAGTCCTGAGAGCGGGATTCCGGAGCCTTTCTGCTATCCGAGGGCACCACAGCCCGACTCGGGACAGCATCCCGGCTGCTGGGAAAACTCCCACTGCCCCATCCATCACCCGGATGGGTCGGCACAATCCTTGGGGGGGTGGAGGGGTGTGAGTGTGTGTGTGTAGGGGGGTGTCATCCATCTCTGCTCCTGCAACATGACTCATCCAGTCCCAGCTGCGCTTTTCTCTCCTCCTGTGGGAAGAGGGAGGAGGACGCACGCGAGTCTCTATTTCTGCTAGGAAAATTACAACCTTAACGTTAGACACTGGAGAAGGAGCGTGGAGGGAAGGAGCTGCGCGTCCAGGCGGAGGAGCCCATCACCCCCATCCAGGCGGGGAAATTCAGTGCCCCCCCCCCCCCCCCAAAAACGTGCTCACACCATGCAGCCCAACCTGAAGCCTCTTCTTCTCGCCCTTAGCGTGCTTGTGGGTTCTATAGAAACCCACTGCAAAATCAGTGAGTCGCCCAAATTTGGCTTTTTTGAATGGAGAAGGGCAAGTTTGTCCCACTGCTTCCTACATGGGAGTACGAGAAGTTTCCTGGACGTGACTCCATCCCAAACCTGGAGCTCTGTGCAGGGCTGTCCTGGTCCTGCCGAGGTCCAGTGTGGCTCCGTGGTGTGCTGCCTTCCCACCTCTGCTGTCTGATGGTTCAGTAAAGAACAAATTTCTTTTAAACCACCTCTGGAGATTCAGAGGATCCTCGGTCAGACACACAGGCAGCGCTGCCCGTTGCTTCTTTGGAAACACTGTGGGGCGAGCTGTGTCTCGGTGGATATATGGATATATGCATGTATGTGCATATGTGTACATGTAAATGTTTTATTCCTGTATAATGTGGAGCAGCTCTTAACACAGCAGCAGGCGCAGCGGTTTGTACTGGTGTGGGAGACGCATGGGGTTGCTACAGCGGGATCACGGCGGTGTTGCCAAGTCAAATATTCAAATTCGTCACAGATCAGAACTTGAGATGTATTAAAACGTCGTGTTTTCCTAACCGCTTGCAACTTGTTTTTGTCACCTCCTGCTTTTCCAAGGCCAGTCACTGCTCTTCAGCACCACTTCAAAACCGTGTACAGCTCAGGCCACTACCGCTGTCGTGTTTCGATGGAAGCTGAGAGTCCTTCCCCACCCCCGTGAGTGGAGGCGTGGGGGCGCTGCGGGGGGAGGGTGGGGGGGGTAGGACCAGCTAGGGCAGGCTGAGTTGGCAGCAGCATCCTCTCGGGGGGCTAGAGCTGTATTTAGGGGTGTCATCACATCACCCGTTTCTTAAGAAGCGGTTTGGGAAGTGGCCCATCGCCAAGCTTGTCACTGGGGTGTTTTCTTCCAGACCACCTCTCCGCCGCAGCAGCAGAACTATTGTAGCTGGAATTTTCTCCCAGGGTTCAGCTCGGGGAGAAGTGCAAAAGATTTTAAGCCTGAAGAGTTTCAAGTTTGACGATGCTTCCCGAAACTGCAGAGGGAGCCTGTAAGGGGCAGAATCAGCCTTCAGCAGGTTCAAAGGGCATCGAGTGGGGGGGTTGTGCTGCTCTTCTTCCCTCTAACGAGCCAGCAGGAGAATAAATAACAAAACTTTGCAGTTTGCAGAGCACCGTGTGTTGCACATCTGCCTCCTCTGTCCTTATTTTCCCAGCGCTGTTTATTTGCGCAGCCCCAGCCTCTGTGCTCGGGTCCCCGCTGCCCTGGGGGGGACAGGAGCACAAAAGCCTCCTGGAAATTCGGGAATTCATCTGGTACCTGACCAGCTTCTGCTTTTGTTATTGACGGATGTTATTTAAGAAAGTAGAGGCAAAGAGAGACCCCAGGGCTCTCGTGGCCCCAGCCACCTCCCTTTCCGTGCTAACAGGTCTCGCACAGCTTTCCAGACTGAGCCTGGAGAGGGGCAAAGGCTGATTCAAACCAGCTTTATCCTCCACTGGTGTGGGATGATTTCCCCAGGGGATGGTGTAGGCAAGAGCAGTGCCCACAAAAAAAAAAAAAAAAAAAAGAGGGATAGCATGTCCTATGTCCAGACTAATGCCCAAACCTCTCCCTTCCCAAGCCAGTCCCAGCAGCTCCTCTGCTTCTCCATCATCTCACCTTCCTGCAGAGCCGCCCTCGTGCTGTACAGCTCCGTTCTCGCCACAATGTGGATTTTCTCCCTTATTTTTGGCTTCCTCCCAGTTGATGCTGAAACGCAGCTGGGCCCCATCAGCTTGGGGGAGGCTCTGACCTGGGAAAGGCTCCAGGTCTCCTACGTTTGCTGCGATAGCTCATTCCTTTCCTCTCTCCTTCAGGAAAACCAATTAAAAAAAAAAAAAACAAAAAAAAAACCCAAAAAACCAAAACGACAACAACAGTGCAGGAGAAGCGAGTGGAGATGGGAACGGTTCGTGTCAGCTGTGGTCTCGGTGCCCACAAAAATAAGTCTCTGCTGGCGGTCAGAGCTGGGCAGGAGGTTTTTGTGCTCAACCCTCTCCGGGCTGTTTGTATCTCCATCCCTGCCCGGGAGCCCCGGGTGGCATCGCCAGGCTCTGCTGCACTTTGCCACGGGCTGCAGCTGCTGTTGCAAGTGTGTGATCCTGTGCTGGAGCAGGCTGCGGTGCCAACATCCCCTACCTGTGCCTTATATTGCTGTTTAAAAATAATTAACCTTGATATTCAAGATTTGGACACAGCAGGGAGCGCTGTACACGAGGGGCCGTGGCGGGTACGGCGCTGGTTCCAGCCCCTTTCCTTCCTGGTCCCCTGGCTGGTCACCCCACATCCCTCCCAGTGCCACCCCCAGCAGCGTCCCACCACCCCGGCGAGTCTCAGCCTTCTCCGGTCCAACCAACATCCCCAGTCCACAGGCTCCCATTAAGCCCTGTGCCAGGGGACAAAGCTGGCAGAGGGTGACACGGGGAGAAGGCGATGGCATTGGCACTGTGGAGGAGGCTGCCCGTTCCCTCGGGATGTCGCTGCCCGTGGGGCTGCCTGAAGTGGGCTCTGCAGCAGCGTGGCCCGAGGGGTGCCGGGGGGGGGGACAGGCAGCTCCCATGCCCCAGCGCTGCCCGGCCGGCGACCGGGCTGGCGAAAGCAGATGCAAACTGTGAAAACACATCCCAGGAGCGATCCCAGCTGGGCTGCAGGCAGCTGCCCGCCCAGAGCGCGAAACAGTTAACAGGCAGCGAGGCCGAGCCGGTCCTCCCACCGGCATGAGCTCACCGCAGCCACCGCCAATCCTCGCTCCAATCCTCGCCCCGTCTGGCAGCAAAAGAGCCGGGAGCCAAAGCTGGGAGCGAGAGCAGCGGCAGCGAGATCCCGGCCCGTCTGCGCCGAGGCACCCCGAGCCGCCGGACAAAGCCGACCATGTAGGATCCGGGCTCTTCCCACCATCACCGGCACAGCAGCGGGACAGTGACCTGCGTCCAACCCGCCTGCGCTTTGCGCTGGTTGTTCGTTGGATTTCTCGCCAACATGATGGGCTGCAAGTCCAACTCACTCACTTGCCTGCAGGGAGGAAAACCAGGGCTGCCGCTAGCCACGGCCACCGACTCCACCGCTACGCTCAACAAGCTGGCCCTGGCCACGGGTGGGACTGAGAAATCCTGGTACCGCTGCATCTTCCCCTTCGGCATCGTCTCCGTGGTCATCGGCGTAGCAGCGACGTGCATCACCTTCACCATCAATGGCCCACAAATGGACATCGCTAAGGTGGTCTCGGTGGCCACCTTGATCTTCGGGCTGGGCCTGCTGGTGGCCGCTTACGTGTGCTGGCGGGCCAAGCGGGAGAGGCAGCGGAAGAGGCAGCGCCAGGAGCCCGTCCCCTTAGAGCAGGGAGCCCTATGACCCGGGCTGGGGACAGAGGCTCAGCTCCATCCGGAGCCCCCTGCTTACGCACCCCTCTGCCCGGCGCCCCACGGTCAGGGGGTGACAGCACCGGCTTTGTCGCACCCGAGGAAGGTCCGGACCCTGCCTGAGGTCAGCTTGTCGTCATTGTTCCCCCCCCGCTGAACCACACCGCCCCCAGCGCCCGGCCATCGCCGCTCCCCCCACGGGCTGTGGGGGCAGCCCCGGGCCACACGGGGGGCTCCATCCCACCCGCCTGCCCGGGACCAGCATGGAAGGAGCCCGGAGAGTGGCCCAAGGAGCACGTCACCGTGCGCAGTCCCGCTGCCCGTCCCCACCGCGTACCACCCCGCAGCTGGTGCTCAGTGCCGGGGGACGCCGAGACAGCCCGGCAACGCCAGCTCGGAAGAAACCAGTGTCACTTCTGTCCTCTCGTGGTTTTTCCCTGTTGCGAGAGGACTTTCGCGGCTCGGGACAAAAGGAGTTTTCAAACAAACTCGCTGGGTGCGGAGAGATGCGGTGCGGGGGCGCAGGCAGGGCAGGAGGCAGCCAACGCGCCGGTGCGGCTGGCTTGGCACGAGAGCCCCTGGGGACAGCACGGGTGACAAGGGGAGGTCGGGAGCTGCGGGCAGCGAGGGGGTGGCGGACCTCGGCACCGCAGGGAGTGGAAGCGGGGCTCAGGCTGGGTGACCCCGCGGGCGGCAGCCGTTGGGGGTCCGTCGCTGGCGGCGTGGCGTGGCGTGGCATGACAAGCAGAGGAGGAAAGCAGGCTCTTTCCGTCAGCGTGTGGGCGAGCCAGCCTGATGGTGTCCCAGGGGACAGGTCCCCGCTGCCGGGGGGGGTGTCCGTCTGCCTGGCATACCCAGGGCGAAGGGGCTCCCGCTGTGAGCTGGCAGCGGCGTCCCCCAGCTGTGGGAACCTGAGAGCAATTCTGCGGCTGGAGAAGGAGCTGGAGTTGCATTAAAAAGGAGCAAATACATTTTTACCTTTTTTTTTTTTTTTTTGGAAACCAAGTGCCTGCTCCCGTTCTTTGAATTTAGCTTTGAGCGCTTTCCCCTAAAAAATAAGCGAGAGATGTTGGCATGGGGGTGGGGGGGGTGGAAGAATTCCTCTCCGGAGGCTCTCGGAGCGGCACCTCTGCTGCGGGACTGCTCCCCTTCCCCGGGGCCGGCCCCGCACCCGGAGGGGCCTCCCGAAACCGGCTCTGGGCTCCTGCGCGACAGGCGGCCGTGCCAAGAGCTACAGCGAGCAGCCACGCTCCCGGCGGCGCGGCAGCTGGAGGCTCTCCGTGCGCAGCAGAGGAAAGCGAGCGAGGCCAAAAACGCCGCGCGCGGCAGCAAAGCCGAGCTCGTACCGAGCGCGCGGGAGCTGGGAGCCCGGCACCCTCCCGAGCGTGCCACGCCACGTTGCCACCCTCTGCCCCGACACTTCTGCCCTCGTAATTAAATTCTCCGTCAGCCAGGATTAGTAAGCCCCGGGAACTGCCGCTCGCCACAGCGCGCGTGGCCTGGAGCCACCCTGCCCGGGATACTGGGATACTGGGACTTGGGGGTCCCGATCCTACAAAGTCTGGTTCAAATGTTCACGGAGTTTGGGAGGTTCGGAGACACTTCCAGCCCCAGCTCTGACCGAAGTTTTGCTTCCAGTGAGGAGAGGGCGGATGAGTTTAGCGGGGGATGAGTTTAGCGGGTGTCGAGCCCGGGGCTGTTCTTCGGAAGCCTGATCGTTGCTTCGGG
Organism: Vanellus vanellus; assembly: GCF_965231255.1. Taxonomy (NCBI): domain Eukaryota; kingdom Metazoa; phylum Chordata; class Aves; order Charadriiformes; family Charadriidae; genus Vanellus; species Vanellus vanellus. The sequence goes on from NC_138919.1 coordinate 1,167,616, forward strand.
GCAGGTTGTGTATCTAAAGTTCATGGTTTCAGCCCATCTTGGGGTAAGCAAAGCAGTGGTTTCCAACCATGGTGGGGCTCAGCAGCACGCGTGGTGGGGGATGCTCAGCAAGGCACTCGCCTACTGAGAGTTTGAGGGGCTGCCTTATTTTTATTATTATTTTTATTACTATTACTATTATTATTATTATTATTATTATTATTATTATTATTATTACATCTGATTTTTCATTTCCTTCTTCTTGCTACGAGTATTTCAGCGAACAGTTTTGTGGCTGCCTGCAAATTCCTCTGCTCTCACCTCGCTTGTCACCACCGCCCCTAATCCTGCCCAAATTCGTCTCCCTTTAACAGCGCTCAGCCCCCATCGCCGTGCACTGCGAAGCAAGCCCCGTCTGCACGGGGTGCGGGGACAGGTTGCTCGAGCGCGCCCAAGGAAAGCCTTGCCAGCCAGCCCAAATTCGCTGGCGTCGGGCCCCGTTCTATCACACTCTTTTTTTGATCTTGAAATCCGGTTCCCCGGTGCCGAACTGCCTCTCTCCTTCTGCTCCCGAAAAGTGTGCTCCGGGTGGCTCTCGGTAGGGCAGCACTTACCCAACGAGGTGAATCCCATCCTGGAGAGAACCCAGATGAACCGGAGTTGCCATCCAACCCAGTCTTGGGCTAAAAAGCCCTATGGAGACTGATATTTTGTTTTGTTTCAGTTAAAACCTTTATTGGATTTGATTTCTGTAGTAAGACACACACACACACAAAATCCCTCCTGCTGTCTGCAATGGTTTTATTTTTGTGGATGGACTCTGGCGAGTTCCCCCGCGGGACTGTGGCTGCTGCACGCACTGGTTGAAGGGCAAGTCCTGGAGAAATTCATCTCCTTAAAGAGCACGGAGTTATTTTTTTGGCTGTAGGAATAGATGCCCGGGAAAGTTACGCTTTGTTCAGCAAAGGAACTGGAAGGAAGAAGATAAAAGGACCCACCCACATTGTCAGTCCTCACTCACAGAGCACCCGGGGGTCCAAAATTTGCCACCCTGCTGGCACCACCCTGTGTTGCTCTTCTTCAGGCAGCATGCAGGAGGGAGCTGACGGCTCTTCGTTTACTGGCAGACAACACCACCATCTCACTCTCCTCCCCGCTGGTGGCATTGCAGATGTGTGGGAGCTTCCTGGCCATGGCCGTTCCCTTCCCTGTGCAAGCTGGGGAGGCTCTGGAGGGCATCCCACCCGGGCATCCCACCTGAGCATCCCACCCATACATCCCACCTGGGTATCCCACCCAGGCATCCCATATGAGCATCCAACCTAAGCATCCCATCCAGGCATCCCACATGAGCATCCAACCCATATATCCCACCCGGGCATCCCACCCAGGCATCCCACCTGAGCATCCCACACATATATCCCACCCGGGCATCCCAACCATACATCCCACCTGAGCATCCCACCCGAGCATCCCACCCATATATCCCACCTGGGCATCCCACTTATACATCCCACCTGGGCATTCCACCCAGGCATCCCACTTGAGCATCCCACTGGAGCATCCTGCCCGTACATCCCACCCGGGCACCCCGGGATGATGTTTCGTGGGGTGTGGTGCCCAAAGTCACCCTCTGCTCCGGGTGCCTCAGCCCTGGGTGCTCAGGGCAGAGCGGAAGGCCAGCTCTCCCACCTGCGTGCCGCTGCCGGGGGACGGTGGCCATGTTGCCCAAACCCAGCGGCCGAGGAGTCGGTGCAGGAGCCTTCGGCGCGCAGCTGCCGCATCCGTCTGTCCCTGGGAGCGGGGGAAGTGCTCTGGGAAGGCAGCGCCGCATCTGTCTTATTGCAACGTGGGGCTGAGAGACACTCTTTACCTTTTCTATGTGAACAGAATCAAAAATCAATAAAAGCTCACTCGAACACCGGTCCGTGTCTGCTTTGCTCCCCACCCCTGCGGGCACCCTGCCGCCCCCAGGCAGCGCTGCTTGCTGGAGACTTGCCCCCTGGCAGAGACACCTCCCCCTCCTCCCCTGGCAGGCGTTATTTGGGGAGGAAAGACGGTTCCAGGGCTGTGGCAAGACTCCTGCTTCCCAAAGTCATCCCTCAATACAACCCGCCCCTCGCATCGCGCCAACACCCCCCCCCACCAGAGGCTGCTCTTCCAGTGTAATGGGAATATTCCCTCATTCTAAGGACCCTAAACTCGCCTCCAGTCACAGCCTCCCCAGGGCTTTCTCCGTAACAACAATTCATCCGCGTTAATGTATTCAGCTTTTCTGACAGCGACGTGCCCTGTTTCTGCCAGATCCACCCAGACCCCCTTTCAACGCTAAAAAGGCCTAAAAAGGCAAAGGGCGGGTTTTGTTGTCTGAAAGTGAAGGGTTAAAAAACCGTTCCTACCAGGCTGGGAACACTTACAAAGGGGAAACAAAAATTAAAATACGCATCCTTAAAATAAACCTGACATTAATTTCCTATCTTAGCTGACACGTGGGTCGGCGCCTGCTGCCTGGGTTCGGCTCCACAGGCTGGAGGTGGAACCCCTCCGGGGCTCGACCAGGCTCGGGGCTCCCCCAGGTACGCGGTCTCCAGTCCTCAACTGGGACGGTGGGAATTCCTATTTCCCAGGCTTCAGGCTGGGACCAGAGGCACGCACACACACCACGGGGCGGGGATGCGCCGTGTCCCCGCTGCCGGCGGTGCTGCGGCTCTCCCGGCGAGCGGAAGTGCCGCGGAGCCGCTGCGGCCGGAGGAAGAGGAGACCCTTGCCCGTCTGTGCGAAGCCTGCCCAGCCTGAGATATTCGCCCCTGCCGAAAACCACGGCAGCAAAACGGCGCCCCAGCACCGTTCCCTGCACTTCAAAAACAAGTCCACCTGCGCCGGGAGGTGCGGGAACGGCCAAGCGCGGAGACCTGGCTCCTCTCCAAAGCTGCCAGAAAAATAATGAGTAACTCCTAGACAGCTGGGCTGAATTCATGGATAATAAACTAATTTATTTACTCTCCTTACAGTTTTTTTTCTTTGTTGTTTTATTGGTTTGTTTGTTTTTTTTTTTTTTTTTCCAGGGACGCGAATGGAAATTTTAACAGCTTTTTTCCGTGGCTGTGCATGGAAAGCTCAGTCTTCCCAGGGCAAGGAGACGGGGCTGAATGCCAGGCGCCGAGTCGCCATCGGGAGCAAACTTTTGGGAACGTAAAAATTACCGCTAGAACATCTAACCCAGCATCCCCCACCCCAGGGGGGCTGCTGCTCCAACCTTGGTTTTGGAAGCCCCAAATGGATAATTACAGAGTATTTTGCTCTGGTTTGGGGTGATGCGAGTGGGGAGTGCTGGGGGGAGGCCACCACTCGCCTTCAAGAGCTGGTTCAGCTCCTCTCGCCGCTGCTTGCTTGAGCCCTGGTTTGGGTTTAGACCGTCTTCCCCCAGGGTTTTTACGTGGATAAAGGTCTATGAGGTTCAGAAGGGTGTTGGAGATCTCATAGTGTAAAATGCATTTCAAAGATATGGGGGGCTCATGGCAGCAAAGACTCTGGTGGTGTTCAAAGCCCAAACCTGCTGCAAAATTTGCCCAGACCTGAAGCTGTGAGCCCTTCCTCTCCTTTCTCTGGCCAGAGATTGTCCAAAACAACGTCTCAGCCCGTGCTCTCCCCCAGCGAGGCCCAGGCCGGCACTCCTGGCCAGAGGTGGGGAGGGTGGTGGGACTCCCACTGCACGTGAAGACCAACCCTAGGGAACATTGCCGTCAGATCAAGCCGGTTCCTCAGTGCAGAGCCCGCTCCTGCATGCCACCTTCTGCTCATCACAACCTGCGTTCAGCGCAAGGCTGGGGGAGAGGCCGCTCTTCACTCCGGCGCACCCGCGCTGGGGAAGGACATCTGAGAAAGCGCACGGGGTCTGGTCACACCGGTGTCCTTCATCTCTCTGCTTCGGTGTCCCTTCGGTGGCAGACACCATCTCCAGGGCACCGGGTGGTGGTCTCACCTGCCGTGCCCACGGCTGCCCAGCACGGTGGTGAGTGCCGGCAGGGAAGAGGTTGCTCGCAGCCCTCTTGGTCCCAGCCCAGCTGGCGGGGGACGGCTGGCAGCTGCCCCTCCTGTTTACTCACCTAAGAGCTTTCCAGACCTACTGCTGAGCGCGCTTCGTGCCTGGGTTTGTTGTTTATTCTCCTGGGTTTTGGTGAACCATGAGCATCTCGGGTTCCGTTTCTCCCCGGGCAGCCCCCACCAAGGGCGTGAGACACCCCTAGTGGGACGCCAGGGGAGGCGATGGGGCTTGGAGCGTTGGAGATCTCTGTGGGGCTGCATGATCTCCTGAGATCCCGCCCAGATCTCATCTTCATCCCGGACCGCTTTTTCTGTGCGTTAGGTCCGACCTGGAGCGGTGGCAGCCCCGCAATTGTCAGAGCGGCCGCAGTCTCTGGCATGATACCAGGATTTGCTGTGTGCCTCTACCCTGTAGCAGTGTAACCACCGTGCTTTGATGGGAAAACCCTTTATCCGTCTCTTTTTTCCCCCTTTGGATCATTTGATGGGACTCTGAGCACTTGGCCTTTCCCTTTTCCATCCATCGGGTGAAGCTGCTGCCATGGGACGGCTGGAGCCAGCTGCGGGTCCCCCTGCGGGCCACCACCGCACCGTTTCCTACGCGCTTCGGGTATCGCCCTGCCCCAGCAGATGTGCCGGCGTCGCCCCGCTCCCCTGCTTCAGGTTCAAAACGCCGTGACTCAAAACTGTCCCCAGGCTCCCAGATGTTATCGTGGAAGTTTCTCAACCAGTGCTAATCCCTCCCGGGAGCAATGTTGGGGGAAGGTAGATTTCTCCCTGCATCACTGTATGCAAGCTGAGTTCCGACACCGCTCCGGAGACCTGGAACAGGCCAGCTGTGCAGCCGGCTCGAAGATATCTCCTCTATCATCCCGCAGTTTATTAACCTTGTTTGTCACCATGACATCGGAGCACATCTTAAATGAAGGGCTTATCCTTCTTGCAAAGCATCGTCACACCGTGTGGGGTGTTCTGTCAGCCCCCGGGAGCAAACCTCCAGTGACACTGGGTGCCGGGTGCCGCAAAGCGGGGTTAAAAACAACGCGGGTTTCACCACAAGGCTGAAAAAAAAACCCATTATCAACATCTTCGCCGGCAGAAAGGTTATTGGAGCGGTGCCTGGAGGCTCACCCACGGTCAGGCGCCCTTTTTGCAAGCCCTGCCTGGAGACGCCCGTGCTGCGAAGGAAACAGAGGGGTATTTTCTTCCGCCGGCAGGAGAGAACCGAGGCACAGAAACTCAGTGATTTGGTCACATTTTCCTCCTGGTAGAGTTGAGCAGACGGTGCCTGTACAGGAGGAGAGAGGCCGAGCTCAGCCCGCAGACAGCGTGCCCGTCCGTGCAGGTGGTGGATGTGAATGCGTTTGGCCCGGCGCTGAACCTCCTGGGGCGTACAGGAAGCTGGCCCGCGCCGGAGCCAGGGATGGCATCAGGCAGGGAGGATGGGCAGCGGGCTTGCCGTGCTCGGCAGCATCCCACAGCGTTGCCCAGCCAGAGCCCACCGGCTCGTAGGCGGCAGGGACAAACCTCATCTTCCTTCAGCGCAGAGGGCGGCGATGACAGCCCCCACCACCCCGTCCCACCCTCTGTCCCGACGGCGGCGAGGCGCCGGCGCAGCAGGAGCAGATGGGCAGGAGCATCCGGCATCATGCGCCCCAGCGGGGACTCGCCGGGGACAGGTGGCTCCTTCCGCTGGGCTGGGATCCCGCTGCCGGAGAGGGACGGGGCAGCACTGCGGAGCGGTGGGATGCTCAGCATGCAGGCGAGACACGGGGTTCCCCACAGAGCATTATAAAACCCCCTATTTTCATCCCAAGAATGAGACCCGTGGGCTCCATCACCTTTTATAAACTCTCCCGTGACCTTTATGCCCGTGTTCCCTTTATTTTTTCCCCGTTTTGCGGGTTGTGTGTCAGTCGCCCGCCTTGCCCTGACAGCCCTTTGAGACCCGGGAGAAGCTACCCACGGCTGCTGATCCCGACAATTAGCGATTACATTAAAGCCCGTCTAACAAATACGTACAGACTGTGCTATGCGCAGATTGAGCCACCAAGGGAGACCGGAAAACACGGCGCTTCGGACATCCAGGATGCAGCGAAACCACCCGTGGGCTGCCGGTTTCTAATTTCAAGAGGCAATTCCGCTGTCTTTTTACTCAAAATGAAACGATGCCGGTGCCCAGCGGGCCATGCTGAGGAAGAAGCCCCCCGCAAGCGTGCTCGTACGTGGCAGGAGGAAGAAGACGCACCAATATGGGACAGCTGAGATGAAGCAGGACGAGAAACCCGGGTGCTCCCCACCGCCCTCTGCTCCCTGTGATGACGACGGCTGCCCCGTGCCGCGCTCCGGCTGGGCTTCCCACCTGGCGAGACGCAAAACACATCTCTCCTAAATCTGTGCACATCCAGCTTGGGGAGGTGGAAGAAAATTATAAAAGGTTATCACTCTCTGTCACTGATCTTGTGAAAACCAGGTAACAAACCAGCATTATGTCATGAAATGTATTAAAAAGGCTATAAATACCATGACATTATCAAGGTAAAATGCCAGAGACCATTACATCGTTATGGCTTTCTGCTGGAATAAAATCGGTTTCCATTAGAGGCGTGGGTGGCTGCGGTGCCTCTCCATCCCATCCCACTTACGGAGAGCTCTTCCCGTGCTCCGAGCTACGAGTACAGGGTAAAATCTCACTTTCATATTGAAAAGAACTAGTACATTAGCTCAAAAATTTGACCTATGCCCACCAAGTCATAGAACAGCATCAAGCACGCTCCGAAGTATGTTAAAAATCCAGGCAAACTCCAAGCTATTTAACGGCAGCCAACTTGGAGACAGTTAAAGTGGTGGGTTATGTCGGCAATGAGGGCGTTTTGGGAAATTTTGTAGCACCTCTCAGCAAGTTATAGGTTTTTTCTAGGGCTTGCTGCTGCAAGCATCCCTCTGGAAAAGCTGCTCCTCGGTAGGACTGTAAAGGAACGAGCGTGGTCCTCCATGAGAGCGGTAGGAGAAAGGACGGCGAAAGCTGATCTAGCAGGAGGCAGCGCCGCGGGTGGTGGAAAACACAGGTTGTTTTCGGACTTCTGAGAGGAGATAATAACCGGGGAGTCAGGAAAAATAATGATAGCTGAAAAAAAAAAAACAACAGGAGAGATGAGCAGTGAGGTTTTGTCTGAGCTGAAGTGGTGTTTGCTAACGCTGCCAGGGCTGTAGAGCGCTCACCCGCGTTTCCCACCGAGCTATTTTCCTCCAACTGAATAAGATCAAGGCAGCGACACGTCTTTTAAAATACTTCTTTATAAGTACTCCTTCAAACTACTCCTTGAAAAGTACTTCTCACACCATACTTAATTTTTTTTAAAGTCTTTGTTTTGCAACGTTCTGCTTAGAAACTCAAAAAATAACATGACACGCAGGAGTGAGTTTGCCCTTTCCTGTTGTGCCACCACGGAGGCTTCAAAGGCATCTCTTGGTGGATGCTGTCCACCAGCGATGCTCCGTGGTGCCTCCGCCAGCCACCCTCACCGCTTCTTAGCCCCAGCACCCCTGCGAAGCAAAACCGCCACGGCTTCTGGCACCGGGTCTCTCCGCAATGACATTCCCAGGACTTTAGCATTTCGGTGTTCCGATCACAACAAGGTCAATGTTTTACTCAGGTTCCTCCATCCCGAGGACGTTTTCTTGAGGAGCTGCCGAGCAGAAACCCTGCCCGGGGATTAGGTTTCTCACGGGGCTCTCACCGATTGAGATGTTTGCTCTGGTCTTTCATCACAGGGCACCCGGTGGGAAATTTTGAGGAAGAAAAGCATATGCCACACCAGAGCCCAGCAAAACTCAACTCAGTTAACGGTACCGTGGCTCCTGCTCGTGCTGTGTGGGTCCCTTTTCGCTGCCTGGTTTAACTCTTGATTAGCCTTTTTTTTTTTTTTGCTTTTTTATCGTTTGGGGTTTTTTTCCTGGACCTTAAAAAGTGCTGAATTTGTGTAACTTGAAGGTTGTAGGCAGTGGCCCTTGGTGGTGCCCCAGCTTGGTAAAGCCCTTCCATGGGATTTATTTTAAGCGTGTGTTCAAGACCATATGCTGAAATGCTTTGCCTGAGCTAAGAATGGATCCGAAGCTGTTGAGAGTTTTACACGTTCTTAAGCGATTCCCTGAATCAAGCCCAAACTGGGTTAGTCCACGGCCTGCCCCACCTAGGAGCAGGGATCCTGCTAGGAGAAAGGGGACAAGACATTCTTCTGCACTCAAAGTGTTGACTTTTCAGCATTAAAAAAAAAAAATGCTCACGCTTACCAAATCTTTACATTGAGATTTTCAGTTTGGCCAAAAAAAAATATGGGGGTATAGTAGGTGAACAAACACAAATAATTGGAAATTCCACAGCAGTACCACAGCACATCACTGCCACCCATGTGTCCGTCTTCTCCTGGAGCACTGGGCCGTCTGGTGGGACTGTATCCGCCCTGATGCTTCGCACAAGCTACAGTGCGTGGTGGCACTTGTAGTCCCACGGGGATGTAGCGACCTTAGAGGAGACCAGAGGAATGAAGCACCCATGGTGTAAACTTAAAAGGACCCTACTGGCATTTCTAAATCAACATTACTGCATTTTTATGTCTTTTGGGTTTTGATAGTTGGATATTTATGTCATGGGGAGACCAAGGTGGGAGCAGCGACCAGGGGAAAACCCACAAAGCCACTCTGGTATGTGTCTTCTCCTTCTCCTGCAGGTGGGACGCACAAAACCAGGTCTGCCACGTCCCTGTCGCCAAACCCAAGGGGACCTGCAGGGAAAACATTGTCAGCTTGGTCACCACTCATGGGGGTTTTCAAGTCATTTTACCAATCTGTAATCAAAATAACCAAAAGCTGTAACGCAGCACAACCCCTTGATACATTGCCTTCGCTTAACTCGCTCCGGCTTTTCCGAACATTGGCACTTCCGGCGTTAGAAAGTAAGCGTGAAAATTGGTTTCTTGAGTTTGGCATTCAAGGTTTTCTGAGCTGTGAGAGTCCTTAATGCCGAAACTGAGAGCAATGGCACACCACCACTTCTTAAAATGGACGTCCAGCATTGTACAATATGAAGATAATTCCAGGAGAGGACAGAAGACCTGATGATGGATGGCATTTTTTAGGAAGGCTCTGTCTGAATCCACTCAGGGCTGACTTTCTTGTGATCTAAGATTTATTAAAGCCATTAAAAATAAACACTTCCATTTTGGACCAGACCATATCGGGGTGGAGCACGGTCATGAGTAGGAGTCATGGGCCTCACTGTTGTGATCAAATCCCACCGTGCTTGTGGTATGGTCAGTGCAGAGCAGCTGCAGGGCTGCTCTGAACTGGGCTGGCTCGTGCTGTCCTCCCAACATCTCCTGGGGTGACGGTAAACCTGGGGGGGATGAGCAGGACTGGGAGGGATATTGCTTGGCTGGATGGAGCTGAGCCAGTCGGTGTGGTCCCATGGGGTCCCCAGAAGTCTAACGCTTGTGGCAATATCAGAGGACGTGACCTGAGAGTCACAAAGGTGGTGGCAGGTCCCACTTCAGCAGCCGCCCAATGCACAATGTCCACCCCTGCTTTCTGCCATGGGCTCCGTGCAGTGACGTGCCCGTGGATGCCACCTTCGCTCCGCATCGGTGCGCAGACCCTGCTGGAGCTTGTTAGAAGCGGTGTGTAGGCAGTGTCACGGCTGTCCAGACCGCCCAGCTCCGTCTGCGCTTGCACCTTCATGTTCAGCCGCGGAGCGTGTTGGTGGCTCTCCCAGCAAGCGCTTCCCGAGCCAGCTCTCGACTTAAACCGGACACGAGACACCAGCACCGAGCGCGGGAGCTAAAACGCAGCCTCTGAGGCCGTCTGCCAGAGGCTTCCGATACTTTGAGACCCATTTAAAAGTTGCAGTCTTCGAGCAATGGAGGTACCCGGGGGAGGTCTACCCCCGTGCCTCTTGCTCTCCTGCATCCCCCCAGCCAGCAGCCTCCACCTCTTCTGGTGAGAGGCTGAGGGCTTCTGAGGCACTTTGCACGCAGGAAGAAACGAGAAAGTTTTTAAACTTGCTGTTGGCTGAGCAAGTCCTGCAGCACTGCTGCACCGCTTCCGTGTAAAGGTCAGCCTTAATTTTGGGGCGACTTCTGCTGAATCTTACCTCCTGCAGCACCACGCGGCAGGGAACGGAGCCGGCATAGCTGATGTCGCGAAACTGTTTTCATCAGTTTTAGATTTCACGCCTTCCGGCTGCACTGATCTCCCTTCTGCTCACCCATTAGGAGACAACAGAGCACAGCAGTCTCCACAACGCTTCTGTTGTCTGTAGCTTTCTGTTGTCTCCCTTTTTTGAGGATCATTACAGCAGCAGGAAGGTGCCTTGAGTGGCAGAATGTCCAGAAGCTGAAGGCCTTTTGCCAAAGGTTTTCTGGGACTGACCAGTGAAAACCTCATCACACGGACTGACATCCAATGAGTTTAGTCCAAACATCGCAGTACCACTGCAGCGAAAGGGAATTTTCCTATTTACTGCAAGAAGAATAGCAAAAGGGGTCCCCAAACTGAAGGCCGAACCCACGTGCAGACTGCGACTTGCATTTGCCACCCGAAGCGGCCGGCAGCCACGGCAGGAGACGCCGGCGACACACCTGGAAAGGGCAACTCACTGGGGAAGGATAAGAAAAGAATACACACAAACATCAAGTCCCTGTGTTTTTTCCAGAGGAGGACCTCATATTTGAAAGCCAGTCCGGAATAACTGCTTTTCTTCCAAATTGGATCTAGAACAACAACAGGTCCGTGTTGCTGTGAGACACAGCCTACTGCCACCAGGAAGTGTACCTGCGGGCCAAATTCATCCCTCTGCGCAGGGCAGTTGTACGGCTGGAGCTGCTCAGGCATCTGCTCTTTTTCCAGTTGGGGATTTGTTGGAATCGGGCACTTGTCGGGGGTTTCTGGATGCCTGGAGTATCTCGGAGGAGTAGCTCCAGCAGGGCATGGGGAAAACGAGTCCGCTGTGCGTGGGCAGAGCAACTCCACGGCAGGACCAGAGGAAATTTCGCGATCTGAACTAAAGAGGACCCTTGTGAAGAGGAGGAGAGGCGCTTCACCGAATCCAGCTCACCAAAGCTACAGGAAGGTGGTCGCAAGCGACCAAGTTACCCTTGCACTAAGGAGCTGGTACCTCTCGAGGAAGGTCTGGTGGCTGATCGTACACACGCGCCGCCCACCGCCACGGGAGCCGGCCGAGAGAGAGGTGAGCGTCGGGCGGCTTGGCCAGGAACAACACAGCAGCGGCGATAAACGCAGTCTTTGCATTCCCAAGTCCTTGCGCAGCTGAGGGATAGGACCTTGAGGTGTGCTAACGTGGTGACATGCGGCTGCCTGCTCGCCCTCTAAGGGTGCGTCAACCTTAATATTAAGGCAGAGGGTCTGAACTACGGAGGAAGCAGCGCTGAAGAGGTTAAGAAGGGACTGGAGGCTCCGACCACCCCGTGAGCAAAAAATGTAGGCTAAATTAATTATAAATGGAGCAATAAAAGACCAAAAGTGGGAGCACGTAGAAGAGGGAGAGGGGAGGATGAAGCAATGAACAGCCTTGGCCCGGTAAACAGGAGATAAAAATAGGGCAAAGAGATGTCATCAATCCGAGGGCTGTTTGCTAAACATCACGTCCAGAAAAGCCTCGGGCTGACCTTTTGGGGGGAGCGACGGGGAGTGTCGAACAGAGGCCCCCCTGAGAAGCGCTCCCGAGGGTGCGAGTGCTGCCCGTGTGAGCTGGGGCGGGCGGAGGAGCCGGGGCTGCTGCACCACGTCCCGTGGCTCGGGGACTTCAGAGCTTGTGTCACTGCCCGTGGTGACGGGAACTTTCTTGTTAGAGGAGCGCTCCTGGACACAGACACTCGTTCAAGGCCTTCTAGCCAGGGACACGTACCCTAATGGAAACAATTTTTACTCTCCTTTTTCTGGAGAACGTCCCTGTACATAGCCACAAACCCATCCCGTTGTTCCTCAGATCTTTTCCCATCGCTTACCTGCCTTGCGTCGCCTACGAGACGCGCAGGTGGAGACGGCTGCTGTCGAGCTGCACGCGCTGCCCGTGACCAAGTCCTTGCCGTTTCCCATTCCCTCTGTCCGTAGGCTGTACCTGGAGGTTGATTTGGTTGGGAAGCCCTCGGGATGGGGCCATCCTCCCGTTCTGTGGCTGCACTGGGGCACGTGCAGCATGCTTGGGGCCACCCCTGCACCTCCTAGGAGGTACATCAGTAGCATTTATTTTTTAAGCACAATGATCTGCACTGTCCCCTGTGGGAATATTAGCAGGAAGACACTGCGCAGTGCCAAAAATCCCGTTCTCCTTTAGCAATCCCCAGTGGGATTTTCTCAGAGTTGGGGTAGAAACTCCCTGGAGGAGTTTCTCTGGGACATTAACACTTCGCATCCTCTGAGTAGGACTCGCTTTCAGCCACAGGCACTGCAGAAGAGCAGCACGACGGCGTTTTGTGGGCACGCAGTAAAAATCATGGGTTTGTTTTGCATCCAAAGTGGGTATCTCCAAGGCCATGTCTTCTGCTCCAGCATGGCCCTCAGGCCTGGCTGAGATGCCAGCGAGCATGCCATCCAGAGAACACAGCATCCACCATCAGAGAAACTGAAGCGTGGGTGGGAAAGGTGGAAGCTCACTGTGGTGTGAGGAAGAGGAGAGCTGCGAAGGAGAAAGTGGTGGGAGAAAACAGATTTTCCCCCCCAAAGAGGTCAGAGAGCTGTCCAGGAGGGAGAGCAGCAAAGCCCATCACACCCATCGGCCCAGAGGACCGCGTCCTTGAAAGGCTGAGGAGTGCCTCAGGAGGTGACAGAGAGCTCTGGGGAGAGAGAAGGAGCAAGCCAAACCCCAAAGCAGAAATTCCAACTTTTAGAGTGGGGAGCTCCCGCAAAACAGCTGGAAGAGACCACAGGAGCCCTTTTGGGAGGCTGGTGGTGCTCAGCGAAGGCGGCAGCGCGCTCTCCACTGCAAAACCCGAGGGACGATCCAGCGGTGTGCCTCCAGCCTGGCGTACCTCCCTTATTCTTCAGCCAGACCCCGCTGCAGATGGGAGCCGCAGAGGCAGGAACGGGGCTTTCCCTCCCCGCTGGGCGCACAGAGGCACCACCCCAGGGTCAGCGGGGTCTGGCCTTGCTCTCGATTAATGGCACCTTAACCATGCCTCACTCTAATCTTTGGCCTTTTAGCCTCCAGATCCTCGTCCAGCAGACAGGAAGCTCCCAATAAGCTTTTAATTGTGTATGTAGCCTTGTTGTTGTGACTGGTAAATGATGTCCTTAAACCCTGCAGTGGGGGTGGGAGGCAGGGTAAAAAAACCCTCTCGACAAACAAGCCGGGATTTTATTACAGCTTGTGTCACATCAGAGAAGCGAGAGCTGAGTCACCGCCAGGTACAGACAGTGACTGTGAGTCACCAGCGTACCCCGGCTCGTCAGCCATCCCGGTGCTCCGCTGCCCAGCGCTCCCCGGCAGCGCCCAGGCTGCTGCTGATGCCCCCACGGCTCCCGCCGGCCGGCTGCGGGGCTTCGGCACCCGTCCTGGCAGCTCGCTGCAGCTCACCTCGCCGAGGAGACACTGGGCAGACCTTCTCTTGGGCAGAGGCGGCTGCCCACACCACCCATGTGGGTCAGGTGGGCAGGACCACAACCTTGCTGCCAAGGGTGCTGGGCGATGCTGGTTCCTCCAGATCCAGCTGTCTCATAGAATCATAGAATGGTTTGGGTTGGAAGGGACCTTGAAGACCATCGAATTCCTAGCCCCCTGCCCTGGGCAGGGACACCTCCCACCAGCCCAGGTTGCTCCAAGCCCCGTCCAACCTGGCCTTGAACACCTCCAGGGATGGGGCAGCCACAGCTTCTCTGGGCAACCTGCGCCAGGGGGTCACCACCCTCAGAGTGACAAATTTCTTCCTGATATCTAATGTCTCCGATCACTCCATGCCCTTGTAAAAAGTCCCTCCCAGCTCTCCTGGAGCCCCTTTAGGCACTGGAAGGGGCTTGAAGGTCTCCCCAGAGCCTTCTCTTCTCCAGGCTGAACCCCCCCAACTCTCCCAGCCTGTCCTCCCAGCAGAGGGGCTCCAGCCCTCGCAGCATCTCCGGGGCTTCCTCTGGCCCCGCTCCAACAGGTCTATGTCTTTCCTAATGTTGAGGACTCCAGAGTTGGAGGCAGTACTCTAGATGGGGTCTCCCCAGAGCAGAGTAGAGGGGTAGAATCAACTCCCTTGACCCGCTGGCCACACTTCTTCTGATGCAGCCCAGGGCACGGGCTCCTGCAGAAGAAGTGGAGGCTTTGCTGTTCCTGCAGCTGGGGTGCAGAGGGCACATAGTACTCAGCTGCTGAGGGGCTGGAGACTTCTCCACTTCATGCTGGGGCAGCCAGGCACGGTGTTGGCAAGGGCAGCACAAGAGGCGGATCCTGTGTAGGTATGAAGGGGAAATTGTGGAGCCAGATGCCTTCAAGGCTTTTGGCACGTGCTGGTTGCACGTGGCTCTATATCCATGGTGCAGTCAGGAGAGGAATCTGTGAAAGTGTCAGAGACTCAAGGCTGAACTAAATGCAGCCAGCAGGGCAAGGGGGGGGAATCTGCCCCTCTACTCTGCCCTGGGGAGACCCCCCCGCAGTGCTGCCTCCGGCTTGGGAGGTCCCAGCACAAGAAGAACACAGAGTTGTTGGAGTGGGGCCAGAGGAGGCCCGGGAGCTGCTGGGAGGGCTGGAGCCCCTCTGCTGGGAGGACAGGCTGGGAGAGTTGGGGGGGTTCAGCCTGGAGAAGAGAAGGCTCTGGGGAGACCTCGGAGCCCCTTCCAGTGCCTAAAGGGGCTCCAGGAGAGCTGGGGGGGGACTCGTGATCAGGGAGGGGAGCCATGGGAGGAGGGGAAACGGTTGTACACCAAAAGAGGGGAGATTTAGATTAGATATGAGGAAGAAATGTTTCACTCTGAGGGCGGTGAGCCCCTGGTACAAGTTGCCCCGAGCAGCTGCGGCTGCCCCATCCCTGGAGGTGTTCAAGGCCAGGTTGGACGGGGCTTGGAGCAACCTGGGCTGGTGGGAGGTGTCCCTGCCCAGGGCAGGGGGGTGGACTAGATGGCCTTTAAAGGTCCCTTCCAACCCAAACAATTCTATGATTCAAGGATCCTAAATCCATGCAGAAACATAAACTGTCATCTGTTCTCCTCTAAAACCCAGAAGGCCTGAGCTCTCACCCGCATGGGGGACCCTTTCTCTTCCTTGATTCATTGCCCCAGCTGCAATTCGCACCTCCTCCCTGGCTGACCAGAAGATACTGTGAGGACATGTGGCCCCTGGAGGCCCCTCAGCTTCAGAGCCAGCACCTCCCCACGGAATAAAAGGAGTTTTTTTGACTTGAGGATTTGTTAAAAGATCTACTTCTGCTTGCCGGGCTGGTGAAGGCAGCGTGCATTGATGCTGGCGTGTCCCTGAGGAGGGGTCTACCTGAGGTAGCACGTCATCTTTCTGATTCTTGTTGATTTTTATGTTGATTTTTAATCCGTGAAATCAAGCTCAGGAGAAAAATATGCTTTCACCTGCTGCTGGTGCCCGACTGTCCACATGACGCTGCTGCAGCACGAGGAGCATGAGCAGCGCAAGCAGTGAGTAGTGTGAGCAGCGCGAGCAACGTGAGCAGCATGAGCAGTGCAAGCAGTGAGCAGCACGAGCAGTGTGAATAGCATCAGCAGTCCGGTGAGCAGCACGAGCAGTGTGAGCAGTGCGAGCAGTGAGCAGTGTGGGTAGAGCAAGCAGTGCAAGCAGTGCAAGCAGTGCAAGCAGTGAACAGTGCGAGCAGTGCGAGCAGTGAGCGGTGTAGGTAGAGCAAGCAGTGCAAGCAGTGCAAGCAGTGAACAGTGCGAGCAGTGTGAGCAGTGCGAGCAGTGCGAGCAGTGAGCGGTGTGGGTAGAGCAAGCAGTGCAAGCAGTGCAAGCAGTGAACAGTGCGAGCAGTGTGAGCAGTGCGAGCAGTGCGAGCAGTGAGCGGTGTGGGTAGAGCAAGCAGTGCAAGCAGTGCAAGCAGTGCAAGCAGTGAACAGTGTGAGCAGTGTGAGCAGTGCGAGCAGTGCGAGCAGTGAGCGGTGTGGGTAGAGCAAGCAGTGCAAGCAGTGCAAGCAGTGAACAGTGCGAGCAGTGTGAGCAGTGCGAGCAGTGCGAGCAGTGAGCGGTGTGGGTAGAGCAAGCAGTGCAAGCAGTGCAAGCAGTGAACAGTGTGAGCAGTGTGAGCAGTGCGAGCAGTGCGAGCAGTGAGTGGTGTGGGTAGAGCAAGCAGTGCAAGCAGTGCAAGCAGTGCAAGCAGTGAACAGTGCGAGCAGTGTGAGCTGTGCACGGGGCATCCTCCCCTGCCGCAGCAGGGGCCAATGCTCAGCTCAGGCGGACGCAGCCATGGAAGCCGCAACCGCACCAATAAACCATCGTGCACTGAGCAGACCCATCCACGTGCACCCACCACAAGACCTTATGGAAATGGCTAAAAGAGCAGGCGGAGGGGGCCGTGCAGGAGACAGGGCCGTCACGAGAAGCCTCCCGCGGGGATGGCGGGTCAGAGGGGGAAGAGCTTCGGGATCTCCTGGCGGGTGGCCGCTGGCCGGCTGGCTTGGAGCCGATTTGGTGATCTTGGGCCATTTCCTAATGGGAAGTGTTCACGGCTGAACTGGCAGTTAGCGCTGGCTGTGCCCTGCCAGGGAGCTCCGCGGCGAAGGCAGAGCTGTCTGGCAGCCGCAGAGCGCGGCCGCGCTGCCCGGGCTCTGTGGTTAAGTGTAATGGGGGCTTTTTCCTCTAGCACTGCCCAGTGCCCATGCTGGGAATAAATGGGTGCTCTCTTTCCGCGGCGTGCTGGGCAGGCATCTCCTGAAAGTTTTACTTGTACAAGAAGTCCTTTTAAAGATAAACCAGACAAAACGAAACAATAAACCTCTTGAAAAATTAAAGGAAAAGAAGGGTAATTTAACACAGAGTTAATAAAGGCAATGAATAACCTGCCAAGTAGCCGGGGGACAGACATGGCATGAAGCTATCACTTAAAGTCTTTGCATCCTTCTTCTCTCCTAACTCGCCCTCTGTGAGCATCGCCCCATCTCCTGCCCTCCTCCTTCAGCGACACAGCGCCTTTTAAACCAAAAGTGCCCGAGCCCTTCCCATTCTTCTGTGTGCAGAAATCACCTCGCTTGGTCCCAAAATACATCTGTGAACGTGGGAGGAGTATGGCAGCATGCGATAATTAACATTACACAACCGCTCAGGACCAGAAGCAAAGGATAAACTTGGTGCTGGATTGAAAATAAGCTGGGGTGCGTAGGATGAACCAGCCAAACTGGAATTCAGCCACGAGCTCCTCAGCCCTGCGTGTGCAAGAGGTCTGGTGCTGTGGTTTTGACTGCAGTTTAGAAAGTGGCAGTCGTGGCCTGGCACCACCAGCCGACACTGGGCTGAGCGACGGCCTCGGTCTTGACTCAACGCCTCTGGCAGCAGCACCTTCTTGACATCTTCATATTTCCAGGAAACCTTGGAAGGGGGCCCAGCCTGCCAGACGGCTTTTTAGAAATTGGGAAACCAATCATAGTTTGAGAAAATCGTATTAGTGCCTCTCCGCGGAACACGGTCCGTGCACACGCGTGAGTCACTCCTAGCAACCCAGAAACCTGCGCGCACCAGCGCAAACGTCACGCTCGCGCCGGGTGAGCTCCGGCTGATGGATTAGTGCTGCAGCACCAAAACAGCTTCACGGCTGGTGCAATAAAGCAAAGTTGTCAAACTTTGCAGCAAGCGCAGCATACGCCGAGCAGTCCCGGCCGGCATCTGAAGAGCAGTGCCCACTGAAGCCCTGTGAGGGGGATACGTTTGCTTCTGGGGCTGGTCAGTTAATTTATTCTTGCCCGGTAGAGGAGGTGCCGTACTGAAAGGGGACCACAATAGCACGGGGGAGCCAGGAGCCTCGCAACGGACTGCGCGCGGTGAGCAGTGATGACACTGCAGACGACGGGGACCACAGCTCAGCTCCTGTCTCATGCTGGGGTGACTCAGGGTGGGCAGAGGGCAAGGGGAGGACAAACGTCAGGAGCAGTTTGCCGGTGGGAATGGGCCATCCGTCCCCAGGAGAGCTCTTCTGGGGACAGCCAGCATGGGCAAGCAGCCACGCACCTAGAGATGTCAGCATGAGCAGCATCTGCTGGTGTCTTCCTCCACCGCAGGGATCTCACCTACAGCAACGCAAACGTGCTGCCGACTGTGTCCTGCAGCACGGGGAAAGCGCTCACAGTACTGAGCCCGGGAAGGCGTCCGCATGTGTACTGTGGGGTGCTGCAAGACACGGGGTTGGGAGCAAGGAGGGACCCACAGCACGGAGCCCCCGAAAGCCCCTGTCATCAGCATCACCAGCATCCAGCCCCGCTCAGCGGCGGGGGTTTCGAGCACACTGAGAGCCCGGCCGGCAACCAACAGTTCTCTGTTCAGTAGCCTCAGGAACACCAGCGATGCTCTTCTGTTCCCCGAAGGTTTTTCCTCCTGTTCCTCTTCCACTGTCAAAGCTCTTTAGCAAAGGAGAGTCCTGACTGAAGCTGCCTCTCCTGCAGGGAGGGAAGGAGGCGCTGGCCACGAAAGCTTTAAGCTCATTAGCTGCCACTGGAACGGGTAATTATGTTGATTTGTGCAGGAAGCACAGTGGGAGCAGCCTTTCTTCTTTAGGCACCACTGACAGAGAAGGGAGGACTCCCATCTCCCCTCCAGTGCAGGATTAAGGAAAAATATTGAGGAAGAAAGCGTTGTTGAATACGCCTTAGGCTGGGGAGGTCTCTGGCAGGCTCCAGAGCCCTCTGCGACATCGGAAGGGACCGGAGAGAAGCACAAACTAAAGGGCCGTATCTGGGCAGCCTCCGGGTCCGCACTGGGAGTGTAGGTGAGGAAGGAGGACGGTGCAGTGGTGGGACTAGCCTGGAGCGGGCTGGTCTGCACCGCATCTCCTGCACAGACTGTCCTGCGTGGTTTACCCTGGGGCTTTTGGTCCTTGCTCGTAGCTCCACCAGTACAGAAAAAAAAAATCCAGTTGTAAAAGTTGCAACGGTGTGCCACAACCAAGAGCCCTGCTCCTGGCGTGGGCGGGCGGACAAGGGGCTGCAGCATCTCTGCCCCGCGATCGGGGTCCCGTGGGACCTTGACCCCCTCTCTGTCCCATGTGCCACCAGGCTGGCACGGGGAGTTTGGCAGCAACGGGGCATGTGAACGTCCTAACAGGCACTAAATACTCTCTGAGCCTCTGGTCCCATGTGGGACAGGACCCCACACCCCATCCCCTGCTTTCCCTGAGCCTTCCAGGTGGGACCAGACCCCAAATCCCACTTTTTTTTCATGGAAGAATGTATGATCAGTTAAGTTAAAACTGGTCATCACTAGCAAAACTGCAGTCTGGCACTGGTCTATGGCTTTACTCCTAACCCCCACACGTTTGTGGGATTTGAGGTAGACAAATGTTTCTTGCCCACACCTCCGACAAAACTTCTCTCCTGCTCATCCAAAAAGCTCCTGCCAAAACTGCGGCTAGCGCAGCAAAGGCGCTGTGCCGTGGGAGCCCATCGTGCAAGCGCCACGTGTCTTCCCCTGTGACACCGTCCTCTTTCCCGTAGGATGCTCCTGGCACAAGCTGTTTTCCTCCCTGCGCCGAGGGAGAACAATACGGGGCCCTCGGCTGCACGGCGATGTTGTGGGGCTTTTCTGGAAAAGGCTGCGAAGGGAACATGGCGAGGTAATTGGGGAAGATGAGACTAATCTCATTTTTTTGTTGTGAAACGGGCGTGAAGAAGAGAAAAGGAGATGTACTGGTAAATTGCCATCAGGGCTGCTATAGTAACACGGCTTTAAAGATTGCCTAGTCGGCCTCCTTGGGGCTATAGAAAGCTCTTCAGATGGTTCTGTAGTTTTCCACTTTCTCCTGACGCAGGCTGGCCAGGGCTGCCTCGTGCTTTTTGACCGTGCCGTGGCTGACAGTGCTGCCTGGGCACCCACCACCGCCCTCGCCCCCGCCGTGCCGCGGCCCAGCACAGGCAGAGCTGCCCACGCGGGGAACGGCTGCCTGCAAGAGAGGAGCAGCAGAAGGACACGGACTGAGTCTCAGATGACTGTTAACCTTTCTCCTTTCCAGGTCCCTGGATAGTTTCAGGGAAGTACCTTTACTCACTTATTTACTTGTTTCTCATTGCCCTTGTGAACTTCATGAAGTTTAACCAGGCCAAGTGCAGGGTCCTGCACATGGGTGGGGGCAATCCCAAACACAAATACAGACTGGGCAGAGAATGGCTGGAGAACAGCCCTGAGGAGAAGGACCTGGGGGTGCTGATTGACGAGAAGCTCAACATGAGCCGGCAATGTGCGATCGCAGCCCAGAAGGCCAACTGTATCCTGGGCTGTATCAGAAGAAGTGTGGCCAGTGGGGCAAGGGAGGGGATTCTGCCCCTCTATTCCACTCTTGTGAGACCCCACCTGGAATACTGCCTCCAGCTCTGGAGTCCCCAACAGAGGAAAGACATGGACCTGTTGGAGCGGGGCCAGAGGAGGCCCCAGAGCTGCTGCGAGGGCTGGAGCCCCTCTGCTGGGAGGACAGGCTGGGAGAGTTGGGGGGGTTCAGCGTGGAGAAGAGAAGGCTCCAGGGAGACCTCAGAGCCCCTTCAAGTCCCTGAAGGGGCTCCAGGAGAGCTGGGGGGGAACTTTTTCCAAGGGCATGTACAGATAGGACAAGGAGGAATGGCTTCAAAGTGGAAGAGTGGAGATTTAGAGTAGATATCAGGAAGAAATTTTTCCCTGTGAGGGTGGTGAGTCCCTGGTGCAGGTTGCCCAGAGCAGCTGTGGCTGCCCCATCCCTGGAGGTGTTCAAGGCCAGGTTGGACGGGGCTTGGAGCAACCTGGGCTGGTGGGAGGTGTCCCTGCCCAGGGCAGGGGGCTAGGAACTCGATGGTCTTCAAGGTCCCTTCCAACCCAAACATTCTGTGATTCTATGATTTATTACCTCTACTCACTGACTTCCCCATAAGGCATCAGCTAAGAAGAGTGGGACCTGAGACAAGCCAGCTGCTGAACCACAGCCTCCCCAGTGCAGCACAGGTCCAGGGATGGGGTACAGCCCAGCCCAGCCCCAGGCGACACACAGCCAGCGCAGCCCACGGCCAGCACGATGCCCCGACCCGAGCCCTCTCCGAGCCCCTTTGCCCTGGCAGCTCCTGCTGACCCAGACGTGTTTGCGTACAGTCGCCAACAAGAGGACTGGGACCAGCACGGAGACGTGTGAGAGAGGAGTCAAAGCGGGGCCCTTCGCTTGCCACAGCTGTGTCGTTCCCCAAGAGTCATTTCCCATCCCTAGAGGGGACAGTTTCCCTCCTCTTTTTTAAGGAAAGCCCCAAACTTCCAAGCAGCAATGCAATGGCCCCAGTCTGAAGTGCCATCAGATGCCTTTTTCCTCCAATCCCCCATCAAGCTGCCTGAGCTTGCCTCTTATGCGTGGACCATTTATATTTCTAAGCAGGTCTCCAGCCCTCATCGCTGTAGAGCAAGCTGCTTTCTTCTGCATACTCAAGAGCAAGCCTTGTTTTCAGCACAGTCAAGCTCCAGGTCAGATGCAATGTTTAAATGTATTTGCTGGATAAACAGGATTTAACAGGATTTCTGACTCCAGGGACTACTCATGAACCCCTGTCCTCTCCTAGCACTCGCATTTCATTCTTCTTCAGCGCTAGCGTAATATATGTGGAGGCGTCTGTATTGTATGTCTTTGTTTCTTTGAAGTTCTCTGGGATGGAGAAATGCTAATGTTTAATTTCTGCAGGAGGGAGAATGTGTTAACAACCAAACCCCACGAAGGAACCCAGGATAATTTAGTAAAAACAAAAGGCTGGTGTGAATTCTGTCATGAAAAATTTTAATTCAGTAGGTGTGCTGGCCTGCAGCTTCAAGCGTTTAAGAGTTTTCAGTTACACACTCTAAGTCCACAAAAATAGTCAGTCTTATTCTTTATTAAAACAGCACCTAAGGTGCAATTTTATTTCAGATGAGATAGATGTTGTCCCTGTGCTGAAGAGCTTAGGGTCCTCGAGATGTACCGCGATGAAAACGAGCACGAGTGAAGTAAGATTTGGGGAACTGAGCGTAGCTCGCAGCAAATGAGGCCACACGGTTTCTCAGGAGCAGGAAAGCACCACCACTTGTTGTCCCCTGGTTGGACACGTGCACACAGCCCCCAGCATCTCCCATCACACCATCTTCCCAGCATCCCAATGGAGCCGTCGAGCCCGTGGAGCCATCCTGCAGATGTGATTTGCCCACACTGAGAGACACGGGGATTAAAAGATGCATCCTGCGAGTCTCCCTCCACCTCTTCACCCCTTCTCCCTGGGCCAGGCTCACACCCGTGGAGTCATCGGCTCCACAAGCCTCTTCGGGGCCAGCTCCGACCGCTATGGGGATGGGCTGGGCTGGGGGCAGAATCATTCCTGCCCTGCCAAATACTATCTAAAACCCTTGGCTGTAAGGATTTGGTAAAAGTAACTAAATACCTGTGCAGTGGCTGTTTTTCCATTTGTTTCCTTCATGCCTTCAGCACAGAAAGAATTCACACAGCCGTCAGTGGGACCACTTATCGGAGTGGGCGTTGAGCCAGTCAGGGTCAATGTCAAACCCTCGTTAGCTGAGAGGCTCTTGAAAGCATCAGCAGAGAAGCAAAAGACTCACGAAACTGTTCACTTCTTATTAAAAGATCAAGAAGAAAGGGGGATAAATTAAATAACAAAAGGTGTTATTTAAAATTGGGTGCGCTGGAGCTAAATACTCACCTGCGGCGGGTCCCTGCCGGCAGCTGTGCTCCCAGCACGGCCCCGACCCGCTTTCGGGGACACGCACTGCGGAGAGAAAAAGGATGTGCTACGTCTTGGAGTCTGGGAAAGCAAGGAGCTGTAGAACCAGGAGGGCAGCTCCATTTGCTCCTCTCCTGGGGCGCTGGTGTTATGTGCTGTCATACGCCAGAGGGGGATCTGCTGAGTGAAAATATCGGCTAGTGTTTGCCAAAACCAGATGGCCCGGGCTTGCTCGTGCACGGCAAGTGAAAGGTTTGCCAGGACCACTGCAGGACCTTGCAGCCCACTGAAGGACCATCGGATCTACCTAATCTCTCCCAGCAGTGTTCAGTTAACATTTGCAGCCTTGTTTCATCCATCCAGCCACCGTGTCATGGGAAGGGAAGGGAAGGGAAGGGAAGGGAAGGGAAGGGAAGGGAAGGGAAGGGAAGGGAAGGGAAGGGAAGGGAAGGGAAGGGAAGGGAAAACATCTGTTTGTCCCACTGGATGTGAAACATAACTCTGGTGTCCTGCAGGGAGCTAACGTAAGAGTCCAATGAAGGTTGCCTGGGGTCAGTCACACAAGCCACCCAAGAGCTGATCCTCGCGTCCCTGTCTGCCAAGATACTTCCAAGAAGGACACCACCAGGTGACTGCTGAAAATTTGCTCCAGCACAGGAACACAAGTCCAGAGCCACCACTGAGGCCAAGGCGAGGACCTTGAGACCTGCTCTAAGACCTCTTGATTTATGGGAGCTGTTTTGGAGCCCAGGAGCTCCCCTGGCAGCTGTAGGCCACCATACGTATTTCAGAGAGTTGACGAAGAAGGAACATCCCCTGGCTCTGACATCGAGTTTGTTTACTCTCTCCTCCAGTTACATGTCTCAGGTGGAGCACATCTATCGTCAGGAGCGAGGCCAGTGCTTACAAAGCAGGCAAAGCTGTAACTAGAAACTTGCTGATGGAGAGGGGGGAGGATCACAGTCCACAGCTCAAACCCCGCTTTGTCATTTTCTTCCTCTCTTCTGCAAGTAGAGGAAGGCTCTCGCCTTCTGCCGGTAACCGCAGGCATAAATCTCAGCTGTGACCAGACCTGAACTCCCAGTAGGCACAGGTTCCCTCATAAGGGATAACACCATCGTTCTGGGAGACGACCAGTGCCCTCGGACTTTTGTGCTGTGGCTGAAGAAGCTGCTCTTTGCACTGGAGCTTACCTAGCCAGGGTTCAAGAGGGAGCAGCTCTCCCTCCGCGTGCAGACCGTGAGCAGTACAGATGTACCTTGGAAGGAGGACACTCCTACTCTCAGTAAAAAACCACTTTTTTTTTTTTTTTCCCTTCATGTTTTAATGAAAGTATGCAGTGCCCAGAAGGTTCCTCTGTTTCTATTATGAAATGTTTCGGAGTTTACCAGGATGTGGCTATTATTCATTGGTTTGCAGGCTTGTGAGCTAAAGCGTAAATTTTTATTCATGTCTTCTCAGACGAGAGGACTCAGCCTTGGGGTTTCATGCATATTTACACTCAATGCTAGACTTGCGGGGATGTTCCCCTTGACATTTCACTTGGTTTCTCTCCGAGAACAGGAATCTTCCCACCCTCTTGTTTAAGCATTGTGCAATATTCAAGCAAAAACCAGACGAAAAACTGCCTTTGGCTAAGAGAGAGAGATCTGAGGACCTGACATGGAAGTTTTGCTCTCGAAGAAACTAGGCTGCTGTTCCCTAGCAGCTTGCGAAGGGTACAACTTCTCTGTGATCGTAAGGAAGCCAATGTAAGAAACTTTCCTGCTGGAGGCAAAAGATGGCTTTAAGACAGATGCTTTGCCTTCAGAACTGGGCATCTGGAACTGGTTCCCATTTCTGTTCTAGATCCCATTTGTGATTTATCCAAAGCCTTTGCTTTTCATCTTGAGATCCCCTGCTGAAACTCTGAGCTCTAGGGCAGGGACTGTGGTGCCTTGTGTCAGAAGATGATGATTTAAAACACAGCCTTTGGGTGCTGTGATAAGGTATTGTGATGATTCATCGTAAATGAAAGCCATCTCTGCTTGATAGCTGGCACCGCGTCTGTGCCGGCCTTTGAAATGCATCGCCTTCTGCCTCTCCCAACCTGTGCTCTCCTGTGAGACGGGAGCGACACAGAGCAAGCTCTTGTGGCACAACCCTCACTTGCAATTTGTAAAGCTTTTCAATTGGCTGGGAAAGGCTAAAAATAGCTCTCTAAAAGCTTTCCATTGCTCCTTTATCACTCTTCCCTATTGTGCTCCTCAGATGGAACAGGGACAGGTCAGCCGTGAGTGTTTCTTTCTGGAGCGTGTCTCGCTGGATGTCCCAGACGTCAGAGAAGTTCAGTATCGGGAGACATTGGATCCGTGGGTCCTGTCTTTATCTGAAGTTTGTCTGACGGAGTCAGAGACAGCATCCTCTGGGCGAGGGGAGGGATGGGGCTGCACCCATGCTTCATTTCAGGCTCAGCTTGCAGCAACCCAGCTTCTTGTTCTGGAGGCTGCCTTCCTCTGTTAAACTCTAAGCTTACATCCAAATTAAAACACTTAATCTCCAGTTCTTCAGGTTGCGGAGATAAAAAGCTTTAAATCTGGAAGGGAGCACAAATCGATCCATCGGTGTCAGTCTCTGGGCTGCACGCCTGCTGTGCCGAACGGTGCCTGGCGAAGCGGAGCGAGGACTGATGGTGGGATGAGCAACCGACCGAAGCGCCCATCTGTTTACCCAAGCCTCTGATGATCACGGTGCAGAAGGAAGGAGAGGTGGGCAAGTTGTGAATGACCCTGTGTTACTGTCTCAAACGGCACTCAAACCTTTCTGAGGAAAGCCCACCACCCATCACAGGAGCTGCACTATTGTATTTATCTTCATCTTGACACCCTCAGCGTCACTATTCTCTTCTTGTTTTTCACTCTTGCTTGAGAAAAAGATGTCAAGTCGATATTTAACATGGCCTCAAGAATGTTTATTGTGCCATCACTTTATAACGTCCCTTGAAAGCTGGGCTGGAGAGTGCTGCCACCGACCGCCTACCGGGGACGGGAGCACAACCCCAACAAGCAGTGGCCCGAGCTGCAGTCTCGTGCCAGATGTTTCTTAAAAAAGCTGTTTTGTGCTGTGGTGGTAGTGAACTGAGGCTTGTCAGGCAGCGTGGCACGCATACAGCAATCCCACCTAAACCACACAGTACATCGAGTTCTCCTGAGAGAAGGTCCTGCCCATGCCCGGGTCCCAGATGTCCAGTTGTTGGTGCTGGATCTGGGGTTTCCAGCTGGAACAGCTCAGCTGAATGCTTTCACCGGGAGCCCCACACTTGCCGGAATCGGAGACTGCCTCTGCCACATCTCAAACTGAAACAGAGCACAGATTTTGCCCTAAGATTAAATGAGAGACCTCCTGAGGGGACCAAGGCAGGGCAGAGAGCTCCACCAAGCAGTGCTCTCTGCTTCGAGTCCGACTCGGGATGCCTGTGCCTCTGCCGGAGGATGCTGTGCTGCCAGCGAGGCCATTTTTCTGCCGATGAAACTGAAAACAGAGGAGGTTCAGCCTGCTTGCGGTCATGCGGAGATCCCTTGGTACATTCCCAAGAGGAGGCTGTTAATCCCATTGACCTGGCTTGATTTCAATCAACGCGGGAACACTCTGCCTACGCAGGTTGTTCCGATAGTGTTATTTGGCTGCAGCAGGGGTTCCCATCCTTTTTTTTTTTTTTATTTTATATGTGTTTTGTAAATGGAGTGTGTCACAGACGCCTTCTGCCTCGGCAGTCACACATGCTCCATCCCCAGACGTCTGCAGCATCCACCCCTGGCAATGCCCTGGTTTGTTTCTCCAATAACATAATTTTCCGCCTCTCTAGTACCTGCATTAAATGCTTTTTCTTTTTTCATGTACAAGTTTTCCTCAACTTTACGCTCTCTAGCTCGAGCTGTACATGAAACCAGCCTTCGCCGGTAAAGCCGTCTCTGACAACCCCTGACAGTCCAGGGACTGGGAGCACGTTCATCTTCTCTTCCACCCGCCCGCAGTTTGGCCGCACAGTGTGGGGCTTTCACAGCCACTGCATTCTCTCTGCTTGGGAGAGAACCGATGCTCTGTTTGTACAGCTTTTCTCACATCTGGCAGTACAAACATTTTTAGATATGAATCCAATATGTACTTTGTTACATGGCTACTAATCCTTCAGTCGCGTAGTGTCTCTCTGCCCCTAAGACATATTTCTCTGGAGGTAAGATGTATAGAAAGAGCTTTCCTCTATTTGTCTGGGGATAAAGTCTTTCCAAAGTCTTGGGGTTTGATAGCCCCATGATGCAGCTAACAGATGTACAGGCAAGGCTTTGAGTTATTCCAAGTGTTTGCAGATGATATGAATCCACCAGTATCGGTGGATGGTTCACAAACAACCATGGCCCAGCGTGAAACATTGGGTTCTCAGACCTCCCCTTTGGGACACATCACAGGTTTTGAATATCCTGCTCTTTCCATACCTTTGGAGCACTTGATTAAGACACAGTGCCTTCCACTTTTATGTCAGCGAAATGTCCCTGGGTGACTTTCAGTCAGGACAAGTTGCCAACCATTAACCATGTGGTGGTGCACGCACAGTCGGTCACCCAAAAGATGCAGGTAGCCCCACGCCTCATCTGCATGACCAAAGGACTCAGATAGGTCTTTCTATACATCTATGAGACATATGCCCCTGCACAGTGTCCCTCTTTACCCACGTGTCTTGGTCAGAGAGCCGTCAGGGCAGCGAGTGAGACACCATCCCCACCACCCACCCCCGCTCTTCTCTTTCCCATGTGGTTGTCCAGGTTTGCCACTGCCCCCCTCAGTGTGCTTGGTTCTGATGTCCCATGCTGACATTTTGCTCACACGAGGTGTGACGTCCTGGGGAACACCTGCCGACAAGGAGGACTTCGGGTGAGATCAATATTGGATTTCAGAAAAGAGAACCTCCCTCCGCTTGAGTCATTCCCAGGATCTGCTAGCGAGCTTCTGGCCTCCCTGATTTCCACGTGCCACCTCTTGCCTAGGACTGCCACCTCGACCCAGCCCCTCTGGCTAGGCTCTTCTCGCACTACAGCCTAAACTCCAGAACACCCTTAAGTAAAAATATTTACTGAGCATCTGGCAGCAAATCCTGGGAGGTCAATCTGTTCCCTTCAACCCAGCGCCATCCACAGCTCTGCCACTCTCCTTCCATGCAGCTCCTGCACTCTTCCAGCAGGCTACATGGCACTGTCCCTACCTCTGCCCTAATTCAATGGCATCGAATGATCCTTCCGATCAGATGTGAACTCTGGAAATGTAATAGCTTGCTCCGGCAATTGAAACAGGTATCCTCGGGGACTGGTATGATCTGATTAAAGAAAGCACTGAAGTGCAAGACAGCAGCAACATTAATGAGCCTGTCTGAGAACAGATGAGGGAGGAGGAGAAAAGCCTGCCGGCTGGCTTCTCAAAATTAAGCTGTGCTGTGGCTACGAGGATGCAGAGTATCACAGGGAGCCTAGAGAGGAGCAAAACATGACAGCTCTCCCCACGCAAACACACACCCGCAAACACCTCGTGCTCTTCCGCAGGGAAGAGTGGTGGGGATCTGAGGAGCCATTGCTCATGCAAAACATGTTCCTGAGAAAGCAGGGACGAAAACTGTTCTCCATGAATGCAGAAGCAGGCAACCTTCTCGACAGTGAATAAAAATTACTAATCAAAAGAATTGTAATTAAAGCAATTACCATGTTCTCTGCATACACACACCCGGCATGTTTCATAAAGTCTAATAGAGTACAGTGCTGGGCCTTGATGGATAGGAAATTGCTGGTTAATCACGAGGGAATGGATAACTTCCTCACCCAATCTTCAGCTAATGACTTTAACACGCTCTTTTGAACGCCACTTGTACCAGTTGTGATTACAGAGAGACTGTTCAGTGAAGTAAAGCTGGTTAATAAAGTTACTGCTCCCTGTGTGCATCAAAACTAGTCCTTGGAGCACCTCACATGAGGTCCGGCTTCCCTGAAGCGAAGCTGGTTGAGTACTGTGTCGTGCACAAGTGAAGGCACGTGTGGCAATGCTGATTGTTTGGTCCTCTCGCAGCCCGGGTGAAGGACTTGCTTGGGGCTCCCCAGCACAGCCCAGAGCACTGAAGAAGGCCACAGCCGCTTCACCTGACTCGTCCACTGGTAAACCCAACGTCCCAGAAATTTATTCTTTGGTTTCTCCACCTAGCATGCACCTAAGACCTCCCTGAAAACTCATATTGCGTTTGCAATTACAGCTTAGGAGGCCAACTGCCACAGCCTCATGGTGGTTCTGTAACGAAAGTGCTCACTCCAGAGCATTTGAAGCCTTTCTGTCTTAACCTCAACTTTTTATGCTTCCACTGGCTCTTTTTTCCCACTTCAATGTCCTTCTTGGAAATGGCTTCAGATTGATAGTTTCAAACCTTGTTAGGAACGCTTTATCCCTTGGAAACCTTTGGCACAACTCAAGAACTCTGCAGCTGAACCCCAATGTAAAGCATCGGGCCGGCAGGTGACTCCCCGGCACAGCGCAATGCCACCCGGAGAGAGACGGTGTATCGCGCCACACATCTGCCAGGCTTTGGGAGCTCTTTCAGCAGTTGCTCCTGGTCAGCCTGTGGTCAGGACAGCAGCTCCCCAAGGTTACAGGCCCTACAAGAGAGTCAGGCTTTTTAGTACCCTTCTCCGAGATCACTTGGATTCCTGGCAACTTTGCTCTTATCTCAGTTTGAGGAAGTCCAAGCCAAGCTGACTAACAGTCCTCTTAGATGCTAAGGGCAGAAAATAAACCTATCAGTCAGCTGCAAAGAGCACACAGCAGCATGAAAAAGCACATTAGAGGCAAAGTGGATCTGTCAGAGATTCAGCACGAGGTGCCACTTTGGGAGGAGAAGCTCCCATGCTTTAACACTGCCTCTTTAGAGATAACTTAGTGCCATTTTCTGTGGGTTCCTCATAAAACAATTAAACTAAATGTCTTTGGAGTAGCGTTTTCTTTCCTCTCTGGGAATGTTTCCAGCTCACTAAGTTACAGCATCACCGCAAAGAAAATGAAATTTTATAATTACTGAAGACAGCTATCAGAAGAGGGTAATACTATTTAACCGTGGAGTTGCTGGTAGCATTGAGGGCAATGCCATGGAAGGCCCCTTCAGAGGTTTTGCCCTGACTCTTCAACCTGCTGGTGCCATCAGGATCCAGGGTCTGGGAAGAAGTTTGGGTCATCCCTTGGACGTGCTCAGGGTGGCAGAGAGGTGCTGCTCCGGCACTGGAAGTGGTTGCGGAGCTCTCTGCCGTTACCTGCCCTCCCGGGCGCGGAGCAGGAGGGGCTGTCCTGTGCCACAAACACAGAGTGGGGCGATGAGCTCGTAGGACTCGGCACAGTGGACACATGCTCTGATGAGCACACAGTGTCATAGCAGCAGGACAACAACAGGACTTTGACAGCAAGCACTTATGTAAACCCATTTTTTTTATCCGCAGTAATATTAAAAATTGAGTTCCAACTCGTTTTCTCTCTCCTTCCCACTGCCTGTTCCTGTCTCCTCTTTCTCTTCCTGTCCTTCAGGCTGCCCCTTCTCCATCCTCTCCCCTGTTGGCCAGTCACTCCCTATCTTCCAAAGTCCTCCATCAACCTTTTCATTTCTGCAACTGTGTTTATTGCTCTTCTCTTCCTTCCTGTTGCAGACACGCTCCCCTTCCTTCCCCCCGGTGATGTCCTGGCTTCGAGTTTGCCGGTGTTGGGTTGCAGATTCCTTGGACAGGGCTTGGACCTTACAGCGTGCTTGGTGTCTTCCTGGCCAGCTGTCAGTAACACGTTACGCAGGCTGAGCCTACGGCAGCTCTTTGAATGCATTCCCATGCTTGTCTCTCTGGCTCTGCTTGTCCAAGCTTCTTCTGTTACACCCTCAGCCCGCTGACAGAAATCACTTCTAATTTTGTAGCTCATAAAGCCAGAAATGTAATTGCAAGCATATCAGCGACTTCCTTTTCTCAAGCCAGGACTCCCTTGCAAATGATTTATTTCATAAAATGTTAAAAAAAAAAAAAATCATCTTGATTTACAGCGGAAACTGGAAAACGTGATCGCCAAACCCGGTGTATGTGACTACCTGGCTTTCCTGGATCGGACATGATTTTTCTGCTTTTGACCAAAGCTTTACCACGTCGCCGTGCAGTGCCAAGAGAGCGCATGCTTCTGGCAGGACCCCATCTGCAGTGCGTGTGCAGAGCCCAAAACATCAGGGTCCTCATCTGCAGAGAGGACTACTTACTGCTGTTGTAATGCCAACAAGGGTAATTAAACATGGGAGTAATTTTGCACGAAGCATCTTTTAATTTAACTTACACTGGAGTGAGAGGAGAGCCAGTTTGGCAGCTGAGATATTAGCCTGTGGGTTGTACACTGCAGATCTCGTTTCCAACATCAAGGATGTCACTTGTGCCTGAAGTCACCTCACTTCATGCATTTGGAGCCTAGCGACTGGGGTCCCTCTCTTGGAGAGCTCTGCAGGGTGATACCACCCACATGGCACCTGATTCACTATTCGCCAAAGACTCCTGCCCTTCGCTGCCGGCGTCACCAGGACCAGTGCCCACCAGGACCTAGGTTAGGTAATTTAATTAATGTCTGAAATTAGCCTGGATGAGTATTTGTTCTTCATCTTCATCACGGTCATCACAGAACAAGGTGAAAATTTTACTCTCCTACCCAGTGGGATTAGGGAGGTGAAACCCAGTATCTTGTCTAGCCTGTGTGGCATCTTCATAGCTGGTACTGGGCACAGCTGGCTCTACCAGTGGCACAAAGCAAGGTTCAGTCAGGGATGCTCTTCAGTGTGACGGGACACATTTCCAGAAACCCCACAAAAAGCCTGGTTTCCCGAACCCTGTGCAAACAAGCAGAATGAGTTTCCTTGCTTAGAAATCCACATCTACTTCCAGTGGCAGCACTTTATCCAAAAGAAGTCTCGTGTGGGGCTCAAGCCCATGCGATCCCTACCCAGCCAGTGCCCGTCTTCTCCCTCACTGGGATGCCGGCCGCACAGCTCTGCCCCTTCCCCAGCACTGGCTTCGTGTGGCTGTGCTGTGAAAACTTCACAAGGTTAGTTTTCAAATGACTGAGGACCTTCAGGGTTTCTGCTCAAACCTTCATACGGTTGTCTGTGCTTTCTGTGGTGGCCTCCACTCCCTCAATTGTTGCAGAAAGGAAATTTAATTGCTCCTGCCATTTAAGAGGAGTGTCTTTAGTGCCCTCGTGAGATTTTGTCAGGTTTGCGAGTGATGTCAGCCATCAGCTGCATGCCAACAGGCATGGCAGAGCTCCTCAGGTGAGCTACTCCTGTGACCAAGAACAGGCTGGAAAACCCAAAGCTGGTTTGGATGGCTGAACAGCACCAACCAGGTCCGCTAGCTGCGTTTTCCTTTGCAGGTGAGCACTCATCTGCTCTTAAAGATCATAGTTGCTGTGGAAAGATTTGTTAAGAAGTCTTTTCCCCTCGGCGCTCTGCCAGTCCTTCCCATCCCACCGCACCGGGGAGCGACGAAGCCCAGCTCCCTTGGGAGCGTTGCTGGAAGCCGGAGCGCACGCAAAGCGTACAAGTCACTAACGTAACCGGCATCTGCACGGGGATTACTCATGTTTCAGACGGAGAGGCTGGCGACTGCGCCAGGCGGGAATTTCCGTGCGCTCTCCGCTTCTGCCTATGGTTTGCTCGGCTGTGTCGCTCCAGGCGGGACGAATCCAGAGCTTCCTCTGTGAGCATGCAGGCAGCAAACAGATGGGAGGTAAGC
The DNA here is from genome assembly GCF_965231255.1 of Vanellus vanellus. Classification (NCBI taxonomy): domain Eukaryota; kingdom Metazoa; phylum Chordata; class Aves; order Charadriiformes; family Charadriidae; genus Vanellus; species Vanellus vanellus. The sequence goes on from NC_138919.1 coordinate 1,200,308, forward strand.
GATGTCATCACAGCCCGCAGGCCAGCTGTTTCAATGCTAAAAAGCCAAAAAGGCATAAGAATATAGGGCTACCGGGGAGGTGCAGGAGCCAGAAGAGGACGGCGGTAGGCAGACAAATCATCACCCTGCACCCACCTCCTCACCTCATGGAGGTCACCATCTGCACCAATGGCTGGAGAACCGTTCCTCCGCCGGCCCAGGTGGGCAGAAGCGTTTGTGTTTTGGGTATACCGTGTGGGAAGCCCCCACACTGACCCACTGCAGCAGCAGATGAAGAACTATCAACCGAAGAAGGAACCGATTCTTTTTTTTTTCTAAACTAGATTTCCGACAGGGCTGCAGCTGTGGAGAGCTGGCTGAGCCCGTGGCTGATGCCTCTCGCCGCGGGAGGCGGACATTTTGCTCGTATTTACTCAGAGAAGCAATTTCAGGGAAGCAGACTGAAACAAAGGCAATTGGGATGGCAAGAGAAATGGAGTCGCTTTTTATGCAGCAATTAACTAAAAGCAAAGAAAGTGACTGTGTCCTACAGTGACACAGACTTCCTCCTGCCTCGCGGGCTCCAAGAGGAGCTGCAATTTCTCCCCCCTGTCTCCAGGTGTGCCTCAAATTATTATATAAAAGAAAAAAAGAACAAACCAAATGATTTGCACCAAATTGAAAAAAAAAAAGCAAACAAAAAAAAATCCCAAACCAACAAGCAATCAAAAATAACTGTGTCATAAATTGCCCAATTCTATTTTGCTTCGCAATCCTAACTTTCCGTTGCAAAACAATTCATATGGGACGTTTTCGCCAGCCTAATTTTTACCCTTGCCCTTCTAATTAATAAGATGGTGGCCTTACAGCTTGATTCGGTTTTCTGTTCTAGTTAAGCTATTTAGAACCATGTTAATGATTCATTCTCCTTGCAATTAGATGCAGCAGTCAGACTCTTTCCGACGCTCCTGCATAGTTTGCTGTGAAGAGGGGCAAGGGAAGAACAGTATGGAGAAACAAGACATAGGTCCATAAAGAAAATCGATGGTAGTTAGCGGGCAAAATACATTTGGGGATCCGGACCTGTATTTAATGCATGTCATTATCTATTTGCAGGAGACAAATGACACAAGGGAAAGCAGTTTCTTTCCGTCTGCGGAGGGCTCAAAAGATTTTCTTCAGCATTTCATATTCTACTTCTTTTTTGTGTTACAAATCCAGGTCTCTAAAGATCTACCTTTGAAAACTGCCTCTAAAGCGTAATGGGAGACACCATGAAATCCTGGCACCAGAAAACTCGGGGAAATGAATTTCCATTGCGGCTGTGCATAAATTTGTGCTTTGCTGAAGCAGAGCCTGAAAAGCGACTGATGTTTTCATGTCGTGTGTTCGCAGGGCTTTGAGGCTTGTATTTCACAAGGGGTGCAGATGCACCACTGTTAGCTCCTTGGAAGCTGCCGTGTTTACAAGGCTCAAACTGGCTGGGCTGTGTTTAACCCAAGTCAAGTCACAGAAGACTGTGTTCCAGCCTTCTAATCACCGTCCAAACTATATTTTGACATATGCAACCGCAGAGAAAACATGGCCTATTTGGGAAGGAGGGGTACGGCATCTCTCAATGGAGTAGGACTTGGTCTGAGGTCAAGCCAAGAAGTCAGGTCAGCAGGTCGGGGTCCGAACCAGGGAGGGACAGGCTCAAGGATGGCCATAGCTGCAATGCAGCGGCCCCGGGGACAGGAGCCTGAGCTTAAAGGCAGCTCTGGAGACCCCCATGAAGCTTCTCACTGCTCTGTCCCGCACAGCACTCTGACCCCAGGTCTGGGACATGTGTACCCGTACCAGAGCTGGCCTTGGACACAGGCAGCCAAGTCCCGAGGCAGGGAGGTGGCTGAGCGGAGGGTCCTGCCAGCAGCCCCCCCTGGACCCAGCGTGGGGCTGGAGAACCAGGTGCTGGGACGTGATCTGGGTGTTATGCAAAGCCCCGGGCACAGGCCAGGTGGGGACTCACCACGGTGCTGCCGCAGGGCGGCTGTGCGCTACGGGCGTGGGGCAGCTCAGGCTTGGGGGGACGCGGGGGCGTCACTGAGGTGTCCCCAAGGCTGGGGGGCTGCTGAGACGTGAATGCCGCCTTTCTAAATGTGTGGGCTTTGCTGCTTGCTAAGTGGTGGCTCTATGATAAAGGAGCTTTTCTGTGACCGCAGCTGGCCAGTGGTTGCAGCGTGCACCCATTCGTTGCCTGTCGTCTGCCAAGCTGCCGGGCAGTGCCAGAAACCACACCTGGAATATTTGCACTAGTGGCTCTAAGGCTGGCAGAGATGGGTTTGCTGTAATAAAACAAATACTACAAATTCTAGTCCTGTTGACTGAGCAGACTTGCACTGGAATGTGGGCGAGAAGAGAAACCTCCGTTGTGACATTAGCCATGGGCAAGGATTTTGTTTGTTGCAGGAAGAAGATTTAATTTTGCTGGGGTTACAGAGAGCAACCAGTAATCCCGTACAATTTCCCTTTCGGAGTCCTTGTTTCAGGTTGACTGGAGGGGGCTCGGGCAGACATCGCAGCACTGAGTCACCAGCCTGAGCCTGCAGTTACAATGGCTAAACAGTTCATGCCTTCCCTCTGTTTAGTTTCTGTAGATCACAGATTACAAGACAGGAAACAGGCTGGGAGAGTTGGGTCTAAGGTCTCCGGGGAGACCTTAGAGCCCCTTCCAGTGCCTAAAGGGGCTCCAGGAGAGCTGGGGAGGGACTTTTTACAAGGGCATGGGGTGACAGGACAAGGAAGAATGGCTTCAAGCTGGAAGAGGGGAGATACAGATCAGGAAGAAATTTTTCACTGTGAGGGAGGTGAGGCACTGACCCAGGTTGCCCAGAGAAGCTGTGGCTGCCCCATCCCTGGAGGTGTTCAAGACCAGGTTGGACGGGGCTTGGAGCAACCTGGGCTGGTGGGAGGTGTCCCTGCCCAGGGCAGGGGGTGGGAACTGGATGATCTTCAAGGTCCCTTCCAACACAAACCATTCTATGATCCTATGATTCTATGAAACACTAAAGTTACCAAGTGCTTCTACTGTCCTACGGTTTACCTTGTATCCTTCACACATCAAACACACGTTTCTCAAAGGCTTACTCCTTCCAGAGAGCACCTGGCACGCTCTGACGGCAGCAATACACTTCCCAAGTGTCTGTATCTGTATCTTCCCCATGTGTCTGGTAGGGTAAGGGATAACACTGCCCGGGCAAAGGTTTAGCACTCCTCAAGAGGGGAGCGAATGTCAGCCAACGTGCATGCCTGCGCCAGCGTCTAAGCTCCACTCCCGCCTCTGTCTTGCTAGGGACTGCTTCTCTCCTCGCCCTGCTATCAGAGCCTCCTTCCCCACGGCCACCCGGGACCTCCCGGGCTCGAGCATCCATTGTCTGGCTTGTGCAGAGAGACACCATCTCGAGATGCTCAGCTCTGGTTGAACGTCTTTTCGGCTCCAGGCTGAGGACTGGACCCGCAGGGATTCTGCCTGTGACTCCCCCTCTTGTACCTCCTTTCACTCCTCAAGCCCTTGCGACGCCTCCAGCTTTGCAAAGTCTGGAAAATGTCTTTTTCCGCTCCAGTTCTAGCCCTCCAGAATCGCCGTCATTTATCTCTCTGCATCATCCACTCTCCACCCATTTCGAATTCAATTGAAAGCACATTTTCTCCCTTGCCTGTGGTTCCTAAATTATACACCCAGCTCATTTCAAAATATCAATGCAGAAACTTGGCGAGGTGATTATTAATAACAGCTCTGTTCCTCTCCGGAGGAGAAATAATACCAGAAATATGTGAAATGTGTACACAGTTGTCATTCTCACTCTCCTCTTTTGCCAAACACTCTGTTCTTTACAGGAAATAAAAACAACCCTACACCCAGTATTAAGTGGCGGAGACCGTGTAATCAGCGAGGAACCACACAGAACTAGGGCAGGATTCCTTTACGTGGTCTGAAACTCAGGGCGATCGCCCCCTTCTGTGACGCATTAGTGCTTGGCTATACGGAGATCGGCAGCACGTATAGCCAGCCTTGATGAGCTGTATACGCTGCAATCTGGAGCCCAGCTGGACCCACGTGTTTCTTCATTCACTTGCGCGGAGCAGCAAAGTACATGATAGATATAAATACGCGTAGCTAGTCATGGCAAATTGCGCTTCAGCTATAACGAAGCTATTCATGCTTTTATTCCAAGAGTTCACATGGAAGGTGGGCCAGGGCTTCCCAGGGACCCAGAGCTGCTGGGAAGCACCGAGCTGCGGTCTGGCCTGCGAGCACTGGGCTGGCAACGGGTTAGGTACATGTTTTTTTCCTCTCTTCTTTTGCTTTTCCTAATGGTACTTCTAAAACATGTAGTAGAGCACTGAAGGCTGTTTCACAGCCTGTAGTGCCACAGGATGTGCAGAGGAGAAGCTCGGGGGTCTCTTCCCAAGGAAACGAGTGTGGATGGGTGCTGTGCCCACGGGGGAGCTGAGCTTGGCCATCCAGGTGCCCCCCCCCCTCCACGGCCCATGTTCCCAGGCCCTCCCAGCAGGAGCTGGGGATGTGCTTCCCCGAGTCAAAGAAAGCAGCTTGCCCAAGTCCTCTGGAGGATGCGGGGAGAAAGATGGGGTACCCCTAACTCCTCTGGTGGAGGGACAACAGTGAGGGCCCCCAAAGGAAGGCAGGGAGAGAGGAAATCCTCCAGGGTTGGATTCGTCCACAGAAGGGAATCTGTAGTTTTTAGCCTTGCGAGATAAGGAGGACCCAGCTCTCAACCACTTTGTTCTGAGAGGAGGATAAAGCATAAAAGAAGCCATAGAGGTATCTCGGGGCTTTTAACTCTGAAGATTTGCCCTTGTGGTGGTAAAGCTCAGGCCTCCTCAGTGGCATTTAGGGACCTGTAGGGAAAGAAGTGCTCAGACAGACCAGGGCCAGTTTGCTGCTCCCCCTACCCAGCAATGCCAGTGGCTCCAGCTATCCCAAGTCCAGTGCAACAGCCCCTTCCCGGCACCTCAGCCTCTCGGGCGCTGAGGATCTGCGTAAAGGACCTTTGAAAACATGGCGGGAGGATCAAATAAAAAGATATAAATTGAGTATCTCATATCGGCAAGAGCCTCTGGACAAGAACGCCCGGTCACGGTAAGAGCCTTTGGCTGTGCGCTACTGCAGCAGTGCTCAGCTGGCAGATCCAGCCCTGCCTTGTGCAATCCTTCCTCCCAGTTACGGCCCGCTGGCTCCACTCCAGGCACCTCCCTCCCACACAAGTGTGGGTTTTTAAGAAGTGATACTCTTCAAGCCTTTAAAACGCAGCTCTTTTAGCACGGGTTTAAAGGGAATCAGCTATTTTTTTGGAAGATATTGGCCAAGGTCTCTGTTTTCTGTGGAGCCAGCGATAAGTTTCCACTTGAATACGGTGGGAGTAAAAGATGCCGCGCTGAGAGCCCCTGAAGCGAATCCCTGCAACTGCCCAGGAGATGGGAAAGGCACAGGCTGACAGGGAGCCTGTCCCTGGGACCTCTGGAGATGAAAGAGGGAAGCTGGAGAGGGACTTTTTACACAGGCATGTAGTGATAGGACGAGGGGGAATGGCTTCAAGCTGGAAGAGGGGAGATTTATATTAGATATTTGCATTAACCTACTTCATGCAAGTAGCCCGATTCACGGTCATTTACTACCGTGGAGCAGTACTACTCGTGGAAGGCAGTGAAATTCCACATAGCAGTACTAAACGTGAAGAAGGTTTGTAAAATGAAGAGCTTCTGCGTCTAAAATATCAATGCACTCCTTCCCGGGTTAGGACTTGTGCACTGGAGAGGTCCTCAGGATTGGAAACAAAACCCCAACAGCTGAGGGGTTTGATGCCCCATTATACGGGTTTGATGCCACCTCGTGGTAGTTTCATGTCCTGATTTGCAAAAGATGGTTTTCACTTTTGCGGGATTTTTCCCAAGTGTCTTCGTTATGAAAGAGAAATACACTTTGGGGAAAAGATGGAGATATTACAGCCGTCCTGCTCTGCCCTTGCCCCGCATTGCTGATTTGCAGCACTGCCTCCAAACAGCATCATTAATAAATGTTAGTATGAACTTAAAGCACAGGGACTGCAAATTATACGCAGTAACGTTTTGCAGAAACACCTACAGGATGTGGCCATTAGACAATATGCTGAGATGTCCTGACATAAAACGTTAGCCATTGTCGCCTCATCAATCTAAGGACCTCAGAGAAACATTTCCACCCAATTTGGAGCTGGATTTGCAGATCTGGAGAAGCTCTTTCCTCCCTTGGAGAGCAACTTCCTTCCTTCTCCAGCCCAGTAGTTATTATATTGTGCTAAGAGTGTACTAAGGAGCTGAGTTACATCACCCTTTTAAAAGTGAGACAGAAGTTACAAGGACTGGTACCACTATTTCAATTGAGGATGGGCTCTTTCAAGAGAAAATTGGCTCTTCTACCCTCTCAGTAATTGAGCCTTATAACAGCAGGGAATGATTTGCCAGGAAAATTCAGAGAGCATTTCAGCCTTTCATCCAGTAAATGGCCTATATTGCTTTTGTTTGCCCTTTGAACTGTGGCAAAGATACCATTTTACAACTGACTGAACACATTCTTCAGCCGTTATAATATAAAGCTATCACGTTTATTGATTGAATAATCATGGACTATGTAAAAATTGTAGCAAAATGACTCCCCGTTGCACGCTCTTTTCCTAGCCTCAGGCATCATCGTACACGAAATGGCATCACATCAGACCCTGCAGCAATGCTAGATCCTGAAGGCAGTACAGCTGTGGTGTTGCTGCAGCTGAGCTAATTACTCTTGGGTTTCAGCTTGGCTAATTAACTTCCATGTAGCCCTATAATATCACAGTCATTTTGTTTTCAATTCTGGAATTATCTTGGACAGTGGTAGTCTTGGGAGAAAGAACCTCTGCAAACCATGCAGCTCCACTGTACAATGTAGACATATGTCATTTTACTGTAAATCTAAATGAAATTACTTTTGCGATGGCATGTAATGCAACCTCTAGTGTTTAGTTGCTTGTCTGCAACTTGTTCACCACACTGAAAACATTCTGAATGTCCAAGTTAAGTTGTTCGTTAACATTCACTAGCTGAAGACGTTAGACGAGATGCTATGTTCAGATTTTTTGTATCACGTTCTGTTATAGAGTCACAGAATCACAGAATGGTGAGGGTTGGAAGGGACCTCTGGAGATCATATAGTCCAACCCCCCTGCCAGAGCAGGGTCACCTACTGCAGGTTGGACAGGGATGCAGGTTTTGGATATCTCCAGAGAAGAAGACTCCACCACATCTCTGGGCAGCCTGTTCCAGTGCTCTGTTAAGTCCTCTTTGACTGAAATTCTTCATCTTTGCTTTTTCCTTAAAATTTGCACATTTGAATCTGATCACAATCCCTGTACAAATTAGGGTGGAAAACTAGACTGGCTCTAAAAAGACTTCCACAAAGTCTGTGAAAGCCATCTGAAAAGGTTTAAAAGGCTGAAGTTGTTGAGGAACAGGACACCAGTGAGCCATAATCTGTGTAGCAAATAATGCTTTTTCTCTCACAAATGGACTTGAAAAAGTGCAAGCCGATATTTGCTTGATCAATAGGTCTTTTCAGCAAATTTTTAATTTTGCTAGGGGAATGTTGCTGTTGACCATGGACATATTGCTTAGATGCCATGGTCTCAGGCCCTCAAACCTCTTCATAAGAGGGATCAACACCTTGACTGAAACTTGAGCTAGTGTAGCAACATCTCTTGCCCCCAGAAGAATCACAGGCTTGACAGTATTGCAAGTAAGTGTTACACCTTTGTTGAATTTTGTTTAAATCATAGCAATCGAAGCAAAAAAAAAGACCTTTGTTGTATTTACTCTCACTTCCACAGCCAACAGATGTGAAGGGAGCAAAGAGGCATCCTGATTTTGGATAAACACAACCCTCTGCCTGCTCTTCAGTGGAGAAAGAGGCATGATAAATTAGGGAAATCCAGCTCAGGAGTTGGCAACAGTGATTAAAACACGCACTAATCAGCCTTTTCCTCTGTAGGAACTGACTCTTAACTGTGTAATGCCTTTCCGAGCAGGTACAGAAGCTTGAAGGACGGCGTATCCAACCTGGTGTTTGGCTGCCCATTGGAGAAGGTGTGGGTCCCACTCCTGTCCCATCTGCTGGCTCTGGGCAGGAGCTGCAGGCACTGCAGGCTTTCGAAGATCGTGCCAGATGGCCGTGTTTAGGTGACGTGAATCCCACCGCACACTGGTCAGCCTCCAATCTGGTTTGTCTGTCAGTGATAAAACCATCTGGATGTTCTGCCATCTGATTCCGGAGAGGGCAAAACAGCCCAAAGTTTACTGCTTCTGAAAAATCTCAACTCCCATCTCCCTGTGCCCACCTCAGCTTCAGCTATAAACCATCCCTCAAATATAACCTCCCCCATGCCCTGCCTTCCTCTGCTGCTGGAAAGAATGGGATCTACCTGAGGGGACTCTGCACTGTGGATCACCTATGACTCAAGGAGCATCCATCTCCTGCTGGTATTTTAGCTCTCCGTGGGGAGCTGATTATTCATGTTTTGTTTGCTGGTTGAACTTATTTTTAGTTGGCAGAAACAGCTGTGAGGGGGAGAAGAAATAAGGAACAAAAGCCGACAGCATGATTAACTTTTTAACTCAAAATACTTCTCACTTAAAAGAAGCTAAATATTCCCTGTGCTCCTGGCACTGCTTTTCCACGTCAGCAGCTGCAGTGCTCCCTGGGAATATTACGCAGTTTTACGGATGGAAGCGGAGGTGGATCTGCATGGGAGAAAGCCTGTCCGCAGCAGCTCGTCCCCCATGGTCACTGCACAGGACTGTGCGTCAACGCGAAGGGCTGCCAGTCCCAGCACGGCCAGCACTGTGATGCGAGCTTAGAGAAGCCATCTAGCTGCCTGGGCTCAGCCTCCCTGACCATAAAATGACATTGCTGGTGGGATTTCAAAGCTATTCCAACCCCTTGCAAGGGGGTGTGTGCAGAGAAGCATGCAGAAGTTCCTGTTCTACTGATGAAAAATGCTTGTGAAAGCTAAGGTTGTCCTTAAGTAAAACTCATACACACACTACCAGGAAGAAACCTCAACTGCACTGGGAGTGACGATGTTTATTCAAGGTACACAATGTTGGAAAAGCTTCCAGCCACCACAAATCATCACATGGTCATTTTACGTCCCACAAAACGACAGCTCCTCTTCTTGCTGCTCTTTTCTAAACAGGGTCAAAAAAGCCTCCAAGTGAGCTAAAGCAATAACTGATTTTCCCTTTGTCTCTGTGTTTGTCTGCCGGCCTTTTCAATATATCTCTTTATCTTTCTCTGCTCTTTGCCTTCTGAGGATCAGGGCTTTCCTCTGAATCCTTGGCTCAGGTTTGAACTTTGACTCCTAATTGTCTTCCTAATTCCCCCTCACCCTCACGCGAGGCCATGCAAGGGCAGGAGCTGGGCTTTGTGGAGGCACAGGGTGATGCTGCAGCTCAGGACATCCGAAATGGCCTCTGCATGGGCAGCCTTGCTCCTTCCTCCAGCGGGCACGTGGCTCTTGCTCCAGCACACCTTAGGCCCTGGATACTCAAGGTGGAAATAAATTAGGTGGAGACAAAGACACAAGCGTTCCCTCAGCAGTGGTCTGGCATAGCTCCCTCGGCCGGGCAAGGCCGAGTGCCACAGCGGGGTGGCTGTCGGTGAGCGGCACCACGGCGGCGGGGAAGGCTGCCGAGGTCCGGCACGGCAGAGGGAATCACGGCCCATGGGGGGAGTGCGGGCCACCGGGGCACCCTGGCCGCAGGCTCCCACCGCTGCGCTGGGCCCCCGGTGCCACGGCCGGCGGGAACATGGCCGCGGCCCTGAGGGAAACGGCCCCACAACCGCCGCCGGTTGCCACGGCAACAGCCCCACACCGCGAGGGGGAAGGCCTTGACCCCGTAGTACGCATGCGCCGCAGCCGCCGTGCCCGCGACGCGCTCGGCCCGCCAACTGCCCCAATTCGAATTCGCATCCTCGACGGCCAATCACAGCCCGCAGGGCGGGGAACGCCCCGCCTCTCCTCCGCCTTCCGACCAATCGCGAAGGCTGCTGTGTTTAAAAAAAAAGTGCGCGCGGCTGGTAGGCGTGGCTCAGACGAGCTGGACCTATGGCGGGCGGGAGGAGTTCCGGCCGCCCCAGGGAGACGCCTCGGGAGGCGAGGCTTGGGTGGAGTTTGCCGCCTGCGCCTTCCCTGACCCTCGCTGAGCAGCGAGGGGGAGTGGCTGAGGACGAGGAGGCGTGTCCTACCGCTGGAGGCTCCGCCCCCCTCGCCGGCCGGTTCGGCTCCGCCCCCCGGCGGCCCCTCACTCGGTGCCGGTCTGGGTGCGGTGGTCGGTGCTGTACTCTCCGTCCCCGGGGACGCGCCGCGATGAAGGCGGGCGGTGAGTGCGGACCGGGCCGCGAGCTCCGGGGCTGCCGCTTCCTCATCTCTGAGGAGCTCCGCGGCGGCTTCTCCCCTTCCCCTTTCCCCCCTCTCCCCCCCTCCCCGTCGGGCCTTTCCTGAGGGGGCTCTGAGGGCGGCGGGAGGGCCGCGCCGCGGGGGAGCGGGGCCTGAGGGGCTGCCGGGAACGGCAACGGCTGCCGGGGACAGCGGCGGCGGCTCGGCGGGGCTCTGGCGGCCGCCCGCCCAAATTCAAACGGCGGCGGGGGGCGGTGCGGGCCGCGGGCCGGGCCGGGGGGAAGGAGGGAGGGGGGGGGGGGGGGGCGGCAGTGCCCCGGGGCCTCCCGCCGCGGGAATGTGCGGGATAACCCCCTCCAAACGTAGGAATAAGTGGTTTTGGCTGGAAGGGCGGCACAGGTGGCCCCGGGGCGGCTGTGGGGGCTCGGTCCTGGGCGAGCGGAGGTGGCCCCCGCTGGGGCAGGGCGGGTGGGCTCCAGGGGCCTCCCCCGGCCTAAAACACGCTGATTTTTTTTTTTTTTTTTTTTTTTTTTTGTGAGGGGACGCGTTGAAAATCTCCCTCTGCCGCTTCCTGTGTCTGGAAACGGAATTTTCTCCTCCCGGGGTTGCCCGCGCTCCCCGGCCCGTCGGGTGTCCGTACAGGGCTCACTGGCGCACCGGCGTGCAAGTTCCGTTTCTTTTTCATAGCAAAATTAGTGCTGAAGTTCACTCCAGAAAGTGGAAGGGGATGCAAAGGGTAGCGGTGTTCACATCAAAAAGTTTTTATTTTCATGGGGGTGGCTTTTTCATCAAAGACAGGTAAGGGACGTGCTACTGCTGAGATGCCGGATGCTATTTTCTATCCGGCTGGTGGCTCGCTTCATTAAACCTGACGTGCTGTTGCACATAGGAACAGAAAAACCTGTATTAGCACAGTGGTAGCCATGGCTCGTGGCCCTCTTAAGAGTCTGCAGCCTCCTCGTAAGGATCCTGCTGAAAACCCAGATAAACTTTGCAAACTGAAAAACCCGTGTTGAGTAATTGAGTCTGATGCAGCAACTTTGCTCTGAACAAATAGTCTGCAAACTCGGCATTGGTTAGGCAGTCGGTGAGTTCGGAGACTTCCCAGTTCTCAGAGAGAGGAGGGTGTAAGTGGCTGGTCCATACACTTCTTCCATTCACTGCGTGCGCAGCTGGAAAGAGCTGTTGCTCTTATCTTCTCAAAGAGAAATGCAGTGTGGTGCTTTTCTGGGCTCTCGCTGAAGTTGTATGTGAAGAACTGGAGATTAGTGTAAGATCATGAGGTTTCCCATATGTTAGGTTATAACCAGGAGAGATATTAAGCACCTAAAGTAGAAGACCAGGTGAAAGGGGAAAAAAATATTCTTGAAGAAAAATATCTGCCTCATTAAAATTCCCTATTTTCACCATGACTTTTCAGCCACTTTTGGTTGTAAAAAAACTTGAGAGCTGCATCGTTTTCTCAGCTTATGCCTTTCACCCTATAATCTTGTGAAACTACAGAGCTCTGACTTGGTTTACTTCACAGATAATATGTGGTGGTTTCATATGTGTATTATAGTATTACTCTGACTTTTAAGTCGAAAAACCTCCAAGCTGGAAACGAACCAGTGAAATAGGATAAGCAATGCTAGCACAGGCATGTAGCACAGTATTGGCCTCTCTGGAGGACTCCATGTCTTCTCATCAAACTTTTAAAAAATAAAAAGTCAGTAAATAAATTTCCCAATGCGTGTAAGACTTAAACCAGATTTGAAAAATGCAACCAAGAAATCTTCTGTAATAAAGACAAAAGCCCTTATGTGCTCCTTTAATTTGTGGGACTCAAGCTTTCACTTCAGAAATTAGGGTGGGGTTTTTTTGCGCCCTCATGCCTGCGAAGATGTCCCACCTTTTCCTTGCTCAGAAATGGGCCTCTGTTGCTTGTGCGGACTGCTCCTGCGAGAGACTGATGTGGGAAGGAGCAGTGTTGGCATCTCTGGTGCTGCGTGGCAGGGCTCTGAGTTACAGCGTGAACTGGGGCCGTGATTCGGGTCCTCCTACCAAAGCGCCGCTCGGTGAGGGTGATCCTTCGCTGCCGCTTGTGGGCTGGAGGTGGGGAATGTGTTGCTTTTTTTCGCCCTGCCTCGCACCTTTCACCACTGAATTTCTGCTGTTAGTTAGCCAGGCTCTCATCTGCTTTTCCTGGTTTTGCCTCATCTGCTGGATCATTCCTCTCTTGGCAAATGCAGCGAAGGTAAATTCTGTCGTAACAAGGAACAGAAGATGTAGGTGATGCCTTTAGCCTCTGAATGCTGAAACTTCAAAAAAGGGCTTCCTGGTTCGTAGGGGTCTTCCACAAGCACCCATGGCAGCAGCTGGCTGCAGACAAAGATGGGCTTCTGGCATGGGCTGGTTTGGTGGCTCTTAACTTGCTCATCCCCCTGGTCGCATTTCAAGGACAGCTGTCAATGGAGAAGAAAAAGTTGGGGTGTGGGGGAGGTAAATGAGGTTGTAGCAGTGACAGTTTAATGAAACAGAGTCAAATGGTGGACTGAGGGCACGGAGGGGTTCTCCTTGATGAAGGGAACTTGACTCATCCTTTCTGAGCCTCTTAATTGACTAAATTCAACTAATCGCTTACTGCTTTGTGGTTTAGTCTTATAGCATTATGCAACACGTGCTAAGTCTCTGATTAATATGTTCTAAGAAGCATCCTACACGGCAGTAAATAGGTACTCAAGTAAAGACGTGTTTATGCATGTGTATGCTCTGTAGTACCTTTTTTCGTCATACTGCTCCATCACTAATGGAGGTGTCCCATGTTTTTGTTTTCCAGTGATTCACTGTAGGTGCTCCAGGTGTTTTTCTTTCCCTTCCAAGCGAAGGATAAGAAAACGGCCCCGAGTTCTGACGCTGTTAAGTCTGCCTGAGGACGTTCTTTTTCATGTTCTGAAAGGCCTTCCTGCTGAGGACATCCTCTCTGTCAGAGCCGTGAGTCTGCTACTGCTTCCCCTCGGTGCTGCGCCCTGCCTTCTCTCTGCCACTAGCAGCCAGGACCGCACACAGACCAGGCTGCCTTCTCCTGGCAGAGCAGACCTGAAGAAAACCAAAGAATACATGCCGTAATTAATTAGATTTTTTGCTATCCCAGTAGCAGTTTTATTTCTCAGCACTTGAGAAGATTAGCAGTAGTATTTGAGTGCTCTGTGTAAATTTTCTGTGGGAGTTGTCCTGCTAGATCGCCGTGGCTCAACAAATTAGTTTGGTTTGGCATCTTTTGCCTTAATGATGATTAGGCGGGTAACAGGTTATGATTAACTTGATTAATTAGTTACCTATCTAAAATTTGATTGCAAAGAACTAGTTTCCTGTTGGTCGCTTTATTATTTTTTATTTTATTATTTTACGCTCCCCCCTTGCAGGTACACTCTCATCTTAAATACCTTGTGGATAATCATGCTAGTGTTTGGGCATGTGCAAGTTTCCAAGAAATATGGCCTTCTCCAAACAATCTGAAGATGTTTGAAAGGTAAGCTTTAAGAATCAAATTTGTCAGACGTTGTAGAAGAGGATGTTTGAAGGCAGATACGCAGTTCTCATCAGTCCTCACCTTAAGTGGGGGATGTGACTTTCCCTTTTTGTAGAAGTCTTTGATCGGGGAGATGAAGAATTGTTGATATCATATCTAAGCTGCAGCTTATAACTGCTGTCTCTTTAACTGGCGCATGGCTCATTGCGTATACCAAGGTTATTTCTCTTTAAGGGCATTAATATTCCATATTGGAACATAGCACATTAACTAAAATCTGTTACTGGTGCTTCCACGTGAATGTGCAAGTGAGATCAGAGGCTCAAGAGCATAACTGTATTTCTGAGTTGGTTTGGTCACTTCTTGTGCAAACCACTGTATTGAAAAGTAGGTGGATTTCAGTACTAAAACAAGTGAAATTTGAAAGGCTAATATTAAATCTGCTTAAAAAGGACAGAGAGCGTCTTTTTATCTATCCGCTCTGAAGGGATCCGTCAATTTAAATGTCATGATAATTGTTTTGCTTCTGACGATTGCTTCTTTGATGTGATGCATGTATTCTTTCTGAAGAAGCCTACTATGCACGCATCAGTTTGGAAGGGAAGAGCACAAGGGCTTCATGCATGTCCTTGAGGGTACAAGTACCAAAAATGATATTGCATTCTGGCGTTGGGACTGTTGCATGGGAATGGGAAACAGTTCCTATGAGTTGTCACGTTATCCTGGACGTTGGCGTACGAAAAGGTTGCAGCAAGAAAAGCCTCAGCATAACTTATGTTTAACTTCTCATGTGAAAGCACATATGCTTATGGTTGGTGGTCACCAAACTCACAGCCTGGCCTCCACTGAAGTAACTTGTTGGAGGATGCGGGCCTGGAAGCACCTATGGATTTCAATCTCAATTATCTTCTCTGTTTCCCACTCAGGGCTGCTGAAAGGGGTAACTTCGAAGCTGCTGTGAAGCTGGGGATAGCGTACCTGTACAATGAAGGCTGTAAGTGTACCCGGCTCTTGGGGGAGGATGGCATGACAGAAGGAAATGTAGATTTCTTCTACATTTATCTGTAGGTACAGATCAGGACGACTGTCTCATCAGCAAGTTGGCTCTTTTACGGGCTGCTTACGAAGCTATAAGTGCAGCTCTTGCTGCCTTCAGTGTGTGGTTAGGTCTCGTTTACTCTCACGCCTCTTCAGTTTTACCTTTCAGTGCGGCTTAAGCACTGAACTGCCAGGTGTTAAATGACAATATAGTGCACAGTTCTTCTAGAAAAGAAGTCAACGCGTAGCTTAGGAATTCACGTTTCAAAGTTATCCTTTGTAAACTTTCTGATGAAACTTGGCTGCTTACCTAGGCTGATAAATGTAACAAAAGGGAGTGAGAATTGACAGGAGGAGCCTCCTTGTGGAGGGTACTGGCAAGGCAGGTGATTTGCATGCCAATTTGTACACTGAGAGGAATTAACATTGCTTGGAGTGTTGGTATTTGCAGAACACTCCCCCCCCACATGCTTAGGGTTATGTGTTTGTAAACACTGATTGTAGTAAGATGTTTTTCTTACTATTCCCAAAAATCTACTTAAGATTTTTCTGCCATTTCCACGATTTTTAAAGCTCTAAAGGAAAGACACTGTTTAGTCTTTTCCTGATTATATCCTATTGTCTGCCTTGGCCTGACTAAACCCCAAGCATGCGTTGTGAATAAACTCCAAATAATTTCTTGTTTTTTTTGTTGTTGTTCAGTGTCCATCTCCGACGAGGGCCGTGCGGAAGTGAATGGATTAAAGGCATCTCACTTCTTCAGTCTGGCGGAGCGTTTGAATGTGTGCGCGGCCCCATTTATCTGGCTTTTTATCCGTCCTCCCTGGTCCTTGAGTGGAAGCTGTTGTAAAGCTGTAGTCTACGAGAGTCTCAAAGCAGAGTGTCAGCTGGAGAAAGTAAGACTTCTTTCTGCCCTTGACTTTAACAGGGGCTTGTAGCTGCGTCTAGTCCTTCTGGAAAAAGTATTTTTGTTTCCCCAATGAGCTCCCATGCTCTTGTTGCTTAAATGACTGTGGATCAATCATTTTAATGAGTTTATTGCCAAACTACACTTGATATATCATGAGTGCCGGAGGCCTGTACTGTCTCTTCTGAGACATTCAGTACTGTCTCAAAGATAACAAAACATTGAGAAAAGAAAGGGGAGGGGGGAATGACTGAAAGGCAAACAAAACTGTAGTTTGGAATTACAAGCAAAAGTTGCTATTGTTCTTTGTTTATCTTGAACTGCTTTATCTTGTTTTTTTCTTCAGGCTCAAAAAGGATCTATTCTCCACTGCTTGGCTAAGGTCTTGAGTCTCTTTGAGGTGAGCCGGTGTTTCTGATTTGGTATGTTTGGGTACTTTTTTTGGTGATGCTAATGCTGTTTACTTTGATTTAAAAAAAAAAAAAAAAAAAAAAAAAAGTCAGCCAAATGCCCTTATATTCCTCAAGTGGCCTAGGATTTCTGTTCTCATGAGTTTAATTTACTGGTTCTTTAAAGGAACGTTATCAACTTAGTTTATTGAATTTTACAAAGAGTGAAATTAATTTTGGCTTGATCATGGGCTTGCAGTGTGTTCAGGTTCCAAAGGAAGCCTTCCAGTCATAATGCATATCAAAAAAAAAAAAAAAGTAAGCCCTCAGTGGCAAGCAAGCCAAAACACTTTTGTCTAGCTGAGGAAAACCCCTAACTGCTTCCTGAGCCTGGATCTTCAAACAACAGCTCTGAGTGGACATAGGAGCACCCTTTGTAGCCTGAAGGGGACTCAAATTGGTTGATGCTGCTCTGTAGCTTTCGGTACAGCTGCTGTAGCATGGAGATCTGGCGCCCAATGGGCTGGACAGCAAAAATACCAACATGCCTTTTGTTCTTAGGATGAAGAAAAAAGAAAAGAATCCCTTGAAATGTTCGAAGAATCTTCAAAGCAGGGTTGTTTAAACAGCTCCTACCTCCTTTGGGAAAGTAACAGAAAGGCTGCTGTAAGTAGTACGTTTTTGTCTCAATACAGCTTTTTCACTGTAGCTTCTGGATCTCTGTTATGTGCAACAAACATAACACAGAAAGAAATTGTTGTTCCTCGGAGCTTACCTTCTTCATAAAGCAGGAGAGCATCAAGAACTCTCTCAAGTGAGCTTTGGTGTCTGCCTCGGTCTTTAAAGTAAATGAGTCTACGAGCAGTTGTAGCTGAGGTGCAAGCAGAAGTTCCTTTACACTAACCGCTAAAGGCATAGGCATTGCTGGCTGGTAATCATATGGCTCACTTGGGAGCGGGAGAGGGGAGACTGCCCGCATTGCCATTAATGAATCTGCTAAAGCTCTCGTGCTGGAATCCCGAGTGACCTGTCTCATTTCCTGTGAGACCTTGGGCAAGAACTGAAGAAAGCTTCTTAAAAACAACATTGTCATCATGATGAGAAACTGACTGGTTGCTGAAATAATAGATGTACCCACAGGCAGTGGGGTTTTTTTTCTGGATATGACTACTACAGTCCTGTTTGTTGTGTAAAGGTAATGGTTTTTGAAATCTGTTTACATTCCTCTCTGTAGATGGCAGATCCTGGCAGATACCTCCAAAGTCTCAGAAAGCTACGGGACTATGCAGCGAAGGGCTGCTGGGAAGCACAGGTAAGACTGACTATTCCCAGGAAAACTGTTTTCATTACGTCTTTCCTACGCTGTCATTGTAGGCTTAGACTCCTCACTTTAGAAGCAGGGTTAACATTGTTGAGTAATATCTATATATGCGTATGCGTATTTACTCTGCACGTTCCCCTCTCTTGGAAGATACTGTGTGTCTGTGGTACAATCTGAGTAAGGATGCATCTTTTGATGGACTTAAAAGCCTACCCCCAAATAACATGTGCATCCGACATTTAAGCCAAACTAAGAACTATCGATTCTGTTACCTTTCAAGTAGTTTGTCATGTTTGGTCTCTGTTTTCAGCAAGAAAATTACAGGACTTCCTGTGCTGCTTTAGTTTGCATTTGGTAAAAAAAAAAACAAACAAACAAACTTTGTTTCGTGTTCTCTCTGCTACAGATAGCTTTAGCCAAAGCTTGTGGGAATGGAAACCAACTAGGATTAGAAGCAAAATCTTCCAGTGAAGTGGTGTCTCAAATCTTTCAAGCTTCCCTTCCTATCAGCAAGCAAAGTATCTTCACTGTGCAGAAAGGAATGAATGAAACAATGAGGTAAAAACTCAGACCCAGGAGTCAGGCCACACAGCAGAAACCATTGCCTATTTCCCTCTACAGATGTAGAGGGAGACAAATCTAGAATGAGGTCTTTTGCTTTACTTTTCTGTGATGTGTTACGTACAACCAGAGAAACACATGACACTTTGCAAAGAGGAAGTGTTAGAGCCCATATTTCAAGCCCCAATGAAGAACTGAAATGAATCATAGAATCATGGAATGGTTTGGGTTGGAAGGGACCTTGAAGACCATCCGGGGACACCTCCCACCAGCCCAGGTTGCTCCAAGCCCCGTCCAACCTGGCCTTGAACACCTCCAGGGATGGGGCAGCCACAGCTTCTCTGGGCAACCTGTGCCAGGGGCTTACCACCCTCAGAGTGGAAAATTTCTTCCTAACATCTCATCTAAATCTCCCCTCTTCCAGTGTGAAGCCATTCCCCCTTGTCCTATCCCTTGTAAAACGTCCCTCCCCAGCTCTCCTGGAGCCCCTTTAGAGACTGGAAGGGACTCAAGGGTCTCCCCAGAGCCTTCCCTTCTCCAGGCTGAACCCCCCGAACTCTCCCAGCCTGTCCTCCCAGCAGAGGGGCTCCAGCCCTCGCAGCATCTCCAGGGCCTCCTCTGGCCCCGCTCTAACAGGTCCATGTCTTTCCTCTGTTGGGGGCTCCAGAGCTGAATGCAGTACTCCACGGTCTCCCACAGCATCCTCATAGGAAAGCTTAGGAAGAGTGGGTTAGATGAATGGACAGTAAGGTGGATAGAAAACTGGGTGCAAGACAGAGCTCAGAGGGTTGTGGTTAGGGGCGCAGAGTCTAGTTGGAGGTCAGTGACGAGTGGTGTTCCCCAGGGGTCAGTACTGGGTCCAGTCCTGTTCAATATATTCATCAACGACTTGGATGAGGGGATAGAGTGCACCCTCAGCGAGTTTGCTGATGATACAAAGCTGGGAGGAGTGGCTGACACACCAGAAGGCTGTGCTGCCATACAGAGAGACCTGGACAGGCTGGAGAGTTGGGCGGAGAGGAATCTTGTGAAATTCAATAAGGGCAAGTGTAGGGTACTGCACCTGGGGAAGAATAACCCCATGCAGCAGTACAGGTTGGGGGCTGACCTGCTGGAGAGCAGCTCTGTAGAAAGAGACCTGGGAGTCCTGGTGGACAACAGGATGACCATGAGCCAGCAATGTGCCCTTGTGGCCAAGAAGGCCAATGGCATCCTGGGGTGCATCAAGAAGAGTGTGGCCAGCAGGTCAAGGGAGGTCATCCTCCCCTCTACTCTGCCTTGCTGAGGCTGCACCTGGAGTACTGTGTCCAGTTCTGGGCTCCCCAGCTCAAGAAGGACAGGGAACTGCTGGAGAGGGTGCAGCATAGGGCTACCAAGATGATTAGGGGACTGGAACCCCTCTCTTATGAAGAAAGACTGAGGGAATTGGGTCTCTCTAGTCTGGAAAAAAGACGGTTGAGGGGGGACCTGATCCATGCTTATAAATACTTAAAGGGTGGGTGCCAGGAGGATGGGGCCAGGCTCTTCTCGGTGGTGCCCAGTGACAGGACAAGAGGTAACGGGCACAAACTTGAGTATAGGAAGTTCCACCTAAACATGAGGAGGAACTTCTTTACCTTGAGGGTGGTGGAGCACTGGAACAGGCTGCCCAGGGAGGTGGTGGAGTCTCCATCTCTGGAGACATTCAAAACCCGCCTGGACGCGTTCCTGTGCAACCTGCTCTAAGGTGTCCCTGCTCTGGCAGGGGGGTTGGACTAGATGATGTCCAGAGGTCCCTTCCAACCCTATAATTCTATTCTAGGTGGGGTCTCCAGAGCAGAGTAGAGGAGAAGACTCTCCTCCCTTCACCTGCTGGCCAAAAATGAGGCGTGTGAGGTTTTCTCTGGGCTTCAAGTTCTTGCATCTATTAAAACTAACAAGTTCTTCAAGAACTAGAGACACTGTTTGACTTGGAGCTATAGTTACTCTTTAGCCATCTTAGGTGGCCTTTAGCCTCCTAATTGATATGCCCTACCCTTTCCTTATGCAAGTGCCCATTATAGTTTCTAATTCCGTTTCACAGACAACTTAAGAAGACAGTTGACTCTTCAGAGGATAACAGACCTCTGGTTGCAAATCCTTATCTCAGTGCAATGTGTCGCTTTTCTGAAAATTCTTTTAGTGAAATTTCTTGGCTTGGAATTTTTGAGTGGAGAAGGGACTCGGTGACTAGGCGTGGGGAGGGTGGTCAGCATGAGTTTGAGTGGCTTCTGACTGCATAGACTGTTTCTCCTTCCCGCCTAGGTACATCCTGATCGATTGGCTGGTAGAAGTGGCTACCATGAAAGACTTTTCCAGCCTATGCCTTCACATGACAGTGGGATGCGTGGATCGTTATTTGAAGCTGAGACCTGTACCTCGGGCTCGACTCCAACTCTTGGGAATAGCCTGCATGGTCATTTGCACACGGTAGGGGTGCTGACTGGTGAACAGAGGTGGTTATTGTGGTCATCCAAATTCATTTCTGCAGCTCAAGCTTCCCCCCTACCTTGCTAATAATAATAATACTGGAAATAATCTTTGGCTTCCCTCTACATTGACTGTTGCTTGAACTGTGTTCGCATACAAACACAGTCTCTATAAATGAGACACAAAATGTAATTCCTTGAACATGTTTTTAAATATGAAAAAACTCCATAGTGGTGGATTGGTCTAAATGCATCGGCAGCTGAAGTCTTTCACGCCATTATTAGCATGAGTAACCCTGTAAGGAACAACCGCAGCGGTGGTGTTACCTAGTTTAGTCTGTTATGCTCAGACGAACCGCATGGTGTGGTGGAAAATTATTCTTCTGTGTTAATTTCATTTCTTTAGTATCTTGCATCTTAACGTAGGAGAGGTTTCATAAATGAGGAATTAGGAACATTCTAGTAGGTGGTTCCAGCTTGAAGCCGAAATAAATGAAGAGCTGCTGTTCTTTCCCAAGTACAGACCAGGAAAGAAAGTAGCTTATAAAGTTGTTAAACCAACCTAGTTGGTTTATAAAGTTAAACAACTTTATAAGGTACTTGTTAAACTCTTTGGTCGTCTTTAGTGCATTTATCTGCCACAAAACCATTGGGGCGCAGGTGCACAAATTCCCTTTCTTCTGGGGCTAACTGTTAATGTTATTGAATGTTGCAGTTTCATCAGCAAAGAGATCTTGACAATACGGGAAGCTGTGTGGCTAACAGACAACACATACAAATATGAAGACTTGGTCAGAATGATGGGCGAGATAATTTCTGCGCTAGAAGGAAAGATAAGGGTGAGTTTGGCAAGTGGATGGAATATTTCACCCCTTGGGCTGCTACTGAAGTCAGGCTGTTGCAATTAGCACTTCTCCTTATCTAAAGTGTTGGGGTTTTACCTGAGTGTTCTCAATCAGCTGTGGAGACCATGCACATTTCAAAGCGTGCAAATACAAAACTCTCTGCCTTTCTGTAGAGATTAAAATTTAAGTTTTAAAAGTCAATTTGTTCTTTCCCTGGACAATGTTTCAATGTCAGTGTAGTTAAACAAAAAAAGCCCACCCTAATGTAAAGAAAACAGCATCTCCCAGAAACAACTGTTCTAAATACTTGGTGCTCGACTTTTATTGCCATAATTAATTGCCAAAATAAACCTCTGTTCTCCTTTATGCACTAGATACCTACCATTGTGGACTACAAAGAAGTGTTGTCGAATGTGGTCTCGCTGGAGAGAAGAACTCTTCACCTTTACAGCTTCATTTGTGAACTGTCCCTCTTAAACACAAGCCTTTGTGTGTATTCCCCTGCTCAGCTGGCCGCGGCGGCACTGCTGCTGGCTAAGATATTACACAGGCAAGGTAAGGAACCTTACCTTAAGCGGAGCTGCGGCATGGTACATCAGTCTGCCTTGTCTTTTTAGGGAGCCTTTGGGGTTTTTTTTGGTGTTACTTTGTCTTTAGGGAAGATGTCCCAGTCACTTGGTGGGGAGAAGGGGGGGACAAGTGGAAAACTTGGAAAACAGAATGAAAAGCTGAGGTCAGGCTACTTTACCTCTTAATGAACAAGAGTATTAGCATCAGACTGTGCAAGCTTCGTGATTAAAAAAGACTGAAGATTTCTATACTTATGTATAACTTGATGAGGGGGAATGGCTTTAAACTTGAAGAAGGGAGATTTAGGTGAGATATCAGGAAGAAATGTTTCCCTGTGAGGGTGGTGAGCCCCTGGCGCAGGTTGCCCAGAGAAGCTGTGGCTGCCCCATTCCTGGAGGTGTTCAAGGCCAGGTTGGACGGGGCTTGGAGTAACCTGGGCTGGTTGTCCTGGTGTCCCTGCCCAGGGCAGGGGGGTTGGGACTAGATGATCTTCAAGGTCCCTTCCAACCCAAACCATTCTATGATTCAGTTTTGCAGGTAAGCCTGTCCTTGAAGTTAATTGTGACCTTTAATGAACTATGTACAGGCATAGGCTTGTAAAGATCGTGCTCATTGCAGGGCGGGGGTGGACTAGGTGACCTTTAAAGGTCCTTTCCAACCTAAACTATTCTATGATTTATCCAATTAAAAATAAATAAAATAAAATTTGTTTGATTAAGAACTACCAAGCTTTGTGAATTGGTAATATGTATTCTCTTCTCCAGCACACCCCTGGACCAGCCAGCTGTCTGAGTGCACCGGTTTCTCTCTTGAAGACCTGTTGCCCTGTGTGCTGAGCCTCCACCAAAAGTGGTAATAGTTTTGGAACTCCTTTGGCAGGGCACATGAGTACTGGGATTCCAGCTGTTGCAGACATGCTGCGTCCATACATTCAGCCCTTCCCAAAGAAGCAGGTGGCTTTGGGAAATGGCCTTCCTACCCCCACCACACGGCACTGAGGTCCAGGGGCCAGTTCAGGAACAGCAGTTCTATTTGTCACAACTGGTAGTGGCCCTGGGTTACAGAAAATGGGATGTTCCTCACAGCTTAACAGGTTTCATCTTGCCAAACAGCACTATTTTCAGAAGACTGCAACTGGTTTATTGGTGAGCTTCAGAAGGAGTTCCAGTACCAAAAGTAGCTTGTTTTTTAAAGAGTACAAGGCAAATATCTCATTTACCTCAAGGACCAGAAGTTAGATGCTCATATGCTTAGAAACCAAGTGTCCTGGCTGGCTGCTCAGCTGATGAAACACCAACTTCCTTAGCACAGAGCTGAGTTGGACAGAGGGGAAATACTCAAATTGGCAGGTTTTGTTAATGTTGTTTCATACAATTCATTCTAAGATTGGGGGCTTTAATCTTTCTTTCCAGTTTCCATGACGATGTCCCAAAGGATTATAGACAGGTGTCCTTAACTGCAGTGAAACAACGATTTGAAGATGAGCGTTATGAAGAAATAGGCAAAGAAAAGGTGGGTGAGCTCTCTCTTTGTTTGCTGACGTCTGACACCCAGAGCAAAGCCACCATGTGGCAGGCTGCAGTAGACTTCAAGTAATGGGAAGTGGGTTCTAACTTTTGACTTTTGGAGGAGAGGGTATCTAAACAAAGTGGTGGCTTTAAACTTGGATCTATGGGTATGATAATTGCTCTGGTTGAGTGCATGTGGGAAGAACTCACTGGGATAGGTTTCTCCTAGAAAATGAAGAGAAAGCCTCCTGGCAGAGGGGCTCTCATGGTCTGATTTTTACTGGTTTGGGTTTGTTTTTTTGTTTTGTTTTTTTTTTTTAGATGATGAGTTACAGCCAGCTCTGCTCGTTGTTGGGTGTGAAACAGGAGGACCCGGAGCCCAGTCCCTTGCACACGAATGTGGTGGAAATTCAGACTTTCCTCAGCTCTCCCTCTGGAAAGAGAACTAAAAGGCTAGTATGACTCATGCCCCCGAGGATTACCATGAGCCTTTGCTCCTCTCTGGTATCCTGAGGTTCCTTTCTTAAATATGATAAGTTTTTCTGTAATCCTCTTAATTGACATACCTCTTTAAAGAGCTGCAAAAGCAGACTTGGCTTTTAATGTGTGACTTCTGGATTGTCTTTCTACAGGAGGAGGGAAGACAGCATTCAGGATGACAGAGGCAGCTTTGTGACTACACCCACAGCAGAGCTATCCACCCAGGAAGAAAGTCTTCTAGATAACTTCCTAGACTGGAGTTTAGATTCCTGCTCTGGTTATGAAGGTGATCAGGAAAGTGAAGGCGAGAGAGATGGAGATGGTGAGGGTTTTATTCTCCTTATAAAAAGCAGACGAGAGAACTAAAACTGTCTTTTCATCTTTGCTTAAAACTGTTTCTCAGGCAAAAGAAGCCTGAAGACCAGTTGGAAAAACTCTCCCCCTTCCCCAGTGGTTATAATTGTTAAACTGTTTTAGAGGTATATACCTGTTCTCTTTCTCTATGCCGCTTCAGAACATGATGACGGGTTGTGTACCTGCTTAGCGTTTCAGAGGAACTCTTTTCAGATACCACTGATAGTGGACCAAATCTGAAGAATGGCCCCACTGGGTTAGAAATGCTGTATTATCCGTTTGTTTTGCTGACTCTGGGACTGGCTGTTCGTTTTTTAAACCGCTCAATACCTATCCAAACAGTCAGAGGGGGGGGAAAAAGTTACTGTTTTAAATGAGGGTGAACTTAGTGCTCTACCCTCCCTTCCATGTGTAAGTTGACATAAGGTTTATGCTTTTGCTTGGGGTGTTTGTTGTTTTTGTTTGTTTGGGATTTTTTTGTTGTTTGTTTTGTTTGTTTGTTTATTTGTTTTTTCAAAAAAAAACCCAAATCAAAACTAACCTTTTTCTTTTATCCCACAGTGACAAGTCCCAGTGGGATCTTGGACGTGACGGTGGTCTATATGGATCCCATGGAGCACTGCTGTCAGGACTCCAGTGATGAAGACAACCTAACTGTAGAGTGGGCTGTGCATGCAGCACCACCGAGGGAGGCTGAGCTGCCGGATGACACTCGCAGCCTTTCAGCATATCTCACCCCAAGAAATCCCAACCTCGAAGGGAGCTCGGGCTACTCTTCCGTCAACAGCACCAGTCCTACATCTTCTGTAGAAGGCAGCCTTGGAGTACCTCTCAAACCTACCTCAGCGCTGTCTCTCGGCAGTGCCCCGAACAAGGTGCCATGCCTGCCTCATTACTTGGAATCATGTTTACAGTCGGTCTGCGCTAGGCCTAGGGAGGGCAAGTGTGACAGAAGGCAAGTCAAACGAAAAAACGTGGCAGAACACAGCGAAGAAAGGGTGAACTTGGGCTTCTTAAGCCTCTGATTTCTTCCTGCTCTTTACTTTTCTAGGGTTCCTGGAAACAGTATTTCTGTTGTAGTCATACAGGGAAGATAGTGAATATTTGTCAATACCTCCACAAAGAGCCCTTCCTCTCAACTTTGCCTATCTTGTAATTCTCTAGCTCACTTCTGGGCTGCCTCCTTCCTTGGTAGCTACCTTTTTAAAGTATTCCCTATTGTCTAGTTCTCTTCAAATTAAGACTCTTCTCCACATAGGAAACTTTATAGCTCTTCTGTCATACCTCACCAGATACTTCTTGGTGATAGAAAAGAACTTGTCCTGTCCCTTGCTTTGCTGTGAGGCCTGGCGCTATAAAAGAAAGGAATTGACTTTGGTTCTCAAGTTACTGGATGTAACACTATGCTTGAATTCTTCCACTTGAAAGACCTTTTTGAGGTTGTGCTGCCTTTTCTTTCTGGCCAGGTACTGTCTCACTCAGCTGGTGCTTCCTTCTTCTATGTATATACCATTTGCTGCACTGATACAAGGTTTTTAAGGATACAATCAAGAGGTAAATGAAGGCTCACTGCAGGTCTGAGCTTCTTTTTTACCTACCTCTCAGATGGCTTTAAACCCATTTGCCTCGGCCTCTAACTGCCATCTGTTTCCCTTGCCTGAAAAATCCTCCTTCTGTGCCTTAATGCTTCACTGCCCAGTACTACAGTATCGTGACCTCTGTGAACTGTTGGTCTCTGCTGGAATGGTGTGGTTGAACTGCCACCTCCAGTTTCACTTCCTGTCTCGCAGTCTTCCTTGCTGTTTCCATTAGCACGTCCTCAATTAAAGCACAAATCACTTGAACACTAGCATCAGGCAGCAACGCAGTAAGGGCAGGCAGTTTGTCTTGCTGAAAGCCCGAATGTAAGCCTTGCTACTGGCTCCTAATCTACAAGGGCAGCATATGCTTTTTCTGATCAAAAATGAAACCTGTGCTGCTTCAGTAACGATTTGAAGAAACCACCTACGCTGACCTCAGCCTAGCAAGCCTGGGTTAAAGCTCCTTCAGCCTGTGAACGGCAGGAGCTTTCTCTTTACAAACAGGTAGTGAGCATTGCAATACCAAGGTACAAGACTTCCAGGAGATGTCGCTGAATTTAACACTGGAACAGGACTCCATGACTCTTCCTTTGTTTAGAATTTACTGTGGCAGACGGCAACAGTTCAGATACACACAGTGTAGTGACTTTTTTATAAAACTTTTTTTAATATAGATGGCTCCCTGTCTTACTTCAATGACTGGTATCCCAGTCACCTGGGGTTTGGAGAACTGGTGGGATGTTTGGGGATGAAGTCAGTGTTCAGCTCTGAGCAGAGTTCTTATGATTAAGCTCTGTGGGCTCTTTACATTAATTCCAGAGGCAGCTGGGAGAACACCCTGCACAACAATGGAATGGGGCTCACCCCCCCATCACAACTCTACAGCAGCCCCCAGAAGGCCTCAAATGTGCCAAATAACCAACTAATAGCAGCCTTGGGTGCTTGTCTACAAAGTTTATTACAAAACTATGTACTACCACTGTAGCTAAAAAAAAACAAACAACAGAAACAAGTCCCTGATTTAATTTCCCTGTGCCAGGCTTCACCCTTCTCCCAGTGGCTACACTGCAGTTCTCCAGCTACTGCTTATAATGACCTTGCCATCCAGGAGTGTCTTCACATTAACTTGTTACAGCAGTGGTTCAAAATTCAGCATTACGTCACATTAAAATCGGAAGAAAACACTCAAAAAATCTCTCTCATTTTTAAAACAGATAGGTAAAAGTTAAATATCTGTGGGAAAGGCCTCGCACTGCAGAAAGCTTTGAGCTTTTTTTTTTTTTTTCCCCTATGCAAGTTTTCTTGATCTGAAAGAAAAGACACAAAATATGAATGTTAATCAGTTTGATTCCTTCCCAGGAGGAGTAGCTAGCTCCACGTTCCTGGGGCTTGCTGCTGAATCCAGTGGCCTTGGCTTATGCAGCCCTGGACTAAAACCCAATCTGTCTCTAGCAAGCCTCAATCTTGGAGGTGTCTCATGGATAAAACAGAGTACCTGGGCTTAGCCACAGGACTGAGGCAATAAAACCAGAACTACAAGCTGCTTTCTGAAAAGGACAAGTAAAAGATAGAGTCCAGAGCCTCAGTTCTTTAAAAAAAAATATATATATATATAAAAGGACCAGATTGCATCAGTCTACATTTTGTTAGCACCTCCACACCCTGTTCAGCTTTTGCTTTATTAACCCTTGTTGTATTCCTCCAAGGACAAGCAGTTCCAGAAAAAAATGAGGAAACAAGCTGTAACACAGGCTAAGCCTGGCTTTGTGTGGACTGGTTGCTTAATAGGGAACGCTGAAGGGCCAGTGGTCCCTCCACACATCAGGAGGAGCCCCTAGGTCTCACCAGGAGAGATTTCAGACCTGCCTGCTCAGTGCCTGCAGCACCCCACAAGCAGGTCGGCAGCACTGTGGTGGTCTCAGCAGTACGGGGGGGGACAGGCACTTACTTAGGGCACCATTTTGATGTCCACAGGGTCATAAGCTGAAGCTTTCATCTTTTCCAGTGGCTTCTTGAAGAGCTGCCGCAGGCCCTCATAGTGAGGCTTCTCCTCATACTCTAGTGCCACTACTTGCTGCAGGTAGCTCTGTAGGGCATCTGCAAAGCAAGGAACATGACTGCATGGAGCAGCACAGCAGCCCCAGTTGTCCTTACGAAGCTGCCAAATGGCCTCAGACTGCTCTCCCTGTGGACAGTTCACCCACCTGCCTCGGCCAGCTGCAGAGAGAGGGAAACAAAACCAAAGACTAATACGAAGCTCAAAGACAGGATGGGGAAATAACCTCTTGCCCCAAATACTGCATTTTTAAAGCCACCAGAACACCTGCCTCTTCAGCAAGGCTCATAAACACAGAAAATGGGTAATAGCCCTCCTTGTTTTGCTGTAAAGAAAACAAGGGATTTGTTCACAGGAGGAGCCTGTCAACCAGTCCACACGCTGCTTGGTCACTGTCACCAGTGGAAGCCACCCTGGACTAGCACCCCAGCACAGAGAAGATTCTAGCTTCAGGTACAGTCAATCCTCCTTCCCCAAGTCCCACTGTCACAGAGAGCAAGCCCCTACCTGGAATGGGTCTCTGCCTGAAGCACAGTCGGAGAAGGCATTTCACATCCCCTTTGTACCTGGAATAATCAGTGCAGAGTGCTGTCAGGTGAGAAGCAATGGAGCAGGCACCTGAACAGCCTGTCTTTGGCAATAGGGACAAAAAAACCAAACCAAAACAAAAGGCTGAATTCAGATGGCCACATTCTGAATGGAGCAGAAATCGAGGTTCATCAAGCACCCTTTGGCCAGGCTCAGCCTTTACCGTGGGATTTACCCACATCCCAATAAGGTACTATGACCGAGTGACTTCTCTTCAGTCATAAAACCTCCCTCACTGCTTTCTGCTGAGCATTTCCCAAAAGAGCAGATGATTTCTCCTACTTTTCCTTCTTCTCCACCAGAGTTTCTACTTTGTCCAGCTCATCAGACCAAGGCAAAAAGCCACAGAGCCATTTCAGAAGGCAGTAGCCCAGAGATTCCAAGTCACTCCGGCGAGATGGTCCTGATGGGAAGGAAGAGAGAAAGAGTTTGGGAGCCATCTCAAAAGAGGCCCAGGCTAGTGCCTCTCCTCCAAAGGCAAGTAAGGACTCCAGCACTTGCTGCACAACCTTGGAAGTCTTTATTTGAGGTGTCCCTTCTGTAAAACAGGCAGCCTCATGAAGGGGCACAAGTCTAAAGGGCAGAAGTAAAGAAATGCAAGAGCTTCATTAAGATGGGCTCTAGGATATCAATACTTCTGGGCACCTGTTAACTCGTACAGCTGAGGAAACATCTCCCAGCCTCTGGAGGAAGATTTGCTCAGTCTGAATACTGGGAGAGAAGAGTTACATCCCAGCCAGGAGAGGAACTGGCTAATTTAATGCCTTTCCAGCTCTCATTGCTTCAAGGTCAGAGCAGAGCCTGCTGCAAATCTGTTTTGGGCAGGGATCCAGTCTGGCTTGAAACAGATCCCTGCCAAGCCAGCACGAAGCAGCCCTGTTTTCTATTCCTCGCACGCCCACAGTAGCCAAGGCTCCAGATGGAGCAGGAACATCCCTGCACCTCTTGCCGCAGTCGCTGAGTGACCTGGCAAGTCCCAACACAGCAGCTCAGGAAGAGGCAAGAGGAAAGAGGCCAAATAGGAACTTGCTTCCAGGTGCATGCCTGGAAAGCAGCAGAAATGCCAGCAGGGAGCCCTAGCTCCAGAGAGCACTGCCACAGTAACAGCCCTAGCTGAGCTTTGCTGGCTTGTGTCAGAAACAGACTCACCTGCTCCCTTGTGGCTGTCCAGACTGATAAACTCCAGAGTGCCTTCATGAGGGGTCCTGCTGCCTTCGCGCTGAGCCACGTGCTTCCCTCCAGGGCAGTAACGGAACGCAAAGCAATAGCCTGCTAGGGTCACCTAGAAGGCATCAAGAAGCACACGTCCGAGCGTGCACGTGGTGTGAATCCTGCGTACAGAGTAGCCTGCGATCCCGCACCACAGACTGCGCTGCTCCCCGGCCCAGCAGCAGGAACCCGGGTGTTGCTCTATCCCGTTTCACAAGCCCATCTTCACTGCCCTTTCCTCGCAGCGCTTCTCCTGCTCCCTACCTGTGTGAGGTCTGCTGGGTTCAAATAGATGTTCTCAGCTGTGATGTCCCCATGCACATACTCGTTTTCATGAATGTACTCCAGGCAGTCTAGCTAGGAGTAAACAAAAGAAGAGGCGAGCATATCAGAACCAGGCAGGCTCCTTCAGCACCCCGGCTATCACCGAGTTGGACCCTCCCCAGCTCCCCACAGCTGTGTGGAGGAGCACAAAAAGCACCATGTCTCACAGCCTCTAACGTTTAAGTGTCAGGTTTCTCTCATTCTCCTTACTCCAAATTCCTTCAAAGCGACATATCGCTCAAAGTTGATGCTACTCAAGTTTACAACAGGCTAGAGAGATGCTACTTAAAGACTCCAGCCAACCCCCTGCGTCAGCTTTAAAACACCCTTAAAAGATCTGGAAGAAAGTTAAGAGGTCTTTTCTGAAAATGCCTCTTAGAAGTATTTTTTCTCTACATACCAGCCGGACTACAATCTGAAAAGCTGCCTTCTCCCTCAGTAGGTGTAAGCCATCATTCAGGACAGACTGAAGAGTTCGCCCTAAGTCAGAGAACACCAAAAACCTACAAGAGACAAGGGCTTAGCACATAGCAGTACCTACTTGATTTGGAAACCCTGCAACAGGCACTGCTGAAGCGATTCACCTGCATTAGACCCCCCCCATCCTTCAACTCCAAATTGACCTGGGCAAACATTTCCTCAACTTTTATTAACAGAAAACTCCTTGAAAAGGAGAGATATGCTGGTCTCATGTTGCAGATAGATAGCCTGAGTCTCCCCTTTGTGTTAAGCTAAAAGGCAGGAATAAGGTATCCTCAGGCCTGAGAGGCAGAAGCAGCAAAAGCAATGACTTCACCAGCAATGCAAGGACTGAAGGAAACAGGATAATGAGAGGGGCAAACCAGTTGTTAATTAATGGGATAGAAGCAGTGCAGAAGGTTGAGAGGCCAGGGGGCAGTGAGAAAAGGAATGACAGACAGCGAGGGAAAGCAGAAAGAAGATGGCAGTTGTGGACCAAAGAGCTCAGCTGTGCCCTTCGCAGCATCACCTCACCTGTAGCTATCTGCATGCAGTCCAAAGCCAACACAATTGGGGATTCCCAGCAATGGCACAGAGTGCAACTTCTTCCACTTCTCCACTAGAAGGGGAGAAAAGAGGACAGAGTGCGGCAGCCGCTGCCAAAGAGCTCAGTCAGGGATGCCCTGTCTCCGAGAAGGCCGCTCTGCCCTGGGCAGCTCACAGCTGGAAGCCTCTCTCACATTGATTCTGTCCCAGAAATGCCAGCCTAGTGTGCAGGGGTATGGACTTGTCAATGCACATAGCACAGCAGAGCAAGAATAAGACGGAAAGGATGCTGGGAATACCAGAGCAGGCTGGGGCAGGTGGTTGCTGTAGGGCTGGTTAAAACAAGAAAGGGGGGGGAGAGAGAGAGGGATGGAGAAGCACATTTTTACAGACCTCCAAGAAGTGCAGGTTTGACATGAATCTCTCCGTCACCCCTGCTCAAACTTCTGCCCACATTCTCTGGTCAGCTTTGCTCTTGCTCAGGTTTTTGCATCAGTGGAGCAAATACCAGACAGCAGCTGGCAGAAACGCCCGTGGAAGGGGGACAGAAGAGAGAGGGAGCCAAGGCAGGTCAGGCTGCAGGGCTGAACAGCCACCAGGGAGGTCAAGACAAAGCATGGGGGTAGAGCAAGAAAGCTTCAAAACACCAATACCGTGGTGTCCTAAGCTACACAAAAACTCCTGGGAGCGCAGGGTCTTGGCCAAACTTCTCAGAGCTCTGGCACCAACCAAGCAGTGAATTAGTTTATTCTAGCCTGGCCTTCCGAGAGACTCGCAGAACTGATGAGAGAGGGATGCCAGTTTTCCTAACAAGCCGCTTAGTCCCTTCCAAGAAGCACCAACCTGTGCCTGCCTTCGCAGCTCGCTGGAAGAAGTTCTGTTCATTGTAGATCTTACCATCTTTGACATCCTAAAGGGAACAGGAGGGAGGAGCTTTACTTCAGCCACACACACGCCCTGCTAGAAAGGGAAACTCGGGCAAGATTGCTACAAGACCTTCACTACTCCTTTTAAAGAGAGAGACAACCCACCCCCAAAAAATCAAATATCAGACTAGCAACAGAGCTGAGAAGAGAGCTCTCATCTTTTGGGTCACTGTTTAATGCTGTGCATAACAACCTTGTGTTGTGCTGATGCTTAGAGTTATGTGGGAGCAGCTGCTCCACGTTGGACATCTCAAGCACCACCACATAGAACTGCCTGTGGGTTAGAATGCAGACCACCCTGCGACCTAGAGCGAACTCTAGTCCTAAAGCTGTTATTTTAAAAGGAGCCAGAGGCAACCTTCTTATCCACAGCACAGATGAGGTTATTTCTGCAAACAGGCAAGTCCCAACAAAGAACTGTAACATTTTATTCTAGCTGCCAGAAAGAGAGACAAGTAAGAAAGCCTCTGTGTGTGACATTCAAGTGTCTGGGTAATGTGCTGAAATCTTACAATCCATGTTTTTAAACCCGTAAGTGTTACTGCCCTTTTACTACTGCTGTTATCAAGTGACCTGAAAACCATATAGTTTACAGTCAATATGTATGGTTGCCAGCACACACGTATATACATACTCAGCATACTGCAAGCTAACTTAGGACAGGCAGCAGTTTTATACCCTGGTGGGTTTGATACCAAAGGCCCTACTCACAACTGGCCAAGGTAGCTGAAGGATCAGCAGGCTCCAGACAACACAAACCACCGCGTTCCAGAGGATATTTTACTCTGCACCTCGCCTGGTGAGCCAATCTGAGCCAGCAAATCCAGGAGCTAAAAATGCTCTCATGTGCCGTATCACACTCCACAGTCCTCTGCAACCGCAACGGCTGTGCTGTGCTGTCAGAAGACTACTGAGCAAAACGCCAAAAGATGCCAAAGGCGCAAAATGTAGGAGCTGGGAGTGTTGCGTACATAAGTGACTACAGTGTCCCACATACTGGTTCTAGTTTTGTGGCTGTTAGCTGTCTTTTCTCGTTAACACTGTATTCTTTCTCCATACTCTTAAATATCTCTTCCAACAAAAGGGAGAGGGATTTTTCAAGTGCCTGCAAGAGTGGGCACCACCAGGTCCTCCCCAGCATCATCAGTCATCACTGGTCTTCCCATAGACGAGCAAACCCCAAGAGCCACAGCAAACGTGAAAGCAGTCCTTCTGCTCCGGTTTGCGAGTTACTGAAAATCAGCAAACTGCGTTTCCATTGGAGAACAGCTATTACTGGAAATAGCACGTTTCTGTAGAACCCAAGTTACTGGCAAGTGCCTAGAAAGCTGGCTTGGAACTCCCAACTATAATTACTGTTTGATTTAAAGATGTGCTCTGGCCTCACAGAGTCACTCAGTGCTGGTTCATCACACTACTTCAGCACAGCCACCAAGTTCTAACCTCTCCAATTTCCCTAGACTTCAGCAGGGTATGCGCACACTTGCCATACAAGGAAAAAAGCAGGTCTGACATTCATGAATCAAAACCTCCACCTTACACCACCAAATTCAGTTTTGGAGATTACTGAGCCTGGTAGACCAAAGAGGCAACCTTCTGTGATGAAGGCTTTTCATTTGTTTTTTTAATCCTCATTTATTTTCTTCACACCTTTAGTGGGAGAGCCAACTGCTGCTGAAACCCAAACATGACACTCTCAGGAACTTACATCCATCTCCTAAGCTAGAAGGGGCTGCTGTGACCCTCTCTGAATTCCCTGGACACTCTTAGACCAAATGGGTCAGGCCCTGAACAGAGTACACTACGCGCTATTCCTTACTCAAACAGATCAAAACTCACAAGTTTGAGGGAGTATCTTTGCCTTTGAGGACAGGTTCCAGATGCTGACTGTGCTGTGGAAGGATGGAACAGATGTGGTTACAGGAGCATGGAAAAGAGGTACCTGCAGTCTCAGCTGCATCACTAAACACAGCCTGTGCAGCTGGCTTGTACTTATCCTCTGCTTCTTTCACTCGGTCTTGGCAAAAGCATCCTCTGCAACAGCGTCTTCCCAGATTACCACAAAATAATTCTTACCTTGCTCCAGAAGCACAGCACCCCTGACATGCTTCGAGTGCAGTTCTGCTTAAGTCACAGAAGCATCTAGGCATGGCTACAGTAGTGGGGTGCTTTGAAGGTAGTACGTAAAGAACAAATCATTAGTAGAATCTCAGAGACACCCCCAAATTCATTCCCTGGGCATATGTAGCCTTCCTTCTCCAGAGATTTGTGCCCATTACTTGGCCTTGGGGTAGTTCCTCCTCTCCTGCTCTTAGACTGAGGGCTATATACAGTTTATCTGCTGCTTGTCACCCAGAGGATGTATAAAAGCACCCCCTACTATAACAACAACATTGGTTTTCTCTTTTTCTAACATCACATCTTTTTAAAGACATAGGTGGATGCCCAGAGTTTGTTATACAACAGCATAAGTAATTCAAAAGAAACTAAACTCAAATGTTGGACAAAGCTTACTAATGGACAAAATTCCTCTCAAAGAGTGTTTCCAAGTCAACAATGGAGAATGAGATTGGAATGTTTTCTTTGGAACTTTACAACCGGACTGGAGAGAAAAAGATCAGCAGTCACTGGACAGCTGAGAAGCAGCCCAGATGATTTAGCTGTTTTCTTTTGGCCTCCAAACCAGGCTGAGAATCCAGATTTGACATTTAGTCAATACCGACATGGCCTACAACACAGGAACTCCTGTACAGTGCCAGCAGCGCTTTGGCTTTGAACCTAAAAACCAGAAAGAGAACGTATGGTGCCGGACAAGATATGTGTCATTGAGTGGAGACTGTTCTTATGTCCCTGTTGGGATGCCCAGCGTGGACTGTGGCTGCCATCCCAGAGGACACCTGCACAGTGCCATCACCTCCTCACCGCCCCGGGGGGTTCTGGTGGTCATGGGACATCCCGACAGCCGCCACCGACCACCGACAGTGGGCCCCTGCGAGGCGCCCGGCCTAACCGCCGGGGACACGCTCCCGCCCGCCCTTCCCCGGCCCCCCTCCGCCCTGCCCCGGCCTCCACAGCACCTTCGTACACCAGCCCGCAGCCTCCCTGCTCCAGGAGCCGGACCAGCCTCCACTGCCCGCCGCCCCGGTCCGTCAGCACCGCCTCTGCCGGCAGCGGCACCGCCGGGCCGGCCCGCGGCTTGCGGGGCGAGCGGGAGCTGGGCCTCGCCGCCACGGAGGGCCGGGCCGGGGGAGGCGGCGGGGAGGCGGCGGCGGGGCTGCCGGCCTGTTGCCGCGGCGGGGCCGGGGCCGGCGCCGCCTGCTCCGTCTCCTTCTCCTCCTTCTCCTCCTCCCGGAAAGCGGGCAGCCTGCCGCCGCAGGCCGGGCAGAAGCGGAAGGCGGGCTCCACGCCGTGCCCGCACTGCGGGCAGAACCGGCTCACCCTGCGGGCACAGCGGGGAACAACAGTGAGCACCCGCTCTGCCCACCGGGGCCGCCCCGCTCCCCCCCCCCCAATCACCGCCACCTCAGGGAGGCGCGGGCCACCTCAGGCCTCCCCGCCGCCGCCGCCGCTCCCCGCCGCCCGCGGCCCGGCATCGCCCCGCCGCCACGCGCATGCGCCGCCTCCACAGGCGCAGCCGCGCATGCGCAGGAGGCCGCGTCCGCAGGCCGCTCCCCCCCCCCCCAACTCCTCCCGTGAGGGGAGGCGGGCCCGGGGGTCACGGCGCCTCCTCGGCCTCGCCCCACCGGGGGCGGGCAGCGGGCGGCACTCGGGAGCCTGAGCCGGGGCCGGAGCGGGGGGGAGGGGCCGCCCCGGTGGAGGCCGGCGGTCGCCTCGGGGTCGCCTCGGGGATCTCCTCCCTCAGGCCTGCTTCCCTCTGGGCTGCGCGGCCGTCACTTACGACATCAGCAAAGCTGCTTAAAAACGGGCACAGAACAGGTTCTGCCAAGCTAATGAGTGCTGGAGTTAATTAGCCGCAGAGGGCCGGGAGGAGTAACTCTATACTCAGTGTATAGAGTTACCACCGGTGCCATGTGGTACAATAGGCGTCGGTGGGTTTGGGCCTTGTCAGTCCGGCGGGATGAGGCGGAGGTTGGCCCGGGGAAGGGGGTGGGGGAGGCGTGCGCAGCGGGGACCCGAAGTTTTGTGTGCCACAGAACATCTCGCCCATCATGACGTTGCTTTTCAGAGCCCGTCCTGCCATCGGAACACACGGCCACGCTGTGCACGCAGGAGCCAAGGGGACAGCAGGTGGCAGATGATGAAGAGCTGAGTTGCTCTCAAAAAAGGTTAGCGGGGAGCAAGGAACGAGATCAGTGTACGGCTGATGAGAGCAGCAGTGGAAGGTTGAATAAAGTAACACGCGGTGTATCAACCCCGTGACTAAGCCCACCACAGAGCTCTGGGGCTTGGAAGATGCTTCTCCAGACGAGATATTCTGCACAGCCCTCATCCTGGTCACCCCTTCCCAATCCCTCCAAACACCAGAACATGTTCCTGATGTTCACTAAGCACACAGAAGAGTCCCAGCAAAGCCGAAACTCACAAATGACACTGGGAGGCACTGTACGTGTTCAGATCGGTTTCTGCAGCATGTTGCTGGGGTATTTCTTCGAAATGTGGACACTCTCAGGAGCCATAGGGCAGGTTGGCCGGGTTCTCGCATTCCTCCCCACCATGTTCATCAGGACACTGCACTCTACAATCACTCTTTTTCATTGTCCTCCAGCACTGTAGGCGGCAGCAGGGGTGCGCTGCATTGGCTTACCTTCGCTCACCTGCACTGCACAACCTTCTCTTCAGATCCTGTTATTCCCGCGACCTGTACAGCTGCAGACGGCAATTCCTTTGTTAACCAAAGCATCCCCTCAGAATTTTGACAGAAAAGCAGCGGTCCTTCTTCATCAAATTGGTTTGAATTTACCTTTGCAGGCTGGTGTGCGGTATTTTGTCTTCCCCTAGTCCTTGAATCAAGACCAAGGATCATTGTGCTAAAGCCCTCCCCGGTGACTGATGGCACTGCTGTGAGTGCCTTCTTTCAGCGATGTTTTATTAAGCCTTGGAGTTGCCATTTGTTTGTTGTTTGTTTTTCTTTTTAAACTTTTTAAAAGAGTGTTAATTCCTGATCATAGGTGTATAATTTCATTGGTGGTTGCCTAGGGAATAATGATCATGACCTGATTATGTTCAATTTGGGCAGAGAATAATCCATTGAAATCTTCCACGGGGCAAAACCAAAAGAGCCATAAAAAGTTACACAGGTTTTATTAAACGGGATATATTGCATAAGCGCTGCCATGCATGCCTTGCTGACAACTGTGCCCTTGACGAGGAACTAGAGACAGATAAAAAGGGAACCTGGAAAGACAGATAATTGCTGAAGAATCATAAAGTCAGCAAAAGTTCTGTGTTAACTGAGGGAAGTCAGTTGTAACTCGGGGAAAGGTAACAGTGGCAGGGGGAGATCACGACCACCGGTGCAATTACAGACTGCACAGACTTACCCACGCACACACACTGCATTGGAGCGTGCGCACATCAATTAAAAGGCACTGGAGCTTTAAATGAAGGCAAGAGATTATACTAACTAATAGGAGTTGTTAGGGTAAAGTCCTAACCAATGGTTGTCACTAAAGGCGTGTATTTTTGTATTTTGAAGTGTATAAATGCATGGAGGATTTGGTAGACAGTGTGCTATCTTTGTGGAATACCCATATCTGTTTGCACCCATATCTGTGCAAACATGCAATAATAAATACCTCTGCTCTGTGTGTATATATTGGCATCTTGCACACCGGATAAACACCCCCGATTTTGGGACAACACCGACCATGTTCATCAGGATACTGCACTCTACAATCGCTCTTTTTCATTGTCCTCTGGCACCGTAGGCGGCAGCAGGGGTGCACTGCATTGGCTTACCTTCACTCTCACCCCCACTGTGGAACCTTCTTCTCGGTTCCCATTATTCCTGTGACCCGTACAGCTGCAGACAGTAATTCCTTTGTTAACCAGAGCATCCCCTCAGAATTTTGACAGAAAAGCAGCAGTCCTTCTTCATCAAATTGGTTTGAATTTGCCTTTACAGGTCGGTATGCAGTATTTTGTCTTCCCCTAGTCCTTGAATCGAGACCAAGGATCATTGTGCTAAAGCCCTCTCCGGTGATAGATGGCACTGCTGTGAGTGCCTTCTTTCAGCGATGTTTTATTAAGCCTTGGAGTTGCCGTTTGTTTGTTGGGTTTTTTTTTTAAACTTTTAAAAAGAGTGTTAATTCATGATCATAGGTGCATAATTTCGTTGGTGTTTGCCTAGGGAACAATGATCATGACCTGATTATGTTCAATTTGGGGAGAGAATAATCCATTCAGTAAACAAAAATGCATGGCACTTTAAAAAGTCAGACCCCATAAAGACAAGAAAAACTCTGAGAAAAAACAGTGATGGGAAAACAGAAAACTGTGGAAAAAGACAATTCTTTAAGATTTATTTCCAAGAGCCACCAAGCTAGCACCACAGAAGAGAAACCCCCACCTTATATTTCAGTGGCATATTGAAAGTAATAATTAGCCATAAGGAAAAATAAAGCTATAATAATTGGATGAAAGGGGAAATAGATAGCAATTTTCTCCCCTTCATAATGGATGATTTGCATCGGCCGGGCGAGCTGGGTGCCTGCGGTTACGCTGTAGGGGATTGTGTGAGGAGCTGGGGAGCGCCTGGGGCTGGCGATGGGGCAGGTACCAGGCTCTGGACGCTGGGGATGGGCCACCAGGCTGGTGTGCCCAGCGCAGCCCCAGCGGGGTAGGACTGGGTTGGGAGACCCAGGGCCATTCAAAGGTTCAGTCAGAGGAAGAAACGGGGATCTTGTCCTTGCGCTTTTCACCCAGGAGAGGTCCGGGAGCATCCAGGACTTGCTCTGGCCCCAGCAAACCAACCCTCTGTGTGCTCTCCTGTTCCCTTTGGCATCCGTTTGCATGCGTGATCTGCGCAGCAGAGGCAGCCTCCCACAGCGTGGTGATGCACGGCTGGGAAAGCGCTTCCCGTAGTTCTAAACCAGGTCCAGCCCTGTGGTGTTCCTTGAAGCTTTGTTCTAGGAAATTAAAACATTCCTGCCTTTTTTCGCCCTCTCAGTGACCTGTCACCGTGTCCCTTTCCCATGGCCCTGCCAGGCTGCAGCGTGCACTGTGTCTCTTCCCCACAAGAGCTGCTCCATCTCCCTGCTTGGCTGCTTCTCTGCCCCCCTGCCCTGCCCTCTGTGGGCCACCCTGGCCCTGCTCACACACCCCAGCGAGTGATGCCTTCCTAACACCCCTGTGCTGTGGTTACCCACGCAGAGCGGGCAGGCAAAACACCCGCAGGGACTCCAGCAGCTCTTTCCTGAAGGACAGAGCTCCTTTAGAGCCCAGCGCTGCGTACACATAGGGTTACGTTTACATTGCCTTGAATTTAATTATATTGAATTGTATTTGATGTCTGTCTGCTCAGCGGCTTGACATC
Source organism: Vanellus vanellus (assembly GCF_965231255.1). Taxonomy (NCBI): domain Eukaryota; kingdom Metazoa; phylum Chordata; class Aves; order Charadriiformes; family Charadriidae; genus Vanellus; species Vanellus vanellus. The sequence goes on from NC_138919.1 coordinate 1,239,867, forward strand.
GTGCAATCAATCCCTTCCCAGCTTTTCACAGTCAGCTTGAGATTTGACCGTTGAAGCACTATGTAGCGTCAGCAAGATCTGCTCTCTTTTAGGCGTGTATTGACTAGCACAGGCCTGGCACAGATCCTGCCCGTTTATTCCCCCCCTTGTCCCCTAACTTTTAAGCAGTTTACAAGCAAAACTTCACTGTTATCCACCTTCATAGAATCATAGAATCATAGAATCACCTAGGTTGGAAGGGACCTTTAAGACCAGCGAGTCCAACCATCAACCTCACACTACCAAACCCACTACTAAACCATGTCCTGAAGAGCTTTTGTAGAGAGATTTTTGTAGAAGTTTCGCAAAAATCGTTGTTTATATATCAACTGGTTCACCGTTATTTACATCTTCCATGTAATTCTCGCAAGTCTTCCCTCCTCAAACCCATGCTGGACATTTCCTCAGCATTGTGTGCTTATCCACACATTTTCTAATGCCATTTTTTTCTTCCATCTTTCAGCAAATTTGCCTGGTACCAAAGCCAGGATTAAGATCACAGAGTTTCCTGGATCCCTGTGGAGCCCTTCCTAAAATTTAGCCTGGCGTTTGCCACCTCCCTCTCCGGCTCCGGGGAGGTCGGGGGACCTGCTGCCTCTGTCCCGCTGCGGGTGGGGGCTCTGCCCCATGCCAGCCCCATACCCCGCCAGCCACAGTGTGTTTCCAGCAGACTTCCAGCTTCTGATGGGTTTGGTAATTTTTACGTGACAAGCAAATTATGCTCCAAATATATTTTCATCTGTGTGAACGTGGTTTTTAACCTGATGGGGTTTTCGCATCTTGCTGTTTTCCTGGTTTGAAAACAGAAAATGCCAGTTTTGGAAGAATTTTTTGTTATAGTTCGTTTTATTGATTTTAGTTTTACTATTTACTTGTATTTTGGCTAGCTTGCTTTGCTGTTAAACCGTCCTCCCGCAGGTTCACCATGGTATTGCGTGAGGATCCCTTTTGCTAGGAGCCACACATCCACACTGGCCAGGTGGTACCTCCCTGTCATTTGCAAGTATTTTCCTCTGTATTTGATTTTCACTTCTTGCAACCCATTTCTTTATTTTACATCATTCCTTCTGGCAAGGATAGGTAAGTCTGCAGGGGATTTTCACCCAGACTACACCAGTTCACGGCTCAGGGGATGCCTCTTCTTGTGGTTCTCGAACTGGGGGCTCCAGACACAGCCATTTCGGATGGCTTTGCTGTGACACTTCCCTGCTTCACGTCTCCCCAGGCAGCAGTTTCTTGCTCTCACGACCACGTAGCCTCCCTTAGCATTTGGGGGTATTGTCCCCATCCTCTGCTCATCCTCCATGTTTCGTGGTCCACTCCCTGCAGATTCATGCAGATTCCCGATGCGCGTAACCCATTTAACTTGCTTGGGGGGATGCCTCCCCTCTCCCTGCTCCCACACCAGCCCTCCACCACCTTCTCCTCGACTCTGCTCCCTGGGCTGTCCCCGTCCCTGCACCCCTGGGGTTTCACGATGCCTTATCCTCATCTGACCCAGGCTGCTCTCCTCTCCCTGCCGGGGCCACAGCCGTTGCAGACCATTTTACCTTGTCCTGGCAGCCTGCTTTTTTAATGTCCCTTTTTTCTGACTTTTCTCAGTTGGGGACTCGGGGAAAGAGTTATGAATTCACCTCCGGATGATTTCCCGCCCCACTGCCCACTCATCACACCCACTGTCCTCCATTTAAAACTCTTCCTATAATGGTTTTCATTTTAAGGGCTAGCACCCCACCTCTGTTGTAATCTAACCCAGAGTTCATCTTTCCTGGAGATGCTCCCTGTACCGCAAAAGTTTCCCTAGTTTTTTTCTAAGCTGAAACCCAGCCTACGTATCCAGCAACCTGCGCACCCTCGCTGGGCCGGCAGCACTGCCTGCGCTGGATCCACCTTCCTCTAAAGCAGTGCTATTTTAACTCTCCCTTGGTCTTGGAAAAGGGAAATGCCTAAACTTTTAGGACAAGACCCATCTCCCTCTGGCTTTTGTGTGCCGAGGATGGTCTGCGCTGCTGTGGCAACAGAAAGATCCCTCTCTCCTCCCTTGAGGGATCTCTGTGGTGTCTGCTCCGTATGTCTCCCTTATCTCACCCCTGGCTTCCCAGCACGGCTGCCAGCAGCCCGAGCGTGTGACTTATCGGATTTACGTGCTGGCAGAGATCTGCGAGCTTGACAGAGCGCCCAAAGCTGCCAGTTCTTCAATTGCTCTTAATGAAATGAAGCTATTCCTTTGCATTTACGCACCTCTCTCATCCTGAAGTGAAGCGATGCCGCTTGCGCAGTGGTGCTACGGTCCCAGGAGAGGCCTCGGGAGCCTTTCGGCTCTGAACTGCCCGTTCCAATGCAGCAGCCGTACGAGGTGCTGGCTGTCAGCGCAGGAGGGCTGCCTGCGCACCCGTGGGAGGTGGCCCTGGGGACACCGGCTGCCTCTCTGGGGTGAAGGGACAGCCAGCTTGCCCTTGGGCAGCAGCTGGGCAGCGCAGGCAGAGCCTGCCCACACGTGTCCCGGGCTGCGCTGCCACCCCAGCTCCGTTCGCCACCTCACTGACCGCAGCGGGATGCTCAGCCAGGCAGGGAGGAGCCAGGGTAGCAGATGTTTCCAGCCGCATCTCCTCCATGCTGGTGGTGTACCGGGGTCTCTCAAGGGCATTGAGCACTGTAACCCCCAGCGGGGCCATGGGGACAGAGCAGGGACACCCCAGGGACACTTTGCAGGAGGCTGGCGTGGCCAGGGACTGCACCGGCTCCCTGCAGAGTCCTACCAGGGAAATCCCACTTTGAGGAGGACAGGGATTGGGAAGAGCAGCAGGGGATCCTGGAAAGCTCCCTCCTGTGCCAACTTTCCCAGCCCAGGGAAATCTTCCTGCGGCTGAGCACTGCAAAGGGATTCCATCCACCTTCCCTGTGCATCTCCCCAGCAATTCCAGAGTGGAGGGATGCACTGGGAGACTCCAACCTGGCAGCCAAGGCTGGGGGGCTGCGAGCTGGCATGCCTTGGGGGGGTAAGGGAAGACGGAATCCACCCCCAGCAGAAAGGAGCCCAAGAGATCTATCTGGTCCTTGCCCAAAGGAGCACCTGCACCCGGGCAAGGCAGCGAGGTCACTTCATTCCCCCCGGGATGTGGGGGAACAGCCTCTCCTCCCCAAACCCCAGCAGTGGTCTCACAGGCAGGCTGAGAAGTGGAACCTCTTCACCACTGCACCGGCGCTGCAGGCGTCAGGGAGGACGAGCTCCAGCAGCCCTCGGAGTCTTGCTTGGGAAGCTGCAAGCACACATCTTTCCTCAGAATAAGACCAGATGGGAACACCCCCCACCCCCCCATCCTTTCTGCTTTTACGCAGACAGTGTTCCCAAGAAAAATGGTTGTTCCCAGCGTGCCTGGCTGTGCGGAGCACGTCCCTCTATCCACGGCCAGCGAGGATTCCAGCGTTTGCGTGTGTGCACACACACACTCCCCTTCTACAGCCTTCTACAAACCCTTGACGTTGCGCTGCTGGTAACACCCCGGAGTGGGGTGGGAGTTTGTGTGGCCGTGCGTGCTCCCAGTGCTGGGAGATAGGCTGGAGCAGGGCTCGTCTTCTGCCGAGTCTGGGGGACCACAAGGTGCTGGATCTGCTCCCCTGCTTTCATGGGAACCATCATCCCGGTGTTTCCTTCTTGGGCGGTGGCGCTCAAGGGTAAAAAATTGCCAGTTCCAGGATTGCACCATCCAGCACTGCGGCAGAGTTAAGGAGCGGGAAGAAACTAGGACAAAGATGGGAAACGCTCTCAGCAGAAGTTGGTGGTGTTTGTCCCCGACCCGGCGGCTCACGGGATGTGGTGTCCAGGGAAGCCCTCGCTGCGTGTCCTGGAGCCACCGGCTGCCCTGGTGGAAGGTGCCACCAGGCATTACAGGGTGTCTGCCCTGCTCGCACTCCTGCCCTCGCAGGAAAGGAGGGCAAGGAGCAACACAGAGGCACAAAGGCAGTGGTGGTGAACACCAGCCAAAGTCCTTGCCCGGCTACTGTGCTGTGCTGTGCCGTGGGGAAAGCAGAGGAGCCGAAGGAGCAACGATTCGACAATGTTCCTCTTCCCAACATCCGCGTTTTCCTGCTGGCTGCAGGAGGGGAGATGAGGCACCAGCGCACCCTCTGTGGGGTCTGTGCCGCGTGTCTGAGGGGGCATGGCTGTGGTGGGGACACACCGGCACGTCCCCCCCACAGCACCTCTGCCAGCCCGTGCTGCGTTTTGGCTGTTCAGGCGGTGAATGGGGGGCATTGCCCCAGTGGGCAGATAAAGACGGTTTCCTGGTACCAGCCAGCACCTCTCAAACAGGTCTAACCCTGAGACCCGGGATGGGGCGGGCAGGGACGGGGCTTCTGAACCAAGGGGATGGTCTGAAAGAGCATGATGGCTGTCCCCGCTGCTGGCAACAGGGTGGCCCCAGCGGCTGCCCCCTGGGGATAACCCCCAGGGGTATGGGGGGTGACAACAGCCATGATGGGAAAGGTGGTGGAGAACAGCTTGAGCTCGTGATGTCAGGGACAAGAGCGGGGTTGGCAGGTTTGGCCTGCCAGCACGGGGGCTGATTCCTCCCTCTGTTGGGCACTGATGAAAGAGTGATGGGAGATCTCAGGGGGACATCCCCCAGGGAAGCACTCCCTACCTGCCCAGTACCCCCCTGCCCTTTTCTAGCAGCGTCCTGTAGCTTTCTCCTGTGTCCCCGCTCCGTCCGCCACCGCGTCTCCAGCACTTGCATGGTCCCGGGTGCGAGCTGAGTCACCGCGATGCCACCGCGGTTGCAACACCTCCCATCTTCTGTTCTAGGAGCCATGAGGAGCCTGTAAACACTTCCTTTGGCAAGACTATTGTTTTGATCTAATCGCTCAGCTGCCTTCAAAGGCAGGCACGGAGAGAAACCGCGTGAGGCAACAGGGCAGGTCACCGGGAGAGCTGAGGCGGCTGTAATTGGGGAGGATCAAACCCAGGCTGGGGCAGGGGTGTGGACGGGCGCCTCATTCCCGGCCTGACATGAGGCTCCAGCGTGTCACCCCAGGCACCGACTGTCCCAGATCCTCCCCAGGACCATAGTCACCCGTGACTGTGCAGCCGGCTGCAGGCACTGCCCGAGACGGGGCCGGGGTCCCCGCGCTGCGCTGAGGTCACAGCAGGATGCTGTACGACACGGTGATAAGCGATGGGGGAAAGGCGACCGGAGGGATGACGAGCCCTCAGTCGGACCGCGCTGGGTGGCGAGGCGCACGCCATCCCCACGCCCAGCCAACCTGCGTTCTTCACGTTTCGAAGCATGCACGTGCGGCTCTGCTGCGGGATGGCAGCTCGCTGAGCCGGGCCGGCTCGTTCCTGCCTCCGAGCTCCATAATGAGCTTTGCAGGATGCCGCTAAGCAGATGAGTGCGAGCTGGAGAGCTTTGCTGTGGGCTGGTGGCTGTGCGGTTGTCCCTGGCAGATGAGCTTCTGCTCAGCTGGTGTCTGCCGAATGAGCCGGGGGAGCCCGAGGACATGGCTCCCAGCTGGGTCTGGGCATCTCCCAGTGCAGCCCAGTGGGAGAAGGGACCCAAGCACAGGTCAGCACGGGGACGCTTCTTCCACAGCCATCCCGACCAGCGCAGCAGCAGCACCCTCCGAGGAGAGCATGGCCGGCGGGGAGAAACCCAGCAGCAGCTCCATTATGGGGCCAGACCCACAGATTGTAGCTCACCCTGGGAAGCCAAATCGTGCCTTTTGCCAGCCCCAAGAGCAAAGCCGCCGAGGGGGTGTGTGGGGTCCCCCCCTTCCAGCTCGATGGCAATCACGGGGTGTCACTCTCCGTTGACACATGGCTGTTTTTAAAGCTGGTATTGCTACTTCCCTCCCTCCCTCAGGAGACAGCTTCACCCTTGCCCCGGTTCTTAGTTCATTTTCGCCTCTCACGGGGGCCAGCTGGGGCACGGCGGATGGCTACCAAACCCCGAGATTAAAAGACAGCAGGAGAACACCCTCCTCCAAAGCAGTCACGCTCAGAGGGGTCACTGCAGCGTTCGCCTGAATGGACACCCCGGAAAAGCCACTTCTTTATCACATGGAGAAAAGTGAGGGTCACCGTGGCACCCCAAATATCCCCAGGCACTTCACGGGGGACCCCACGCCCTTTGTTCACGAGCTGCGCGGAGCCGTGGCTGTCCCTTAGTCCCCATTGCCTCTCCCCACCCTCCTCTTCCTCCTCCCTCTCCCGTAACATGCCCATGGCAAACTTTTCCCCCCCTCTTCGGTGTTCCCGGCATCGGCAGCCGGGTTCGCTCCTCCAACCCCTTCGCCTGCCAACTTGGCAGCCGGCAGCGGGAGCGGGCAGGGCTGGCAGGGGCTGGGCAGGGCCACCGGCCACCAGCCCCCGCGAGCCCCCTCCTCTGCCGGCACCTTCATCCTTATCTGGAAGGTGCCACTCGGCAACTGGAGTGGCCGCAGAGCGCCGTGTTCCCACGCATGCCGCCCAGCCGGACGGGCACGGAGCTGGCATGTGCTCCGGAAAACTGGGGCAGGGCACAGTGTGCAGCGTGGCCGTCCGGGATTGGGACGGATGGAGGGACACGGGGGCACACACGGTGCACTGGGAAACAGCTTCAGCCCAAACGTCCCCCCAGCCCCCGGCAGAGCACGCGAGCCCCGGCGTGTCACGTACACGCACAGCCCCTCGCACACGCACCTCTCATGGACATGCACACGCACATACTCCTACACATACACGGGTGCCTCGCACACCTGCGACTCCTTGCACACCCGCAGTCCCTCATACACCTGCAGCCCCTCGCACACCTGCATCCCCTTGCACGCCCACAGCCCCTTGCACACCCACAGCCCCTCACATGCACACAGCCCCTTGCACACCTGCAGCCCCTTGCACACCCACAGCCCCTCACACACCTGCGGCCCCTTGCATAGCCACAGGCCCTTGCACACCTGCAGCCCCTCACACAGCTGCAGTGCTTTGCACACCCAAAGCCCCTCTCACACCCACAGCCCCTCATACACCTGCAGCCCCTCACATGCACACAGCCCCTTGCACACCCACAGCCCCTTGCACACCTGCAGCCCCTCACATGCACACAGCCCCTTGCACACCCACAGCCCCTCGCACACCTGCAGCCCCTTGCATAGCCACAGGCCCTTGCACACCTGCAGCCCCTCACATAGCTGCAATGCTTTGCACACCCACAGCCCCTCTCACACCCACAGCCCCTCACACACCTGCAGCCCCTCACATGCACACAGCCCCTTGCACACCCGCAGCCCCTCGCACACCCGCAGCCCCTCGCACACACACGCTCAGTGTTCCCGCAGACAGCGGTGCGCTGCGGTGCGCGCACCCGCAGCACCACACGGGGACACGCACTCTGGTGCGCACCGCCCTGAACACGCGTGTGTGTGCCCACACAGCGACACGTCCGTGCACACGCGCGATGCCAGGTGTGCACATACACATCTTCCCCCCCCCCCCCCCCCCAACCACATCTGCGCACATCTGCGACGCTCAGTGCCGGCGCACAGCTGTGCGGGGCCCCGCGCGCGCGCACACACACAGACTTACGCGCACACGCGCGCTCGCACTCACACTCACGATGACGCGCGCACACACACGCACCCCCCACCAGCCCGCGCGCCCTGGCCCCGCCCGCCGGTGCGGCGCGTGCGCGGGGCGGGGCGGTGGCGGCGGTCGGGGCCGGAGCCGCAGCCGGAGCCGCTGGGCCCGGTGAGTGAGTGGGGGGGTGCCGGTGGGTGGGATGGGATGGGATGGGGGGGGGTGGGGGGTGTCGGTGGGTGCCGAGGGACGGGTGAGCACCGGCGGGGCGGGGAGACCGCGGGGCGGCGGCCCGGGGGCAGCGGCCTCTCGGTGGGACCGGCCCCGCCCGGGGCTGCGGCAGCCGCCGGGGGCCCTTCGCTCGGCTCCTCCCGCCGGGGCCGCCCTCGCGGGTGGCTGTGCCCATCCCCGCCGCGGTGCCGGGGCGAGCTCGGCCCCCCGCCGGCCCCGGATGGCGACCTCCCCCCCCCGCCTTCTCGTCCCGGAGGCGGCGGCCTTGTGCCCGGTTCCCTCGCAGGGCCCGCACGGCTCCCGGGCGCCGGGAGAAGGGCTGTCGCCTCCCCGGTGGGGCACGGCCGTCCCCTCAGCCGGTGCAGGGAGGTGCCTCCGGTCACCGCCCCCCCCTCCCCCGTGGCACCGGGACACCGGCTTGGGGGGGGTGCCCGTGACCGACGGGCCCCCGGCGGCGCCCCGGTGCTCCGGTACTGGGGGGTTCGGGGGGGGAAAACCGACCCGCAGGTGGGGTGTGTCCCGCTCCCCCCCCCGGGGCTCAGCCGTGTGATGGCACCGCTGCACGGACCACCTCTGCGCCCGCTCTCGGCCTGTGGCAAGGTGGCAAGCAGGGCCCGAGAGCGGGTAGCCCCCGAGGGACGGGAGCCCACCCGGGGGCTGTGTGCCCTGTCCTGCCTGGCCCCGGCTCAGAGGCAGGGGAGGAACCCCCCCGGTGGGCTCCACACCGTGTGCCTTTGCCAAATCCCAATTACTGCCGCGAGTTCGGCTCTCTGCGAGTGCGGGCGGACTCTCTGGACAGGTCAGCGATGGTATTTTTAAAGCAAAGGGTATGTCCAGCGCTGATGCAGCAGCTTCTTCCCTCCTCTCCGCTGCTGCCCGAGCCCGGGGGCTTCTTGTGGACACAATTCAGTCACCCCCAGAGCCCACCAGGCTCCCCAGGGCCACCGGCCCTCTCCTTGCCCCGCTCCGGGGCCGGTGGCCGGGCACAAAACCAAACCCCCCGTTCAAACTGGACCCAGCGCCGGTGCTGTTTGTGTTGACTTCCACGTTTCAAGGCCCGAAGTTCCCATTTGGGGGGAAGAAACGGGGCGGTGGAGTGCTGGTCCTGTGGGGCCGTGGGGTCCTGCGTGCTCAGCACCGGCGTGGGGTCTGCAACCCCTCGTGCCCTTCCGGGCTTGCAGCCTCCTAGAAAGTTTTATTGCTCTGTTTGCACAACTTCTCACGCTATGGTAGGTGACGTTTTGGGTTTTTTTTTTTTATGGTCTGGCTGTGTTGTGACTCTTGACATCTCTGCGAACGGCGAGAAGGGGAAGAAAAAGCAGCGGCGAGGGCTGCGTGCCTTCAGACACCCGTGGTTCTGCTTGCTTTTAGCCAGACCCGGCTGCAGGAGACGGGACTTCCTGGATGTGCAGGCGTCGGAAATCACTCGCTCTTCCTGAAAAAAATGGCCAAAAAAAAAAAAAAAATCCTTCCCCCCACCGCAGGTTCTCATGCTTTTTTTTTTTTTTTAATTTCCAGCACAGGCGCTGCAGGGAGCGGAGAGGCGTTTCCCGCTCCGGCAGCAGCGTGCAAAGCACCCCGGTACCGACAGCCCTCGCCGGGTACGTGATGCCACCAGCCCAGGCACCGTGCAGTCCCCGGCGCGGCCGGGGAGATGGAGGCACCCGGCAGGGTCTGCGGCTCATCTTTTAGGGATAACGCGGTGCCTCTGCAAGTCGGTGGGGAGAAAAGCCAATTTTATTTAAAAAAAAAAAAAAAAAAAAAAGCAACGTCTGCCATTTCCAGGCCTCGTTTCTATGGGAACGGGACATCAGAAGAGGAGAAATGCTGCGAGTGCTCTAAAATAACTGCCAGCTCCCGGGAGCACATGGCCTTTGCCGGGCTCACCCAGCCCCTTCCGCTGAGACGGTGGCCGGGGATGGCCGGATCCCGGTGACACGGCGGTGTGGAAGTGTGTCAGGAGGTGGGATGCTGTGGCCTTGTTCCCTGCCGATCCTCAGCCTGTCCTCATCTAAATCCGCTGGCGGGAGAGCTGCGGTCCAGGCTGGCAGCTGGCATGGTCACCACGATATCCGTCATGGCTCGGCGCTGTGCTCGGCAGCGTGGCAGGGGCTGGCGGTGCCGGCCAGGCAGCGAGGACCTGTCTGGCTTCCACCCGTCTGGGCTGCGGGCAGCCGGGAGGGTCACCTTCCTCGCTGACCTCGCTGGGGATGGCCAGGGCGAACCCGCACTCGCCTGTTTAGGGGACTCTTCCTCCCGCCGCGGTCTGGCGTGGAGAGCAGGGTATTTCCAGTGAGGGGCAGAGGAACTGGGTTCTTCTCCCAGAAGCCGGTGGTGGTTGTCTCCTCTCTTTCCCCCAGTTCTTTGTCTGTGCCGCTCGCTGGGAGGGTCGGGCTTTTCTCGCAGCGCTGGGGTCACGCAGGAGAGCGTCTCCGGAGGGGACAACCCGACCTGCCGCCGTGTGAGTAGGCAAGCGCGTCGCAGGGCGTCCCCCCGCAAGGTACGCACTGTGCCTCCGAGGTCTTCTTGGTCCGGCTGTGCTCAGCCCTCCTTGGTGGTCCCAGGGGGTCCCTGCCTGAACTGCCTGCGGTCACAGGCACCTCGGGGCTGGGCCAAGGCAGCGCACCTTCCAAAAAAAGGTTTCCCCTTTTGGGTTGAAAAAAATAATTTCTGTGGATGCCCTGAGCCTGGGAAACCATTTTTGCTCTCAAATCTGGTAAGAGTCGCCCAGTTGCGACTGAGCTTCTTCCTTCTTTCAGCGAGCAAAACCTCCAGTACGGGTTTTCTCAGGACCCTAAAAAGCTTGGAAAAAAATTTATTGGCAATAATGAAGTTTTCCGCCTTTGCGTAGTGTTTGCGTTACCCAAGAGCCGCTTGACATTTTCTCAGTGACGTGCCAGCCCCGGTAGCAGCCGTAAGACCTGCGGGGGCGGTCGGGGGTGGTGGCGGGGGGACGGGACAGGACGGGACAGGTTGTGTTTGAGGGTGCGGTGGGGCGAGCGGCCAGGAGAGACGCGGGAGCAGGCGGTGGGATCTCTGAGGTCAGCAGCCTTCTCCAGCCTGACCCGTCACTTTTCTCGCCTTTAAAACGAGTGTGTGTGGGGGGAAGTTTGATTCACTGGATTTGCTCTCAGTTCCCTTCTAGCGTGAGAGGAAGGTTTCGGCTCCTGGGGTCTGGTTCGGAGGTGTGTGGGATCCTGCTGTGTGCGGTATGTGGGTGCGTGGGGCTGGGGCACCTACTGTAGGGGTCCTGTGGCAGACCGGTGGCATTTCTGCTAGGGCACGCGTGGACCGGAGGCTGGCTGGAGACAGCGATGAGCTTGAAAGGTGTTTAAGCTGAAATATGGCAGCAGCCGCCTTTGCAAAGTCCCCTTCGCTGTTCCTTCCCCGCTTGCTGCCCCGGGGGGTGTCTGATGGGCTTTTCAGGGCTGCAGGAGTGGACTTCTTTTGTTGCTTTTTTTTTTCTGGCCGGATAAGGATTCTCGAGCACAGATGTCTCTTGTTGCGGGAATCTGACTTCTGTGCAAGGAGTGGAGAAAAGAAAGTGTTGGGTTTTTTTTTATTATATTTTATTTCTTGCTCTGAGAATGCGTCTGGGTTTTGGGTTGGGGATGGGAAGGTGCGAGGATGCTTGTGGAGGGCTCAGGGAGGTCCTCGCGTCGGGCAGGCTGGGTGGGGATGGATGCTTGTCGCTTTGTCCGCAGACCTACGTGGTTTTTAGCTTGCTCTCACCGCGGCTGACTTGCTCCCAGCTGTCGGTGATCTCTCGTGATGTGCTTTTACCACTCGCGGGTCCGGGAGCAAGCGAACGTCGGGCAGGCAGGGTCGCCAGCCTCCCCTCTCCCCTCGCGCCGGCACCCTGAGCTCCCTCCTGAAACCTCAGGATGGGTCCAAGGAAATTATGCTGTCCTAACCGGGGCTGGAAAAATGCGCCGTTGAGCATCTCCCGGGTTGTTGCTGGCAGGTATCGTGTCCACGCTTCTCTCTGCAGCGGCTTTCGGTGCTGTCAGGGTCTGGAACGTCAGCTCCGGGAGATGAACCCGGTGGCTGCCCGCTCGTGGGGGGTGCGGCAGTGCTGCTGGTACCCACGTTGGCACCGGCGCTGCAGGGAGAAGGGGTTTGCCGTGCTCGGAGGTTGGGGGGCTGCCCGGCATCCCACAGCATGGGCAGGCGCCTCTGCTTGCGCCGACCCCTTCTCTGGGCCACTGCGAGCGCGTCCCTGGTGGGACAGCGATGCTTCGTCAGGAAACACCGCTGCAAACGCAGAGGAAAAACAATTTGGAGGGATGGCAGATGCTTCCTAAAAGATGGGGAGGATGCGGGCGTATCGTCCTCAAGCGTATCATCCTCGAGCGTATTGTCCTCAAGCACCGACCTTCCCTTCCACTTCCCTGCCCTTTTCTCATCCTCGCCTCTCCAAGGAGCCTTTCTGCTGGGAAAGCACCGGTAACGTTGCAAACCCGACCCTTCGCGTTGCAGCAGGCGGAGGCGCAACTTGAAATCTTCACCGTTCTCGAAATAAGGGGCTGCAAGGAGTTTGGGGGCCTTCCTGGAGCCGGTGTTTGCGGTTCTGTAACCCGGTGCTCCCAGTGCTTAAGGAAAGCTGTTCCCTGCCTGCTGCTGGTGGAGGACCCCTGATGCTCACATGCTGGGTTTCTAAACAGCAGCTCGGGTCATGCTGGTGACCGGTCACTCCGGAAACCACAAGCTCTGGCTCTTACGGGTCAGTCGTGACCATGGAGAGGGAGCAGGGCAGTTATTTTCCCCCGGCTGGAGCCGATCCAGCTGTTGCGACATCAGGCAGGCTGGAAGCAGGGAGCTGCCTCGGTTTGCCGAGGGGTGGGATGGGGATGCCGAGGGGTGGGATGGGGATGCCGAGGGGTGGGATGGGGATGCCGGGATCTGTGAGCGCCCGGCATTCACAGCTCTCTCCTCTCTTTCAGGGTCCTGCGGAGCGGCGACGGCGGCGGTCCCCTTCTGATGGGAGGATGGTTCTTCTCAGGCAGTTTGGGCTGCTGCTCTGGAAGAACTACATCCTGCAGGTAGGGCTGGCGCCGCGCTCTCGGGAGCTGCTGAATGGGGGGACATCAGAGCTTGATTCTCCAGCGAACCTTCGCCGTGGGCCCAGGGCATCTCCCGGAGGAAAACTGATTTATTTGGGCGTGTGGTGTCATCCTGGTTTTGTGCCGGGGAGGTGCGTGCAGGGCTGTGGGCTCGGTTGTCCCTGTCCCCTGGAGTGCACGCTGTGCTGTTCCTCTCCGGTGATCCAGCCGTGAGTTCAGCTCCCCCTTCCCGCGGGGCAGGATAACCCCCGCACCCTCCCGTGCGGTGGCGGGTTTCTTGAGCTGTCCTGTTACACAAATCCTTTAGCAGTCTCCTCTGGAGGCACCGATTGCTGCACGCTGCCTTCTAAACCCACTATCACCCAGATTATTTTTTTTTTCCTCTATTACTTTCTCCAGCCCTCAAAAGCAGCTTTTGGGGGGGCTCTTAAAATTAAACCGCCATGGTGCTGGCACCTGCTCCCAGCCCAACTCTCTGTGTGGCAGCTGGGTAATGATGAGGGATTTTGGCGCCTCCTTGCCCCGCTGACCCAAAGCGTCTCGCCGGCTGCTGCAGCACCTTTCAGCAGCGTGCGGATGCTGCGGCTCCGCGGGGACCCGGAGGGCTGCGGGAGAGGAGGGAGCAGAGCGCGCCGCAGCCTGGCTTCACGCTTTCAGTTACCCTTCTGCGTGTCAGCGCGGCATCGCTTTAAGAATAAAGGGAAGGAAAAGGGAAGGACTGACCGGGCTGCGCGGCAGGGAGCAGGGCTGGGATGTGACCGAAGGGACCAGCGACGGGGCTGATGTGCGGCCAGGAGCGTGCTCCGTGGGTGCGCGTGGTGGCCAGCCCTGTGAGTCCTCCCACCCTGTACAGCCCAACCCCGTCCAGGATAACCCCCCCATCCCCTCTGCAGGGGAACAGCATCTTCTGAGTGTGCTCTGGGGCAGGGGGGGGACCTCTCGTCGTGTTTTTCTGAGGCCCCGAGCTGACTCAGGGTGCAGCCTGGAGTGTTTGCTGCCCTCCTCTAAGCCTCCACCAAAAAACACGCTCCCGGTGAAGGCGCAGAGCTCCCGAGCCGGCGTCACCCCGGTGTGAAGATGGATGCTGGGACACGTGGCTTGCTCAAAGCTGGAGCAGTCCTGGCCAGGCGGAGGTGGTGATTAGGGATGAGTGTCCCCGTCACCTCTGGAATACGGCAGCTTAAATGACTTCTGCGGCAGCGAGAGCCTGCGCCGGTAAATGTGCGTTAGCCGGTGAGTTCAGGGAGCCAGGCAGCCGTTCTGGAGCCTGCGAGGGGGTTAATAGGATAGTAAATCAGCGGGAGGCAGCTGGTCCGCCAGAGCTGCATTATAAAGCCATCAGACATCTGCAACGTTGGTTTTTACGAGCGTGGCCTTTGCAAAGGGCTCCTTTTTTCCCTTTTTTCCGGGGCCGGCTGCAGCGGTGGCTGGTCCCTGGCGGTGGTCGGAGCGGGCAGCTCCTCCTGCGGGAAGCCCGGAGAGGGGTTTTCGGCTTTGGCAGTGGGTGCTGAGAGCCGGGGCGATGCGGGGAGCGGCTGGGCGGCCGTACACCCCTGTGCCCCCTCCTGACAAACCGGCTGAGAGCCAATTCAGCTGCTGCAGGACAGATTGTCCCCCTTTTTGGGAGGGCTGTGCTGTGCTCGGGGCTCCGTTCCTGCCCCACCGCACCTTCTGCCCACCTTAGCGTGCCCCACTTGCTGCTTGCTTCTTTTTTACCCCCCACCATTTAAGAAATAAACCCTTTTTCCGCTCTGCAGAGGGACGGGAGGTATAACTCCGTGGTCCGCACAGCTCAATGCTCGGTGCTTGCGGAGCTGCAGGAGCTTTTGGGGCAGCCGCGGTGCTGCCTGCAGCCCGTGGTGGGTGCAGGCAGGAGAGGAGCCTTGCCCTGGGCTGAGCCGTGCCCTGCCTGCAGCGTGCTCACCCCGTGCGGGTGCCCGGCATCTTCGTTACGGCACTTCAGCCCGTTGCGGTGATCCGGGCCACGACATCGCTCTGCCGGTGATCGCGGAGCCGGGAAGAGGCGGTTTAACATCACCCAGTGCGCAGGGGATGCGCTGTCGGCCAAAAACCTCTTGCTGAGACAGCGGAGTTGTGAGAATAAACCTCCTGTGCGTTGTGTCGTTCTTCTTTCCAGCCTGGCGGAGGGAAGGGTGGAAAACCCCCTCCCCGGGTCTCGTAAAGCCCATCGTAGCCGGAGCTCTCGGAAGAGGTTAACGCTGCTGCTTCTGCTCTGGGTGCAGCGGTGAATCCCTGTGCCCTGCTGCCGGGGACATCTCGTTAGCTGCCGGGGACATCTCGTTAGCTGTTCCTGCAGTGACGGAGGGTTGGCGTGCTGGGCTGGGCTGGGGCGAAGGAATTTGGGTTTTGCAGGAGGAAATAAGGCGGTTGGGTCCGGATTTCACCGCTTTCCCCGACCTGCCTGGGTGCTGCCGCTGCGCCCTCCGGCCCGCCGCGGGACCCGGGGTGCCCGGCCGAGCTGCCTGGTGCTCGCTGCTCCCCTCCTCGGCCGCAAGCGCGACCCTTGCAGTGATTTTACGAGCATAAATCCATCGGTCAGCGGCGTGCTGCCCTAAAACAGATTGGGGGGTTGGTCACGCTGCAGGGACGGGGGCGTGCGTGGTGCTGGGTTGGGACTGCTGCCCCGCCGGTCAGAGGTGACCCTAGTTCCCCTGGGACGAGCAGTTTTAATTATAACCTGGGTTGGGTGTTAATTAACCTGGGTTGGTGGTGGGCATTGGTAGCTAGTGGGAAGTTTGCAGGAGAGAAAGCGCCGGAGGGTCGTGCTCCGGCTCGGCTGCCCGAGCGCATCAGCCGGACTCGGGTTCCTTGTTCAGTTGCTCGAACCTCAATTAAAAATAATAAATGAGCTGCCGTGTTTAGTGCAGGCAGGCGTTGGCGCAGAGCCTGAGCTCGTGGGTATGTTCTCGGTGCTGTGCGAGGGCACCGGTGCCCGGAACCAGAGACGTGCCCCGTTCCACGCCAGATGCAGAGCCCGCGTCCCACTGCCTGCGGCTGCCGAGCTCCGGCACAAAAAAACTTCACGGGCTGCAATAACTTCGCTCTGCTTTACCCCCGCTGCTTGCTCGCCCCAGCCTTTCGTTTCCTTACAGTATTTTTAGCTCCCAACCCTGTTAAGTGGTGTTTTCTTCGTTCTCCCGGTCGCAGGGCACGGGCTGTTCCCGCAGGAAGGTGCGTCGCCGCCGTTGCCTGCGGGAGCGGTACGGGCAGGCACTGCGCTGCCTGCTCCTGGGCACGGCCCCGGCGCGCGGGGACGCGGCAAGGGACCAGCTCGGCTCCTTCAAACCGGGCAGCGTGGCGGGAGAGGCTCTACGGGAGGGTGGTTTGAGACAGAGCGGAGCGCGGGGAAAGTGACGCCTTGGCTGGAAAGTCCTGAAGGACGTGGGAACCAGTGTGGTGTTGTTCCTTGGCTCCGGAAAAAACGGGGTTGTGAAACCTTGGGAAGTGCAAGAACGCTTCTGCTACCTGGCGTTTGGATGCACTGAACCCCATTACTGCGTTTACGGTGTTTACATCTTATTTTTTCTTTTTTTTTTTTTTTTTTTTTTTTTTCCCCCATGCAGAAACGGCAGATCTTGGTGACGCTCATCGAAATCTGCCTGCCGCTGCTCTTCGCCGCCATCCTGATAGCCCTGCGGCACCGGGTGCACTCCATCAGCCACCCCAACGCCACCATTTACCCCCCCGAGTCCGTGGATGACCTGCCGGGCTTCTTCTACCGCCGGCACCCCAGCAACCCCTGGGAGCTGGCGTACGTCCCCTCCAACAGCAGCGCCGTCCGGAGCATCGCCGAGGCGGTGGAGAGAGCTTTACCCATCAGCATCAGAGGTGAGCGGGGGGCCGGGGACCGCGGCTTCCTCCCCAGCAATCGGTACGAATTTTTACTCTGGTTAATCCTGATGCTCTTTTCCTGGGATGCGTCGCTTTTTGCAGAACTTCAAGGCAGTGGTTTTCTTTTCATTTCACTAAAACGGCAGGGGTTTGTTTTGATTTTTGGTCGCCTTTTGGTGCAGTTTCTGTCTAGGAAAATATTGCCTTAAAATAGTTAAAGAAAGCGGCTGTCACTTCCCCGAGAAAAAAATATTTTTGGAAATCTTGTCGCGCAGAAAATTTTAGGGCTTTCACGTCCATAGGATTTTTTCTGAAAGGAGAGCTGGCTCCTGCTCTCGAGGAGGAGGAATCGCCTGCGTGCCCCGGGATGGGTACAGCAGCATCCCGTATAGATCCCCCGTGTCTGAACAGCCGCGGTGTTTCCCAGCTCTGGCTGGAGCCCGTCCCTGGTGTCCTGGACCGAACTGGTGGTTTGGGCGGTGGCTGAGCATCACTGCGTCGCTGCGCTCCATGCCTGCATCTCCGTCTTTCCCCCCCCCCTCCCCCCTTCTCCACAGCTCAGGGCTTTGCCTCGGAGCGGGACTTCGAGGAGTACGTCAAGTCGGACAACCGCTCGGGCGGCGTGCTGGCCGCCGTCGTCTTCAAGCACCGCTTCCCGCAGAGCACGGCCCCGCTGCC
The DNA here is from genome assembly GCF_965231255.1 of Vanellus vanellus. Lineage (NCBI taxonomy): Eukaryota > Metazoa > Chordata > Aves > Charadriiformes > Charadriidae > Vanellus > Vanellus vanellus. Next base: position 1,257,282 of record NC_138919.1, read on the forward strand.
CCTCCAGGTGAGCAGGGACGAGGCGGGGAGGTGGCCGGGGTGGGGGGTGACGGTGTCCCCCCCCCGCACCCGCTGCCACCCAGCCCCCCTCGCTGCGCTCTCCGCAGGTCGACTATGAGCTGCGCTTCAAGTACAGCCCGAGGAACGCGCCGCGGAGCGAGCAGACGGGTCTGAACCCCAACCTGGATCGCGACTGGCACACCAGCTACCTCTTCCCGCTCTTCCAGCTGCCCGGGCCCCGGGAGGCCAAGTTTGCCGATGGGGGGACACCGGGTGAGGACCACCTCTCCTCCGCCATGGGCTATTGTGCGGCCAAAGAGACGGGTGGGATTTTCTGTACAGCAGCTCGGCTCGTTACAGAGATTCACCGAGGCTCTGAGCTTTTAAAAAAATAGTTTAGTTTAAAAAAAAATTAATTAAATCCGTTTTTAAACTTAATTAATTTTATGTGAGTACTTTAAATATGTATTATATTTATTATCTGTAACATTTATTCAGATATTATCCTGTGACTTCTTGGGCGCTGCTGGCCTTGGGTACCTCTGCTGAGCAGGGCTGGATAAGAATAAATTTTACTAAAGTGATTTTTTTTTTTTTTAACCTTAATTTCCCCCCCCCTTTATAAATGGAAAATTTATTTCAGGATCCAAACTGCTCAGTGTTTATCGTGCTGCTTAAATACTTTAAATAGAGCAATTCTGTGGTTTGAGCGTAGGTTTTTAAAGCAAAGCAAGCCAAACCGCTGAGTGAGCGGGAGGCAGCGGGGACGTTGCCGGAGCTGGCGCTGCTTTGGGACTTGGTTTTTTTTTTTTGGGGAGCTTCCCCGGCGGCTGCAGAAGGGATATTTCCCTCCGCTGCCTTTCTTCCTTCCGTCGTCATCGTCGTCGTTCAACGGCGGTGCCAAGGAAGAGGTTGAGGCTGAGAAAGCGGGCGAACAGGTTTTGCTCACGCAGCGTAAATAAACCTGAGCCCCAGAGGACGATATCTCCTGGTTGGAATGTCCCGTGGGACGGGGTGACCGGCAGCCCAGATCCCTTCCCTCGCCGCAGTGTTTGCTTAGTAAATTAGTTAGTGTGAAACATTGTTCCTGATCTCATATTCTTACTTTTTCCTCCTCTGTCTCGGTCACTTTAAAAAACTGACTTTCCAAATGCTCATTTGGGGCTTTGGGAGCAGAATTTGAGTTTCCGTTCAAGTAACACATGGCAGAAATCCCACGTAAAAAATAAACTAGTTGAAATTTAAAAGTCTTACCTTTTTCTAACGCACAAAAATTTCAGCCAAATGTGTGAGTAACGGGATATATTTATCCTCACTAAAACCTGCGTAGTATCCCGTATTCTCTTGGTTTACAAAAAAAAAAGTACAAGGTCAGCGACGGTAGTGGTGGTTAATGGTGATGGAGAATCTCCCCCCTCGCAAAAACCACAGCCGAGCCTGCAGAAAGGCGACGGCAGTTTAAATTGGGTTTTTCTGCCAGCTGCTTTTTGAATGATAATTATGAGAGACTGGAATTGCTGGGATATAAATCCCTCTGTGCCTGCAGCAGCGTGTTTATTTGGCGATGTTTCTTTTGCTTTTCCTACAAGGTCTTTGCTTTTCTTCCCTCTTCTTCTTCCCAAGCGGTTTCTCTCCTTCTGCCGACGTCTCCCTCCAAAATCCGGACTCACCTCTATTCCCCCGTGTCGTTTTTGCCCTGCAGGCTACATCCGAGAAGGTTTCCTGGCGGTGCAGCACGCGGTGGACAGAGCCATCATGCAGTACCACGCCAACGCCAGCTCCACCAGCCTGCTGGAGAACATCACCGTGGTGGTGCAGCGCTTCCCCTACCCGGCGTACGTCAACGACCTCTTCCTCCTCGCCATCCAGAACCAGCTGCCCCTGCTGCTCATGCTCAGCTTCACCTACACCTCCCTCAACATCGTCCGCGCCGTCGTCCACGAGAAGGAGAAGAAGCTGAAGGTAATGAGAGCGGTGGGACATCTGGGTGCTCTCCTCCCTTTGCGGCGTTTCTCAACGGATGCTGCCACTAAATTTGGAACGAAATCCCCCCCTTGGGTTTGGAGCCAGCAAGGAGGAGGCGGGGATGGCAGCGGATTAGCAAACCCCAAGGAGGAATGTCGCTAATCCCGCCGCCGGGACGCGGCGCAGCTCTCCTTGCCGTGCGGCCAAGGCGGCCGGATCGAAGGGCTGGTGTTTCTCGTGGGCTGGAAGGTGGCTCGGAGAGCCATCCGCGCTCCTGGATTCCAGAGTTTTGCGGATTCAGGAGTTCAGGAGCTTGGCAACCAAGATCTTTGTCTTTTGAATGTAGAAACCCGCGTGTCTGAGTTGCGTTGCGGGGGCGGTTGGAGCTCAGCTGCTGCGGTGGTTGCGACAGCAGGGCTGAGCGCGCAGGGCTTGGCTTCCCCCGGGCCTTGGGTTGTCCTGCCCTCTGCCCCGCTGGCGGGTGACCGCGGTGGCCCTGCTGGCCTCAGCTGCTGGGGTTTTGGGTTCAACTCGGCTCTTTGGGGAGACGTTCTCCTGCAGCGGTGGCAGCCCCGGTCCAGGGAGGGGGCGGAGGGGACACTGTGCCATGCTGAAGGCTGCGCAGGACCACTTTGGTGGCACCTGGAGCTGCCACCTCGCTCACTAGTGCTGCAAGGCAAAGCCACCACCACCCCCGTGACCAGGGCTTCCACCTCGCCCTGGCCGTGCCCGGGAAGTGTGGGTGCAGCCCTGGGTGACGGCGTGACCTCCCCGCAGGAGTACATGCACATGATGGGCCTCAGCAACTGGTTGCACTGGAGCGCCTGGTTCCTCATGTTCTTCCTCTTCCTCCTGGTGTCCGTGTTTTTCGTCACTGTGCTCTTCTGCGTCCAGGTGAGTGTCTTTCCCCAGGCCACAATTCTGCAGGCCAGAAGCTCTGTGCTGGCAGGTCGCAGGGATGACAAGGCTCCTCTGCCGTGGGCTGGACTCTCCTGGTGTTTCAGGACTCCTCCACCTGCGTAACGGAGGCTGGATTTGGCCTTTCCGAGCTGGGTGGGCAGCGCTGTCCCCCACAGCTGCCTTTCGTGGCAGGGGTGACCTCCCCAGGAGGGGGGCTGGGGGGCGGGAGCCACCAGGGGCACCGGGGAGGCCCAGGTAGTCCCGTGCGGAGCAGGACCACCCTGCGCCCACAGCCCTGCGCCCCCCTGGAGGGACTCCAGCTCACCTCTCTGCTTGTACCCACCCCACGAGAAGCAGGAGGTGGCTGCCTGGGTGCTGAGCGAGGTGTCCCCTGCCTCTTAGACCCCACGTGGCACAAGGGCAACCTGTATTTCCTCCCTCTGGAGTGGTCTAGGAGGGCATGGATGTTCTCACCCATCTCTCAGTTTGCCTTTAACCCACGGAGGACGTCAGGTCTCGGCTGCCCCCATGTGCCTGAAGCCATGGCCAGCTTCGGCAGCCCTGGGCATAACCAGATTTTCTCGATAGGTGAGCGAGCAGGGAGCAGTGCTCACCAACAGCGACCCCACGCTGGTGTTCACCTTCCTCGCCATCTTCTCCATCTCCTCTATCTCCTTCAACTTCATGGTGAGCACCTTCTTCTCGAGAGGTGAGTCCCTCCCTCCCTGGCTGCCCCCTTGCATTGCTGACCCACGGGGCTGGGGCGAAATCTGTGAAATCTTTGGTTAATTTGAGTTGGGAGGCAGCTCTGGAGGACATCGGTCCATCCTGTTCAAAGCAGGGCCAGACCCAGAGTTACGCGAGGTTGCGCAGGACTCCATGTTGGATAACTTGCTTCGACATGCGGAGCCGGGGGGGCGGAGGGGGGGGCTTTCTTCCCTTTTATGGCGGGATTTTCCCCGTGCTGTGTGAGAAGGGATGTGCGTACTGTCACTTCCCAAACCAGACAAGCTCACATGCTAGAACGTCACCTGGTTGTCCTGGCCCCGGGGTGCTCTGGTTTGGGACGGGCAGGGTGCTTCCGCAGCTGCCCACTGCTGGGTCAGAGTCCGGCGCTGCTCCTGCCTTGCCGGCGGACGTGGACACATCCTCGTCCTGCCCCGCTGTACCCACTCTTGGTGCGAAAGGCTTGAATCTCCCCGGATGGAAAGCTGGTGAGAAATATTTGGTGGCATCACCGTATTGTTGACGTTTTCCCTCCTGCTTTTCTCTGTGCCGGCAGCAAACGTCGCGGCTGCCGCTGGCGGCTTCCTCTACTTCTTCTCCTACATCCCTTACTTCTTCATCTCGCCCCGCTACGACCTGATGTCCCACAGCCAGAAGCTGGCCTCCTGCCTAATCTCCAACGTGGCCATGGCCATGGGGGCACAGCTTATAGGCATGTTCGAAGGAAAAGGTGAGCGAGTCTCTCCGGTTTTTGTGGTGGGTTGGGACTGGCTTGTGTTGCGGGGTGAAGGGTGGAAAGAAGTCAGGGGAGAAGCACTTTCCTGTTCCTAACGAGAGCGGGAGGGCTAATTGCTGATTGCTCCTGCAGGTCTTATCAGCTTTGCCCCTCTGAACCTGTGCCCCTGGCAGTCTGGGCTGTGCAAAATGCCGTCATCGTTTTAATTACAGAGCAAATTCTGTTCTAAGGGATGGGAATCCGTTACATTTCCTCCTCCCCAATATATATATCTCTTTAATTTCTATGTTAATAAGAAATTGCTGTTGGTTCCAGCAGAGGCCACACTTTTGCAAAGCGACGGCACTAAAAAAGCGGTTGTGGTGACGGAAGGGCAATGGCTGGAGAAGAGATTGCTTCTTCCCCGGGCAGTTGCAGAGACCGTGATGGAAGAAGCCTGATGGGGTGGGGAACCCTCGAGATGGCAGCGTGCTTTCCGCTGCGTCTTCTCCCTCCATCTCGAGGAGGGATTGTAGAGCACGTGCTGCTCATTACCAAGCAGCGAATTAGGAGGAGGGATGCTATCTGACAGTCTTGGAGAGCGCTTTGTGTCCTTCTGGGGATGCGGAGGTAGGCAGCGTCCCCTCTGCGTTGCAGGGACCGGCATTCAGTGGAGGGACCTCATGAAGCCCGTCAGCGTGGACGACAACTTTACCTTAGCCCAAGTGCTGGGGATGCTGCTCCTGGACTCGGCGCTCTACGGCGTGGTGGCCTGGTACGTGGAGGCCGTCTTTCCAGGGGAGTACGGTGTACCTCAGCCGTGGTACTTCTTCTTGACGGTGAGCACTGCTTACGCACCCCTTCCAGGGGGGCTTCGCTCGGGGGTGGTCCCTTTTTCTGTGCTACGCAGTGGGCTACGCTAACATACAAGGGTGACACCATCTGGCCTCCAAAATCAAGGGGTCTGCAGCACGTCCTCAGTAAAGGCTGATGCAGCTGTGGTTTTTTCACTGAATACGAAGGTCTTCTTGGCTTTAAGCCGTCGTCCCGTCCCTTCTTGGCACGCAGGGCGTTGTTAAGTGTCTCCGCGCCCAAGCGAAGGCGTTGGAGAGACGCCCCAGGCGCGAGCGACCAGATCCAGTCATTTGAAACTCCCCAAACGGCGTGATCCGGGGCGGTCCGCGTCCCGCTGCCAGCACCCCCCTGCTGGTGCCAGGGGACGGGTGACGGCTGTGTGTGTGTGTGTCCCCCCCACCGTCAGCTGAGCTGCCCTCACTCTGCCAAGTCAAACGCTCGGCGTCATCTCCAGCGGCTGTCGCCGCGGCCCGTTCCTGCAGCTCAGCTGGCCGCGGAGAACTCTTCAAGCCACAGTGACACAATCAGTTTTGGTCCTTTGTGTCCCTTGTTTGTTATTCGATCGGGAGGGTTTTCCTCCTCCCCTCTAAATTCCTTATCCCAGCACGGTTTCGTCCCGCTCCTTCTTGCAGCAGCTCCTTCTAGCAGAGAGCTGTCTGCCCAAAGCCACGGTGGGATGCTAATTTTGGGTCTGGGAGTTGTCGAATTGCTATTTCCGCAGGGATTTAAGATCCCAAACACTTATTGTCATTCCTAGAGAGCCAAGTCAAAAAACAAAACAAAACAAAACAAGGCTGCAATTACAGCAGCGGGACCCCAGGCTCGTCGTATTTAGTGTATGTCAAGGTTTTTAGAGGGGATGATCATCTGTTGCGTGGGATCTTCTGGGCAGGGTGCTTCTGCCTCAGCAATTTTGCTTCTCGCCGAAGCAAAATTTGACCTTTTCCATGGGAATGAAGACCTGTGTAATCACGGGCAATCCTGCTGTAAGGGAGAAGCAGGGGAAGGCAGCAGGGCGGGAGGAGCGGTTTCATCCTCGTGTCTGACCTACCTGCTGAAGATGTGCTGCATGGCAATTCCCAGGCCCAGGAGAGTGGTCTTGGAGATCCCTGGGAGGCATCTGCGTGAGAGAAGGAGGGTGGACGAGGCTGGGGAGAAGGGATGGTCTGTGTCGTGCCTGAGTTTCTGTCTCTCCGCCTCCTTCCATCAGCCCTCCTACTGGTGCGGGCGCCCCAGGACTGTCGTGGGGAAAGAGAAGGAGGAAGAGGAGGACCCCGAGAAAGCCCTGAAGAGCCAGTACATTGAGGAGGAACCTGCCGACCTCGTGTCGGGAATCAAAATAAAGCACCTTTCCAAGGTACCCACTGCCCAGCACAGCGCAAACACATCGTAATGTTGTTTTTTGTAAAAACTGCTGCCTGCCGGCAGCTTCCGTATCATTTCGCTGCCCCTCCTCACCCGGGGCTGCGTTGCTTGGCTGCTGTAAGGTAGGTAAAGCTCTTCTCCAGAGCTGGCTGCGTTTTCTTGTGGGTTGAAGCGTTAGGTACTTGCAGGTGCGGTGACATCTATGTTTAACCTGAATTAGACCCATTGTCTAATGCCGACACCACGTGAGCATCGTGGGCTTTGAACAGAGAGGGCAGATCAGAGAGCGCTCGCTTCGAGTGCAGCGTCAACTCGTTAACATGATCTCCGCAGGTCTTCAAAGTGGGAAACAAGATGAAAGAGGCAGTCAAGGACTTAACGGTGAACATGTATGAAGGGCAGATCACTGTCTTGTTGGGACACAACGGTGCTGGGAAGACCACCACCCTGTCCATGCTCACAGGTAGGAGCCGCATCCTGCTGCGGGGCTGGCACGGGGCGGGGAAGGGCTGATGGTTTGACTTGCGAAAGGGAGCTGAACCCCATCTCTGAGGTTTGGGGAGGAGTTTTTGCTCTTCCCTGGAGCACCTTCGGTTCGCTGAGCTGTTGGCCAGGGCTGCCGGCGGGTGTTGAGAGGCACGTCGCTGCCTGGGGAGGTGGAGGGAGGATGGGGGTCTCTGCTCAGCCCTCCGCAAGAGTGGGATCAGCCGGTGGGGAAAATGACAGTCGGTATTAGTGTTGGAGAGTCCTGAGAAGAGAAAGGACCCGCAGAGAGGGCACAGGCCAAGAACTGACTTCATTCCTGAGCTGCTGAGCTCCAGGCAGCCTATTTTGGCATGGTGAACATGGTGACCTTCGATGGTCCTTTCCTCCCTGTTCCCCACCACTTTGCGCTGCTCCTGCTGGCCCGGGGCACTCAGGACCTTCCCTGGAGGTCTTCCCTGGCCTCTCCTGGACCTCTGCTGGGCTTACCTGCCCACTTCCCTCCTTGCCTGCCCGCTCTGGCGGCACTGCCAGCTCCACCTCCCGCCTATGGGTGCCGTGCAGCCCACCCTGCGGGCGGGAGGAGAAAGCAAACCGTGTCCCAGCTTGAGCAAGAGACCAGCTTGCTCCGACTTTTGGCAGAAAGCTGGAGTTGGGGGGATGCTGGGCAGGACCCCCACCTTTCCGCTGGCTCTCTGCCACCTGGGGTTGTCCTCAGCCCCGAGTTGAGGTAACTGCGTCTCACTCCTTCCAGGTCTGCACTCTCCGACGGGTGGACAGGCCTACATCAATGGCTACGAGATCTCCCAGGACATGGTCCTGATCCGCCGCAGCCTGGGCCTGTGTCCCCAGCACGACGTCCTCTTTGACAACATGACGGTGGAAGAGCACCTCCACTTCTACGCAGGGGTGAGCATGGCGCTTTGCGGGGGGAGTGCCGCTGGGCCCCTGGAAGCCAGCCCTGGGGGAAGCACCCTGTGGCTTCCTGAGGCTGGGAAAGCCTGGTGAGATCCATCAAGCAGGTCCAGAGGAGGGCCACAAAAATGATCAGAGGGTGGAACACCTCTCCTATGAGGAGAGGTTGAGAGAGTTGGGGGTGTTCAGCCTGGAGAAGAGAAGTCTCCAGGGAGACTGTTGTCTTTCAGTTCTTCAAGGGGGCTTATAAGAAGGATGGGGGTGGACTTTTTAGGAGGGCCTGTTGCAACAGGACAAGGGGTAATGGCTTTAAAATAAAAGAGGGAAGATTCAGACTAGATATAAGGAAGGAAGCTTTTATGCCGAGGGTGGTGAGACACTGGCCCAGGTTGCCCAGAAAGTTGGTGGCTGCTCCGTCCCTGGAAACATTCCAGGCCAGGTTGGACGGGGCTCTGAGCAACCTCGTCTAGTTGGAGATGTCCCTGCCCGTGGCAGGGGGGTTGGGCTAGATGGCCTTTAAAGGTCCCTTCGACCCAAACCATTCTATGATAAGCCTCTTTCCACCTCATCCACAGGCAGGAGCTCCCTGCTTGGGGGAGTGGAGGGTCAGAGGCAACGTGGCTCTGTGGAGACCCACACGCCAGCTGTGCCAACTCCTTCGGGGTCGGGCAGGAGTCCATCTCTGTGCTTCCCCACTTTCTTGCTGGGTGTGGAGGAGGGAGCATGGTGGGGTTTAATGGCTGGTGGCTGGTGTGGTGGGAAGGGTCTTTGCCAGAGACACTTAGCCCTGCAGGCAGGCTCAACCCTCCCTTCCCCCTGTCTGGCAGCTGAAGGGATACCCACCCTCCAAGTGCCCTGAGGAGATCAACCACATCCTGAGGATCCTCAACCTGGAGGACAAGCGCCACTCTCTGACCAAGGCGCTCTCCGGTGGCATGAAGCGCAAGCTCTCCATTGGCATCGCCCTCATTGGGGACTCCAAGGCAAGCATATGCAGCGGGGCTCACCTCGAACCTTTCTCCATGGGGCCACCGTAGGCTCTTCTGGTGGCTCTGAGGCTGTCCCTCACCCGTGGTGAGCCAGTGGGAGATGCAGAGACAGCGAGGAGGGGGCAGGAGCACCTCCACAAAGGGGGACAACTCCGAGGACAACACCCTGAGGCTGCAGTGCAGCTCTGCTGCCTGTTAGCTGCTCCCCCAAACAACATCATTGCACGCATGTTGGGAGGTCAAGTCTTCTTCTGGGCCCCGGGGTTGCCCCCTCCTGCGCTGCTGTGCCTCTCCCAGCCCCTTTTTGACCAGCACCCGTCTCCTGTGTGCAGGTGGTGATGCTGGATGAGCCGACGTCGGGGATGGACCCAGCCTCTCGCAGGGCCACGTGGGACCTCCTGCAGCAGCAGAGGAGCAACCGCACCATCCTGCTGACCACCCACTTCATGGATGAGGCTGACCTGCTGGGGGACCGCATAGCTATCATGGCCAAGGGCGAGCTGCAGTGCTGCGGCTCCTCGCTCTTCCTCAAGCGTAAATATGGTAAGGGAGGAGCAGGCGGGCTGTGCTCGATGTCTTCTTCTCGCCGGGGAGGAGCGGGAGGGGGATATAGGGCAGGGAGGGAGCGCTGCTCCTTGTCTGATGGCTGCTGGCTCCCTGTCGTGCTGTTCTGCCTCTGCTCTGGCACCCCAGGGCCAGGCTGGGCTGTGACTTACCCTCCTCTCCCTTCTCTCGTGGCTCTGCCCAGGGGCAGGATATCACATGGTGATGGTGAAGGAGCCCTACTGCAACCTGGGGGAGATCTCCCGCCTCATCTGTCAGTACGTGCCCAACGCCACCATGGAGAGCAATGCCGGGGCAGAGCTGTCCTTCATCCTGCCCAAAGAGAGCACGCACAGGTAACGCCATCGTCCCCTGCTTTTCCTCCTCGGGTGGGTCCCCCCCCATCTGCACACACGGGCTTGCTGGGAATGGGAGCTGCTCTCCGCATCTTCTGGGAAGGTGCAGGAGGAGGCGCGAGCCCGTGGCTGCGTTGCCGGTCTTGGAAAATCGGGTTCGGTTCCTCCTTTCACCGCCGTCCTCCCCTGCGCCTGCTGGCACATGGCTCTCGTGCCCCCATGCCCACCGTGTCACTGCCCGTGCAGCAACCACGTGGGACAGCACTGGTTGCTGATGGCTGGTGACGGCTGCGGTGTGGAGGGTGGCACAAACGAGGCAGGTTGGTTTGGCTCCAAAATCAAATATATGGATAGCTGAGGTTGCCTGTGGCAAGAAAGAGCAGAAGGTGGAGCCCAAAAGCGGCTCTCCTGGGGAGAGTGGGGTGCTGTGTGCTGCGGGCAGCCCTGGAACTGGCTGCGGGACTCAAACCAGGACCGCTGCCCAGAGGGTCTTAACCTCTCACGAGTGGCAGCGTCTAATGCCTCGCTTCTCCGTTCAGGTTCGAGGCCCTGTTCACGGAGCTGGAGCAGAAGCGGGAGGAGCTGGGCATCGCCAGCTATGGCGCCTCCGTCACCACCATGGAGGAAGTCTTCCTGAGGTAGGCAGGAGGGAGGCTGGCCCCGGTGGGCTGTCATCTGGTGATGACCAGTCCCCATGTGTGTGTCGGTGACGGTGTCCTACACAGCTTTCTGGGGCACGCTTTGGGTTTTGTCTCATGGGTTTGGCTTCCCCAGCTCAGACCAGCTTGATCCTGCCTGGGTCCACGTTTCATCACCTGCTTTCCCTCCTGGCGCAGGGTTGGGAAGCTAGTGGACTCCAGCATGGATATCCAGGCCATCCAGCTGCCTGCTCTCCAGTACCAGCACGAGAGGCGCTCCAATGACTGGGCCATGGATGACTCCAGTAGCTTGAGCGGCATGACAGATATGACGGACGACAGCGGAGCACTCATTACGGAGGACTGCTCCAGCATCAAGCTCAACACCGGGGTGAGTCCTGGGGCTGTCGGTGCGACGGGAACAGGGAGAGGGCACATAAAGAGGCTTTTTGGAGCAGCGTTACCAGGTGGAGCCTCCCCCATGACTGGTCTCATCGCATGTGGTTTGGAAGATGGGCATCTTTAGGGCAAATTATTTTTAGGGTTGTTGGGGTTGGTGACTCCCATCCTCTTCATGTTAATCTTGAGGTCTACAGAGGTGCTCTTGAAGTTGTCCCGGCTGATATAAGGTGGTTTTCACCTGCCGTTGCTGCATCACTTGGGATTTCCAGCAGGGAGATGAGAAAAACCGTCTTCCTTCCCTCGCTAGGCTTGTGTTTCAGATCCCTGGCAGCCCTCGGTGGCCCTCTGCCTGCGTGCCTGCGATAAATTTCCCTGTGCTTCTCAAGGGCATGTCTCAAAGGCAGAAGGGGAGAAAGATGTTCATGGGTTTAAAAAGCAAAGAAGATGCTTACGGGGGCCGGGCTGGGAGCTCCCAGGCGTTTCATTCCAGTCGTTTTGGCAGACAGCCGTGTTGCAGTAATCCTGTTTGTGAGGTGGAGAGGGGTGGAGGAAGGTAAAGGTCGTGGCTGAAGCTGCTTTTAACACCTTAGATCCCAAAGTGACTGCGTCCCGTTGGGAAGCCGTGGAGTTTGATGGGCTGACCTGCTGCGCTGGGATCGAGCCTTTACAGGCTTGGCTGGAGAGCAGGCTCTGCTGTGGGCTTGTGGGCTCCGTGCAGGATGGGGAGGTGGTTTTGGGGTCGTTCCCCCTCCATCAGCTGCATGGCCGGTGGGGCTGTCTGCAGCCGACACTGACCTGACTTCTCCCGTCCCAGTTCTACCTGTGCTGCCAGCAGTTCTATGCCATGTTCATGAAGCGAGCCATGTACAGCTGGCGCAACTGGAAGATGGTGGCAGCGCAGTTCCTCGTGCCTCTGATCTTCACTGCCTTTGCCCTCATCGTGGCCAAGACCTTCCCGGGACCCAGGGACTCCTCCCTGCTGAGGCTGACGCTGGAGCCCTACGGCCAAACCATCGTGCCTTTCTCCATCTCGGCCACCTCGAGTCTGTCGCAGAGGTTGGCGGAGCAGTACGTGGAGCTGCTGGACGCCCAGCGTCAGTCACCGCTGGAGGTGCTGGGTGAGGGTTCACAGAGCACCCGTGGAGCAGGCGATGCGCGGCGGGGTGTTCGGGAGCCACGGCTTTCTTCTGCCATGGCCCTTGGTGCGGGTGACTCAGGTCCCAGCTGCGGCATATCTGAGATGTCCCCTTGTGTCCTGTCCCGCACGGCACAGTCCCACAGCTGGCAGGATGCCGACTCACCCAAGTAGAGCTGTGTTCTCCGTAACTTTGTGTTTGTGGCCATCATCAGGGCTAGGGTGGGGCTGCTTGGGGTCTTTTCCAGTTGGCCCCAGTTAGCTCTCGCGTGATGGAGCCTGCTCGTAACAGCCATGATGTTTGGCAGGTGGCCTGGAGGAGTACCTCATCTCAAGAGCCTCCGAGGAAGGGGGAGCCTTCAATGAGCACTACATCACAGCTGCCTCCTTCGAAGCAGCCGGGAACCGCACGGTGGTCACCGCGCTCTTCAACAACCAGGCATATCACTCCCCCGCCACGGCCCTCATGCTGGCCGACAACGCCGTCTTCAGGGTACTGGCGGGCCCCAACGCCTCCATCACAGTCACCAACTACCCTCAGCCCCGCAACATCACCGAGAAGGCCAAAGACCAGCTCATGGAGTACGTCTGATGGCACGGCGCTTGCTGTCCTGCTAGGGCTTGTGACTTCCGTGGGTGCAGCTTGGCTTGGTTGTACTGGTGTCAGTGGAGGAGCCAGGCTGGAGCTTCTCAGACCCACATGTAGCTGTGATTGTTCTCAGGAGGTCAGGAGAGCAAAGCTGTGTAGATGACTTACCTGCCTGAGCCTGGCAGCCACGCTGCCCCGTGCACATATCTCAGTGGTTGGGTATTTCCCTCTAGATACTGGTTGGGGTTGTTTTTTCCTGAGTCCCCAGAGCAGAGCACGCTGTATTGACCGTACACTTCACAAAATCCTGCATCCAGGGTCTCTGAACCTCACCTTCCCCAGAGGGGACATGCGTGGGACCTCACAAAGGCGGGGGGAGGAGTTTTGGGGTGTGCTAGGAGGGCTGCGTGTGGGAGATGCTCGTCTTACCAAGACGTGCATTTTATTGTGGGGTGTTTCTCCTGCTTGCTGGCTGAGTGTGACCTCCACGAGAAGCACGGTGTGGGTAAGCTGTCCCCACGTAGCCTCGGCGTTGGTCTGTTGAGCTCTCCTGGTCCTAACCTGCCCTGCTGCTCTCCCCGCAGAGGCCAGACTGGGTTCGCCATTGCCATCAACTTGCTGTACGGCATGGCCTCGCTCGCCAGCACCTTCGCTCTGCTGCTGGTCAGCGAGCGGGCCATCAAAGCCAAGCACGTCCAGTTCGTCAGTGGCGTCTACGTGGTCAACTTCTGGCTTTCCGCCCTGCTCTGGGACATCATCAACTTCCTCATCCCTTGTGCTCTGATGCTGGTGAGTCGCCCCTGACACCCTCCTGTCCTCCCCTTGCGTGCTGCTCCTCTGGGAGAGTTGGGATGGGTGTGGGTGCAGGGAAAACGATGAGACCACCCGTCTCTGGTGCTGTCTCAGTCAATAGAAAGGACCGGCAAGAAAGCTGTCCGGTGGTCCTGCTGGGAGCTGGGTCAGTTGGCTGCAGCCTCTGGCACCTGAACACTTGAGTGCGGGCACTAGAAAAACCCAAATACATGGGAGCATGGAGAGGAATTCCCCGGATCTGCCCTTCTGCATCCCAGTCTGCAGAAAGAGGGCTTCCTCTGGGGACAGGCATGGTTTGCTGGTAGGAAGCAGCTGTGAGAGGTTACCTCGGTCCACATGCTGTTGCTATCACCTGCGCCATGGGGGCAAGGTGGCATCACTTGGCGGTCAAGAAAAACGTGTGTTCTTCTCGCGTTGCTGTGCCCCAGGTGATATTCCAAGCCTTTGATGTGCAAGCCTTCACCCAAGACAGCCACCTCGTTGATGTGATGCTGATCTTCCTCCTTTATGGCTGGGCCATCGTTCCCCTCATGTACCTCCTCAGCTTCTTCTTCTCGGTGGCGGCCACAGCCTACACCCGTCTCACCATCTTCAACATCCTCTCAGGCACAGCCACCTTCCTTGCGGTCACCATCATGAGCATTCCAGGTGGGTTGCTGCCCTCCATGCTTGCCCAGCACTGTACCCTGCTGTCACCAAGAAGATCCAGCCCGCCAGGGGCATTCTTTCACCCCAGTGCTGGCCCCACCCTAAGAAAAAAACCCAATGACCGTCCGTTTTCACCCATTAAACGTCACAAAATTTGTTGGTTTTCCTTCTGAACTTGGAAATATCAGGGTTGTTCTCTAAAACCAGATAACTCCAATCTGTTGATCCTCCCGTGCTCCTCTTTCAGAGCTGGGCTTGGTGGACCTCTCCAAAACCCTGGATAAAGTCTTTCTCGTCTTACCTAATTACTGCTTGGGCCAGTGCATCAGTGACTTCTACCAGAACTACGAGTTCATTCAGTTTTGTACCTCCTCTGTTGAAGCCATCTTCATCTGCAAGGCGTTCAGTGAGTCTCTGTGTTGGTCGTCACCTGGATCTCCAGGCCATCCCACCGTAGCCACACCCCGAGGGGGGGGGGTGTCTCTGTGGGGTGGGTGCTGGAGCTGGGCAGTATCATGGGGCCTCTAACCTTGGAGAAGTAGCTCCGGGTGCTGTTTCAAAGCAAAAACTGGGCAGTGGTTGACACTCATAGGTGATCCAATTAAGGAATCTTTTCCTTACTAATGATTTAGAGGAAAATGTGGGATAGGGAAAGTTTCACAGACAAGTAAAGAAATCCCAGTGCTACGAGTGACTTGATCTCCGCTCCGTGCCTCCACTGGGCATCTGCTGCCAGATCCCCTCCAGACCTGAATCCTCTTGCGGGAAGCGTTGAATAGAGGTGTGGGCAGGGAGCCCAGTGTGGGCTGGGATGGAGACGAGCGTTGGAAAGAGCTGTGGGCGGGGATGGGGATAAGCCTGGCAAAGCTTTGGGCTCGCAGCTTTCTCTGGAGCTTAGCTGCCCCTCTCCAGAGTGTGGATTGATCCAAGTCTGATTTTGTTCCATCTCTGCTTAGATATCAGTTATCAGATGAACTATTTTTCCTGGGAGACGCCTGGGATCGGACGATACCTGACCTCCTTGACCATCCAGGGCTTCTCCTTCCTCTTCCTCCTTTTCCTCATTGAGACAAACCTTCTCTGGAGACTGAGAACTTTGCTCTGTGGCATCTGCAGGCGGCGGAAATGGGTGAGCTGAAGCGTGTGGGAGGGAGAAGTAAGGTGCCCTCCAAACCAAGCCCAGGAGTCCCTGCGAGCTGGAGACGGGCTCTCTTCCCCTAAATCGTCTTCCCAGGGAGCATCCCTGGAGCAGGTTGCTCGGAGGAGCCGATCCTGTTGAGTGTATGGGTTGGCAAAGGGAGTGAGGCGTCCGCAGAGGTGGCTGATAGAAGGGACAGATCCTGCCCGGGTTGGGGGACACTGGAGGAAACCATTTGTCCCACAGCAGCCAGGTGGCCAAGAGCGTTTTTTCTCCCCCATGTTTAGGTGGCACTGCTGAACAGGGTGTCTGTGCTGCCAGAGGACCGGGATGTGGCGGATGAGAGGAAGAAGGTTTTGGAATCGCCACCAGAACTGCTGTCATCTCTCAGCAGCCCTCTGGTTATCAAAGAGCTCACCAAGGTGAGGAGAGCATGACCCTTCCTGAGCATCCTGCTGCCACCTGAGCTGTGGTCCCCATGGGGCTGGGAAAGCCACCACTTGCCTTGATGTGCCCTCGGGCATGTGGCATGTGTGGTGACAGCATGGCTTGTGCATTGGTCTTCACCAGGTCTATGACAGCCGGGAGTCCCTGCTGGCGGTAGACAGGATCTCCTTGGCGGTCAGCAAAGGGGAATGCTTTGGCCTTCTCGGCTTCAACGGAGCGGGCAAAACCACCACCTTCAAGATGCTGACTGGTGACGAGAGTATCACGTCGGGGGACGCCTTTGTGGATGGTCACAGCATCCTGGCCAACATCAAGAAGGTACCGAGGGCTGCAGGGTTGGAGGGCGGCGTTACAAACAGTCCTGCATCTGCCTAGGGTGGGCCACCTTGCGAGTGCCTCTGAGGAGGACATGGTTGCGGTTGCCAGGGGTAGAGGTAAATATCGCAGGGACGTTGCGTCCTTGTCTGGCCCAGCTCTCCGTTATCTGGCCACCTGGAAGTGGTGCCCTCTCCACTGGGACAACAGAGATGAAACAAATGGAAGCCAAACCTTGCGAGGGTGGCAAAGCCTTCATCAAAGGGCTTAGCTGCATAGTTAGAAATGTGAAAAATCATAGAATGGTTTAGGTTGGAAGGGACCCTGAAGATCATGCAGTTCCCCCCACCCTGCCCTGGGCAGGGACACACCTCCCACCAGCCCAGGTTGCTCCAAGCCCCGTCCAGCCTGGCCTTGAACACCTCCAGGGATGGGGCAGCCACAGCTTTTCTGGGCAACCTGGGCTGGTGTCTCACCACCCCCACAGGAAAGAATTTCTTTCTAATACCTAAATCTCCCCTCTTCCAGTGTGAAGCCATTCCCCCTTGTCCTATCACTACATGCCCTTGTTGGATGCCGAGGTCTCTAAAACAAGTGGGTCAAACCTTTCCAGACCCCTACTAGAGGCCTCCTTGCTGGGAATTGCCCACTCCCTTTGGAAAAGCAAGAGATGAGCAGGGGTCAGGCTTTCAATTCAAGCCCTGGGTACCTCTACCGCTGTCAGCCCCCGACAACATCAGGCAAGGAGAACATTGGGAGGGTCTGCCCTGAAATCATGGTCCTGCTTGCTTCCTTCCACGGGACTCTGACTTCTGTTGGGCGCTTGTCCCCAGAGGAGGCCAGGATATGGGGAAGGTACAGACCCTCCAGTGCTTTCCTTCTCCTGAGAGCCTGGGCCACCTGAAATGGTCCCTCACAATGAGGAACCAGCTTGGGAAACGCAACGTGAGACCGCGCAGTGTGTCCGTCCCTGCCAGACCGGCTGCTCCAGCGACAGGGCAGTTTCTCTCTGGTGTCACCTGCCATTTCAGAGCTGCAGCTCAGTCCCCATCGCTTTGAGCGCCTTGCAGAGGTGCAGCAAAGCCCTGTGGGTGCCAAGGCACCTTCTTGCTTGGACACCTCCTTGCAGAGACCTGCCTGTGAGCTAATCCCCGTTGGGTTCCTCTTGCCCCAAGGTCCAGCAGCGGATCGGCTACTGCCCGCAGTTCGATGCCCTCCTGGACCACATGACGGGCCGCGAGACCCTGAGCATGTATGCCCGGCTGCGGGGCATCCCCGAGCGCTACATCGGCAGCTGCGTGGAGAACATGCTGAGGGGGCTGCTCCTGGAGCCCCATGCCGACAAGCTCGTGAGGACCTACAGGTGAGAGGAGATGCGGAGACACGCCGTGCCCTCTGCCCCTCGTCTTGTGGGGCTCTCCCTGTGCTCATACCGGGTCTCTATCCCCATTCCCATCTCCTTCTGCAGCGGTGGTAACAAGCGGAAGCTGAGCGCTGGCATTGCCCTCATCGGTGGTCCCCCCGTGATCTTCCTGGATGAGCCCTCCACCGGCATGGACCCTGTGGCCCGGCGTTTGCTCTGGGATGCAGTGACACGGACGCGGGAGTGCGGCAAATCCATCATCTTCACCTCCCACAGGTGACGCTTGTGTGGGCAGGACTTGGCCTGAGATATCAGGGATCAGCCAGAAGGCTGGTGGGGTCCAGGGGATGGGACCCACCTCCAGAGCCTGGTGGGTGGGCGCTGCCTGCAGCCAGCAGCGGCTGGCTTTACCCTCCTCCGAAAGCCTGGAGAGGAGGGAATCCACCTCCAGCCCCTTCCCAGAAGCTTCTGCAGTTCTGTCTCGGTGCTCCTGCCCTGCTGAACAAAGTCGTCTTCTGTCCTGCAGCATGGAGGAGTGCGAGGCCCTGTGCACGCGGCTGGCCATCATGGTGAACGGGCAGTTCAAATGCCTGGGCAGCCCCCAGCACCTGAAAAGCAAATTCGGCAGCGGTTACACCTTGCTGGCCAAAACGCGGAGCGAGGAGGAGGGCGAGCTGCAAGCCTTCAAGGCCTTCGTGGAGAAGACTTTCCCAGGTACCGTGAGCTGCTGGAGCGGTTGTCCTCTGAGGGAGGGCAGGATGGTGGTTGTGAGCTTCAGGGGGTTTCCTAACTCCGAGCCTCTCCTTACTCGTCTCTCCCAGGCAGTGTCCTGAAACACGAGCACCAGGGCATGGTACATTATCACTTGACCAACAAGAACCTCAGCTGGGCACAGGTAAGGGGGTGCTGGGGCACATCCCACCCTGTTGCAGGAGGGGCAGCCCTATTCCTGCCCCTTCACGTGCTCTTGACCATAGAATCATAGAATAGTTTAGGTTGGAAGGGGCCTTAAAGACCATCCGGTTCTCATCCCCCTGCCCTCGGCAGGGACACCTCCCACCAGCCCAGGTTGCTCCAAGCCCCGTCCAACCTGGTCTTGAACACCTCCAGGGATGGGGCAGCCACAGCTTCTCTGGGCAACCTGCGCCAGGGACTCACCACCTTCGCAGTGAAAAATTTCTTCCTGATATCTCATCTAAATCTCCCCTCTTCCCCTTTGAAGCCATTCCCCCTCATCTGATCGCTCCATGCCCTGGAAAAAGTCCCTCCCCAGCTCTCCTGGAGTCCCTTTAGGCACTGGAAGGGGCTCTGAGGTCTCCCCGGAGCCTTCTCTTCTCCAGGCTGAACCCCCCCAACTCTCCCAGCCTGTCCTCCCAACAGAGGGGCTCCAGCCCTCCCAGCATCTCCGGGGCCTCCTCTGGCCCTGCTCCACCAGGTCCATGTCTTTCCTCTGTTGGGGGCTCCAGAGCTGGAGGCAGTACTCCAGGTGGGGTCTCACGATAGTGGAGTAGAGGGGCAGAATCCCCCCCCGTGCCCTGCTGGCCACACTTCTGATGCAGCCCAGGATACGGTTGGCCTTCTGTGCTGCGATCGCACACTGCCGGCTCATGTTGAGCTTCTCGTCAATCAGCACCCCCAGGTCCTTCTCCTCAGGGCTGCTCTCCAGCCATTCCCCAACCCAGATGTAGGACCTTGCACTTGGCCTTGTTGAACTTCACGAGGTTGGCATGGGCCCACCTCTCCAGCCTGTCCAGGTCCCTCTGGATGGCATCCCTCGCCACACAGCTCGGTGTCATTGGCAAACTCGCTGAGGGTGCGCTCAACCCCACTGTCCGTGTCTCCGACAAAGATGTTGAGTGGCCCCGGTCCCAGCACCGACCCCTGGGGAACGCCAGGGGCTGTTTGCTGTCACGCTCAGCTCATCTTCCTTTTCTTCCAGAGCCGCTCTGTCCAAAATCCAGGTGATTTGTAAATAACAGGCTAATTAACAATGCCGAGAACTGGCGTCCTTCCCAGCCTGCCTCTCCCTGCTGGCGCCGACCCCCGACCCTCCCCCCCCCCAGCACCCCTCTGCTCCCTGCTGCTCTCCCACCGGGCTACAGGCAGTGGTGTTACTGAGCCGCTGGCCCCGCTGGAGCTCATCCCAGGGATAGATGTATTTAAAAAAAAAAACAAATATATGTATATATTTATGTATATGCATATATTTATGTCTATTTATAGGTTTATATATATAGTTTTATATATATAGTATATGACTATCTGTATATAGTCTATATATTTTTATATATAGTATACAACTATATATCATTTTTGTATATATCTGTATAATATATACCGTGTGTATAGCATATACTATATATAGTTTCATATGTGTACTCGTGTACATACATTTTTATATATAGTATACAAGTATATATCGGTTTTGTATATATCTGTATACTATATACTGTATATAGTGTATACTATCTATAGTTTCATATGTGTACTATATGCTGTGTATATAGTGTATATAGTTTTTTGTGTGTACTGTATACTGTGTATATAGTGTATACTACGTATAGTTTTTTATGTGTGTACTATATACTGTGTATATAGTGTATACTACGTATAGTTTTATATATGTATGTGTGTACTATATACTGTGTATATAGTGTATACTACGTATAGTTTTATATATGTATGTGTGTACTATATACTGTGTATATAGTGTATACTACGTATAGTTTTATATATGTATGTGTGTACTATATACTGTGTATATAGTGTATACTACGTATAGTTTTATATATGTATGTGTGTACTATATACTGTGTATATAGTGTATACTACGTATAGTTTTATATATGTATGTGTGTACTATATACTGTGTATATAGTGTATACTACGTATAGTTTTATATATGTATGTGTGTTCTATATACTCTATATAGAGTATATATAGTATAGAGTATGTAGTATACAGTGCATAGAGTATATATAGTATATGTGCTATATATATACACTGTATAGTGTAGAGTATATACACTATATGTGCTATGTATACTATATATGCTATAGAGTGTACATAGTATACAGATATATACATAAACTACATAGTTACATACTATATATAAAAATATCTGTATACTATATACAAAAAACTGTACACTATATACAGATCGTTATATACAGCATATATACTGTAAAGGTTCTTAATTTTATAGGCTTTTTTTGCACATATTGAGCAGGAACCTTGGGGCCCAGGGCTCTGCAAACGTATACACGTACGCGATACGCACATCATATATATACACACGTAAAAATACCTATATAAACCATACATTTTTAAATGGGGTCGGGTACTGCGCTAAATAATCCCCCTCCGGGCATCCCACCCCTCTTCCTCCCGCTGGAGGGAGAAGCTCCCTTGGCGCTCGCGGTGGCGGCGGCCGCGGCGGTCCCCGCGGGCCGTAACCCCCGTGCCGTGCCGTGCCGTGCCGTGCCGTCCCATGCCGTGCTGTCCCATCCCATGCAGGTCTTCGGCGCCTTGGAGAAAGCCAAAGAGAAGTACCGCCTGGAGGACTACTCGGTGAGCCAGATCTCCCTGGAGCAGGTCTTCATGAGCTTCACCCGCTTCCAGCACTACACAGAGGACAGAGGGAAATGAGCGGAAGCCCCCGGCGGTGCCCTTCGTCACGGACTGGCCCTGCTGCCTATACATAGTATATATAGAGACAGTAATTTATATATATCGGCGTGTCTTAAATAATGTATAAATGTAAGAAACTTTGCACCGGGGAGGGGGGGGAGCGGGTGGCGGCGTACCTCCCGCCCTCGGCAACAGGAGCGGGGCGAGCGCCTCGCGTGTGACGCTGCCTACACAGCAAAAAAAAAAAAAAAAACCAACAACAAAACAAAAACCAAGCCCCCCCCCTCCCAAAAAAAAAAAAAGGGAGGGGGAAGCCTGGATGGGTGTGGGGATTGGGCCGGGGGAGGGGGGAGCGGGATGCTGTCCCCCAACCGCACCGTGTGTGTCCGTCCGTCCCCCTCCCCGTGTCCCCTCTTCCCTGCCCGACGCTCGTGCCCATCAGCTTCGTGGGCTTGGCCCGCATGTCGCCGTGTATCGTGAGGTGGTTCGCTCGTGGTTTGACAGGAGGCTGTCACGTAGCTTAGACGCAAACCCTTCGCTGGGTTCATTAGGTTGTGGTTGCCCTTAGAAGCACTTCGTGTCTAACGGCCCCGGGGACACGGCGAGTGGCCCGGCCGAGGGAGGGACGCTCCGTCGCCGCCGCCACCGTTAACCTCTCGGACAACGCTGTACCCGCGGGTGGCAGAACGCCTGTCCCGAGGAGCTGCCACCGGCCGTGCCGGAGGGAGGATGCGTTCATGGAGCGATGCCCGGAGCTGGAGCCAGCGCTGGGGCTGGAGGTGGAGGGGGGGTTGGCGAGGGGTGTCGCAGGGTGCCCGGGGACGCTTCTGCGCCCGTGACGAGGTTGAACCGGCAGCACTGCGCCGCAGCGTGCCGTGCAGCCGCGGGACCGCTTTGGAAGGACAGCGATGCTCTCGCTGAGCCCTTGTCCTGCTGCGCTCTCCCCTTACACCCCACACACCTCCGTCCCGCATCCCCCTCCTCATCCCTGTCCCCTCCGCACCTTGCCTGCCCGCGGGGGGATGCTGCTGGGCACCAGCACCGCCTGCGCCAGAGCCGCAGGCAGCAACTGGGATTTCTTTTTTGGGGGGCGTTTCCCAGTGGTTGGGTTGCTTTATTTTTTGTTTGTTTGTTTGTTTGTTTTAAACCCCGTGTTGATTCGTGTCTGTCCTTAACTAGTCCCCGTGTCACCCGGCGGCAGTCCCCTTCGGGCCGGCTGCTCCGCCCTCAATGCAGAGCTATTTGCACTATAGTAATACACACAATTGCACATAACTAAACGAATTAATATTTATGGCGGGGGGGGGGTGTGCTGATTCCCTTCTGGTGATTGCATTGTCGGGCTCGGGTTGTATTTTTTGGGTTGGGTTGTTTTTTTTTTTTTTGTTTCGTTCCTGTGACTGACTCATTCTTTCCTGTTCCTTTTTTCTTTTTTTTTTTCTTTTTTTCTTTTTTGTCCCCCCTCCCTTTGCCTAACGTTGTTGTTCAAAACGATGGTGCATCATGTTACTAAGAATTTCCCTGGATCTTAAACGACGTGTGGGGTTTTTATTAGCAAGCAGCCAGCGGGTGACTGGCATCCCTGGAACACCGCGGCGCCGCTGGCGTGGAGGGTTTGCTCCCTGGGAGCATCCCGCCGCAGTGGGAAAAGCCTGTGCGAGGAAATTGCTGGAGGAGGAAGGGGGAGGGGAGGATGTTTTTGGGTGAAGGGTGCTTGGAGCCACCCAAAAAAGTGCTGGGACTCCCAGTAACTGGGTTGGTGGTTTGGTTTGGGGTTTTTTTTGGAAGGGGAGATAGGGCAGGATGCAGCAGAGCCTCTGGGGCTTTGCCTGGGGGTGGGGAGCAGTGGGGAAGGGGGGGGTTGCGGCATCCCGAGCGTGCAGTGACAGCAGGGACACCCCCTTTCCAGCACACAGCCCTGTGGGGTACTGATGCCAACCCCCATATTCCCCATGAGGTTTGGTCCTGGGGTGGGTGGCACAGCAGCAGCGTGTCCCCTGCCCAGGAATGCCATGGCAGAGGCGGCAAGGGCAAGGATGGCATCCCCCGGCACCAGCCCTAAATGAAGAAAGTCTTAACGAAGCAGCATTTGGCAGCGACACAGTGCTGTAACGACCCTCTCGCCGCGGCGGGAGCTGCCGGCCGTGCGTGGTGCCGTTGGGGTGACAGCTCGGGGACAGGACCAGGATGGGTCACCGGATGGGCACTGCTTCTCGGGGACAGCTGGGGTGGGTGCCGGCAGGGTCACGACTGCTGTTGACACCACTCTGGCCACCGAGGAGGTGGTGGCCGTGGGCTATAGGAGACACATCACAGTCGCCAGGTGGCCGCTGCTCCCCTCTGGCTGCAGCGTGGTTGTTATTCCCATCATAGGAATAATACAGATTCGTTGGGTTTTTTTTTTCCCCAGTGGAGGCCAAGAGCAGCTCCAGCCCCCGTGCTTGGATCCTGCTCCCTGCCTTGAGCGGGGGGAACATGGGGGAAAGGGGGGGTGTCCTCCAAAACCTGACCTGGAAGGGCTCGGTCCAGCTTGGCAAAGCCCATGGGCCGAAGGATTTTTGAGTGCCAGATGCTTCTGGGAGCAGAAGTGTGTGTGGGGGGGGGTGGGGGGTGTCCCCATCCCTTCCACCACAGGCAGCCACAAACACGCTCTCTCAGCCCCCTACGGCTGTAGGTGACGTGGGTGGGGGTTGCCCAGATGTGCACACATCCATGTGTGTCCCCCAATCCCAAACATACCCCCAAGGCAGCACCGACCCCTGTGGCTGCATACGGGGAGATGAGGCAGCACCAGGGGGACACAGATGCATCCCCAAGGATGACAAGGAGATGCTCCAAGCCCTTTGCCTCCAGAGCAGCGTGCCACCCACTGGGCCGGGACGCGTCCGCAGTCATCCCCTCGGCTCCGCAGCATCCCAAGGGCTTCGCCATCATCTCCCTCCAGCACCTCCTCCCCAGCCCACGAGCGCCTCTCCACTGGCAGTTTCAGCGCTTTATTGCCTGGCGGTCCTGCTACAGCACCCCACTGTCCTCCCCGCGGCTACGGCCGCCGGAACTGGATCCGCTCCCTCGTCCCCAGCACGGCACCGCAGTGTCCCTGGGAGCTGGAGGCTGCAGGAGCTGCAGCGGTCCGAGAACTGGCACTTAAGGAATCCTGGCGGCTGGGGCCGCACGCTGCTCCTCCCCGGCGGGCACAGAGAGCGGGCGAGCGGCCAGGCATGGCTGTGGTCCGGTCCCCACCGGCCTCTCACTGGGCTGGCAGCGTGGGTCGCTTGATTTCAGTCAGCTTTTAAAAACGTGGTGCTGCAACGCCACCGATGCTGGAGTCTGACCAGATGCTCTCAGCTTTGTTTCTCTTCAAAAAAAAAAAACAAAAAACCCAAACCCACCCCACACCCCAACCACCCCAAACCCAACCCTTTCTTCCCTTTTATGAGCAGTTTTCGATTTTGGCCAGAAATTGCTGTGCCCACCACTCCTCCAGGTCGATGGGAACAAAGTCTGAAAGAGAGGGGAGAGCATAGCAGAGCAGCTGGAGCGGGGAGCAGAGCGCTGGGTATGGGGGGGGGGGAAACAACGATGACACCCCAAAATTTCCCCCACCCCTGTCCCCAAAAAGCCAGGCTGGGTTTACAGGGACCTCCTCTTCTTGGGGACTTCTCGGCCGCTGCAGGAGCCCCCCCCTCCCCCCCCAGGCTGCATTGACAGCCCTTCCTCCAGCAGCCATCAGAGATGTCCCCGTTGTCCCTGTCCCCACTACACTCCAGCTTGGTCCTGCTGGGAGAGGCAGGACCCCACGGCGGGACCTGGAGGCAGGGGGGGACTCCTCTCTGACCCCACCTTGGTGGCCGGAGGAGGCATGGTGTCCAGAAAAGTCATCAACCAGACGCCTGCTTGGGCTCCTCCAACGGGGCACCCCCCCCCCCCACCACAGTGCCAGGGGCCAGCACCCCCCCAGCACCGACCCAACCGGCACATCCAGCACCGGGATCCTCCTTCTCCCACTGCAGCCCTGCTCAGGTGCCCGGCTGAGCCCACACCAGCTCATCGCACCCATGACCCTAACGCACCCCCCCGAGCGCCCCGACTGCTTCCCACTTACTTTTCAGTCCGGGGTTGGGGGTTTTCTCTACGTACTGCACGGGGCCGCAGGCGCTCTCCCCGCTCCGGCTGCCGTCCAGTTGCTGCTCTACCTGCTGCCAGGCTGGGGGGCGACGGGGTGATGTGGCGGGGGGGAAACAGGCAGTTTTGGGGTGGGAATTCCCCAGCCCGGGGTGGGGGAAGCGGGAGAGGAGCAGGAAGGAGGGGGCACCCAGGCTGCGGACCCCATCCCTGCCACCGACGTCCCCAACACGCCGCAGGAGGGCCGTGTGCTCCAGTCCCCCGTCCACGGGACGGGACGGTGAGCGGGCGCCCGTCCTCACAGACCCTCTGCCCTCACCTTCATAGACGAAGCGGACGTTCTCCTCGTGGGCCAACGTGTAGCACTCCTCCGGGGCCGAAACCTGCTGCGGCAGCACCTGCGGCTTCTTGCCGTTCACTCTGTTGAAGACGAGTTTCTGGGCTGGGCTGCGGAGGGATATGGGGGGGACGGGACATGAAGGTGGTGGTGGGGGGGATGGGGGGGACAGGCAGCTCTTCCCACCACATTTTGGAGGGAGGTCGGGGGCTGTCCAGCTCTCCCCGGGTTGCCCCAGAGCATGCACAGCCCCCAGCCAGCCCCGCTCTCAGCCCTGTCCCCAAGGGAGGGGACCCAAATCCCTGGGAGGAGGAACGGGAGGGGTGGGTGGAAGGGGGGGCGGGTCCTACGCATGGAGGGGTGCAAGCGAGGGGAGGTCCCCAGGGAAAAGCACGCGCTGCCCGTCTCCCACCCATCCTCCAGTCCCGGCACCGAGCGCAGTCCCTAAAATAAAAAATAAAAATAAAAATAATAATCTGCCAGCAAAATTGCCGAAATGTCAGGAAAACGGAAGCGAACCCCGGTTAGGCACTGGGCAGGGGGATGTGCCATCGCCGCTGTTCCGCGCGGACCGAGCGCCCCGGTTTGCTGGAGCAGCCACTGCCCCCAGCACCTCCCCAAGGTGCCCCCGGGACCGGGACGAAACCCTCTGCCAAGTAGGAGCGGGTCAGGCTTCCTCGGAGCTGGGATCGCCTCCCGCCAGCGGGGCGCTGAGACCAGCCCCAGCCCCGAACCCGCAAAAACCAGGCAGATTTAAAAAAAAAAAAAAAAAAAAAAAAAGATTTGGGATGAGACTTGTGGGCACGTTCCATGCAAAACTTCACTATTTTGGCTTTTCTGCCCAGCTTCGGGGCAGGACACGTTTGCAACGGCCACGTTTCTCACGGGACAAAGTCTACGGGGCCTCGGGAGCGCAGCCGGGTCGCGGTGTGTAGGGGGGGACGGGGAGCGGGCAGCCCCTGCCGGGGCAGGGGGATGCACCCCAAACCCCACAGGGCTGGGAGGGGGGGGTCAGCGGGCAGGATGGTGCCCAACCGACCTGCCCGGAGGTGGGTTAAAGTGGTGAACAGCCCCAGCGGTGAATTAGGGAAAGATGGCAGGAAAAAGGGGGGGGGCTTTTCTCATCTTGAAGCTGGAGGAGGGCGTCCGGGGGGGTCCGGGCCCCATGGCGCTTTGGGGGCTGGCCCCTGGTGTCCAGTTGGAGAAGCCACCATCACCCCCCAACCGCTTAACGCCCCCCGCGACACCCCCCCCAAGGGTTATTTCTGCTGGAAGTTGGGGAGTTTCACCCCAAAGTTTGACCCTTTAGGGACACGGGACAACCTCTTAACCCTCCCGTGGGCCACCACGAAGCCAGGGGACCTGCCACCCCCCCCAGGGGACCTGCCACCCCCGGCGGCTGCCGGTTCAGCCCAGCGGGTTTGTGCAACCGGTGCCTCCCCCCCGGGGGCTTGCGGGGGGGGGGGCGTGTGTGCATGTGTTGCACAACCCCAGCCCAGCCTGGTCCCCGCCTCTGCTCCGCTCCCGCACCCCCCCACGGGCACCACCATGTGTCCCCCCTGCCCCTCTCCCGGGATGCCCCCCCCCCCCCCCCGCCCACCTCCCCGGGAACCGCGATGTACCCCCCCCCCCCCTTCCCCCCATCGCCCGTCACCCCGCACCCCGCCTCCCCGCATCACGGCATGTCCCTGTGTGTGTCCCCCCCCCCTCCCCGTACCCCGGGGTGTCCCCCTGCCCGTCCCCCCCCGGGGCGGGCAGCCCCCCCTCACCCCCCCATTCCGGGGGGGGGGGGGCTGGGGGGTGGGGGCCGCCGCTGCCCGCACTTTGCCGGTTCCCCCGTGCTTTTCGGAAACAGCCTCTACCCGAACCGCCCCCCCCTCACCCCCCCGGTGGCGGAGGACACCCCAAACTCCGCTGTCCCGCCCCACCGAAGGGGCGGCCCACGCCGTCTCGGTGGGAAACGTGCGGGGACTGACAGCGCTGCAACACCCCCCCCCCCCCCCCCCAACCCCGGCGGGGGGGTGCGGGGGGGGGGGCACACGCGGGCACCGACCCACGCTCTGTGTGTGTGTGCGCCCGTCCGTCCGTCCGTCCCCCCCCCTCCGCGGGGCCCCTCCCCCGACGGCGCGGCCCGGGTAACCTTTCCCCAAGGTCACGGCGGCGGCGGCCGGGGCTCACCTAGCGGGGGGCCAAGCGGCGGGCTGGAGCCGCCCCCGCAGCTCGCCCAGCTTGCTGCTCTCCACCGCCTGCTGCGTCGGGCCTGCGGGGGGGGGGGGGGGACGGGGGACGGGGACATCAACACCGGGAGGGGGGTCCCACGCACCCCCCCCCCGCTCCCTCCCTCCCTCCCCGCCCGGTACCTGTGCGGCGCTGCGTGGCCAGTTTGCTGGGGCCGCGTGTCAGCGTGTACATCCTGCGGCACCGGCCGCCGCCAGCGCCGCCGCCCGCGAGCCGCACAGCCCGCCCGCCCCCCCCCCCGCCCCGCACCGGCCCCGCCGCCCCCGCCCGAGTGCGGCGCGCGCCCCTCGCCGGGGCCTTTAACGGGCCGCGCCGGGGCGGCCGCCGCGACACGCCCCCCCGCGCGCCCTTAAAGGGCCCGCGCCGGGCGGGAGGGGGCACCGGGGGGGGGGGGGGGGGGGGACGCGCGCGAGTGGGGTGGGGGGACGCGCGCGGGGGGCACGTCGGGGGCACACGTGGGAGGTGTGTGTGGGGGGGTGACACATGGACAGGCGCGGGGCGCGCGCATGGTGCGGGGGGGACACAGAGGGGACACGCACGGGACACATCGGGGGGGACACGTGGGAGGTGGGGACACACACACACGGGGGGTGGGGACACACAGGGGACATGTATGGGACACATCGGGGACACATGAAGGAGGTGTGGGGGACACATGGTGTGAGGGGACACAGAGGGGACATGCACGGGACACATCGAGAGGGGACACGTGGGAGGTGAGGGCACACAGGGGACACACACAGTGCACACACGGGAAGTGGGGACACACCGTGGACACGTATGGGACACATCGGGGGGGGACACGTGGGAGGTGGGGGGGACACACACAGGAGGTGGGGACACACACAGGAGGTGGGGACACACAGGGGACATGTATGGGACACATCGGGGGACACACACACAGGAGGTGGGGACACACAGGGGACATGTATGGGACACATCGGGGGGGACACGTGGGAGGTGTGGGGGACACATGGTGTGAGGGGACACAGAGGGGACGTGCATGGGACACACTGTGGACACGTATGGGACACATCGGGGCACATGTGGGAGGTGGGGGGACACAGGGGACGCGCACGGGGCACATGGGAACACACGCAGGACGTGTAGGGGACACGTGTAGGAGGTGTGGGGGGACACGGGACAGAGGAACATGTGGGACATGGTGACATGCCTAAGTACATCGAGGGTACCCGTGGGACATGTGGGAGACGTGGGACACACGCGGGACACAGGGCGCACACGAGGGACATGGGGACGCACAGGGGTCAAGTAGAAGAGAGGGCACAGGAGACACGTGGGACACAGGATGGCACAGGCAGCAGAGAGGGGACATTCCGGAGTCCCTCCTGGGACACACATGACCCAGGCAGGGGACAAGCGAGGGGGTGCAGAGGCAGGGGCTGGGGTGCCCCCACCGTGGGGACAGCGCTGTGACGAGCCCGGTGAGCCCCGAGCCGTGGGCCACCCAGCAGCGCGGCCCGGCCACCGCTGTGACCTTTGGAGTGGGGACGGCGCACTGAGGTCTCCCCGCGCACAGTAGGGGGACGCGGACCCCGAGCGGGTCCCCAGCCGCCCCGCAGTGTCACCCGTGGGTTTTGGGGTCAGACCGTGTGACAAACCCACTGGGGGTTTCGGGGGTGCTCTGGGGGCACCCCACGTGGGTGACCTTGGCCTTAGCGCCGCGCTGGCCGCGGTGGCACAGCCCCGCCGGGGCAGTGCGGGAGGGTGTCCCCTGCCAGGGCCCGATCCTGCGGGGTGCCCGGCACCCGTGGGCACCTCGCGGGTGGGCACCCAGCACCCCCCCACCCCACCCCACTCCACCCCCCCCCACGCGGCTCCCCCCAACCCTACAAAGCCCTCCTTACGGCGCTGT
This sequence comes from Vanellus vanellus, assembly GCF_965231255.1. Taxonomy (NCBI): domain Eukaryota; kingdom Metazoa; phylum Chordata; class Aves; order Charadriiformes; family Charadriidae; genus Vanellus; species Vanellus vanellus. The sequence continues at coordinate 1,286,785 of NC_138919.1, forward strand.
GACGCGGCGGGAGGCCACCAGTGGCTCGTCACCCAGGTGTGCCTCAGTTTCCCCACCGGGACGTCCCCCACGCGGGAACATGAACCTGTTGGGGGCGGTGGGAGCAAAGTGGGAAAAGCCCACGAGCGGCGGGAGGGCGGCAGCACCCACCGCCCCACCTCATCCCGGGGGGCTCCGTGTCGTCTCCCCGTCCCCCCGTCCCCCCCCGCCGCGGTCACGCGTGGACAGGCTGAGTACCGGCGGGGCGATACTGTTCGCCACAGCGCCGCTGGTGTAGTGGTATCATGCAAGATTCCCATTCTTGCGACCCGGGTTCGATTCCCGGGCGGCGCAAATAGTTCCTTTTTTAGTTCCCTTTAATTTTTTTTTCCCGTGACCCCCGTGGGAAGCTCCACCCGCGGCTCCCGGTGGGGGCGGACACCCCCCCCCTCCTTTTCCCCTCCCCTCCGTGGGCAGCTGGGACTTGTAGTCCCCCCCCCTCCCTCTCCACCCGCTGCAGCCATGCAAGCGCCGGCGGCGGCGGAGCGCAACAAGGGCCCGATCCTGGAGGTGTTGCGGGAGTACGCGGGGGCCGATCCCCACGCGGGACACGGCGTCCTGCGGGTGCTGGAGGTGGGGGCGGGCACGGGGTTACACGCCGCTCATTTCGCCCGGGCGCTGCCGCACACCCGCTGGCAGCCCTCCGACATCGACCCCCGGGCGCTGCGCAGGTGAGCGGGGGGGCACGGCGTGGGGTGCGGGGGGGGGGGCTGGGGGGGTGTCCCTGAAGGGGGGGCCACGGGCTGAAGTCCCCTCCCTCCCTCCCCACGGGCTCCCCAGTTCCGGGCTTATTTTTAACCAGGAAAGAGCCAACAGCCGCCTTTCGGATGGCCCAAGCGCCCCAGCGGGATGCTTTACTTTTTTTTTTTCTAGGAAAACCCCAATATCGATTTATTTTTTTTCTAGGAAAACCCCAATATCGATTTCTCCGACGGCACAAGCGCCCCAGCTCGGTGTTTGGTTTTTTTTTTCCGCAAAAGACTCGATATTCAACTCTCACATGACCCGCGCTCCCCAAGTCGATGCTTTATTTTTAATTTTTTTTTTTTCCCAGGAAAGCCCAAATACCCCACTCCCAACCAGCCCAGTTGAGGCTCCCCAGTTGAGTACTTTCTTTTTCCCAGCAAAGCCCCAATATTCGACTTCCCACCCCGCCGCAGAGCCCTTCCCGCCTGCAAAGCGCCCGACGGTGCAATACCAAGCGGTGGTGGTCACCCTCCCCTTACCCACGCATGACCGCGGTGATGCCGGGTCCGATACCCGGGACACCCCGGTGACTCCCAGCGGCTGCCACCCCGCTCCCGGCGGCGGTGCCGTGTTTATGCGCTGTGGGTTGGCACGTGTGGCTCCGGCCGCGGCCAAATATCCATTCCGGGCATTGCAACGCCGCGCTCGGAGGGTTCGCTTTCCATTCAGGAAATAAAAATAAAGGAATTCCCCCACCACCCTCCCCCCCCAAAAAAAAAAAAAAAAAGACTAAAGCTGGTGAGGAGGTGCGGAAATCGCAATAGCAGGCGGTGTCATTCCCACCCGTCGCCTCTCCGGTGGCGGCACCCGGCACGCGCTGCCCGGGTTCAAAATAATCCCCAGGCCGCAGCCGGGAAGCTGCGCGTCCTTGTTGCGACGCTCCGGCAACCGAGTCCTGGTTTGGTGAATGTGCGGAAAAGGGCATAAATCGCACCAAAAATCACGGAGGGGGGTGGTGGTGCAGCGGTACCGGCGGTGCGCAGGCAGCATGGGCGCAGGGGTGCAGGCAGCGCTGCAGGCAGCATGGGCAAGGTGGGTGCAGGCAGCGCTGCAGGCAGCCTCAGCACGTGGGTGCAGGCAGCGTGCAGGCAGCATGGGTGCAGGCAGCGTGCAGGCAGCATGGGGGTGTGGGTGCAGGCAGCGTGCAGGCAACATGGGTGCAGGCAGCGCTGCAGGCAGCCCGGGCGCATGGGTGCAGGCAGTGCTGCAGGCAGCCCCGGCACGTGGGTGCAGGCAGCGTGAGCCACGTGGGTGCAGGCAGCGCGCAGGCAGGCAGCCCTGGGTTAGGGGAGTGTGGGGGGGGGTAGCATGCTCCGGCCGCCCTGCTGAGAGGCAACAGGGAATTGGGATTTTATTTTAGGCGCTGGGGTCTCTCTGTATGTGTGCTGCCGGTTGTCTGGCTGCTGGGGAGGGGGGGGGGGGTTGTCCGGGTGTCCCCCCCCCGACAATCCCATCACCCCTTTGGCCTGTTGCAAAGCTCGGTGATAGCAGAGGCTCCCCCCCCCCCCCCCCAGGTTGAGTTGCAAACACAACCTTCCTATTAGACATCAGAGACTCCACCTGGGAGACGCTGCGGGTGGGTTTGGGGTCTGCCTGCAGCGGGTGCTGGGTGGGGGGGGGAGATGCGTGGGGTGGGGGGGGGGGCAGGTGATACCCCCAGCTGGGGTTTGACGCTGTGTGTGTGTGTGTGTGTGTGTGTGTGTTCGGTGCCCGCAGCATCGCTGCCTACGCGGAGGCCATGGGGGTGCCCAACGTGCTGCCCCCCATCCTGCTGGACGTGTCGCAGGGCTGGGAGACGTGGGGGGGCACCCAACCCGCCACCCTCGACCTCCTCGTCAGCATCAACATGATGCACATCGCGGAGCTGCGGTGCACCGAGGTGAGCGGGGAGGGGATGGAGCCCCACCGGCCCCTCGCCCCCTCCCCGTTCCCCCCCAGTTTGGGGGATCCCACGGCCGATGAGGGGGTCTCCCCGCGGGGGGTGTCCCCAGCCCTCTCCCCCACCTCGCTCTTTCCCCAGGGGCTGTTCAAGGGTGCCGGGGTGCTGCTGAAGCCCGGAGCCGTGCTCTTCACCTACGGGGTGGGTGCTGCTGGACCGAGCACCCGTCTTGCTGCGGGAGCGTCCTGCGGGGCGCGGGGTGTCCCTGGGGGAGGGGGGGTGCAGAAGGGAGGGCAGCTCCAGGAATGGCTGGGGTCTGGGGGGGCTCGGCCTTTTGGGGGACACGGGGCGGCTTTGGCTGCTCGCCCCCAGGGTGGGAGGGATCCTGTCCTCCCTCTCCCCATCCCGGGCAGGGTCTGGGGTGAAGCTGTGGTGGGAGATGGGACCCATGGTGGGTGACAGGACCCATGGTGTGTGATGGGACCCGTAGCAGGTGATGGGGCCCATAGTGGGTGACGGGGCCGATGGTGGGTGATGGGACCCATGGTGGGTGCTGGGAATCGTGGTGGGTGATGGGACTCGTGGTGGGTGATGGGGTCCATGGTGGGTGATGGGGACCTGTGGTGGGTGACGGGACCCATAGCAGGTGATGGGGCCCATAGTGGGTGATGGGGCCCATGGTGGGTGCTGGGACTCGTGGTGGGTGATGGAGTCCGTGGTGGGTGATGGGGTCCATGGTGGGTGATGGGGACCTGTGGTGGGTGACGGGACCCATAGCAGGTGATGGGGCCCATAGTGGGTGACGGGGCCCATGGTGGGTGATGGGGTCCATGGTGAGTGATGGGACCCATGGTCCCTCTTGGGCCAAGCTTCTCGCTTGGCTTCTGAGCATGGTGGGGACAGCAGCCCGTGGACTGGGGTGGGGAACCGAGGAGGGGGGGCACATGATGACTCACACCTGCAGCTCCGGCTTCGTGTCCCGGCAGCCCTACGCCGTGGATGGCCACATCAGCCCCCAGAGCAACGTGGACTTTGACCGCAGCCTGAGGCAGAGGTAGGAGGGTGGGGGTGGGCTGGGGGCCCCGGGGCTGCTGGTGGCCCGTGCTGCCTGTCCTGCCTGTGCTGCTGGGAGCTCCCTCCCAGCGTGGTCTAAAGCGGTGGCCGGGAGGAGCCCCCCCCAACCACCCTACCCCGTGGGCACCCCCGGGAGATGGGGCTGCTTCGGGGAGTGCGGGGGCGAGATGTCCGTCTGTCTGACCCACGCCTCCCTCCCCGGCAGCAATCCCGCCTGGGGTCTTCGGGACACAGCGCTGCTGCGGCAGCTGGCCGAGGCCAACGGGCTGCGCCTGGAGAGGATGGTAGGTGCTGGGGTCTGCGGGGACACACACACACACACACACACACCACAGTCCCCGCACCGGTGGGGACCCCCCTGACCCCCGGCTCCGTGCTTCCAGGTGGACATGCCGGCCAACAACAAGACTCTCATCTTCCGCAAGCTGTAACCTGCCCCGACGGCACCTCCCGGCGCCCCCCCTGGCACGGTCGCCCCCCCCCCCCATCAATGCCTCCTTGAGGGGTCACACCATCCCCCCTGGGGCCGGGCTTGGCTGGTGGGTTGGGGGGGTGTCCATCTCCCCCCGGTCCCTTCGGGGGTCCCGTTGCAATGGGGTACCCCAGCCTGGCCCAGAGAAGCCGTCGCAGGGGGCAGAGGTGTTGGGGGGGGGGGGACGGGGACGACAGCACCCCCAGGCATGGGGGACATTTCGGTGCCAGGTTCCCCAGAGGACACCATACGGAAGGTGGTGGTGGGAACTCATTCCCCTTCTTCCCCCCATTCCCCGGGACTGTGCTGCTCCCCCCCCCAATAAACTCTGGGGTCTTCCACCCACCCCCCCCAAAAGGAGCTCCCTGATGCTTTCAGCGCTGACATTGGGGGGGACGGGGGCACCCCCTTTTGCCCCCCCCCCCCCCGCCCCGATGTCACATCCTGCACCAGGAGCACCCGGGGGTGCCACACTGGGCCCAGAGGCTTTGGTGGGGTGGGAAGGTTTTTATGGGGGGGGTGGTCCTGGCAGACCTCCCACCCCTCTGCAACCCAACCCAGTCCTTCATTGCTACTGGTGGGGCTGGGGGGGTACACAGGGAAGGGGGGGGGGCACACGGCAGATAAATTACGGGGGAGGTGGGAGCTGGGCTGGGGCTCAGCGCGGCGTTGGGGGAGGGCGACTACCCGACAATGGTAACCCCCAGATAGACGCACTGGTGTGGGGACCCCCCAAGGCTGCAGCATCCCCCACACCCCCCGGCCTGCGTCGGCACGTCCCGGCTCTCCCCTAGTCCTGGAAGCGGTTCAGGAGGTCGCAGGTTTTCTTCTCCATCAGCTCGTAGATCTTCTTCACCCGCTTGTCGTTGGCCGCCCGGACGTAGCTGCTGGGGTCCAGCGTGGCCATGCCGTCGTGCACCTCGCCCATGATGATGAGGGGCCCGTCCTCCGCCGTCATGTTGGGACACGGGCAGCTCCAGTCCATGTCGGTCAAGGTCACCTCCAGGTACTTGATGTTGAAGAACTTGAGGCCCATCTTCTCATCCTTGAGGACATCCTCGAGGGCGAAGCGGGCGATGCCGGAGTCCTGGTCCTCCACGATCTCCATCAGCCGGCCCACGATGGCGAAGTCGCTGCGGCAGAGGCTCAGCACCATCTTGCTCTTCAGGCGGCAAGCCTTGCACTGCAGGCTCTTGGGGAAGGGGCAGACGTCCTCGCAGGTCTCCTTGCTCTCGAAGTTGTTGGTGTTGCCCTCGCAGCCGCCGTAGACGAAGGAGTGGCACTGCTTCAGCAGGTGGTTGTAGGCCCAGCGGGGCTCCCAGTTCTGGCAGGGACCCTGCACCATGGGCAGCAGGCAGGTGGGGCGGGCGCTGCCCAAGCAGGCAGCCCGGCACTCCTCGTAGGTCTCGAAATGGTTCCTGTTGGCCCCGCAGCCCCCGTAGCGGAAGGTGAGGCAGGAGCCCTGCTTGGCGTCGAAGTGCCAGCGCACCTCCAGCGCCTCGCACCGCCGCCGGTCCGGCTCCTTCAGGCACTCGGCGCTGGGGAAGGGCTGGGGGCTGCCGGCCCGCGGGGTCCCCCCCGGCTCCCGCCTCAGCACCGACAGCGGGAAGTCGGCGCGCAGCAGCCCGGCGGCGTTCCTGGCCGTGCAGGTGTAGATGCCGGCGTCCTCGTGGCGGGCGTTGTAGATGACCAGCTGGCCGATGTTGGTGACCACCACGTTGCCGTACATCTGGTCCGGCCGCATGATGAAGTTCTCCTCCCGCTCGCTCTGCTTCTCCCAGGTGATGTCCGGCCGCGGGCGCCCGCTGACGTCGCAGCGGAAGCTGACGGTGCCGCCGGCGCGCACCGACTGGTGGAAGGGGTTGCTGTAGAGCGCCGGGGGCACCGGCACCTCGGGGCCGGCTCCCGGCGTGGGGCGCGCCGTGGTCTCCTGCGGCACGGGGCTGGTGTCGGGCCAGGTGAAGATGTGCTTGCAGGGGACGGTGGTGAGGCGGGTGCCGCGCAGGCACGCCTCGGCGTCCATGTAGCACTTGTTGTAGTAGGTGAGGCCGTCGGAGGCGCAGGTGAAGTTGGGCTCCTTCTCGCAGCGGTCCTTGCACTTGCAGACGGGCTGCCCGTCCCAGATGTCGCAGTCGGAGCCCTGCTGCGCGCACACGAAGCTCTCGCAGGAGGCCGCCGGCGCCAGCGCCAGTGCCGGCAGGCTGCCGTCGGCGAAGCGGGCGGCCACGCAGCTCCGCAGCCCGCAGACGTTGGTGCAGCATTTCTCGAAGCCTTCGCAGTCCTGGCCGGGTTGGGAGAGGAAATTGGAAGGGGGGGGGAGGGGGGGGCGGAACGACATGTGGAGGTCACCGCTGTGCCACGGCCGTGGGCGCTGCTCCCATCCTACTCCGTGATTTCGGGGGGGCAGGTGTGTCATCCCCCCCCCCCCCCCCCCCCCCCCCCCCAGCATCGCTGGGCTCGGGGTAAGAGCCAGGCCACCCCCGAATGGCTGCACTGGCCCAAGGCCACCATCTGCCCCCCCACCCCCCCAGCAGGGTTAGGGGCGCGCTGCAGTGATGACAGCCCCTTCTCCCCGGGTAGACGGCGTCTCACCCCTCTCAGCTTTTGCTGGCTGAGGGGAGGCAGAACTCATTACACAGATGAATTGCGAAGGAGACGCTCGGCCCGGGCCCGGCCAGCCCTGACCAGGGCGGAGGTGGCCATGCTCACCGCTGTGGGGCCGGGAGCCGGGGCTCTGTGGGACGGGTAGCCCAGTCCGTGGGTGGGCTCCTGCCCTCAGGGAAAAGGATGTGGGGAGGGGGAGGGAAGGCTGTCCACTGCCCCATGGAGGTCCCCGTCCCATCGCACCCATTCCCATTGTCCCAGCGCACCCATTCCCATCGTGCCAGTGCACCCATTCTCATCATCCCATCGCACCCACTCCCATCGTCCCAGCCCCTCCACTGGCTGGGAGCATCCTGGGGGGGTGTATGGAGGTGGTGTCCTGACATGGGGCATGGCTTGAGGGGAGAACATGGGGGGTGGGGGGGCAAGAAGCAGTTTCTTTGCCTGCTGGGGGGGCCGGGGAGCGACCCCGGAGCACCCCTCGTGCCAGCCGACACCAGGGGCTCGGGGGCCAAGTTGCCGCGGGGTTGAGCCCCGAATCAACCGCAGCAGCTGCACCAGGCATGGGACCCACATCCCGAAGCACCTCCCTTGGGATGCTCCCCCCGATCCCTCCAGCCCATCCCCCCCCATCCCGCAGCACCCCCCCCCCCTCCACTCACCTGGTCAGCCTGGCACTCCCGCTCGCAGGTGCTCTGCGCGTCCACCCACAGGTTGGGGTTCAGCTGGTTGGGGCAGACCCCCAAGTGCCGCATCCTGCCCGGCTGCAGGCTCAGCCCGGCCGCCGCCGCCACCACCGCCAGCAAAGGCAGGAGGAATGGGACGCCCATGGGGGCATGCCGCCGCCCGCCCGCACGCCGGCCCCGGCCCGGGCGGCCGAAATTCCCACCGGGAGGCATCTAGCCAGCCCGCGCCACCGGCCTGGCTCGCTGGCGAGGGCTCGGGATAAATCACATTCAGGATGGAGGGGACGAGGGAGAAGGTGGGGGGACAAAGAGGAGGAGGAGAGGACCAAACCTCTGCCCTTCAGCACGCCCAGCGCCCGCCGGACCGCCGGCGATGCTGCCCGCCACCTCCATCCATCGCCGCCGCCGCTGCCGTCGCCGGGCTCTCGGGGTACCGGGGACACGGTGGCAGCGATGTCCTCGGCGTGAGGGGCTCAGTCCATCCCCGGCTGCAGCGAGCGGGGCGAGTGGGGTGGAAAAGGGAGGACGGGAAGGTTGTAATCTGAATCCCCTCCCTTCCCACTGATGTTTCTGGGTGTTTGGAATGGGAAAGGCGCTGACCTCAGCCTCTAACCCCGGCGAGCCCAGCGATCGGCTGGGCAAACACGGGGGGGAGATCAAAGGCAGAATGCGGAAAGTCTCCAAAGAGGGAGAGTGAAAGGAGGGGACACACACACACACACACACACACACACACAAAACACCACCCCCCCACCCCCCCGCCCAGCCCACGGAGCCGAATTCCTGCAGGATGAGAAAACAGCCAGAGCCTGTTGTCCACTCGCCCAGGGCCGGCGGCGGGGGGACACGCTGAGCCCACGCTGCCCCGGGACCCCCCCAGCCCACCCCACACCTCCCCTCTGGACGCCCACCGGGCAAAGGCCGCCTCTTGCCCAGGAGCGGGGTGCCGACACCGGCACGTGTCCATCCCACTCGCCCGCCGGCATCAACCCACAAGTGCTGCCCGGCCATGCCCGGCACGGGCCCCTGGCTCGCCTGGCAGGGTGGGTGCCCCCCATAGCCCCCCTGGAGGGCTCCCCCAGCCCGCCGGCGGCTCCCAGCCTTCCCTCCCCTCTGATTTATGGCCAGAATGGATTTTTTTTTTTTTCTTTTCTTTTTTTTTTTTCTTTCTGAGCTGGAAGGCAGCGCCTGGCCGTGCCAGACCCCGGCGGGACTGCTCCGGCACGCTGTGCCTGGGCTTCAATCCCGCCGCTGCCTCCCCGAGCACGTCCCGCAGCCGGCCCTAAGCTGGCAGGAGCCGGCCCTGGCTCCCCAGCCAGATTTCCCTAATCCCCGGTGGAGACTGACCTGCAGCAGGAACATTTCATGGCATTTCGGGAGCGTTAACTCTTCCGGCACCGACGAGAGCCGTGACCCACCGCCCGGCTCAACATTGGGGGATTTCTGCAGCTCCCGGGAAGCAGCAAACCCACCCAAGGGTGGCTCAGCGCCTCCAGGCGCCCCCATGCAGGGCTGCAAACTGGGGGGGGGGGGGGGGGGAGGGTGTGTGCAGGTGGTGGAGGGGGCAAAAAAAAATAGGGGGAACCTCTTCTTGACCTCTTTTTTGGGGGAAAAACTAACCCACCCGTGCCACAGAGGTGTTTTTCCATGTGATGGTTCGGTGCTCCCCCCGCCTGCAGCTCCCAGGGGAAGCCCTGTTGCCCCAGACCAAGTGTTTTGGGGGGGGGGGAGGGAGGGCCTCGCCACCCGCCACGCTGGCGGGAGCAGGACACAGCCGCAGTGCCCCGGCACGCTGACCTCCCGCCGGTGCCGCTGACACAGCGCCGCGACCTGCAACCGCCGCCGCTGCTTCGCTGCCCGAGCGGCCGCCAGGGCCGGCAAAAGGCTGCGGCTGCCGGCGGCTCCGTGCCGGTGCTCACTTGGGGGGGGGGGGGCTGAACCCCCAAAGGCAAGTTTGGCTCACCATGGGCTTGCCATGTCCCGTGGCGGTGGCACAGGGACGCCAGTTTCAGGGCCAAGCAGCCGCCCAAGGGTCCGGCCGGCCCTGGACGCGGAGGGGAGGTTATGCTGCCCCGGGCCACTCACGGGGAGGCGGATGAGATGTTTTGCAAACAGGGAATTGCAGCAGGACGGGCCAGGATGGGAGGTGCCGGGGGCCGTACCTCGCCTGCCCCGACAGCCTGGAGATCCCCCCGGACTCACCCGGAACGCGGCTGCCCGCAGCAGCATTCCGCAAGGAGAGCCCCAACCACCTCGCTCCCCAACCACCTCGCTCCCCGAGGATGCAGCTCGGGGGGGGCATAGAGCCACTTTGGGGTGCCCCAGGGTCCCTCCGAGGGTGCCGGTGCGGGATGGAGAGGAAGGAAGGTGGGAAAAGAGAAAACCTGGAGCAGCCCAGGTTTCGCCCATCCCCACGCTGGTGGCCACGCGGTCACAGCAACACGGGCTAAGATGCCGGTGCTGGGTTTTGGGTCAGCTCTGGCCCCAGTGGTGCCTCTCTGGAGCCCCTGTTTCACAGGAGAGCCTGAGGTGTCCCATCCCCATGTCACCGAGACCAAAAGTGGCGAGGCGGGGACGAACATCCACCAGGAACCTTTGCCTCGGCGGCACGAGGCCAGCCGGAGGGATGGTGGACGCCGCGTGGTTGGAAATGCGACTCCCAACAACTGGAGACCCTCACCCACAGCTGGGGACATCCACCCGGCCTCTTCTAGCACTTCTTCAGCAGAAGATGAGAGAAAAAATGACCCTCTCCTCCCTGGACCAAGCCCGCGACAGACTTGCACCATCTAAAGGCTTAAAGCAGCCATAACTTCGGTCTCTCCCAAACTGTTCGCCTCTGCATGTCCAAGCACCCGCTGCACCCCAAAACGGGGATTTTTTTGGGGTGGCTTTCAAAGCTCCCAGACACCGATGTGAGTTTTATGGTTCATCTTCTCCCTTCAAGACACGGGAGCGCAGGAAGGGGCTCAGCACCCCATCCCAGAGGGTCCCACGCCCCCCCTCGGGTACCACCCTGCACCCAGGGAGGAGAGCTCCTGCCCCACCAGCGCAGCCATGGGTCGGCGCATCCTCAGTTTCCGACATCTCAGGTGCAGTCAGATGAAGGTCACCACCACCTCTTCACCGCCTCCGTGGTACAACCGCACAGGGGACAGCGGGACCAACCTGAGAAACCCCAGAATGGGGGAAGATGGGTTCGGAGAAACGCACCCAATAAGGAAAGACCTCAACCAGCCCAGAGCGACCTCTTTCTCCAAGGTACGGGGACTCCTAAAGCTCCGTGCAGCCCATCCCGCCGCCGTGCAGGCTGCGCGGTGTGTTTTCTCACCCCGCTCGTCCCCGGCAGAGACAGCTGCAGCACAGGCAGCCCCCGCTGCTCCAGCGTAATGGTCTCCGGCTGTCCCTAACCCCACCTGAAACCACACACAGCCTTTGTCTGGGGCTCTGCTGCCCAGAGGGAATAGACACTTCCAGACCCTCCCCCCCCCGCCCCCCAAAAGGATGTCAAAAGAGGGGAAAAAAAAAAAAAAAAAAAAAAAAGTCTTCCCTGACCAGGCTTTCACCTTAGCTCCAGGGTTTTCCAGGCTGCAGACACTATCTCATTTCCCCCCCTGCCCCCTCCCAGCCCCGCCAATTACTACTTAAGCTGTTAAAACAAGCGTGGCCAGTCTGGTACGAAGTGGAAAATCTGATCCTAAGGGAAGCCAGCGGGCAGGGGAAGAGGGAGGTCAAGGGGAGGTGGGCTGGGAGCCAGAGAGAAAAGGATGGGGTGAGGAGAAGTTTCCCTCCACGCCAGGAGCAAACCCCCTTCCCGGGGGCTCCCGCCGATGCCTCCCAACACCAGCCCCAGTGACAACCCGGTGGTGACGCTCTGAGCTCCCGGCAGCATCTTCTCCCTTTCAAAGCCATTCATCCCAGCTTGTTCCAGTCTGGGTAGGATGGGGGAATACCGCCATCCTCGCTCCCCCAGGACCGCCTGGACCCAAAGAGGCAATTTAAGGCTTCGACCGCGCTTGCAAAACCTGTCCCCATGCACCAGGGACAGCGCACAACCCCACACGAGCCCCTGGGGAGCCCGGCTTCCCACAGCCACCTACGATAGCAGACGCACTACAGCCTCGTCTGCCTTTTCTTACAGCTCCGCTACCCCAAAATCAGCAATTCTGTGAGAATTAAGCCTTTAATAAGAACAGATTTAGCTTCTGCGTGTATAGAGAAGGGCAAAAAACCACCACAGCCAGGAACCACGAGTTTTAAGAAAGCCCAGGAAATGTAATACGAGTTATTTTGCGGATGATCTGGAAGTGGCAATACGCACCTGCACCACAAACAGCCCCAAATTCCCAGTTTCGGGCAAAACTACCACCTTTTCCCTTCAACCTCTTTCCAGCCCACATGAAAAAAATCAATACCACCTCTCCACCTTTCAATTGGAAGTTTCAAACAAAAAAAAAAAAAAAAAAAAAGACTTTAATTTATACAAAACAAAACCATATATAATCAGTTGAACAACATTGACTGTACAAAGGAATAAAAAAATAAAAGGATAGTCCAAAAAAACCAAACAACTCAGGAATGGTACAAGTGTTGGAGAGCAGCTACAGACTAGTGTTGACATCGGATGCAAGAATCTTTTCCTTTTAAATTAAAAAAAAACCAAAACCAGTAACAAAAGAGGGTTTTTTTGCTGAGCGAATGCACCAGGTAAACCTTTCATCCTCACTCCGCGCTGTTGAGACCTTATTTATAGGGGGAACATAAAAACCACGAACCGCAGGGAAAAGGGCGTGGGGAGGTGTTGCGTGTGGCAAAGCCGAACCAAGCAGAGGTACATCAAATTTGTTTGTTTGTTTGTTTGTTTTTTTCCCAGCCATGCAGCAGCTTTGTGATTTCGGGAAAGAAAACCTTCGGCCCTCTCTTCGCCCCACGCACCGGTGCTCAGCGGCAGCCGGCGAGGGGCCCCCGCGGTGCCCGGGTGGTGTTTTCCAGGAGAAGTTGCCTTTGGGGTGCCGGGGCGCATCACCTGTCGGCTGTATATCCCCAGGCTGCTGAGCCAGCGATTGTCTTCTGCTGTGCGTTAAGTGATGGGAAACAGGTGCCAGTCATCCCAGACAGGTTCTCGAAATCCCCCCGGCCTCCGTGCCACCGCGCCGAGCTCGGCTGCGGCTTTGCTCTTGAGCCAAACCACCACTACAAAGGATTCTTCTCCCCCCTTCCATCTGCCCGGGGTTTAATTCTCTCCTCGCTCATTTGAGCTGGGCGCTAAAGCACGCTAGGGACGAGCCAAGAGAGCGAGCCCCGTGTTGTAGTTCGTTCCGTGGAACAGGGAGGGGGGAAAGCTCCTTCACCTCCCAGGTCGGCTCAGGAGCAAGGGGAAGGAGATGTCCCCCGCGGAGGGATGCGCCCCCGCCTGCTGCCGGGTCCGTCAGCCGCGCAGGAGTCGCTGCGGCTTCATCCTGCCCAAGCGATGCAACAAGCTGTTCAGGGAGGGGGTGGGGGGGGAGAAGAAGAACAAGCCCTCGGGGAGCTGCTAAGACTGGGAGGAGGATGGCAGCACTGCACGGGCTGGTCTCCTCGCCGAGGAGGCAACCGGCCCAGCGCCAGGAAAAGCAGTTCACTTTCTACCGCGCTACTCACAATCTACACGTCCCTGGGCGCTTACGAGAATCTGTCGACATAGCTTGAGTCCCGCTGCCAGGCGACGCTTAGCTTCTGCAATAAAGGCTAGGTGTTATTTCTAAGTTTCCGGGTGAATTTCCAGCATGGATCAGCCACGGGACGAAGGCAGGGAAGCACGTGGCACGAAGATCTTCTCCCCCGGCCCGTGCACATCTTGCCGCTGAGCACGCCCGCCCCTCTCAAATCCAGGAGCGGTCCTACAGAGCAAAGCAGTTCGCTTTCCCGATTTCCTGGGGCTGCCACAGGAGCCGAGCGCCTTCGCCACGACGGGACCTGGGGGGGGATTGCTGTCTTCCCCGCACAAACCTTTCGCCTTCCCAGTCCCTGCTCCTTCACGCTCCAGTGGGAAAAAGCTGCTCCCGTCCTTTCCCCGCTTTCATCCAGGAGGAGCCGCGGCAGCGCTCGGCTCAGGCAGAACGTCTTTGGAAAAGCAAAGCAAAAAGCAGCCGGGATTCGGGGGCCGTCGCATAGGGTGGCGTCGTGGATGGAGGGATCCGGAAGCGACAGCCAAGGTTTTGCAGTAAAATTCAGCGGTTTTCCTCTGCTTTAGGCACGATGCTTCCACCCTCCGCTCCTCAGTCCCCGAGCGGCCGCGCAATCAGAAGGTGCGAAGCATCAGTCCGGCCTCAGAGCTGCCTCCTCGTCCTGCCTGCCGCAAACAAACCCTGAGACCCCGACCTCTCCACTCTGCCCCTCCATCCGCTCACCTCCCAACCCTGCCTTCGGCACTCACAAGTTTTAGGGAATGGTCGGAATAAAGCAGCTTGGGGTACGTTACACACCAATTCTTCTTTCTGTCTGCATATGTAGTATTTAAAAAAAAAAAAAAAAACAAAAAACAAACAAACAAACCCACCCAACAAACCCAGCACAAGCCCAGGTGGCGATTGAAAGTCTCTTAAAGCATTTGTAATATTTTCATCGGAAAAATCCTCCACTTCTCCCCCTTCGCTGACACTGGGGAAGTTCATCCAGTGCTTATATTTACACGGCTGCATAAAATTTTCCCTGACTGCTTCTTAAAAAAAAACCCTTAAAAAACAGGTGATATATATATATGTATAATATTTACATAAATAAAGGAAGAAGGCAAGCAGAACGCTCCCTTCCCCTTTCCAAATCAGCCAACGCTTGTCTTGTTTCCTTTGCTTTTGGCAACAGCAGGTGAACGTCCTGGCGAAAACTGTCATTAGTTCCCTGTCCCCATTTCTTTTTTCCCCTCCCCTACATCCAACGATCACTATTGCACCAGCAATCTGTTCAGGAGTCCAAGAGTTAAAGTTGCAGCACAGACTCTCCTTGCCTACTCCCTTAAGCCTCTCAATCTTCCATTAAATCCATTTCTCCATTCAGACTGGATGAGCTTCCCCCCCCCCCGCCTTTCCCCCTCCCCAACCCGGCAGCTGCAGAATTTTCCACCCCGGGGCCGAAAGGCAAAGCCCAAAGCATTCTTGGAGGGTCACTTGGCAAGAGTCCTCTCCCCGCCAGTGCTGCGAGATCCAGCCAGCACCACGCATCGTACACGAAGCCAAAAACGTGAGCGCATTCCCAACGCTTGCCCGCGCGCCATCAGGAGGAAAAAAATAAAAGCGACCGCGGCCCATCCGAAAGGATCCAGTCGAAAAGGGTTAAGTGTGCAAACAGCTGTACATCGGTGGGTGGGTGTGGATACGTTAGAAGCTCACGGCGCGTCCGTCCTGCTAAGAGATCTTGCAGTTGTTGCGTGAGCAGTTCTGTGGGGGGCTCTGGGGCGGACGAATGGATTTGGATCTCTTCAAGCTGTTACCTTTGCTGCTGCTCCCGCCCCCGCTGCTGGCCAAGGAATACGACCGGCCGTGCATCATCACCGCGTTCATCCCGTTGGCCATCGAGAAGGATTTCAGGTGACTCTTGATGGTGACGGGCAACGGCAGCTTGTCGATGAGGTGGACAGGGGTGCAGGAAACGATGGCGCGGCAGCACAGGTCCTGTAAGCTGAACACTGGTGGGAGAAAAGACCAGACCAGTCAAGGGCCAAGAGATCTCAAGGGTTGCTTTCTCCCTAAAGAGATCTCAAGGGTTGCCTTCTCCCTACAACTATTCCTTATGCTGTGCAGTTCCTGCTCCTTTGGGGAGGGAAGCTAGTAACGATGGCATAGAAGCCTTGAATAGGGAGCCGATTAGTTAGGACAAAAGCTTGGGAAACTCCAGGTAAGCTCTGCATTAGAGGTTAGTGCTTTGAGAGACACCAGCTTTGGTGTCAACAGGGGGCTTTGACACCACCACCCCTCCTCTCCACACAGCGCCCGGGGCAGGCAGTGCCCTGCTCGTGTTCCTGCCAGACACTTGGCTTCTCAGGCCATCATTTGACATGCCCAGGGAAGGAGGCAACAGGGTCAGCAAGCCCTGGAGCAGGACGGTCTCACTCAGGACCTGCTCAGGGAGCAGCCACCATGGGGCCAGCTCTGACGAGCGCCTGCAGCAACAGAGATCCCAGCAAGCCAGAAGAAGACTGCCCTTTCAAGGCTTCCCAGCATCCCCTTAGCTCAGCGTACATCATGTGAGCCTGCTTGGGGAAGTCTACATGGAGAGGATTTCCCAGCAAGCGGCCACAGGAGGGCACGCGTTCACCTCCAGCCTGCCGCGAAAGCCACGCTGCTCTTCCCAAGCAGGCAGCCCCTGTTCCCAAGCAGTTACAAGTCCTGCCTCTGGAAGAGGTTCAGGAGAGGAGCCCAGTTCCTGCTCGCCATCCCTCCATGAGCTGGAGACGGTGGCACGGCAGCCAGGTTGGGGGCAGGAGCTCAGGCAGACAATTTGGCGACTGGGGCCGACAAAGAGGATTTTCCCTCCCTCGTGAGCAGAGGCTGAGGACCCACATGAAGGCAGGTCACTCCAGGAGGACAAACGTGCTGCTCCTCAGCCTGCCAGTGGAGCACATCACTACCTCCAGCCAGGACCGTGGGACCTAACACTATTTTGCTTCAAACGCAACAGGCTGAGATGTGACATGGAGTCTGCTTGCACTTTGTCACACCGCAGCACACGTGCCTGGACACATGGAGTAGCCCTTTCAGCTCCCTGGGCTCGCTCTCTTTCCACATCCCTCCAAAACAGGAGACACGGGCTCAGGCGAGGGTAAAGACAGAGGTGCTTACGCTTGGATTCATCCCCCACAGTCATGTGATTGAAGTACTTTCAAGTTGGGAGTTTTAATTGCCCTCAGCCTCGTTCAGAATTAAGCAGAGAGGTGTAGGATGCCCCGGAGCGATTCAGATCCTAGACATGCTGAACTGCCCTCTGGAGCTGCCCATCCCTCCCCGCTGCCCGCCGGGTTCCTGCACCAGTACAGGCAGCTTGTTGTGGCTCAGCTTCAACTTGTCTGACTCGCGGCATTTCTCCATGTCAGGTGCTTTCAGATCCCACAGCTACTAATAAGCACGCCTCCCACCTCGGCAGTCGGTCCCTATTCCTCCCTTTCAGCCCAGCCGGCTCTCATGCCTTCCCCACGTGGAGCATCTTCCTCGCTACTGACCTCTGTTGGGTCTCCAGATCTTCTCCATGCCATGCCGCATGAGGACGATACGGGACAACTCTGTGAAGGACTCTATGACGTTGAAGTTGCAGAGGGGGCTGACCTCAAAAAATGTCATGCAGTTCTTCTCCGCGTAAGCCCGGGCCTGCTCCGTCGGCACCTGCCGCTTGAAGGCGAGGTGAAGCCTGTTTCCCACCAGGATCCGAGGGACGCCGGGGGCATGCTTCAAAAAAGGAAAGAAGTGGAGAAATCATGGCTTGTCCTTAGTAAGGGCAGCCTACACCCAGTATTCCGCTTAGCTGCAATAGCAGTGAAGGGCAAAGAAGTAGAAACGGTGTGACCGAGGGACTGCCAAGCAGCACTACTACGTGACGAGGCAGACTAATTTATTCCCTCCACAATCCATTTTAGAAGGAACCTTCCTATCTTACTTGGCCATTCCCAAACCCTTTCCTACTACTCCGGATTTATACAGAGGTGGAGGGCAGACACTTATCCCCTTGCTTCGCTTATTAGCGGACTGCCACCGTTTCCTCTCCATGCTTGTCCCCATCTCAGAGGTGGCACCTCAGGTGGTACCTCCCCAGATTTTTGCTACAGACCACTGCACGTGTTCTTCCATTCAACTTACCTCATCTATTTCCTTTATCCATCGGTCTATCCCATCGAAGGACCAGCGATTAGTGATGTCGTACACCAAGAGGATGCCCTGGTGGAAGAAAAGGAGCAATTGGGAGGTTTCACAGTAGGCAAAATGAAAGGGAGACACACCTGAAAGATCACTCCATATGCAGAATCCAAAAGGCTGAGGGACAGAACATTGCTCCAGCCACATTACTTGTTTGCTTTTACCATTGAGATAAAAGGTCTGTACTAACTCAGTTCCGGACTATTAGGGAAGGTTTTACTCCCATTTTGGCTTGAAAAATCCCTTAATAAAGCACACCCATCTTCAGCACGGCAGGGGGCTGGAACTAGATGATCTTCAAGATCCCTTCCAACCCAAACCATTCTATGATTCAATGATTTCCCGCTCCAGAACCTGTCTCATTCTGTCGCTCCTTTGCTGACAAGGAAAAAGTTGAGTGATGCCAATAAGCAACACAGCATCTCGGAAGGGTTGAGATCTCACGACCGGGATCCACGCCGGGCTTCGCTGGAGGCAGCCAGTGCTGCTAATTGTCACTGCTGCACGGGCAGAGAACAAACATAGTACAGCGATGCTGGCAAACCCCAGAGGGTCAGACCAAAGGTCTCGCCATACGACCTTCCCCCCTGCCCTTTCTCCTGGAAGCAGAGGTACCTCTGCACCCTCAAGCCCACATCCACCTTTCTTGGACACCACTCACATCCATGACTCGCTTCTCTGTTGCCTCTCGAGGTGTAGCACAATGATGCTGGCAACCAGGACAGGCACAACTCAAGGCAGGGACATTTATGCCTGCAGCCACAACGACACTGAGCAGTACCTCGGAGGGTCTCTGCCCTTGCCTTGAGCCTGGCTAGCAGGACTCAGGACCACGACCAGGCTGGTAGCCACCACTCAGGTCCACGGCAACTCCTAACAAGCGAGCTTTTCTTGAATCAAACTATTTCTGAGGACAGACACACGGAAATTAGGCTATGCACGGCCCTGCAGGCACACAAGTCAGCGCATCAGGAACTGCCTCTCGGTACCAGTCGGGCACACACAGCTTTTAGAGAATTGTCTTTAGCAGCAGCCTTTCCGCAACTCTCCTGTGATTTTTCTGACTTCTTGTCACTCTCTTCTTTGCAATCGAGGACATTTCAAGTGACAACAGGCACTTGAAGATGCCCTGAAACAGGAACTACAGAGGAACAAATGATCTCACGCTGCAAGAGGAGGCAGCACAGCTGGGAACGCAGCGCCGGATGAAAGGTAACCCAGCAGCAACAGGGCTAAGCTAAGGGCAAAACAAACCAGCCTGAGCTAGACTCCAGGATAACACATCACGTAGCAGCAAGCTCGGCAGAACCAGTCTTCTCTGGATCAGGGGTATCCTCCAGGAAGAGCCGTCCCCACGGCAAGTCCTCGGCGCAAGCAAAAGAGATGTTAAGTTGGCAAAGGAAAGTCTGAGCTGGCAGATGTCCTCCCTAGGAGATGCTGAGATGCAGCACAGGGAAGGAGGGAGCTGACAAACTGCCTAGCATCCATCCTGGTACAAGTCAGAGACCATCAAGCACCCTCACGTAGCAGCGGAGTTGCTCCTTTATTCATTGAAATGGCAAATTCACCAACCAGATGGGAAACACAAACTACCCAGTCCTCCCGAAACACAGCTTTACAGGATTTGCTGCTGCCAAAGCCCGTGATAGAGCAGGGGAAGCGTGTGCAGAATGCATGTACAAAGACGTGATGCATCTCCAGTTTATCAAAAAAAAATAATCAGCAGCATGAGATCTGGAGCACACGGGAATGACAAAACACCAGGGCGTCTGAGTCACAAAGGCACTTGAAACCTCATAAATAAAGTTATGTCTTGAGCTGGCACTTGAAGCGATCCCCGCACTGGGAAAAGCGGCCTTTCCCCAAGTACGCTGGGTGTGCCGCAGCGGTGTTTGCCTTTCTCAAAGCTCACTCAGAATAAGCAGCTCTCACAAAACCTGCCTGATTTTATGGCTCTCAAAAGTTGCGGTCAGAGCAATTCCGATTGTTGAGCTTTACCCCAATCTCATTGCACAGTTCTTCCACCACTCTCCAGGCGAAGCTTGCTTTTTCTGTCCTTTCTGCCCCTCCAACATCTACGCATCTGCGTTCGTACCATTTGCAGAAAGGCTCAAACGTACAAAAAAAAACCCCAAAACCAAAAAAAAGAAGGGGAGAGGGTACAAAAGGCAAGTCATGCGTGGTGGGTTGGTTTTCATGTCTGATAGCCCAACGTGAAAAGCAAGCCCTTCAAAGTTTGGGTTTGAGGTTGTTCAGAGGGACCTGGCAATGAGTTTTTATAATTGCAGAAATATTTGTGGGGTGGGGGGGGAGCAGACACATCTTCAGTTTCCTCCAAGGAAGGCCTGGAACTTGTGCCCAGAGTCTATAATTATTTGCAGTGTCATTTCTAGAACAGCCCCAAAAAATTGATACTCAAAAAGCATTGGAGGCTTTTTTTGTTTTGGAGGACAAGAGAATCAGTTTCTCCTAGGTTTAGATAGGAAAAAAAATAAGAATGAAGTAATGATTTTCCATGTTTAAAGAACTCCACAAACCCAAAGACACTGCTTTTCAAGAACCCAATCAAGAAATACCTACTACCAGAATTATTCACATATTAAGTGCATTTTTCTTAAAAAAAAAAAAAAAAAAAAAAAAAAAAAAAAAGGATTCTGAGCTTTCCTTTAAATTTTGTTATATTCGTTTTGACTTCTAGCTTCCAAGGCTGCACGTATGAATGAATGAGAGTCGGGAAACAACAAAGCAAAAAGTTTGACGACCCCCTTTCCAAGACAAACTGCCAGCAAGTTAAATAAAGTCTACTTATTTCATTTCTGGATCGACAAGTTCCTTTAGCCAAGAGAAACAGACCCAAGACCTAGCCTGTGACGACTGCTTCTGCCAGAAATATGCTTTAGGAGAGGAGAGTTTTTAAGCTTGCTGGCAGCTGTACTCTGGATCTTCTTTAAATAGGAATAAGGATAAAACATCAGCAGAAACGCAGCCCCAAGTTCTCAGCAGCAGGGTGGAAGGTCAAGACCACGATTTCTAAATGCAAGAGACACCATGCTGTCTGCTGGCTTACCCTCCAAGTCATAACACAGCTCCAGGCACGCGCATTTGGAGTGAAGATTGTCAAGGAAAGCTTCCCAAAGGTCAGAAGACACCAAGGCCAAGTTGTTTAATGCCTTGCTTCTGTCCTCATCCTCCCCAGCACGGGTATTAAGACCAGCTTTACTTTTACTCAGCAGAAGATGGAGGAAGAAGTCTTAAAAACCGCGGGCGAGCTCGTGGTGCTGCCAGATCACCTCCTGCTTCTTCCAAGTAGCTCTGGCATGCTCCAGACACCACGTTTCTAGAGCACACATCCCAAATACACTTTGCCATTACCATTTTCTCCCCGAGAGAGAAGAGTACAGAGACGTGCACGCAGACAGGGAGCTGGCTCCATCTCTGCAGACCGTTCCAAGTAAGATCTGTTGTGTTTTTTTCTTTTTTTTTTTTTTTTTTAATAAAGTCTCCTTTGGAATAATGTGCACAGAATTTTAATTTACACAACTAGACAAATGAACAGTTTCCCATTTGCAGCCTAAATTGTTCTTTAAGTGCCTAGATGGCTGTCAACACCCTAATATCTCCATACCTTTCAATTTTTAGTTTCACACAGCATCTTTGTAAGCCTTACGGACCCCAGCATGAAGTAAAAAGCTGCACGCTCAGGTTCTCTGATCAAAGGTATCCTGGACCCCTCACCAACCCCCCCAAAGCCTTTCTTCTTTTTCTCCTCAACCTGCCTACAGGCTTCTGCGTGAGGTGGAAGACAACTGGACTCATCCCCCGACCTGTCCCAGGCCTTTTCACAATTGATTTTCAAAGTTCGCTTCCACTCCGGTTTTGTTCCGCACTATTGGGATCGGCAGAACCCTAAGCACACCAGCGACAGAAATTCCCACGTGAGTACGTCGAGTAGTGAGCAAGGAACACAGGGAGATCACCCGTTATCATATCCAGCAGCACACGTGGACCCTTCCTCTGCCAAAACCCAAACTTGTTTTCAGCAGGAGCTTACACAAGGATCTATCCACATAACCAAGGGGAAAAAAACCCCACAAAGCATCATCCCTGCCTGCCTGCTGCAGGATTAGCCCAGAACAACAAGCTTTTAACGGTGAGAGAGAAGCAGCACGCTCACCCATCAGTGCAAAGCAGACTCCGCCAAAAAAGCTTCTCAGATGCTTTACGAGCTGCATCTCCAGCCACTCGCACAAGCGCGCAAGGACACGGCCGGGGGGGAAGCAAGCACTCGCACAACTGCCAAAGACTCCAGCTCAGTGCAGGCAGACGACAGGGTGGCCAGGAAAGCATCACTCACTGGTATTCCACTGGTATTCTCCACCAATGGAAAAAAAAAAAAGCTGTTGCAGAAGCAGCCTAGAAGACCCCCCCAGACTGGATTTCTCTGGCCCACAGGCCTAAGTAAAGCATAAACAAAAAACCCAGCACTGACGGCAACCAGAACACTTTGTCTCCCCTGCCTGCCCTTTCGGAGCTACGTTTGGTCGCAGCTTTCCAGCTGGCGCCTCGGACCTTGGCTCATGGGCAGTCACGTCCCGCTGCCAAGCCATTTCCCAACAGCATAACACATTGAGGGGGGGTGTGCGTGTGAATTTATTTATCACTGAGCTTTTGACAAACATTTTGGCAGGCAGGGCAGACTCCTCCAGCAGCTGGACAAGCCCATCGAAATGGCCCGAGGCAGGTAAAGTACTTGCAGCAACAAAGCAAGCCGTAAGAGCGGAGTCTACACCTCCGAGTCTGCTGAGCTGCCAAAAAAAGCCACCACCTCGCTGCGTACTAAGAAGCCCCGACCAGGCTAAGCGGCAGCTACTCAAACCACCTGCCTAAGCAGAACTCGACAATATTCATTATTTTGTTAGGGCTGCAGCTTTGCTGTAAGATGGGAGCGTTTCTGAACGCTGATCACAGCTTCCTGTAGATGGTCTGAAACTTTTAATGAAGGACCTTCTGTATTACGCTGTCTGGGAAGAGTCGGTAAGCCACGTTTCCAGAAACAGTCGAAATCACTGGCACACGAGGAGGTCAGGAATGATACCGGCACCGCTTCTTCCTCGCTAGATCAGAAAGCGCCCCCACAACCCTCTCTCTCCCTTCCGTGAGGGCTCTGGGAATAGCTTGCATTTCCTCACAGCAGCCACAAGAGCCACAGCCGCACGCAAGAGTCGAGATCAGCGTGCCAGCTCTGCTGGCGGTGCGACCGAGACCTCATCACCGAGCAGAAAAAGCCAAAGAGCAGAAGTTCAAGAGCAAAATGAAAGATTTCCGAAGCACCTTTAAGCGCCACTAAATGCCTTTCATCACACGCTACACGGTGACGATTAATATAAAAATCTTTCTGCAACACACAGCAAGCTCCAGACTCCCCGAGGTTGTTCTGCAGGTCACAACGCTGCTGGGTTTCCACCTCTACCCTCCCCTGGCCCTGCAGTCACCATGACGTGGCCCGCACGCTCTCCCTGTTCCACCAGTGCCCAGAGGCCAGTGCTCTGCTGTCCCAGACACAATCACTCCTCTTTTGCCCCAAAGTGAGACCTGCTGGTGCAGCAGACCCTAAAAGGGAAGGGATGATGAAGGCAGCTGTGATAAGAAAGCGGAAACTCAAACCCCAGGGAAGCAAGAACTAAAAAAGGAGGGGGGTCCCAGGCACACCAGTACGCCACAAGCCTCCACCTTGAACCAGAGCTCATCACCTCCCTAAGGGGATCAGATCAGCTGGGCAGATCTGCGCTCCTCGCAGCAAATCCCGAGGCAGACACGGCTGGTCCACCTCGGCTGAAAGAAGGGTCTGGTCCTCATTTGAAGCCAGCTCGTCAAGGGCACCAAAGCTATTTCACTTTAGATGTTTTGAAGAGGAAGAAGTTCCTGCTGAACACAAAAGCCACATGGCTTCGTACCCAGGCAAGTAGTGTGGAGTCTAAACCGGGGAAGGCATGGAGGTGGTCAAGAAGAGTCCTTTCACCGGGGAGGGACTGGCCTGCAGTCCAGGCTGAGCAAAGCACGAGGCTGCACTCTGGGGGAAAGGAAAACTCCCGAGAAGGTCTGCTCCCCATTCAGAGATTGTTTTTCCACTTTGCAACCTCCCTGGGGTTTACTTCAGAAGATTCAATTCTTATCACGACACTTGAGAAACAATAAGGTGTGGGGGAAAGTCAGGTGTGCGTCCCTTATCTGAAGGCACTTTTCATACCGAGTATTCTCCTGAGCACTGGTTCTTCAGACCGACTCACTCCGTTCCCAGTCACCCCTGTAAGTGCTGCCAGCTCGCTGAGGCCAGCCCCCTGCTCTCACAGCCATCCTGCCAAAGTCCTCTTTGGAAACTCATTCACGCTCCTCTTGCGCTCCTCGCGGGAAGCTCGGTTCAGAGTCTCAGCCCTCTACTCGGCGAGAGCCTTTCGCTCGTTTTCAGCGTGAAGCTGCTCGTGGGCAGTTTATACCAAACCGTTCTTGTACAAATATCACACCCCACTTTAAACAGAGCTTTTCCCACCCTGGCGTCTCTCTTCTCTGCTGTGTTTATTCTTCCTGAGCTTTTGGCTTGTTAGGTTAAAAAAAAAAAAAGCTGTTTCTCTTTGCCTCCAACTGGATTCGCACCAGGCTTCCTACAGCAGAAGTCTTTAAGTCTGATGATACCAATACAGCAGAGAGGAAAGCAGACAGCTGAAGCAAAGAAGTCAGTCCAGCAGGCAGCATTAAATGCATCTTGAACAAATAAGAGAACTTGGGAGCAATTTATCTCTATTCCCCCGAGACCCCACTGGGTTAAGTTGCCTTTATGCTAACGCTATGCCAGAAGAAGTTAGCTTCTCTGTACTGAAAATAACTGGAGGTGCTGAAGTCCATTCTTGCAGCCATACGGGCACTTGTTATTCAAAAAACAAACTGTCCTCTTGCTTTGGTTAACCATTAAGAGTTTAACTTCAGATACCTTCCTCTTCCATTGAAAGATGGGCAGGGAATAACTTAATGAAATACAACAAGGGAAAGTGTAGGGTCCTACATCTGGGCAGAAACAACCCCAGGTTCCAGTATAGGATGGGGAGCTACCTGTTAGAGAGCAGTGTAGAGGAAAGGGACCTGGGGGTCCTGGTGGACAGCAGGATGACCATGAGCCAGCACTGTGCCCTTGTGGCCAAGAAGGCCAATGGCATCCTGGGCTGTATTAGAAGGGGGGTGGTTAGTAGATCGAGAGAGGTCCTCCTTCCCCTCTACTCTGCCCTGGTGAGACCGCATCTGGAATATTGTGTCCAGTTCTGGGCCCCTCAGTTCAAGAAGGACAGAGAGCTGCTGGAGAGAGTCCAGCGTAGGGCAACTAAGATGATTCAGGGAGTAGAGCATCTCCCTTATGAGGAAAGACTGAGGGAGCTGGGTCTCTTGAGTTTGGAGAAGAGGAGACTGAGGGGTGATCTTATTAGCGTTTATAAATATATAAAGGGGGAATGTCATGAGGATGGAGCCAGGCTCTTCTCAGTAGCAACCAATGATAGGACAAGGGGTAATGGATTCAAGCTGGAACACAAGAGGTTCCACTTAAATTTGAGAAGAAACTTCTTCTCAGTGAGGGTGACAGAGCACTGGAACAGGCTGCCCAGGGAGGTTGTGGAGTCTCCTTCTCTGGAGACATTCAAGACTCGCCTGGACGCCTTCCTGTGCAACCTCATCTAGGTGTTCCTGCTCCGACAGGGGGATTGGACTAGATGATCTTTTGAGGTCCCTTCCAATCCCTAGCATACTGTGATACTGTGATGTGGCGAGTTATTTAAGAGAGACAACCTCTGCGTTCCCGCTA
Organism: Vanellus vanellus; assembly: GCF_965231255.1. Taxonomy (NCBI): domain Eukaryota; kingdom Metazoa; phylum Chordata; class Aves; order Charadriiformes; family Charadriidae; genus Vanellus; species Vanellus vanellus. Next base: position 1,312,013 of record NC_138919.1, read on the forward strand.
ATACGGGAATATCGCTGTATTGCCACATGGAAGCTGCTCACCTGATGCTGAAACCAATCTAAGCCTTACTCCAAGCCACCTGGAGAAGACTGTGCAAGGACTCTAGGCGTTAGTCTTCAAGAGGCACCCACTGTCCACCCTGCTCATCTCATGACCTCTTCAGAGGGCAGCAGAGATACTCCAGGCAGGAACTACCCCTCCTCCTACTGGGCAGGTTTGCTTTTTAGGGCTGTTTTGTTGTTTTTAAGGGCAAGGGTTGACTATTTAGGCAGATCAGCAGTACTTTGGGAAAGGCGTTTCTGGCACAAGCAGAACGTAGGCCTCGAGGAAAAGGCGTAAGCCACACATAAGGAAGCTCCGTACCCCTCCATTCAGCAGTAAAGCACTTGCATTAAAGGTCCCTCTGCCTGGCTGGTGAGGTTTATTGCGAGCGTCTCTCGGACAAACTCCTTCTTGGGAGGGGTAAGCAGATAAGATGGATATGGCAAACCTTGCAGATGTTCAGGTGAGAGTTCCTAAAGCAATGCTAGTAAGTATAGCAGAAGTGCAAGGCATCGCCTGCAATGCAAAGAAGGTCAAGAACTTCATTTTGGGAAAGGAAGATGAAGGGAATCTTCAATTTCGAACTTAAGGTCAACAAGATGCACGACACCTTATGACATCCAGTGTCAAACGTAGCATCTAGGGAGGAGAACAGGCTGCAGAAACCCAAAGGAGGCACTGTGCAAGTGCCCGACAGCTCCACTGCAGTTTCTAAACAGATGTGGACCTGTCTCTCCATCCAGTTCAAGTATTCTCATCGCTACTTATGTATGTATGTATGGTGGCAGGAGCTACGGGTTCTGGCACGCGGGTGCAGGCTCTGCTGGGTGCAGCCTTGTGGAGACACAGCACCTGCTCCGAGGAGCTCACAGTCCTCGCGAAGGGGAGAAAGCCTTTTGTAGAGCAGTTTGGAAAACCAGGTCACGCTGCAGACAGGGGTAAAAGCTCTCAAATGCTATTTCTGAAATGTAGTACGGGCAGAGGGAAGCTTAAAGATAAACTCACACCTGGGACTGAGCGTGCGAAGGGGAGATCCCGTACTCTCCCCCTGCAAAAGGCACGCTCCGACGCTCCTTGCCTTGCACTTCTGCAAGCACCAGGAAATTGGCCTCCGCTTCAAAGGAGCTGCCTCAAAGCGTCCGCAACCCCAGAGATGTGCACAAACAAGAATAAACGAGACACCAGAGGACATATCAACGGCGCATCCCAGGTGAAGCGCTCTCGCCTCTACAGCACAAGTGACTTTGAAGGAAGTCTTAGGGAAAGAGGGCACGATGGATTTTGCCAGTCAGCAAAGCAAAAGTCTACAGCTACGAGGAGTGAAAAGGCAAGAGCAATAGTGGCAAGAGCCTGAATAAAAGTGGCAAAGTTTCCCAAAGGCTGGGAAGCTGCCAGGATACTGGCACAGCCAGGAGCTTGATATATAGCTTCCGACTCTTAGTGTCTAAGAGAGGAGGGATTCTCTCCAAGGTTTTTCGATTTGGAAACAAAAGGAAAAATACAGTATTTCATTTAGCTTAGGGAGACTTTATCCTGGAAGGACCGTGTCACATTCTTACAGTTTTGCTGTCATCCGTTTAGTAAAGTTCTATTAACTAACAGCAGTTTTTCAGAGGACCACAAGATTTTTCTGGTGTTCAGAATCTAGATGCTATTCCAGAGCAGGGCCCAAAGGACAAACTCAAAATGTAAACGCTCTGTCTCACGTTTTAAGGAACGCACTTTACGATCCACTCGAGCTGCTCTAGTTTCAAGTCTGCATCAAACATGCCAGTAGGAGCCGCCCTGTTTATAGAACTGACTCGAAGGCAATACGGACTGGAAGAACTCCATTGGGAAAGCCAATGTGATATTTAAACAAATTTGACAATCCTCACGAAGTACGAGCTCCCACATTAAAGCTAAGGCAGATCTAGAGCTAGAATTGCCTTGTCCTTCATAACCCCATCTTCTCAGCCCTTCTCTAGGAACTAAACCAAATATAGTCTGTAACAGACCTTTTCTGTAGGAGTTTAGGAAAGTCTGTCATTCACTCCCCTCTCTCCCACCATTTCATAAAAACAGAATACCAGGCAGCAAGACGGCACGCAGTGCCTCTTGGTATTCACACAGATCCCACCCTTTCTACGCTTGATGCGTTCCTCTTCAGAGTTTTTTTACTATGGCATGAAGGATTTTTACAGCCTGAAGGAAAAGCAAGCATGCCCCAAAGGACTGAGAGCAGCACTTACCTGGGCTCCTCTAGAGTAGGATCTGAAAATGGTGCAAAATCTTCCCTGCCCTGAGGTGTCCCTGCAACAAAGAAAAGTAAAGTTACAGCTATGAAATTTGGAGAATGGAATCCCACACTGCACATCTCCCATTGGACTGAAACAACTAATAAATCTGTGTTGATCTTGTCAGATCTTCAGGACATGGATGGTACCCAAACTGCCCTGCACAGTGTTTATGGCAAGAATCGGTGGGTGCATCATCACCTTTGGTTACAGTCAGACACACTCCAGAGGTCCTTGCTGTCAGCGTGCTTCCCACAGAGAAGCTACAAACCAAAACCACTCGGTTTCAGCTGTACCGTATGATGTATGGGGATTTAAGTCATTTTACTGCCTCGAGCAAAGGATTTTCTCTCTAGTTCCCTACAGTCCACAGGAGTTCAAAGTCAGGGTGAGACTGCAGACCTCTCCTGGCCACGGAGGAAAGCTGACCTGTCATAAAATGAACATAACCACTCAAGATAGGAGAAATTGTATTGCGCTGTCCAATTTCACTTATTTTTCCAAACACATTTTAATCAAAAATGAAAGGAAGTATCTTTACACCCGGTTCTCTGACAGACCTGGTTGAACATACCCTACAGAGGGCTCAGGAACAGGACTAGGGAACAGCGTTTCTAGCCCACTGCGACAATAAAGGGCTATTCAGCCACTATCATTTGTCTCGATTGCAACTTTTGACACGGTGTAAATAAGCCTGACTACCATACCAGCACCTCTCAGTGCCCACAGGAACACCTACTGGTTAAATTGGTGTGCTGGGCTCATATCGAAACGTGTCAGGGTAATCAGAGACATGTTATGATGTTTGTCACGTCTATTAACTGGGCCAGGATAAAAGACACATTAACGACCACTGAGAAGCCTGACAAAACCCTCAGCCACAGATTTGCACCAGCTACAGTGACATCAAGTTTAGGACAGTCATTCTCTCAGATGTAAAGCTTTCAAGGATTGGTCCTTTCAAGGATTTGGTCCTGGACAGCAATTTAACAGTCTCTGCTTAAGTCTCCTTTTCCCCCAGCAATCAAATACTGGGTTGCATGAGGAAAGTAATGGTAAAAGATTACACTAAGGAATCATCAACTGATGCTACCCGCTTCCAGGTTCTCTGCTGGCTCTCCAGCTCAAGAATTACAGTAGAAAAAGAAGAGGGTTTCAAGAGGGAAGCAATAAGTAACTACACACTTGGGGTTGAACTCTTAAAACAGACATCTTACAAGAGAGACAGAAGAACATAAGCAGCACATATAAACACTCAAGCTGGAAGAGATAAATTAGCCGCTTCTGTTCTTTTGTAAGAAAAATGAGGACATTCAGCTTCAGAGAGCAGGGTTATAATTAAACCACGACACTATACACTGCTAGAGTCAGTGACTGAGGCCGAGAACATGGCGTTCATTCCTTTTTAACAATTCACACAGAATACTAATGTTCCTGTTACTCAATACAAGCATTGGTAAAGGGGCTATTTAACTTCACGTTTCAGGGCTTGTGTCATTCCCTACTAGATCTGGGTGAAGCCCAGAATAGGGACAGGCTACCTATCTTTCCTCTTTCACCTACACGATTGCTGTGTCAGCTTCCCAGCAGGTTAAACCTCAGACAGAACTGGGCCAGAGGACTCCAGGTCTCTCACCCATGCTGATAGATAAGGCTGGGGTCACCCCTCCCAGGCAGCCTTCTCCCATCTCCATCCCAGTGTCAAGTCACTCCAGTAAGTCCTGCTCTCCAGGGGTTTACCATCCTCTGATACTAACTGAGGTCTATCCACTGCTCTTGTTTTACTTTTCTACTCAAGTCATTGAGAAATATCCAGGCTTCTGTAGGCATTCTGCCCATTTTTTTTTTCCTCCTCCTTTCCTATCCTCCTGTCTATATTTCTCATCCTAGGATTTCAGGAAAATCCAGTATTGCTTCCAAAATAGTATCGCTCCCTCAGTGATCAAGAGCTGTATGGGAACACAGTCAGGTATGACGGAGAAAGACTGAAATCGGACTATTCCAGCAAAGAACAGCATGCTGTTTGTGCTACTCAATTAACAGAAAGGGGTCTGGTTTGCTAGAATAAGTCACTGGGAAGAACAGCTAGCACGCCTCACCACGTGCCTGGGGATGCTCCGCACTCTCCGCACCTCGGTGCCGCATCCCACTAGCAGCGCCACGGCCCCTGCCCATCACCGCTCCTGCGCTGCCAGCCAAAGCGGCTCAGAAACACTCACCAGAGTTCCAGCTTGACCCTTCTGCCGTCCAACAAGATAGTAGTGGTCTTGTAGTCGATTCCTGAAAGGGAAGCGATAAAAAGCTGAGCAAACACTGAGCAGGTCTTCAGAGACAGACAAGAAACCCGCTCTGCCCACCCAGATCTATCATTTCATGTTTACAGAAAGTGATGTTTTTCTCCCCTTTGCTATATCGGGTGTTTGTGGAGGGCTACAGAGACTTGATAGAAATAAAGCTCTGCTTCAAGGCAAAGCCTACTCTTGTGCAGCTCTATCCTTCCTCCCTAAAAATATAATTAACCCTTGATTGCTGCTTCTCCATTGTTGGATAAAACCTGTTAGGACTTGAGCTGTAGGAGATTCAGTGGTTTGCAGCATTTTCCCAAGTGACAGCGTTAAATTACAGACTTTTGGGGGGTGAGCCAGAGATGAGCAATTCAGAAGCGTCTCTGCTACGGTGGGTCTGCAGACCCACCATCTCTCAAACATCACTGACCGAAAAAGCCAAAGGATATTTTGGGAGGTGGGTGATATTGTGAGTGTGTCCGGAGAATGCAGTTTCTTCTTCTGAGCAGCTCTCGGGTGGGTACAGGGTTGGATAAGGCAGAAAGTGCTCCCCCGTTTACCAACAGCGGAGAGCGCAGCACAAACAACTGCTTTTTGTAGAGCCATAGTACCAGAGCAGCAGAAGACCTTCAAAACCACGACACCACGCTGGGCTGACAAACGACTCGTTTGCAGGAGAGGTGCTCAACACCTTCGGGTACACAAGGAGCTTGTTAAAAACTGGGAGCCCGCCTCATATTCAGACTGCGGAATAGTTTAAGAAAAAGGGGCAATGCCACTTGCAAAAGCGGCACGTCCAAACCGAGCGGAACATGCCGCTCCCCATGGCCGCAGGCACAGGAGGGAAGAGACGGGACCTCACCTCCCACCTCCTTCCCCAAAGCCTGGGCTCGGGAACAGCCAAGGGGCACCAGGTGCCCAGGAAAAGCAGCTTCTCCGCAAGCTCCAGTTAATAAGCTTCAAGCCTATGGAAGTTGCTTAAACAAAGCACCCGTGCGCCATTAGTGCACACCCACTAAAGCGTAAACTAATTTACTATCGTCTTTAATAAAGCAGAGTCGCTTCACTCCGATTAGATCAACTTTATTTTTTCCTCTCGCCAATAGATATCAAACTCTGAATCTATATTAAAAACCCACTGTTGTGTTACGACCTGTATTTCCTTTTTCCTGCAAGGAGAATACTGCCCCGATAACCAAACAGACAAGTTTGTCAATAAGGCAAATGGATTTTTCTGAGTCATCAGCAGGAGCTCCCTGTTAGTGAAAAACAAATTAGATTTCAGCCTTCACGGGGTGCTATAAAAAGCAATAAAGATAATTATCTTAAATTCCAACTATTTCCAGTGCTTTATCACAGAAAATAGACAGTTTACATTTTATCTTCCTCCAGAGACAAGCGAATGATCTGTATTTATTTTCAGGCAGATATAAATCTCCCTCGTCCCCAGGGAAAGGGAGCAGTGGCGGGAGCAAGCCTGCTCTGCAACCAGGACGGAGCATCCAGACATCTCCCCCCCAATTTCTGAACCAGGATCATCCCTGGCGCAGGTTGACGGGCCGTTAGGGAAGGGGCTAATTAAGCCCACTGCCCCGTTTCAGATGCAAAATGCAAAATCCTAGAGACCCTGCTCCACCGCAGAAATGCCCCATTTCTCATTAGGCACACGAGCTCCCTGCAAGCAGTACCCTCCGTGCCGGCAGCTCAGGCACACGGATGGAGCAGTTGCATGAAAGCACCGAGGAGGGGGAATAGAGACCGTTTTCAAGGCACAAAGGCCACGCGCTTCCAAAAATGCCACCGGTGAGGTGAAGCGAATCACTTGACTACCAGCTTTTAAAAAACGAGAGGGGTTCAGCTTGATTGGAAAGAGAAGAAAACTCATTCACGGAGACAGCAAAAGCACGAATGCAGAAATGCCTTCGTTAGGCTGTACGCTCGCAAACTGCCCAGCTGACATCCCCAACACGGGGAGCACGGGTTCCCCGTCACAAATGTACACGACTCGGTCACCGGAGCAATACTTTAAATACCCATTCCCTCCACGCCCATCTGAAACTACACCGCATACTTTAAAACCAGAGCAACGCTGGTCTTTGGGTAGAACAATATGGCCATGACCAAAGCGGGCAACCAGCAGAAAGCAGCGCTGGGAAACTTCCTGAGCTTCTGCTGAAACTGCTCCTCGCTCCAAAGATGCTCAGGGAATGTACGTAGGCAAAGCAGATGTTCTTCACGTCCTTCACAGCCATGTCTGAGGTTGGAAGAGAAGGTATGCTAGGTGGAAGGAGGGAAGTCCAAGGTGCGTGGCTGTACTTGCCCCCCACAGATATCCCTTCCCTGGGGACAGGCAGGGACGGCAGCCCAGCGCTTGTAGGGGAAATTACGAGATCTCACCACGATGGAGCAGTTCTGGCAGACTCTCCAGGCACCTGCTGCCCACCATGCTTGACATCAAACGCCGAACACAAAAGCACAGAGAAACGAAAGTAGCAAATCTACCTCTTCACTTTTCCAGACTGGATTCGCTGCCTGGGCTCCGGACGGACCGTGACTTTGCATAGAACCTCCCTCCTTGGCATCAGAGTGCTGGAGGTGGGGGGTAAACGCCTTGATGAGGATTACACCCCCGCGGTACTGCCACGAAACTGCCCTGAGGGATTCACACACACTCGAGTTAAAAGCAGAGCCGTTTTGACTTTTTATTCTAGGCTACAGTCAGCATTTAAGCAGCATTTGGTAATAAGGGTTGGAGGAAAGTGATGCACTTTTTAACTTGCATACACCCAAATTAGGACTAGGGGCTAAATTTAAAAAAGGTTTTTGAGCAATAACTCTACCTACAAGCTGACTGACAAGGACAAAAAAAAACGCACAACTGCAACATTTTGGAGAAAATTTCAGGTTCCCTCTTCCCTAAACACTCAGTACATGAGGACAGCTCAAAGAGACTCCATTTACAGCTTGCACGAAACACCCTTTTTTTTTTTTTCTTTTGGTGTCTATTTCTTTTAGCTGGTGCGCACTCTGAGCGGGACGCAGCCCACAAGCGCAGCTCTCCCGTACCTGTGCAGGATGGCCATGGCCCACCGGTTCTAGAAAACTTGCATCAATCACAGATGCCCTTAAAAAAGGGGCACTCGCCACAGCGGCTGACACCAATACCGGCCACCTCACAGCTGGTACCTTACTATTTTAGTGCCAGTACCACACTGCTGTTTCTTGAGCTGTACCCAATACATACTCCCCCCCTTCACAGCCTGGGCTTTCCCCTTGTCCCAGGGACCTGGGGACAGAAAGCCACAGCAGCCACTAGATGCCACCATCGCACAGAAGCTGCTGGCAGCGCGACAGCCGCTGGCAGAGCCTGCCCCGGCCACACCACCCCAGGGGCCGCTCCTCTGCTTTTTTCATTTCGGGCAGCTCAGACGCCAATAGGTTAAGGGAAGTTTTTAAAATTTAATTTCTGTAGTTGCCAGGGTTTCCCCCACCTGAGCATCACCTCTGCTCGCAGCCAAGTACAGCTCATTTTGAGACTGACATTTATTCTCCGCCAGAGCGGGCTTTGATCACCCGGAAGGGATGTGGTGCTGCAAACCCCACACCACACTCCTGCTGCAAACCCCATGCCGTGTCCCTGCGACGTGGTGCTGCAAACCCCACGCCACGCTCCCGTGACGGGGTTTCTGCAAACCCCACGCCACGCTCCTGCAATGGGGTGCTGCAAACCCCACGCCACGCTCCTGGCAATGGGGTGCTGCAAACCCCACGCCACGCTCCTGGCAATGGGGTGCTGCAAACCCCACGCCACGCTCCTGGCAATGGGGTGCTGCAAACCCCACGCCACGCTCCTGGCAATGGGGTGCTGCAAACCCCACGCCACGCTCCTGGCAATGGGGTGCTGCAAACCCCACGCCACGCTCCTGCAATGGGGTGCTGCAAACCCCACGCCACGCTCCTGCAACGGGGTTGCTGCAAACCCCACGCCACGCTCCTGCTGCAAACCTTGTGCCATGCTCCTGTGATGCGGTGCTGCAAACCCCATGCCACACTCCTCCTGCAACCCCCAGGAGATGCTCTCACAACGGGGTGCTGCAAACCCCACGCCATGCTCCTGCGGCACCCGCTGCACCAGCAAACCCTCTGACACGTCGCGTCGCAAGCGGCTGCCTCCGCAACCCTGCCTGGCCCTCGGGGCACGCTGCGCTGGGGGAAGAGAAAACAGTCGCGTTTAAAGCTTATTTTGTATCAACCGATCTCTTTCTTGACCAATATCTAGCATGATGCAACGAAATGAATGAGGCTTGGAAAACAAGTCTGGGCTGTTCTCTCTAATTTAGCATTCAGGCCGACTCCTCTGCTATTTTTCCAGTCCTGCTTTAGCCTCCTACTTACGCTGACGCCATCTCAACCCCACTTCTGGAGCAGGGAGCCGACCTGGCACAGGGCGCTCTGCGGAGCGATCTGCTGTCACCAAGCCTGATGTCAGACACCCGATTCCCCACCGCAGAGCCGGGTTTCACGCTGCCGGGCAAGACTCCAGGGAATTCCAAACCTTTATTTCTTTTGCCAATTGGTATAAGGAAAACCTAAGAGAGCAAGCCATTTTCCCGTGGGAATACACAGGACGTGTTATAGGAAACTCTGACCTCTTCCAAATTACTCATGCAGAGCACAACACGCTTTGCATCAAGATGACCTGAAAACCCCCCACATCCAACCTTTAAATCTTTCACCCAAAAGATTACACCTGATGTGAACAGGAAAAGCAAAACCCCTCCAAGAGAAATTACAACTTTCTTCCAGCGCTCGGTAATACTTTGTATCAGGCTGTCAGTCCCTCTCTCCTTCCTCTTGGGAATTCACGGCTCGGAGAAAGGCGTCCCTCCGCTCCGCCAAGCCCTTGCACTGCATCTGCACACCGAAAACACAGCGGAGGAGGCAGCAGGCAAGCAGGTACATGGAACTGGAAGTCGCATTGGAACAGCTAGAAAGACGAGGGAGATACGCATTTCATGCTACTCTCGGGCTCTCCCTTTCAACAGATGAATATCTTAGGAAAATTGCTTTAAATAGCTCAAGTGAACAAGGCTCTATAAATATTTACTACTGTAAGCACAGGGGCTTCTTGGCTTTGTGAAGGTCTTTGTTTTAGAGAAAAGGAGACAATTCTGCAGTTGCAGACTGTCAAGACGACTCTGCCCTAACGCCGGGGCAGGGGACCGGAAGGGTCACACCCCCCTCCCCCCCCCCCTTAAAAAGGCAGATTTGAGCAACACCCCACAACAATAAGAGCAGTACATGCCTTCCTCCTCCTCCAGCTTTCCAAGGCGTTCCTGACTTAGAGCTGGGGTGAAGGCCATTCCAGCTCTCAGTGTGATGCCAGGGCCAATACTGCATTTTATAGGTTATTGGTCCGAGTCAAGTGTCCTCCTCCAGAGATGCTCTAACGATCCAACTCCCAGCCAACAACTTCCCCGCACGTATGCAAATATCAGAAAGGTACAACCGGGACTCGTCCCGTGACAGAGGGACTCATCCCAGGATAAAGCCAGGCATCAGCAGGTTTTCCTGCGACCTTCCTCGAAGGCTGGGCTGCAGCGGGCTGGCAGCAACATCTCCAGTTGGCATCCGCGGTGTCTTTAAGAACATAATTTATTCACAAATCTAGGGCAGAAGACATTTCAGGTGACGCTCAAAAAATCTCTTACCCAAGGGAAAAAAAAGATTTAAAAAAAAAATAATATCAATGCACTCAAGTTAAACATGGATATAGTTTTAAAGCAAGCTTGCTTTCCCCCCCGAGAAACACCCTACTTATCACTTAAAGCCATTTACAGTCTGCGTGAATCAGACGGGCCAAAGGTGCTTTTGCCACCTCATTTCTTAAATGGATTGTTTTCCGCTTGTGGGAGCTCGGAATCCACCACCTCACTTTCTGTTAGTCCACCCACAACAAAAAAAAAAAACAACGCACAGTATTTGAACTTCATTAAAAATATATTCAGTTCCCCCAGCTTATAGATGTGCACTGTATAATGCCACCTCAGCTTTTTTTCTTGGTTTAATTAAAGCCAACTGGGTTTCATTTATTTATAATTCAAAATAAGTCAACGAAACCATTGGCAAAGTGATATATAAGGTCAATGGGCAAAACTTGAGGTGTACAATGATGATGAGCCAAGTCCAATCCTTCACACGATGCATTATACAATAAGAAAATAAGACAAATTGAGTATACATTTATTACTTATCTGACTAATGCTGCTTTTTGGCAGATTGTTATTTCATCTATAGACATAACGAAGCCAGAGCGGCTCCATTCTGCAACTCTTCTAATAATGATGGCATTTGAGTCCTCACAGAAGGAGCGATGAGCGAGACGTGCCTGATCTATCAGCAACCCTAGAGAAACGCTCTGCTCTACCGGGAAATTTTAACGCTGTCTCACAAGCCACCAGAAACACCCACCCTGCCACCGCAGCACGTCACCCAGCAAGCCCGCTGACGGACTTTCATTTGTGACTGTCATTAATACAGCCAGAGCCACCACGCCACAATTGTCTCACTGAAAACGCTGGATTTTCCCCCAAAACAACCCCAGACTCTTCTGTTTTCCTACAGGTCATCAGCTCTGCTGAGTCCAGAAATAGGTCTAGGACTTCTTATGAGGTTGTCCTAAAGGTTTGCAGGTTTTCTGCCACACGGACCAGCGACCGCTGGGAAGGGGGGGGAGCACAGGGCTGGAACAACAAAAAAAAAAAGTAGAGAATACCCATCAAATATTTAACTTGCTGCTATTTCGCAGTGAATTCGAGTAACCAGCTATGAAGGGCTGGTCATGCTGCGTGGCATTCAAGAGGATCCTTGGGAGAAAGCGATGTAGGTCTCCGCCAGCAGCTGGCAAATCAATAACTGAAAAATTTAAAGGCATTCCTTGATTATAAAGCAGGCAAACACCGTCAAGAGTATCAAGCAAACTCTGTTTCTCCTGGGGCAGCCCTGAGAATCCCTCCCAATCAGCAGGGCGGACTTTACAGACAAATTGCGAAGAATTTGTAACCCAAGCGGTGTGGCAATCCTTAAACGCTTTAGAGTGGGTCAATGGATTGTAAAGAATTTTCTTCTTCCCTTTTGCGAAAGGAAAACATTAAGAATGAATCTCCAGCGAAGCTTCTCAGCAGCAAGGACTTCAAGAGCTGTGGCTAAGCCGAGATGGGTAAATTTAGTTTAAAACCTTTACCATCAGTTCAGACAACGCTGTGGATGCCAGCAAGGACACCACAGCCAACCGTGAATTTTTGGGAGAACGTAAACTATGCATGAGAGCCCTGTCCCTTCCCTGGCGGTCCCTTACCAGCCAGGCTCCCCGGGAGGGCTCTGGGCAGGGTGTCCCCTCCTCCAGGACCCTCTTGCAGGGCCGGCAGAGCCTGGCTGGCTTATCGCTCGGGCTCCCCAGCCTGTCACGGTCCCTCGAGCCACCTTTGGGGATGTGCAGGCAAGTTTTTTTTATCACGTAAGCTACCAGTTGCCTTACTCGCATGTGCGCAAGACTCGAGCTGCTGAAAGGTCCCTCCCTCTCCCTCCAAAGGGCTCGTGTGAATCTTCCAGCTGGATTAAAAGAGGAAAACCCAACCGATTAATCTGTGCAAAACCCAGGACGGCAACTGCGCCTCTGCCTGTACAGCAGATTGAGAACTGGAGCCCTTCTGTGCTCCAGTTCAGCCTCAAACCCTTAGTGCAGAAATTAATTTAGCCCAAATGCCGGCAATAACCAAGCAGTACCCAAAGACAACTGCTTGTTTTACCAAGTCCCCGGGCGTCACAGACGTGAACTAGACCTTTCTAAGCCACGGCTGGGTTTTAAAATGGAAAGCCTTCTTGCCCCTGTGTGCGCGGGCACCGCGCAAGGCTGCCCAGCTCCTTCGGAAAGCCGGAGCGACTGCGACATGCCATACACGTGGGGAGAGCGGCCAGCAGCGGCACCAGCCGGCGGAGTGACCCCGGCCAACGTTTTTATAGGGGCGAGTTAATGATGAAAAGCAATAATTGTTCCCTACAGTGCAGCGGCACCGCCCCACACCCGAGAACCCCAGGGGCTGGGGCGCCACAGTTTCCCCAAAAACAAATGAGTGGGGATGCCCTCATCCCTGCCGAGTGCAGAGAAAAGGCAGAAGCAGGGACAACCAGCCCGTCCTCACCAAGAAGCCGAAGAGAACAATTGAGGGAAGAGAAGTGCTGGCAGGTCAGAAAATTGAGGGCAAAAGGTGGGTGCAGTAGCTCCAGGTCTGCACTGGGACACGACAGCAGATAGGCTCCACAATAAGAGCATCGTTCCCACTTCCAGACCTCAGCAGGCAAAAACCCCCACCCCAAAACCAAGGCAAAACCCCACAGATCACCCCCATAACCAAACCACATAAGCTTGTGAGGCTGACAGCAGGAATTTGGACAGCAAGGACACTGGCGCAGCAGCTCGCAATACCGCCTGAACCAAGACCTCCCCCGTCAAGGTATTTCAGGATGAAATAACCCCCATCCATACGGTGTCATCCACGAGCAGCATTCCCAGCCGCAGCTCTCTCCAGTGCCCATCCTTGGGGGTGTACTGGGAGCGATACACGTGGCCAAGGGGGACAGAGCTACTCCAGAACATGCTCCTCAGCACGTTCCCGCGACACAGCCACGGCCGTACAAACTCACCGGCTTCTCCACAGCCTCTCGGCTCAAACCAAAGCAGGCACTGGCCTCCTGGGACTCAATTTCTGGCAGAACCGTATTCCACAAGAAAAGAACAGTTATTACCCCCCACCACCGTGTTCACGTGCTCCCCCTTGTTGTGTCCCACCTTTTTGTTTAAGAATGGTTTATGGCACGATGGTCACTAAATGTCGATCTACGGCTACCGAGCCCAGCAGCCAGGTTGCTCCAAGAACAATACGAAGCCAGGACCCATTATGAGTGTTCAAAATGCCTTATTTTAGGGTTCTTTTTTTCACGCCTTCACCAGCCTGTGAATAAAAGGGCAGCCAGGCCTGAAGACTCATATCAGAATTGTTCGCTTGTGGGCAAAAGTCGATACAGAAAGACTTGTCGTTTCATTTCTAATCAAACGAGGCAGATGGGTACAGAAATTAGAGCTGGCCGGGAGTTGTCAGCTGTTGAATGCACGTTCAAAGCAAACAGGTTTCGCACCGCAGCGTGTAACGATTGCACGTACTCGTCCAACACCCGAACCCGCTCCCAGGCAGAAGCTGCTGGGGCCAGCACCCGAGGAACGCGTGCACCAAAGACGAAGCTATCGAGATCCTCCGAGTCAAGTAATTTCAAAACCAGGCAGTGGCCTCCGTATGTAGAAGACACTACTAGCGCGTTAACTACTCCTCTAAGTTAATAGCAGGAGCTGCAGTGGAAGGTATTTTCTCCGTCGTCTGCAAGTGATACTAAATCGTTCAGAAAAAAAAAACCAACGTGGTATGAGCACATAAACACTAGCTGATGAAAAAAAGTGAATTCAAGCTATTCAAATAACAACTGATGAAGTCATCCGACCTTAAAAAGTGTGTACAACAGCACATTAACAGCAGCAATTTAGCGAGTCAGCTCAGAGCTGTAAGCCACAGAAAAAATCCCTTCCAAACAACACATGAGCTCATCAGTTTGAGTCATGCATTCAATGACCTACTCTTTAGATTGACAAACAACAAATTAGCTCCATCAACAACAGGGGTCAACAAAACATAGGCTTTAAAACAAAGGTGGATTCACCCCAGGTCTGTGTCTTTTGGTGTTAGCATTTCACCTCGGCGGTATTACTTCTTTGTTTTAAGCAGGGTGATAAAAGTTCTCGAACAGCATCACCGCAAATCGCCCCCAGCTCCTGCCTGCAGAGCTGGAGCTGCGGGTCAGAAAGCCCGGGCTTTTACCCCTGCGCTCCTGCCCTGCGCTGCAGCTGAGCCTTGGGAACAGCAACAAGCGGTCCTGGTTCATGCCGGGGAACGCAGGAGACCAGTGCCGCTCCTGCTCGGTGCTGGCCGGGGGACAGGGGTAGATGTAAGCCATCTGCTCAAGCCTTCGTCATCTCCTGCTTCGCACAGCAAACACAAAAGCCACTCTTGCCGCACAACTCAACGGGAGGTAATGAGGAGCTTCCAATTATTGAACCGCACAGCAGATGAGGCGGAGCTGCTCTGAGCCGAGGGGGTCAGCCCCACGTGCACGGCCAGGAGCCCACGTCCCCGAGCGAAGCTCAGCACATCACACGAGCTCCTGCCAACTCAAGGGAGCTGCCACAGCACTTGGCAGCTCTGCACGACGCATCCTACAACCTGCCAAGCACCTCGTACAGAGACACATGTAGAAACAGAGGGAGAATAAACACCTTTCCACTACATGAAGTTACCCAAATTGGTAGATTTTCTCCCAAAAAACATACTCCATCCTCCACTCGCAACCGCCTCATTTCAACCAAGAGTGCTTTCAATTTAGACGAGAAGCCTTTCATAAAAAGGCTGTTCGCATCAGTTTGTTCCCGGGCATCTTCATCCACAGCTGAGGGCTGGTAGGTGGGCATCCAAGACAAATAATTGCTTGTTTGGTTTTGTAACCAGCCAAAAGCAAAACATTTATTTGCAGACCTCTAGGAAGCCCAGATTTGCAGAAGACTTCACTT
Organism: Vanellus vanellus; assembly: GCF_965231255.1. Lineage (NCBI taxonomy): Eukaryota > Metazoa > Chordata > Aves > Charadriiformes > Charadriidae > Vanellus > Vanellus vanellus. The sequence continues at coordinate 1,327,288 of NC_138919.1, forward strand.
GTCCTCTGCCTGCTCCACGGCACAGTAGCATTTCGGCAGCTACGTGGTCCTCACACAGAGGAACTCTGTTCTGGGCTCATTTCAGGATGACAACTGCATCTGAAAACGGCTCTCGAAGCCAGAAGCAAATCTGTTCCTAAAGCTCGAACAACTTCAGTGGACACCCGGGAAGCCACAGAAACAGTCAAAAGTCAGTCCAGAATTGGGGATGTTAAGTGGGTTTGTGCTTTAGAAGAAAATCAAGAATGATTTTATGCACACAAGCGACCACAAACAAAAGAGTTTCTTCATGCTTTGCAGTTCAGATCTCCATAAAAACTATACAGCTGCATGCAGAAACAAAGGCAGCCTATGAGGAAAATCAGAGGGCACCATAACAAACTTCATTGTTGTCGGATTACCATACAAACACCAAGATATGCATGGAGACAAAAAAAACAGACACCACAAAAAACCCCACTCAAAAAAATCCAAGTATTTGCCCAAAATACCTTCAATATCCTGGCCTTGAAGAGGTTAACCCTCCACATTTACGGTTCTGACCACCGTGCAGGTTAACACATGGGAAATGTTCCTCTACGGCATCAGACCTTCGCGGCAATCACCACCGGGCTGAGATGCACACTGCCGTGCGTGGGAAGGCTGCTCCCGCTGCACGCCACGCTCTCGCGTATGGCTGCAGTTCTTGGGATCCTGCCAAGGCTCTGCACGGACATGGCGACAGTCTCCCATCGGTGGGACACCCATCTGCCACCCACACCCCGCTGCTCAACGCCAGTCGGCATCTCCAGGTTTTGCCATTTAAAGGGTCACGTTGCAACAGGGCAACACAGAGGCGGCCAGCGATGACGCAGCTGTCTCCAGACTGACGCTGTACACCCAGACACAAGGCTGGAGCATTTCAGCTGGGCGTAGACAGGCTGAACACCACGTGCCTGCCGAGCACAGGTACCCACAGAGCTCCCAGAGCAGCTACGGAGAGACCACTCACCGTGGATTTCACTGGCTCCTGAATTTGGCCTCGCTGCACTGACCACGTGTCCCACGCTGGAAAGGGACCACTCCACACTGGAAGCATCAGGACAGTTGCTAACATGGGTTTCACATTTCGGTGTGCTGTTTCCAGCGATAACAACGCATCTCCAGGGACATGACCTACAATACATTGCTGCGAGCGCTCAACAGTCCCTCCTGGCCAGTAAAGGACCAGCTGGCCCCGCTAGCAGAGCGAGCACCCCTCTACACGCCTGTACGCAGTGTGCCACCTCACAGCAGCTCTGCAGCAGCTCCCAACAGCCCAAAATCATGTTTTCAAACCCTCTCAGCCCAAGTTGAAGCCTCCCAGGTCCTCTCCTCCTCCTGACCTACAGCTGTTGCAGGACAAAGATCTCGTCCCAGCTACTCTGGCAGCAACTCCGACGTGTGACTTTTGCTGCTACCAGGAGAAAGCCAGAAATCTGTATTTTTAAAATAGAAAAAGCGTATTAAATTTTAACCTTGATGACACCTACAAGAACACAAGCGTGTCTCAACCTAAGGAGGTTTGCTAGCATGGCGAGCAGCACAGATAAAGCTCCCAGGTTAGGTAAGATCAACCCCACAGAGTGTCATCTCCTCGGGCCGGAGCACAGACCCGCGCACCGTCTCCTGTACGGATTTTACCATCAAGTTAGTTAAGGAGTTTGACAACGTAAGAAAAATAACAGCTCTTGCGATAAGAGATGATTTCAGATTAAGTAAACAGGACAGGGAAATAGTGGGGCGTTTTGGTTTTGCTTGGTTGGGATTTTTTTCATCTAGTTAGGTCTCCTGTCCGCTCGGCGTCCAGAACCCCAGGCAAAAGGGACTAGAGCCTGCTGCTGTTAAAACTGGTACAGAAGGAAAGAGAAGACAGGGTAATATTCTGTGTCCATTACCGGGAACATGTGCAGAGAGCAATCATTTGCAAAGCCAGGAAAGCGGTACGATAAAACCCCCAAATGGCCCAGGGAACTCAGAAGCTGGGCTGGAAAATAAGTTAAAATGACATGTCTAATAAGAATTCTTTTAAAAATCTGCATTTTCTTTATAAGCAGATTATTCCAGAGATGCACAGTGCCTTCTATTAAACTGCCAGTTAGGTACAGCCTTTCAGTGTCCCCTTCTGCCTGTCTCCTCCATAACCGCTGACTGTTTAAACAGTGAATATTTTGTTTGAATCGCATGAGGATTTTTGGCCAAATTCAATGCCTGACATTGAAATGGCTGCAGCACTGCACAGCACATACAGGACAATAATCACTTGAGGGGTTATATTTACAGGAGAACAGGTGTCAAAGTTTTAAAACGATACAATATTGTCTACTTTCCCAATGGGCTGATGGAAACGAGACAAAGGAGAGGTAGAAAAGAGGAAGAAAATCTAAAAAGCTATGTAAAAACGCTCTCAGCAAATATCAGCTCAGAGATTGTTTCTGTAGGGCTTCTATTTCAACCTTACTATGACTACAACTTTTGCAGAAACAGACAGACCTCTTCGATGGGGGGGGGGGGGGGCCCTAACCCTGAGCCACGATGCTCTGTGCCCCCAGCGAAATATCCCTTTCAGGCGAGTCCCAACTCATGGCAAAGCGTTTCGCAAAACGGAGCCGAAGCTTTTCACATCGGAGCTTCCTTCCTCCTCCTCTGCCTGCAATCAAATAGAAACCACTATGACATAATGCTTCTGTATCACTGCTCGTTTCACACCGAGCCGGGGCTGCCAGAGGAAGGTGAGGGGCAAAGGGAAAGAAAATGGGATTTTAAAAAGCGAGGCTGTAAAACCTCAGCTCCGAAGCCTAAACTCATAGCAGAGCTATTTGCAAGGGAAAGATGCTCTGCTCTTCCGAGAGAGGGAGGCAACCGGAGGAAAACATGCCAGGGAACAGCTGGAAACAAAAGCTGAAGGAGACGGGGCGGAGGAGGAGGAGACATTTTCCATGGGCTTTCCTATGCGGCTCATGCACTGAAACAACTGAACAAAAAAAAAAAAAAAAAAAAAAGAACCAAAACCCCTCACACCAACAGAAGTGGACAATGCCATCACGGGATCTGGATAGAGCAAAAGCTTTTAACAAATAAATAAAAAAAAAAAATAATACAGAGAAACTTGTAATCCCAGTTATTAGAAGAACATTCCGCCCATTTCAGATATATACCTCTCAGTTCACATCACCTTTGCGCACTTGAGGCTCAGAAGCGTATTAACAGCCATGTAAAAGCAAAGCTTTTAGACAGGGGATTACAGATGGCGAGAACTGCCCTGTGCAACCGAGAACTTTGCAGAATAACTTCCCAGCTTGAGAAAAACCCAACAAAAATGCAGCCCTCCCGAAACAGCCCTCCCGAAACAGCCCTCCCGAAACAGCCCTCCCGAAACAGCCCTCCCGAAACAGCCCTCCCGAAACAGCCCTCCCGAAACAGCCCTCCCGAAACAGCCCTCCCGAAACAGCCCTCCCGAAACAGCCCTCCCACGGCACTGTGCAGCCTTGATCCTGACTTGAGAGAGAGCTGAAGATATCAAAACCTGCCAGGCACTCAGTTTGGGGGTTGTTTTTTGTTTTGATGGGGTTTTTTTTTGTTTGTTTGCTTTGTTTTGGGGTTGGTTTAGTTTTAAGTTTAAGCCACAGCTTGTTAGTCCCACATCAAGGGGAGACGGAGGTTCAACACTGTACATTTGGAAATGTTTTTCACACAAAGGATAAGTAGTAAAGGATGGAGAAACACGCTGGAGTTGTTTCTCGGCCAAAGCCTGCTCTGATGAGATCAGTTTTGCGTCCCCGATGACAGGGAAGCGAACATCCCTGAAGGACACACTGATGCAAGTGCTGGCAGACACGAGGAATTGCTGCAACAACCACTTGCCACTCTGCAAGCCACTGAAGGAGATTTCTAGCAGCACGACCGGCACGGTCCAACTGAAGCATTCCCCGCAGATCAGTTCTGCGGCCGCCACAAGGATGTGAGGGCAAAGCTGCACTTAGAACGTTTTGCCTCAATCCCCCTCACATTGGAACGCTAAAACCTCAAAATAAAACATCATTCCAATCAATACAGTCATGCCAGAAAACAAACAGCAGTTTTCACTGGCGTGCAGCGTCTGAAACAGCAGGCCAACCCAGCCGGACGGCTCGTGTCTACCACCAACAGGGACAACGCTGCTCCAGCAGACAGCGGGAACGTGGCCAGGCAAGGAGAAGGAGGAGGAGGCAGCAGCAGGATCGATTTTTCCCTCCCCGCTGATGCCAGAGAGCCCCGACACACTGCCGCAGCCGAGCGCTCATCCTGGCATTGCTATCTCAAGCCTGTGCTCAACATCTGTAGCTCTCGTGTGCATACGCCCAGAAGGTGCCACCGCATTGGTGCCGTCCCCACCTGAGGTTTTACTGCACCCAGGTACACCCAGCAACCGTTTCTTGCATGCTCACGGAGGGAAGGTTAGATGCTGTGAGGTATTGACAGAGGTGCTGTCCTTACAGAAGCTGCAGAAGTTTCAAGCAGAACCGCTTGGTCGCACGCTTCGTTAAGACTTGGGAAAAGTGACCAGTGATGGCAAACTCCGCAGCTGTGTGGTAGGACCTCCAGCCAAACACGGCAGCAAACACACAGGCCACAGATGAGAGGCAAGAGACCACCTCGCTGGGCAGCCCTGGAAACCCAACAGGCAAGGAGCATCGAGAAGCATCCCCTCGCACGCCCTCCGTGGCAGCGAGGAGGATGAGACAAGGCGTCCCCTTTCCTCCACCCCTGCGTACGCTGGTTATGGTACAGGTTACCTCCCGGTTGGCAAGTAACTAACTTGAAGACCGCTACGAAGCAAAGCGGAGCAGTTTTACAGGTGATGTTTCTGGACGCATGCTGGTGACCGAGGGGAGTAATTGCTGTAAGGAAAGACTTGAAAGGGACAGCTTAGGGACCTCCAAATTTAGACAGCCGCACAAAAACAACCAGAGGGAAAAGACAGCTGAAGAAGTGGGTCACTCAAATAAACAACCTGGTAATTAAACAGCAGTGGTGAGGTCCCCAGGCAAACAGCACCGGCTGGGAGGGTCCTGCCCACCTCCAAGGGCTGAGCAGTGTCTTCAGCCGCCCTTCGTTAATGGTCAGTCTTCCCTCCCGGCCAGGAAAAGGGCACGGAGCTACACCACCCCAGACCTTGCTCCTTGCCCAGGCACCATGCCACGGTGGGCTCACCGGCCCTGCCCAAAAGCTGAATTCCTTCCACTTCTGCTACAGGCAAAGAGCTCTTGGGAAAGATCCAGTTTTCATCTGACGCATAAAACCTGTCGGTAGCTATTGCAACTGAGCACTTAAGTTTCCTTTTTCCTAAAATTTCCTTGGGTCTTTGGATAGCAGTGGGGTAACAGAGCACCCAAGGATGGTGCTCGAATAAAGGCACTACGCCCCAGCTAAGGGATGGGGTGGAAACAAGTCACTGCATTAGGGCTGGTCACAGCACCATCCCCGCAGCTGGGCAATGCTTTCAGTTTAGCTTTCACGTGCTCTTTGAAAGGAGATCAGAGTGCAGACATAAGGCTTCCCCCTCATCGCTTTCTTCCTACAAGCTGAGGACAGGGAAAAAAATAAAAATAAAAATCCATCCCCCTTCCACTCAAAGCCATCTGCTCAGAAACACGCTCTACTCTTTCCCTAATGCGCGTTTCTCCTTTCCTATGGGAACAGCAGCAGGTGAGGGGGAAGGCTCTGCCGCAGAAAAAGCCCTCCATCACGTGAGGACGGAGAGCATCACATTCACGTCTGCGTGGCGAGACCTGCCCCTGGTCCCATTTCTGGTGCACGTGGGGCACCGTCTCATACAGCAGCAATGGCACCGGTGCCGGCCAAGCGCTCCCCTGCAAGGAGTCCTCCCCTGACTCACCCGGTGCTGATGCAGCCCCAGCAGGGCTGGCGTCTCAAGCAAGCCAACAAACCAGCTAGGCGAGATCATTTCAGCACAAGCACACGAACAACGAGATATTCGAGAGTGGATGTGTGACACAGTAGTGACAAAGCCGTGGGTCCTTCAGGTGAGGAACAGCCTTGTTTTCCTTTCGCAGGACACATAACACCGCCCCTACATTCACACGCAGCTCCACCACATCTTGTTGTCCAAAACCACCCAGTGACCCGAGACATTCCTGTCCTGCTTCAGCACTTGGGGAAGGATAAGGACAGATCCCAAGAGGGCGATTTAAGCACTGAAGTGACAAGTGATCAGTGTAGTTGCCTCGTATCCATGAGTAAGGCACGCAGTTAGTCTGAGTCAGCCGTAACACGGTGGCTCACAGCACAGGGGCCAGAGCAGCGCTGCCCTGTACCTCGGGAGAAGGAGTGAGCGCTGAGAGGAGAGGGCATTCGGGGGAAAAGCAAGATTTTCAGTTCCTGAGTGAGGTCCTCCAGGTGTTAAGAGTAGCAATGGGGCTCTGAGAACGGCACTCTGCCTCCGGCACTGCAGATCTGGGCAGTGGGGTAGGTGAAAGTCGGACAGGAAGACAACAGGGGAAGCCCATAATGTTCTCCCAAAAGCCCACATTTTCACCAAAATACTAGTAAGACGGCTTAATTTAGGGCCTTTTACAGTTGGCCAAGAGAATGCAACATGTAAGTCCAGCTCAGTTACAAACGCTTCTGGGGTAGGAGGTGACAATATCCAGCCACAGGACATAAACAGCCTGATGCTCCTGGAGACTTGGTAACTTCAGCATGAACCTACTAAGAAACACACAGGTGACAACTGCACCTCATATTCCTCCTCAAAACGCTGTTTTTATGGCGCCAGAAGTTCTGTATCCAGTGTCCTTGCAGCTCAGGTGCAGCAATGGTCAGGGGCATCACTCATGCCTCTTACTGCAAAGGCCAACAGCATCCAGGGAATAACGACCTCTGCTTATATGGACCAGATTAACTTCTAACAGGGATTTAAATAAAGGACATTGCTAAGGTCTTGCTATACACAACAGGAACCATGGTGCCTAATTTAAGATGTGCCCGATTTAGTATGAGGTGCCAAGCTACAAGGCTGTGTTGAGAAGCGATTCTTCTGCTCAGGGATCCTGAACAAGGACGGACAGAAGCAACTACGATGCTTTAAGAAAGATGCAGCTCATACTGCATCCACGGCTTTCAGACACTGGACGCAAGCAAGCAGAGACTGTCTGCTGCTTACAGCTCGCGAGAAGAGATGCTGATAGAAACAGGGCTTGCTCATCTCTTGGTTGCCTGCTGTTCCAACACCCAGATGCCCACAGAGAGGAGATGAATTCCTCAAACCCTTTTCTAGAGGCCAGGTGTACGGCAGAAGACCAGCAGCAGAAATACAGAGCTTCATTTACAGAGTTTCACTTGTAGAGGTATACCTTCCCAGAGCTCAGAGGACAATCCATTTCACACTGCATTTCAAAAAAACAATGTCAAAACAGTTGTAATTGGCCAACAGCAAAAGCAGCAGACCCTAACGAGGCAGAGAGGGCACAACGGCTTTACTTCTCCCCACTGGAGCTCAAGATGGGAGGCCCTAATCACAAGATCAACCTAAAGCATACTCCATTTCACAGCGATAACAGCAAGTACCCTTTTCTGGATGGATCAAACAGGTAGTAGATGATCCAATACTTGTTTCAAATTGGGATGTGGGGTCTGGGAGGGGAGGAGGAGAAGGATGACGCACTTTGAAAGAAGAGATCTATGAAAAGAGCCTCTAGATAACATTCCACCCTTGCAGTTTTGGGGCAGCATCAGGCACATGTCAAAAAGGAGGCCAGGCACAAGTTGTTCCCAAAATCTAAGTGCCTTCATGTCAGGGGATGGTCTCCATCAGGGCAGAGCAAAAGCCCGCTGGCAGAGAAGCGTGCCCTGTCAGTACACACGTCCCAACCGCACCAGAGATGGAGGGAGTTTGATTGCCAAGGCTGTCAGGAACATCAGCTGTATCAAATTCACTCAGGTTTCAAAGCTACTCCATCTGATTATCCAAAAGGCACGTAGCTTCACAGAAGCACCAGAAGCAAAGACTATCAGAGCATATATTACCGGGAAAAAACAGTATGTGACCTAATTCTCTAATTAGGAATGGGTTCAATTGCCCACAGAAGATGAGGGAAGGTTCTGAAAATATTAGTTCACTGAGATTTCTTTTTCCATAGAAGAGATGGTGGTATTTTGTTGTTATAAAATAGCGGGTACAGAGACAAAGCTTTTATAGCAACAGCCAAAGTCACCATTCTTTGGGTTTTATGTATATATCAAAGAACCCACCGCACTCAGTTTGCAATCGTACTTACTCCTCCTGCATCGCCTGCTTCAATACAGCGGTCAAACCCATTTCTATCAGAAGACAATTCCAACTTTAACACTTCATTTAAAACAACAACCCCGTTACACTCTTCCTCCCTTTCTGTTTGTTCAGTAAATGCTAACCACAAGGAGCAGCTCTACATCTCCCAAGTGAGGCGGGTTCTTCAGAGACACCAACTCTCTTCAGGGAAGCTTAAAAGCGCTGAGCATCTCCTCGAAGGCAAACCGCACCAGTTCAGCCAGACACCCAAGGAGATGAATGATACCACAACCTTCTAGTTCCAGAATTTGCTGCTCTCATTTCACAAGCAGCCTGACTTCTGACTCACCACCTCCCCGTAAATCTCCGCGGAGCAGGTGCGCACTTGCATCAGCTCCTAGGAAGCTGGTAGTAGCTCCCAGGACCGAGCACAGTCAGGAGCTGAGCCACGCTGCTCCTTTACGCGCTGAATTCAGCCAGCCTCAACACCAAGCATCAAGAAGCACCCGATTCCCTCAGACTCCTGCTTACAGGCAAAACTAAGCACCACCTGCTCCAGCCCTGAGGTGGGCTGCAGCAACGATGCACGGTCTGAACCTGATCGCTTCTGTCGAGCCCTTGGGGAGGTTATTTTGCACAGAGGCTGGGGGTAGGTAGGGGGGAAAACAACAGATTGGAAACCACCCCAGGACCTGCACCCCGCCAGGCCGCGTTAGGCTTTAACTGCAGCGAGGGGATGCAGGAAATAGCACAGTGCCGCTCCTTGGCTCTTAATTACGGTCTTGTGACACTGTAGTTAATGGTCTGTCATGGGCTCCATTAGAAACCTCGATGTTTGCAGGAGGCGGACCAACCCCGGTAGCCAGCTACCGAGAGCTAGAGCAGCTCTGGCCTGGAAATCAGGCTCCTGTTCTTTTGTTACAGACCCGGCTTCCTCCGGGTGCAGCTCGGTCGGGGCGTCAGCGCCCGCGGGAAACCAGCCGGGCTCCGGCAGCGGGGTGCCGAGGTGTCCCCCATGGGGAACGATCAAGCTGGGACGGGCGCATCCAGGGATTACATCAGACACCAATGTCCCCTCCGCCGCCTCTCTGCCCAAATCCTCCCGCAGATCCTTCACGATTTTAAGGAACAAACCACGGCCTTTCCGCCGCCAGCGCAGAAACCGCGCTACACTTCCAGTTATTAAAAAAAAAACAACACCAAAAACACAACAAAACACATCCCAAAACAAAGAAAAAGGGCAAAACAAGCCCTCTACCTCCAAAGCTGAGCCCCCCACCCTCACCCCCGGGCAGTGACCCCCCGCACGGATCCCGGGATGGGGGTGCGGAGGCTCGGGGCCCCCCCTACCCCCCCCCTTACCGTTGCTGTAGGCGTAGGGGGACTCGGAGGCGCCGTCCTGCAGGCTCTCCAGGATCTCCCCCTTCCCCACGTCGCTGTCGCCCACCAGCAGGAACTTGAGGAGGTAATCGTAGCTCTTCACCGGGCTGCCCTGGGTGCCCATCCTCCCTCTCATCGGCGGGGGGGCCCGATCCGCATCCTCCGCCGGCCTGAGGTGAGGCGAGGCGGGGTGTGTTGGGGGAGGGGGGGGGGGGAGGGAGGGGAGAAGGGGAGCGGAGCGGTTTGCGGCCCCGCACCGGGGACACCCACCGCCGGGCTCACAGCCGGCCCGCCGCCTGGCCTCGCATCTTCCGCCCGGGGACGCGCTGGGGACCTGCGGCGGGAGGAGGAGGAGGAGGAGGAGGAGGAGGAGGAGGAGGAGGAGGAGGGGGGAGGAGAGCGGCCAGGCCCGGCCCCGCCGACTCCTCAGCGCCCCCCCCCGCCGCTGACAAAGCCCCCGCGCCCTCACAATGCGCCGCCGCCGCCCCGCCAGACCCCAACCCGCCCCACCGGGCCGGACTCACGGACCTCACGGCCGGGGCCGGACCGCCGCCACCGCCGGGGCCAAACCTCCGCCTGGCGCCGCCGCGCAGCGCCCGCTCGGGCCAAGGGTGAGGCGGTGGCGGGGCCCGCCCCCCTCAGCCGGGTAGCGCCGCTTCCATAGGCTCAACCACACGTCCATCAATGCCGGGCCCGCCCCCGGCGCGCCCCTGCAGGGTGGTGCCGTTGCGGACTACAGGTCCCGCCGTGCCTTGCGCGGGGGTGGCCGCGGCTGCGCGGGGCGCGCGGGAGCAGAGCATGATGGGACAGCGAGTCTTGAGGGGGGGGTCGTGGAGGGGCCCCGCGTGGGGCCGGCCGGCGGATTGGGGGCACCCAGGATTAGGGGGGGCAGCCAGGACTGGGGGGCATTCAGGGGTGGGGGGGGCATCCAGGAAGGGGGGGCGTGGGCAGCCAGGTGGGGGGTGGGCATCCATGTTGGGGGGGGGGAGGGGGGCACCCAGGTGTGGGGGGCTTCTAGGATTGGGGGGCACCCAGGATTGGGGGGCACACGGGTATGGGGGGCATCCAGGTGGGTGGGCATGCAGATTGGGGGGGTATCCATTTATGGGGGTGACCCAGGGGTGGGGTGGGGGGGTCACCCAGGTATAGGGGGGCACCCAGGTGTGGGTTATGGGGGTGTCGTGGGGGGCAGGCCCGGGGAGGGCCCCCCCGATAACCACCCCCGCTGCCCCCACGAGCCCCGGTCCCACGAGGAGCCACTGCAGGGCCTGACCCCATTCCCGATCCCGATCCTGCGGGATTCCCATGGGAAGGTGCCAGTGCCCGCCTGGGCAAGGGTCCCCCCCCTGCCGGCATCGCTGGCAAATCCCTGTGCCCAACAGAGCATCCCGGCTAATCTTTTCAAAGCCCACTAATTAGGTTCCCAGCCTGGCTGCTTCCAATTAGTCCCATTTAAAACGATTTGTGTGTGTGTGTGTGTGTCCCAATCCGGGGAATGAGGGGCCCCCAGCCCAGCGAGCGCCAGGGATGCTCATGCCGGGATGCTGCGGCTCCCCCGGCTCCTTTGGGGTATCCCCAGCGGCTGCGAGCGCTGGAGAGATCCAGAATGGAGCGTGACAGAGCCTCTTCATTAAGGCAAATTAAGATTTGGGGTCAGCCCTGTGGATGCGCGGGAGGTGGGTTGAGGTCGGCGTGTTTGGCCGGGAGTATCTGGCTGTGGGATCCCGGCTCTGCCGCAGAGTTACAGGGTGTCAGGGACCTCTTCCCACCCGCACGCGTGCCCGTGGCGGGTACCCGCCTCCCTCCTCCCTGCCCAAGGGGGTTCAGTGCCAGGGAGGGGACCCCGCCGACCCCACCTCACCCCGGCTGGTGTCATGCAGAGATGGAGGGGGAGAGGGGATGGATTGAGGGGGAAGAGGGGATGGATGGATGGTGAGAAGGGATGGGCAGATGGATGGATGGAGAGGGGTTAGATGGATGGATGGATGGAGAGGGGTTGGATGGATGGATGGAGGAGGAGAAGGGAGGGATGGATGGATGGATGGATGGAGAGGGAGTGGGGATGGATGGAGGGGAAAAAGGATGAATAGAGGGGGAAGAGGGGATGGATGGATGGATGGATGGATGGATGGATGGATGGATGGATGGAGGGGGAAGAGGGAGGGATGGCTGGAGGGGGAGGGGGGGTGGATGGAGGGTGAGAAGGGATGGGTGGATGGATGGATGGAGAGGGAGAGGGGTTGGATGGATGGATGGAGGGGGAGAAGGAAGGGATGGATGGATGGATGGATGGATGGATGGATGGATGGATGGAGGAGAGGGGGTGGATGGATGGAGGAGAAGGGGTAGAAGGATGGATGAAGGGATGGATGGATGGAGAGGGAGAGGGGATGGATGGATGGAAGGGGAGAAAGGATGGATGGAGGAGATGGGATGAATGGAGAAGAGGGGGGTGGATGGATGGACGGAGAAAGGGAGGGATGGATGGACGGAGAGGGAGAGGGGATGGATGGATGGAGGAGAGGGGAGGGATGGATGGGGGGGATGGATGGATGGAGGGGGAGAAGGAAGGGATGGATGGGTGGATGGATGGAGGAGAGGGGATGGATGGATGGAGGAGAGGGGGTGGACGGATGGAGGAGAAGGGGTAGATGGATGGATGGAGAAAGGGATGGATGGATGGAGGAGAGGGGATGGATGGATGGAGGGGGAGAAAGGATGGATGGAGGAGATGGGATGAATGGAGGAGAGGAGGGTGGATGGATGGACGGAGAGGAAGAGGGGATGGATGGATGGATGGAGGAGAGGGGATGGATGGATGGAGGAGAGGGGATGGATGACTGGATGGAGGAGAGGGGAGGGATGGATGGAGGGGGGGGATGGATGGATGGATGGAGGGGGAAGAGGGGATTGAGGGAGGGAGGGAGGGAGGGAGGGGGGAGAGGGGATGAATCACAGAATCACAGAATAGTCAGGGTTGGAAGGGACCTCTGGAGATCATCTAGTCCAACCCCCCTGCCAGAGCAGGGTCACCTACAACAGGTTGCACAGGACAGCGTCCAGGCGGGTTTTGAATGTCTCCAGAGTGGGAGATCCACAATCTCTCTGGACAGCCTGTTCCAGTGCTCCGCTACCCTCAAAGTGAAGAAGTTCCTCCTCATGTTAAGATGGAACTTCCTATGTTCAAGCTTGTGCCCATTACCCTTCGTCCTATCAATGGGCACTACTGAAAAGAGACTCCTCCCATCCCTCTGGCACCCTCCCTTTAAGTATTTGAAAGCATTAATAAGATCCCCCCTCATTCTTCTTTTCTCTAAAGAGACCCAAGTTCCTCAGCCTTTCCTCATATGAAAGATGTTCTAGTCCCCTAATCATCTTCGTAGCCCTTTGCTGGACCCTCTCCAGCAGATCCCTGTCTTTCTTGAACTGGGGAGCCCAGAACTGGACGCAGTGCTCCAGATGCGGCCTCACCAGGGCAGAGTAGAGGGGGAGGATGACCTCCCTTGACCTGCTGGCCACACTCTTTTTGATGCACCCCAGGATGCCATTGGCCCTCTTGGCCGCCAGGGCACATTGCTGGCTCATGGTCATCCTGTTGTCCACCAGGACTCCCAGGTCTCTTTCTACAGAGCTGCTCTCCAGCAGGTCAGCCCCCAACCTGTACTGCTGCATGGGGTTATTCCTCCCCAGATGTAGTACCCTACGTTTACCCTTGTTGAATTTCATTAGGTTCCTCCCTGCCCAACTCTCCAGCCTGTCCAGGTCACGCTGTATAGCAGCACAGCCTTCTGGCGTGTCAGCCACTCCTCCCAGTTTAGTGTCATCAGCAAACTCGCTGACGGTACACTCTATCCCTTCATCCAGATCATCGATGAATATATTGAACAGGACTGGACCCAGTACTGACCCTTGAGGGACACCGCTTGTTACTGACCTCCAACTAGACTGCACCACTAACCACAACCCTCTGAGCTCTATCTGTCAGCCAGTTCTCAGTCCACCCCACTGTCCACTCATCTACCCCGCACTTCCTAAGCTTGCATGTGAGGATGATGAATGTGGGGAGGGATGCTTTTTCCCCTTGACCTCACTGCCAAACTGCCCTGGAAATGGCTCCCCTGCGGCAGAGGAGGTCCCACAGGAGGGTTGGAGATGGCTGTGTCCCACCATGGGGTGGTGGGTCCCTCCCAGTACTGGTGGCAATGGGTGAGCATCACCAGGGCACTGCCAGGGAAGGTCACAAGCCTCCGCTCTGCCAGGAGCAGCTTTGTGCCATCGTGCAAAACAGTGGCACCACAGGTCCCAGGGCAAGGATGCAGCTGGGACGTGCAGGGACTGCACAGATGCTGGTGAGTGGTTCAGCTCCATCCTGGTGGGCCAGTGCAGGGTGAAAGCAGTGACAAGGGGACAGGATGGGACTCACCACCCAGCCCCACCATGCTGTAGCACTCTTATCCATCGCTTTGTTCCTCTTCCAGCTTTCAGTCTGTGGCCCCCAGCCCCGGGCATGGTGGTCCCACCTCTCTCCCTCCTGCATCCTCTCTGCTTCTTTCCCAGTTTTGAATCCCTTCTGTCTGGGTTGTGCTGGGATGACACCGGCATCCATCACATCCTTCACTGCTGCCTGCTATGGAGATGCACCTGGTAGCCCTCTGCTCCTCCTGCCTTGCCCCTCTCCATCCCCTGCCTCTTCCAGGCCCTCCTGTCTCCCCAGTTTCCACCATCCTGGGAGCCCAATCCTGCGTGAGACCTCCCAGCCCGTGTACAACTGGTGCTGCAGCTCCTCAGGGCAGGATCAGGGTCCTCGCCATGCCCACAAGCTCTGGGCACCAAGATGCCTCGTCTGAGCACCCCACGGGGTGGCAGGACCCTCTTGGGGACAAGGGACCCTCCTGTGCTCGGGCAAGCACCATCTCTGCCTCTTGGGTGCTGCACGCAGGAGGGTGACGCTCAGACCCTGCCCGGCCCAGGGAAGGCGGATGGTGGAGCCCTTCCCTCCGTGCTCCTGGGGACAGGGGGATGGATGGCAGAGCTCTGGGGTGAGGGGCTGCCCCCCGCTTCGGCGGTCCCCACCTCTCCAGGAGGAGAGAAAAGCCATTCCTCCCATTTCTGTCCATCAACCTGTCAGATCCAAAGCAGCGGGGAACAGGCAGAGGAGGAGGATGGACAGGAATCCCCTCAATTTTGTTTCTCTTTCATTAGGCTCTGGTTCCCTGTCCTGCTGCTGCTCCAGGGCCAACCCCAGAGCTCTGGTTTACGGCTCACTCAAGTGATTTCTCACCTCCTTGGTGGGACAGTGGAAACCAAACAGGAGCGCAGACCCACGGGAATCCTTATGGGAGAGGAGCAGCGTGGAGAAAGCAGTGGGGGCGTTTTGGGGGCTGATGGCAGCACGCCGCAGGAGGCAGCAGCCCCGGCGGGAGGCAGACGCAGAGGGGTGATCCCGGCAGAGGCTCGCTGCGGCGTGGGGATGTTGTCGTGGCTCTGCATCCAGTTGGGCGCTTGGCCAGCCAGGACCGATGCTGTTTCACCACTGGGCTACCGCCACACGGCACGCGGCAGCCACGAGGGAGCCTGGCTGTGAGCCTGAGTGGCCCGGGAAGCCGCTCGGTCCCCATCCACCAGCTGCCGAGGAACAGCCATCCGGGGCTCTGCCGGTGACAGCGCTCCGGTCAGGGTGGCACACCGGCTCTGCATGGCCTCAGACAACCACCTGCAACCAGTGGTGACCCGGGCCGGCTGCGGCGATGGCACCCTGCAGAAGGCAGGTGGAGTGGGTGCTGCTGGCAGGACAAGAGGCAGGAGGGTGCAAAGTGGAGAGGAAGAGGAAGGAGAAAGAGGAGGAAAAGGAAGAAAAGGGACAAGGAAGGGGGAAGGAGGGAAGGAAGGAAGGGGGAAGGAGGGAAGGGGGAAGGAGGGAAGGGGGAAGGAGGGAAGGGGGAAGGAGGGAAGGAAGGGGGAAAGAGGGAAGGAAGGAAGGAAGGGGGAAAGAGGGAAGGAAGGAAGGAAGGGGGAAAGAGGGAAGGAAGGAAGGGGGAAGGAAGTCAGGTCTCTGGCAGCCTCCTGCCCTGTCCCCGCGGCGGTGGCGGGCGCTGCTGCCGGCAGCCACACAGCATCCAGCTAAACAAGAGGGAAGAGCTCCAATTTTCTCCCAACAGCTTTATAACAGTGCAATCAAACCCCATCCAAGTTCTGATTAAAAGGTTTAACTAACAAAAAGATCCACACCTGTCAGCAGGACAAAGCTCTCCATCCCTAAACTCGCCAACACAAGCACCGGCAACACGCTGAGCCTGGTGCCAGCTGTGCACGGAGCTGCCGGCACAAGCACCACTGGCATCGCCATGGCTCCGCAGGCACCGCTGCCTGCGGACAGGGTAGGGCGAGGAGCGCCGACACAGGGCTGCGTACGCAGCCAGGGGTTGTTCCCAGCGTGGGGAAACCGGACTGCTGCGTTTTACATCAGGGCGGCCGTGGGAAAGAAGTCACCTTCGAGTGGTGTTAACGGTGACATTTTAAAAACAAACTGCGTGTGGCTACTGTGGAAGCGCTGTGCTCCCGCTTACCACTGGGTAGTTGATGTGACTGCAAAGAGAAAGTGCTTTTTAATCAGCACATCAAAACTTCCTCGTTAAACTTCACACGGAAACACACACGCTGCTAATTAAACCGCAGATGTTTCGGCACTCTTTTTTTAATACTTTATTTTAAAAAATTGAAAACATTGTAAGTAGAAGGACTGACTACAAAAGCTGAATTTCCCCAACGCCAGATGCTTAAATAATACTACGGAGGGGAGACGCGCGTGCAGCCCCCCCCCCCCGCGCCCCCAGCCAGAGCAGAGCAGGGCCATGGCTCTCCCACCGGCACTTCCCCCTGCTCCTGAGCCTCATCACCCCTCTGGAACTAAAGGGGTTGCGGTCTGTCGCCGGCAGCGTTTGTAATGGCGTGTATCCTCCTCACGTTCAGCTGGCTGAGACAAGTGGGGAATGTGAGGATTCTTGGTCTGAGGTCCAGGCCCAGATGTGGAGCAGAAGGGGACAGACTCCAGTGAGCAGAAGTTCTGCTCCCACTGCAAAATGGTGAAGCCGGATGCAAAGGTGATGGGCGCACATGATCAGTTGCCCGCACGAGGACTGGATTGCTCTGAACATGTTTATCCCGCACAGTGGTATACAGCCCAAAAGCTCCTGAATGAGCTGGTAAGCCCTGTGGCCTCACGTCACATGGACAGACCAGCTGAGATCCAGACACATCCCATAGAATGGTTTAGGTTGGAAGGGACCTTGAAGATCATCGAGTTCCCACCCCCCTGCCATAGACAAGGACACCTCCCACCAGCCCGGGTTGCCCAAGGCCCTGTCCAACCTGGCCTTGAACACCTCCAGGGATGGGGCGTCAACAACCTCTCTGGGCAACCTGTTCCAGTGCCTCACCACCCTTAAAGTAAAAAATTTCTTCCTAATATTTAATCTGAACCTGCCCTCTTCTAGTTTAAAGCCATTCCCCCTCATCCTATTACTCCAAAAGTCCCTCCCCAGCTCTCCTGGAGCCCCTTTAGGGACTGGAAGGGCACAATAAGGTCTCCCCAGAGCCTTCTCTTCTCCAGGCTGAACACCACCAACTCTCTCAGCCTGTCCTCCCAGCAGAGGTGCTCCAGCCCTCGGATCATCCTCGTGGCCCTCCTCTGGATACACTCCAACAGCTCCGTCCAGATTCACGGTGCGCTGCAGAGCCTGAGAGCACCGCACAAAGGCAGCTCCCCCATCCAAGCAGACCTGCACACTGCCAGCTTCGGAGTTTCTGCTCCACATTTCCCAGAGTTTCCACTCTGTGCTTAATGCAGGCAGTGGGTTTGGCTGGAGAGCAAGCGCTCCATCTGCTACCAGGTCCAGAAGAGCTAGCAGAGAGCCGGGCGGGCAACCCTCTTCAACTGCAGAGCACTTAGATATTCCCAAAAGGCAAAGGGACTGCTGAATAGTCCCTGAATGCGACTGCTCAGGAACAGAGACAATGTGGGACTACAAATCTTCAAATTCAAAAAGAGATTTGAGTTATGGTGTCTCCTAGTTCAGCACAAGACGAGGACAGGACAAGAGGCAGCGGGCATGAACTGGAACACAATGAATTCTGCCTGAAGATGAGGAAATACTTTTACTGTGAGGGTGACTGAGCGCTGGCACAGGTTGCCCAGGGAGGTGGCAGAGTCTCCATCCTTGGAGGTACTCCAAAGCCAACTGGAGGCAGTCCTGGGCAACCGGCTTTGGGTGGCCCTGCTCGAGAAGGGAGGTTGGACCAGATGATCCTGAGAGGCCCCTTCTGACCTCCACCCATTTGTGACTCTGTGATGGTGCGATCAGTAGGTCTAAGCACAAAGAGTACAGCACTGAGGGCTTGAGTTGAGCAAGAAGATGGTGTTGTGGCAGCGGGATCACGCAGCACGGGGCAGAAGGAAAGCAACTCATTATCTGCACGATGACAAAGCAGGAGACTTTCCTGCCTTACACTCCTGAGAGTGTAAGTGAACATACGGATTACACATACGTGCAACGCTTTTTCTGTGGGCCTGACGGTATATTCAGCAGAACAAGGCACAGTCCAGCTGCAGGATCAGGGAAAACTCCCAAAACCATAACCAGAGCCTTTGCTGCAGAGTAATTACTGAGATTTCCTTTCAGCATCGTCACGTGCTATTCTGGTTAGGAAAGGGAAGTACTTCTCCAAGGCAGAATTTCTATCTAGGATGGAGTTTTGCATGCAGTGAAGCACGTTTTCCTTCACAAAACCCGTGCCTACGTAAAGAGGCACATGGAGTGTTGTGCCAGCGCTGGGAACCATAAAGTGGAAGAAATAATAATACGGAAACGCAGTATTAAAAAAAGGTCTGCAAGATTACAGTCTTTGAAGGATGGTTGGCAAAGACCGCTTGTTGCGGGCTGTAAGAGGCGTGTGGTAGGAACCGGAGAAGATCTGACATCTTTAACTACTTCTCAATCCAA
Organism: Vanellus vanellus; assembly: GCF_965231255.1. NCBI lineage: Eukaryota > Metazoa > Chordata > Aves > Charadriiformes > Charadriidae > Vanellus > Vanellus vanellus. The sequence goes on from NC_138919.1 coordinate 1,345,957, forward strand.
GGACTGATGTGGAGAACACGGATCTGAGGATAAATTAGAGCCATAACCTTACCCGCGGTCTCTTCCCTGAGGAAATTCCAGCGCTAGGCCAGTCTGTGCTGCTGTGGAAGATGATGCTGATCCCAACTTCTAATTAGAGAGATGACATAAGGTCAAATGTTCCCGAGCAGGATGTCTGCTAAGTTGTTGTAATGTCTCTGCGCAGAATCGGAAAAGGGTGGAGGAAGACTCTTTCACAGCAATGACTGGAAAGGAAGAGGAGAGACATGGCAAATATCCAGCAGAAGAGATTCACGGGCTCAGACACCATCACGGGCGAGGAGAGCACCGAGCATGAGAAACAGTAAGACAGCTCAGGCACCAGTTCTGCCTGACACGGGAGAACTGCACCCACAAGGGGCTGTCGTTTCCCAGCTGGGCTACTCAAGGTCCTCTGTGTCGCAGAAGATTCAGGGTTTGAGGAGGTGATTTTTCTCAGTTTGGTATTTCACCATCCCCGGAGACAGTATCAGCCTTTAATAAACAGACCCAACACTGGAACGTCTAATACATTTGGCAGGTTCCCAATAGGAAGGTCACATTTGCTGGTTTTCATGGCTCTGTGCTGTCTCTGGGGCTTTCGGGTCACTTGATCCCAAAGGACAGCCACGATTAGGACCATCGTGAGCCGTTTGGTCTCACAGAAAGATTTTTAAAAGCCAGGATATTAGGAAAGTTATTTCCACAAGACGAAAAATTAATGAAGTTTCTCGCAGCCGTTAGTAAACCAAACTACGCAGGCGTGGGAGGAAGCAGGGGCATATCATTTAGTAGCTCCAGTGGAAACATGGGAGGGAGGTAAAGTGTAAACCTGCTCTGCCGAGGGCCAGGTAAGGATGGGTCTCCATCACTCTGACTAAAGCAGAAGTGAGAAACGTTACTCAGACCATTCATCCACTAAAAGGATCACAACCCGGAGTTATTCACAGCTGGAGTGGAGAGAAACACTTGGGCATCGATATTGCAAGAGAAGAACATACCTGTGTTCGCACATGAGTTTTAAGCACTGATTATTAAAGAAGAGCAAAGATGTCTCCAGTTTCTGCAGGCAGTGATATCCCACCCAGAGCCTGCGGTGGCAGACGGCGGTGAGGGGCTTGTGCCATGCTGGCTTTCTTCAGTGACGTGCCCTTCTTCCCTGGATTGAGGGGTAGCAGTGCCCACGTAACACTGCCTGACTTCGTGTTGTCCTCAAGAAAACTGTAAGACCTTGGCAGCTCCTGTGTTTGCCTGCTAAGGACCACCCACCCACCTACAGAGCTTCATTTTCTCCTGATGAAGCTATGACCAAAGAGGCAGTGGCTCCACCACAAGAGGCTTTAGCAGCTACAGACAACCCAAACATATCTGGCCAGGGATGTCTTAAAGCAGCCTTCGTTCCTGGGGCCACAACCACTTCTCTTCTGTGACAGCTTCAAGGACATGGATGAGGCGCAGGGCTGGTGTAGGAGACTTATTCTTCCAGTGGAGATGCTGACTGAAGGCTACTAAAGCCCAGGACACGTTGCCGGGGCTCCTTGCCTTGCCTCCACTGGAATACGCAGTCAGCCCTCCAGGGAAGGACTAAGCAATGCAGCCACAACACATCTTCCTCCTCCTCCTCTTCCTCCTCCTCCTCCTCCAGCCTCAGTTCCTTGAACCGATAGAAGAAAAGGGGGCAGGATGCAGCACACCTCTCACCTGCCAGTCAATGCCGTCCCTTCGGGCATGCAAAGCAGCAGCAGGGTACGGTGATACGACACCCTTGTTTCAGCTGGGGCAAGAGGAGCTAGCAGACCTGGCAAAAGTGTACTTTTGGGTAACGATTGTATGTAAATGTCTACACAACAAAAGTACCCAGCGGGACATCAAACTCTTGCGCACGGAGACACTCTCTCCGAGACAGGGAATAGAAGACTCGCATCAGAATGAGCACACGGTCAGACCGGGACACCGAAAAGCCAAGCGCTGCTGCCCTGTGGAGGTAGCACCCAAAGCAGGAAAACTCTCCCAAAAGAAACACGTCTATAGTTTCAGGGAAAGAAGTGACTTTAAATGCCTCATATCCGAGATAACTTTAAAAGCTCCTTGACTATCCGAAAGTGTAAAAGATGAGGCACCGCATGACGAGGCTCTCACCCGGACCCTGAGAAACAGGGGGAGGTACTGACCCCATAAGGGTCAGCAACACTGACAAAACATTATTTGCTTGTGAAAAACAATATAGATGAGACCATATAGGCACAAACGTACAGCGGTCTGTGTTTGTGGGCCTCCAGCCCCGCTGTCTCTATGCTTAACACCTCCCCTGGGGCTACAGCGGGGGTGAATCCAAGCCCACCCAAAAGCAAAAGAATAAATATCCCGTGAGCCCAGACAATCCCGCTGTACAGTTTTCAGACTTGACAAGCTGATCCTTCGCCTTGGTTTTGGTGAGCTGGCTTGAAGGCTGAAGCATAAAAGGTCCAAAATAGCCTTTGGCAGGACACACCTCAGCATCGTGGCTTTGAATCACCCGAAGGCCTGTTTGAATACAGCCCTTGTGAGCATACGTGGAAGGACGTACACATCATCAAACCACTCCGGAGGTACTTCCTCGATGACACTAAACGCTGGTTCCATGAGGCACTGATGGGTTTAACCTTTTGCTTCAAAAATCATCATTAGCATATTACACAAACACAGTGTAGGGGAAGAGGAAATTTGAAAAATAATGTTTAAAAATACTTGCCTTTAAAAATTCAGCCCCTCCCATGTCACCAAACTCTAATTAAAGGGATCCAGCAGTTGCTGGCTCTGCGATACCTTTGGTCCAAAAGCATTAGGGTTCGATACGTTTTTCTGACCGAGTCTTTCAAGCTCTTTTGCTGTCTTTAGTCCTGCTTCTCTCCTTTGTGTTTCCAAGGGTAGATTAGCTCTCCAAGGAACAGCTTCTTGCAGAGAGACGTCCAGGAATCCTTAGGGTAACAGCTGTAGGTTGGCAGCCTGTATGTCTGTACCACGCTGCCGTATGACAGAGGGTTGATCTATAAGGAGAAGAAAGAGGGACAGCAGCAATGAAAACGTGTAGTAGTAAGGAACGGAGGTGGCTGAGGAGGGCAAGCGCAACTTTTACATAGCGCCGGCCTCTGATAAAACATCGATACCGCTACTCATGAAGCGTCAGAATCCCTTCTCTGGCTAGCTAAAGCTGTTCAGCCTTCTACATCGTACCGAAACATTAACAAATTGAGCTTGGTGAGGAGTATTACCAGAACCATTGTCAAGCAGAGGAGCAGACGCAAGCACCAGCAGGATTTGAGAGCCATGCTCACAACACAAGGGGGTGGAACCGGCACCTTGTTGCGTCAGGAGGTGGCAGAGGCTGGAGAGATGAGGGCCTCCCACCGCAGACAGCAATACTCCACCATGACTCTTAGGAACGCCTCCATAACGCACCAGTTAAGCCGTATCTTTTACGGGTCTCCTGCTTTAATGCGCTAAGCCCTCGGCCCACAGCCACGCTTTAAGCCAAACCTGGTACCACCCGATACCCACCCGGAGGAATCGAGCCCCGGCAGAACAAGACGCGTACCACACAGTGCCGCAGAGGGCTGCTCATTACCATTTTAAATTAAGTCTCTTTGGCTGAGTTAATCTTTTCTAATTTGATTGCAATCACCATCGCAAGAGTGACCACGGCTGGAGTCTCTGCCTATGAAAGTTTGTGGCCTCCAATTATGGTCACAAAGTTGCTGTATTGGTCTCTTGGAAGACGGGGGAGGCAGAGAGAGGTGTTAGCTGGACAAGGGGTGACAGAAGCACATTTGGACCTCGGAAAAAATCTCATTGCAGTGAAGCATCTCAGAGTAGAGAGATAGGTGAGGTCCAGAGGATTGATCCAGTCTGGCCAAGATGTGACACACGAAAAAGATGCACAGCAACAGATTGTCTCCAAAAGAGTAAACAGACTACACAGAAGCAGTGGGTGTCAGAAAACAGACTGCGAGAGATGCCGAGGTGAGGAGACTTACAGAGGAAGCTTGGACAGTGGGGAGAAATGGAAGGACAACCTCCCCTCGTGACAGGGTCCAGCTGTGTCCAGCTGCGTGAAAGAAGACTATAATTCACAGTAGAAAATCCAGCCACAAAAAGGGAAGAGAGACGTCGAAAACCACGCAGACAGCCACTACTTTGTCAAAAAAAAGCCGAATGTTTCTTTTGTCCATGGAAAAGCAACCGGTTTTCTGGGAGTTTGCCCGTACCACCAGTTTGGTTCAGCTGTCTGGTGCTCCCGGAGAGAGGGAGGATGAACTCCCTACGAAGATGGAGCTCTGAGAAAGGGGGACTAAGCAAAGAGTTTATTAGAATTAATCCTGGAGACCTTTGTCAAATTAGTTTCAAAGTACAACATCGCTGAAGCAGAAGGAGAAAGCGCCTGCGAGATTGGAAAAGACCTGTAAGAGCATTAACCTCACACTGCCAACCCACCACTAAACCACATCCCTCAGCACTACATCTACATGACCCTTAAATACCTCCAGGGATGGGGACTCCCCCACTGCCCCGGGTAACGCGTTCCAATGCCCGATGACCCTTTCACTAAAGAAATTCTTCCGACTATCCAATCTAAAAAAAAAAAAAAAAAAATTTCAAACAAAATCTACAGCCCAAAGGCCAAGGATCGACCACAGCATTTATGGGATGTTCTGTGTAACTATAACCAACCGTATCCCAGTGCGGTCACAGACAGCTTAAAAAAAAATAAAAAAAAAAAATATATATATATAAAGAAAAAAATAAAAAAAGACCAAAGAAACCTGCCCCCAAAACAAACAATGCTAAAACCTGAGTAACTATTTCTGCCTCTTTCCTCAGCTGTGGGCAAACCAGTATGTTTTAAGTGAAAACATGCTGGGGGAGGATAGGAACTGCTGCTATACAAGCGAGATACGCTGTGTACGTTCCTTGGACTATTAGCTACGTGGGCTGGAAGGTTTGGACACAACATTTCTCCTTGAAAACCATCCCCAGGCAGCGTGGTGATACCGAGCGGTAGCACTTGTCTACTGAGAAATAACAAGAGGCGGTTTTACGCCCAGCGCGATATGTGCGTCTGCCTCTCCTATTATAAATGGCAACAAACAAGCAAAACAAAAACAACTCTTTATTAGGGAGGTGCCAATGCGAGTTCCTTTTATGCAATTTCTGCCGTTCCAAAGCTATAATATACCCTGATATAATATACATCCTTTGTTTCACAATGGAGCTGTCGCCTTTTCCCTTCCTCTTTTTCGCTTAACCCTTTTCAAAGCAATCGCTGTGAAAAATGACACTTCTAGCGGAAGGTATCCGGATAAATCAAACACATCGTGTATTCTCACCGGGCTATCAGTTCAGTTGAGCCACACTGCCAGAAATATTTCTTCTCGTGCACCACAATAAACGATTTTAAACACTAATGAAAATACTGAACTACGTTAAGACTTCCCGGAGAAAATTAAGTAGCATTTGGAATGGAAATATCATCCCCTGCCCTCCGCCTGCCTGCATCTGGACTTTGCGCTCCGGGGACACTACCTTAAAAATAAAAAATAATCACTCGGCTGAACCACAAGCTGAATGCGAAGGCTCATACCCAGCGTTATTGATTTCTAAGCCATTACTGGTGCCCCAAAGGACAGCTGTGAACGTATCAGTCACCAATAGCTTACATTGTTTTGGGCATAGTTAGCATACGGCCTTACTTCCATCAAGCGTGGCTCCAGAGGGCTACCATAGGGGGAGGGGACAAAGCCACCGCAAAATTTCTAGAAAGGAACGTCATCGTGTACCATAAATAAGAATTTTAGCATGTCACTTAAAAATAGGCTTTTTAGGTTGTCCTCTCAAAAGACCCATCAGAAAGTGGTATATTCAGCAGGATTTCTGACACAAGCCCATTTTTCATTTCCACCAACACATAGAGAGTAAAAAAGTGCCTTTACTGACTCTCTGCTCATTATTATTTGAGCAGAAGGCCAGGAGAGACATCCACTAAAGCACTTCCACCTCTTGATATGATGACTTATGCTATATTCTAGATAGCAAAAGGATCTTTCTGCAGTGGTCCAAGGAAAATTCATCATATTCATATGACTCACTGCCTCTGCTCTCTAAGTCGTGATCTTTTTTTCCTCCGGAGAAGCTATCCACCTCGTCTCACAAACACCCCGATGCCAAATTCTCTGCTCAGCAGCTCCTGCGCCTCATCTCTGGTGTCTGGTTTCCTTTTTACGGAGTCTTCTGGCCACGGAGAATGACAGATTTTGGTTTTTACACCACTACCCTGCTGAAAGACAGGAACTGGGAAGATGGCATGCTTCAGTTTTGCCCTAGAAGACATCTGCTGAAGGGATCCCCTTTTGAATTGGTGCTAGCTGGTGTGCTGGTTCCGTGCTAATCTGACCTCTGCTGAAGCAGAGCGGTGATGGAAAAAGCAAAAAAAAAAATAAATCCTGGGAAGCCACAGTTTTTCCTTCCCACACACTCCCTCAGCATCCAAGGTTGTTTTTTTTTTTTTTTTTTTTTTTTTTTTTTTTTATACATTCTATATGCTACTTGCAGACTCTCCTCCTCGGATACAAAGAGCAAGAAAAGCACCCCTGTGATACGGCAGTGCTCCCGCAACGTCAGGAAATGAAAATTTCACCATTACCTGAAAGCGTAATGAGAACTTCGCTGCTCCCATCACATCATTTCTTTTCAGAAAAAAAAAAATAATAAAAAATTCCTTTAGTTTCTCTGATGCCAGAGCATGGAAATACGGGGTTACAAAAGCACAGGTAAGCTTTTCCTATACACCTTGCCAGAGGCACTCAGGGGAATAAGAGGACGCCCTTTCCTCCCTTGTCTTGCCCACACACTCATCCTGCCGGCACCACGGAGCAGCTAAGGCTTTTCAACACACCTGGAGGGGAAGACCTCTTACTGGTCCTTCATTCTGGATGGTTTAGCCACCGCCTTTTCTTCTCTCAGCGTTCAGTTCAGCAATTATTAAGGTGAAGCTGCACAGAGCCAGGAATTGAGGCGATAGTGACGTGAAGTCTTAATTCCAGAAGTAACAAAGCTCCATTTTTCTCCCGTCTTTCGCGCGTCATTTCACACTATGCAGGACCCCGCGCTGTCTCTAAACAGAGGACTCAAGGAGGGTACCAAAAAGAAGAGAAAGCAGCGGCCAGTCGTTGCAGTGTGAAACGTATTTCCCTCGTTTCAGCATTTCCCAGCTGACATTTAAGCGGGGCCTTTCAGCGGGACCAGTTTCAGAAGCGCTACAGCAGAGAGAAGGACCTTGGGGTCAGTCTGAGGCAAAGCCTGCAGCAGAAGATGCCACAAGGGGCTTACCTGCATAAGGAGTCGAAGAGGTTTTCCATCCTGCTGCTCGAGGACTCTGAACTTCACACCAGCTGAAAGGAAACAAAAGAAGGAATCCAAATCCATGCTTGGAGAAAAGCCCGTGCCGTTTGCTGCTCAGCTCCGTGGGCTGAGCACCGATTTCCTAGAAACGCAGTCTTCAACTTTTCTTGATTTGTGAACCCTTACACATTTTCAATAGGAAGCACGGGTTCTCTCTACAGTGGTTTTAAGCGTAATGACAAACGATGTGTTTCTCTTAGCTCCATTAAAATCAGCCCTCTGCCTTCCAGCTTGAAAACACAGTGCTGAAGCAAGCCCAAGCCTAGAACTAGCTCCAGTTCTGGAGCCCCCAACAGAGGAAAGACATGGACCTGTTGGAGTGGGGCCAGAGGAGGCCCCAGAGATGATCAGAGCATCCATCAGAGGATGGAGCACCTCTCCTATGAGGACAGGCTGAGAGAGTTGGCGGGGTTCAGCCTGGAGAAAAGAAGGCTCCGGGGAGACCTTAGAGCCCCTTCAAGTCCCTAAAGGGTCTCCAGGAGAGCTGGGGAGGGACTTTTTACAAGGGCATGGGGTGACAGGACAAGGTGGAATGGCTTAAAACTGTAAGAGGGGAGATTTAGATTAGATATTAGGAAGAAATTCTTTCCTGTGAGGGTGGTGAGCCCCTGGCGCAGGTTGCCCAGAGAAGCTGTGGCTGCCCCATCCCTGAAGGTGTTCAAGGCCAGGTTGGACAGGGCTTGGAGCAACCTGGGCTGGTGGGAGGTGTCCCTGCCCAGGGCAGGGGGTTGGACTTGATGATCTTCAAGGCCCCTTCCAACCCAAACCATTCTATGATTCTATGAAATCAGGCAGCCACACCGGACAATGGCAAATGGACTGGAAAAAATCTCTTTCTCTTTTCCCAACCTTCCATCAGAATGGGAACTCCATGCTAACAGCAGGCAGAGAACTCACCTTTAATTTGTGCTCATGCGGATACAGCACACACGCAAATCTCTCCCTGTTTCAGACTAAGGGAGGAAAACGCTGGCCTGGAGGCATTAAAGACATTTCAAAGCAATCGCTGCCTATTAGTCCCACCATTCATATGTTTTTAACACACTACTAACCCCATCGAACCTGCCACTTTGATATTTCCTCTTGGACTTGCTACATTCCCAATACTTTAAAGATAAATAGGAAAGGTTTTGGATTCCATGGTGACATGCTGCGCATGAACATTTAATGCAATGTTTCAAACAAAGATAACAAGTAGGACTAGCAATGCATTTTCCTTTGAAAGATCTTGAATCACTTCACATAAATAAAACCAATCCATCTTCTGCAAACCCTCACCAGCCAAGTGTGCCCCTATTATTCATTTCTACAGGTAAGAAGATGAGGCAAGAGTAATGAAGTGATCTGCCACAGATCAAACAGTGACTCAGGACTAAAAACAGAAATAAAACTCTTCATCTGTGTAAGCTCCATCACTATAGTATCTATGTGACTCTTACACATTTAAAAGAACAAAACATTTTCTCTTTGAAATAATTTGAATTAATTAAAATTACATAGTTTACTCCTCCCGGGAGAGAACACTCTTGTCTAGCAGACAGCTCTGGTTTAAAGTGTCTCTCCAAATCATAAAGCCTTTTTTTGTATAAGCCAGGAAAGCTTATACTGAAACATGGGCTTCCCCAATGGCTTCAAAAAGATATTTGAGTACTCTGCGTCTCAATAAGCAAATGTGCTGGATGACAAAAAGCGTCCGATGTGATTCACTGAGCTTTGGCTAAGAGGAAGTGTCTAAGCCATTCCAGAACCTACCATTCAGGCAGGCAATTTGTCAGAGACAGACAGAAACCAGCGGGCACGGAAGTCGCAGGTACATGGTTGAGCCCTCTGGAGCCCTGTCCCAGGATCAGTCCGTAGGCTCTTCCCTTGTGCAGCTGCAAGCCAACGATCTCCTAATTAGACGATTCAATTGTTCAAAAGTCTTAAACTCCTAGGAAAATCCACGCACAAAAAGGCTACAAATCTATTTTAGAATGACCTATAGATTATTACAAGGCTCAGGAGCCTGAGCAGTTCACTTTGCAGAAAGAGCCGGAAGGCTGAGTCTACTGCAGGTCACTCCAGCAGAGAAGAACCCAAGAGTATCCCGTGATTGCCAGCCAACTCCAGAGCTCAGCATTCTGCTTTTTCTGTACACCGGCATCATCGACGGCACAAGAGAGGTCAGGACACAAAGCCATTTGCTTTGCTTCACATGACAGTGCACTAAAGCGAGCTCACTGCTTGCTTGTATTCCAGCAATTATGGAGACACCACCACGACAGGTCCTACAGAACCACGGCAAAACTTGCCCCAAAGCTTGTGATGTGAATACCTCTGTATTGGGCAAGAGCGAAAGAGAAGTACAGAGGAAATGAACTAACCTGTGCATGATCAAACAGCACGTTGGTAACTCCTGTGTGGGCAGTTTGAGACTCCTGAACCTCATCGCTACACCTTACTTCGCACTCTACATGGACATAACTGTGTACCCATCCCAACCAAGGTGGCATCCCTTGAGCTGACACCGGGCAGACAGAACTCTTGCAGAGAGGATATCGGTTTTGACGTATTTGCAAAAGGCTTTTTGAAGTCCAAAGTGTTTTAATTCTGATGTGTGGGAAGAAAATAGGGATTTTGTTTCTGGAGTGTGGATGGATTGTTCATCTACCCTGGCCCAGGCTTCATCAATATATTTTATCTATTCAGAAACTGGTCAAAGAACTTGGAGGCCAGGTGCCACGACTGAACCGACTTGAACTTCACCACTGCACTAACCCCTTGCTGACAGGCAAAGCTATCCGTTCATGTTGGTAGAACCATCTTGATGGTGCCTGTAAAATCAGCTGCCATAACATATGCCAGAGGATGTCTTATCCAAGTTCTGAGTCTGAAAAGGGAGGCAAAAACTAACCAGTGAGGACATCAAGTGATGTGTACTCTCTAAAGTCCTTTGAATTTGATTCAACTGCTCCATCTGTTACCGCTCCGATGACATGTTTTCGTGCTGGGGCAGGAACACAGGCTGCAGAAATTCTCAGAGATGCCTCTTCATCTTTCAGGCAGCACGGCGCTGCAGCGTTCTTTCTTAAAACGTTTAAGAGGAGCACACAAACAGCCAACAAAAACTCAGTCAGGTAACAAACTCAACTGAGCAGACAATCCTCTGCCTGGGTGGAGGCTTATTACCCTGCAGAAGGTACCTGGCTGAGCAAAACTGAGAAGTAACCTAAGACCGACGGGAATAGATGGCCTTATCTCTCAGTGGCAACAAGATTTCCTTCTGCCCTATGACCAGCTGTTTACTGGGGCAGTTTTCTTCAGCAGCATCTCCTGTTCTCCAAAGACAGCCCTGAAGGGTTAAGGTGTTTCTGCCAGGAAACTCAAAGGAACCTGCTGAAGGGATACACGGAAAAGCAGCAGAGTTGGTAACACGGCTCAGCTCTACCTTCCCCAAAAAATCGAGCCTGGCGCTGCTCCAACAGACAAAGCTGTTACCGGTTGCCTCAAGCTTCCTTTGCATTTGATGACTAGCCTGGGTTTAGTGATGATCAAGCTCTTTCTCGTATTTAAAATCCCTGCTGCATGCTCTTTTAAAGGGAGGGGAGAGAAACATTTAAACCTGCTTGATTTTAACTAGATTAAATATAGCTGTTGACAGTTAAACCCATTTCCAAATGGCCCTTAACTCTGATGCCAACCATGGTTCACGCTTACCAAGAGTGGAAAAAACAATGACTAGCTTCAAAAACGGTGACAGATTAGTCTCAAAAAGAGAATGATTATTTGAAATGCATCCAAACACCCCAGCTCAGGATTTCAGTTAGCCAAGTCAGCACAGGAGCAGCTCCACTGATCCACAGCCACTGTAGGTCCAGCCCTCTGAAACAGCGCATTTTCCAAGTATTTTCGTAATTTTTGTAATCTGGCCTGTTTCAGAGCCCAACCCCCCAAGTTTACCAGCTTGTTTAACTCTCAGAAGTGTTACCTGACCTGCCACACTACAACTGGAATCAAAAGATGAACTCATTTATACGGTGCTTCTTTGGATGTCACTTCTAGTTGCCGCAGGCTTTGTAAAAGTGCTCCTGATTCTGCTTCAGCATCAAATTTCTTTCCATCGACATCCTCATCCCTCTCCTTGCGGTAAGCATTTAACAGTACGGACAACTGCACGACTCGAGCCTTGGGTTCTTTCCCGTGCCCCCTGCATCCTTCTATTCAGCAGCTACCCATTGCCTCAAAATTCAACGCATAACACAATCTCCTCGAACTTCTGCGTGTGCAGCGCTGAAGGACTTACCTGCGAGTCTGTAGGATCTGCAGAGCCGAAGAATGATTGAATAAAGAGGCAGAGAGTCAATCAGGTCAACTAGCAAGTGTATCAGGCCTTGCACAATCACCACCAGCAAACGGAGCTACAGAGAAACAGTTTAATAAGAAAGTCTCAGAGAAACGGGAGATGCAACGCGTGAAAATTCAGGAGCCGATGTGCAATCTGACGTCGCTGCGTGCTAAGCTAAAGTCTCCCAAAGTGGGTTTGATGTCTATAAGTGGTGGGCACCCAGACCCTGCGTGAGGTTCCTCGACAATCTTAGCTCTAGGATGGAACTGAAATGAAGCTCCTACAGGTGTAGAGGCTGTGACCTGCCAGGACATGAGATTCCATGACATTCCACTTTCAGCCGCCACAGTCTAAAAGGGAGAATTTGGGCTTTCATTTCTAGTAAAATCCACCACTGTGTATCAGTGAACATAAATTTTTCTTCAGTGAGCTGAAGTAACTTATTTCTGCCTAAAGAAACCCCATGTAGAGCATCTAAGCAAGAGCAAAGCAGTCAGAACTGAGCTTCGTGCTCAGTGTTTTCTGCCCCCTGATTAAAGCGCTTCCCTTTGCAGGCTGCATTTATTTTTACTGTCAAGCTCATCTGAAAAGAGAGGGCTCAAAAAAAGATGTTGAAACCATGTGATGGCCACTGTCTGCGGAAAATTTTGCTCCAGGCAGGCCACAGAGAGGACTGGTCATATTGGGAGAAGAAAAGAAAAATAAAGTAGTCCAACCCTGTGAGCAAAGCCTGGCTGAAAGCATTTAACACAGCAAGTTAATTTCCTGGGAAAAAAAAAAAAAAAAAAAAAGTTCTGGATCAAACTAGAGGGGCCGTCACCCCAGACGTGGGATAGAAAGATAAAACAAAAAAAAAAGACTTCCGAGTGAAAAAGAGGGGAACAGCTTGTGCCGCTGACTGGGATTTGCGGGGAATTCCCTTTGGAGAAACACTAGCACGTATCCCGAATTCCCCTTGCTTGGCCAACATGGGCTGTGTGAGAACCCCTCCTGGGACACCCAGACACATTTGTATTTCCTTTGTGAATGACAGTAAATGACTAGGAAATCTTCTTTTAATATCTCAGAAGACAATATATTACTAGCTTCAAGTGTTCAATCTTACCAGGGTAAACACCAAATAATACAGCGCAGTTGTAGGCAGGAGGAACAGCAGGATTGTAAACAGCAGAGTGCCAATAAATAACTAGGGAAAAAAAGAAAACACAAACAATCATTAGTAGAGAAATGGCAAAATAAAAGGAAATAAAAATATATAAAAAAAATAGGAAACTGGGAGACAATGAAAGTTTGCAAGACTCCTTAATGCGTTTTTATACGCCCTACGTGAATAATGCTGTTACCTTGAATAGTTTCAGTGCTGCTTCTCTCGCTGGACCTTTTTAGAAGGCTCCTCATTACAGGAGTATGTTTGGAAAGATAAATAAGCGGGACCCTGACAGCATTTTTTTTCCTTTATAGACAATACTCAAGGTTTCCTATTTCAGGCCAGCTTCCTTATGAAACAAGACTCGCGTGTTCATGCCCAACCCCTATCCCTGCAAGTTTTAAAGCCCTCGGTCCTGGATTTTACCAGGAAAAGGTGGAAGGGTACAAAGACGTAGAAACGTCGTAGGGAATTTTGTAAAGAATTGAGAAGTATTTTTGTTCCTCCTTGTTTTAGCAGAACAAGCGCTTGGGGAAAAAGCTGACAAAATCTGGTTGATAAACATTCCCAGCAGCAGCAGCCGCCGGCTGGTCAGTCCAGACCCAGGACTTCTGCCTCCTGCTCGGTGGGAAACTGGCAGAGAGAAAGAAGCTGGAGTTACTGGGGTGGAGGGAGCAATATCAAGAGGATGAAGGAGAAAAATCCATAGGAAAGCAGGTGTCATCAGCTCTGCTGCCCACAGAAAAAGTTATTCTTATTCTGGGCCAGCCCAGTTGGCCTAAGCCTAAATAATTCCAACTGGGAGAAATGCAGATTTATGACAAATAGGGATATGACTCTTCAATTTTCAGTCACCGCTTCCAGAACGCAGAGGCCACGGGAAGACAGGGCACTGCCACTTCTGCAAAAAGAGATCGTGGCCGTGGTGTATTATGAAAGAAAATAACCCAGAGAGTCCTGTCACAGAGGTGGATCAACATCCCAGCTTTACGCACGGAACCAGAAATAGATCATAACCCAACTCATTCTCTTCATAGCAGTTGTTTCTCCTCTCCTCTGTCACTCCAGTGCAGTTGCTTAAACTCTCCAAAAGGCTTTTAAGGTCTGCTTTGAATGTCTCTTCCCACCCAGGCCAACGACATAATTCCCACCGGCCTCCAGAACAGCAGGATGAAGCCTGAAGTGCCAAAGCAATTCTCCTCAAAGTACACAGGGACCGAGCCCTGACGCAAACCGTCTTCCTGGCACGCAGGCGCTTACTTTTCCATCGCCAAAGAAACAGAAAAATAGCTCCTTCGCCGTGGCGTTAAGAAGCTCAAGGTTATCTGTTGCAATGGAGAGAAAGGCTCTGGGAGTTACCAAATATTATCGTATTATTATTATTAGCGATGTTTACAACTGCCGGCATGGAGCAGTTCAGGCTCTGCTGAACTTGTGCGTGGCATTTCAGTAATTAAAAAAGAGCTTACAGCGTTTGACAAAAAAAAACCAAAAAACAAAAAACCAACCAAACCCTGCCTCTGCTGCTTGAGTGAGAACGTGTGGGCCATGCTCCAGCGCAACGTGAACGAAACAGGGCCTTTTAATAGAAATGCTGGCACGTCTGTTACTGTGGCAACACTGCTGGGCACCGCTTTTTCTATTGCCTCCCTCCTCCATCCCCACTCCCATGCTCCAGGAGCTGCGAGCATCTGCAGCACCCACCGAATTCACCGGGGTGTCTCACAGGTGCTCAGCACTTGCCAGAATTAGACCCCTTGAAGACGCGGAGAAGCGAAGGGGTGATGCCGAGGAGCAGCATCAAAGCGTTTGGTTGAAGAGCCAGGGATGCAGAGTGCCGCAACATACACTTGTTCTGGGCACCACAAAACCTCCCGTGGCTTCTGTCTCAATATATCTGCCCAGAGAAGCTGTGGCTGCCCCATTCCTGGAGGTGTTCAAGGCCAGGTTGGACAGGACTTGGAGCAACCTGGGCTGGTGGGAGGCGTCCCTGCCCAGGGCAGGGGGGTGGGAACTCGATGGTCTTCAAGGTCCCTTCCCACCCAATTCTATCGTTAGCCAAAGCTGGATAGGATCGTATTGCCCGTGGGCAGTGTCCTGCAGCGAGCCCCAGGCACTGCAGCACTACCTGGTCCAAGTCATAAGAGCAGGAATCCACCCGCTGCCGGAGCACGTTCCACTTCTTCCCACGGAACAAGCGCCAGAGAGATGACAGGCCGTAAATCTTCAGGCAGTAGAGCCTGGGCAAAGAGAAGACGCCGTGCATCAGAGCTGCGAGTTCCCGAGCTTCAACGCAAAACAGCTGTCGTCATTACACCCCTGCGCCCACTCACTTACCGACGCCGCAGAACTCAGGGCGGCAAAAGAAATCAGCCTGAGAATGACGCAAGATAAAATACTATATGCTCAGTTAACTGTATTTGGGCTGGCCCCTGGCACGGGCAAAGTAGGCTGCTGCAGACAGCTCTGGACCACCGGAGGACAACGGTCATGCCGTGGCAAATGCTGCTGGAGGGTGGCTCCTATGAGCAACAGCAATCGCCAACCCCGTGCCACCACCTTCCCTGCAGCAAAAGCAGCAGCGAGGTTATTCCCCCGAGCTCACCTCTCTGTCTCCAGTTCAAATCTGCCCCGTTCCCCTCGCTTCACACCCCTGCCACAGCAGGAGCGGCCAAGGTCTTAACCCCTCACACTTGAGTCCACGGCAATTCACTTTTGCCTCCGCAGCACAGAGAAACAAGGGAGAGGACTGGAGCCCCTTCAAACATCCATAAAAGTGGGAAGAGATCAACTAAATGGCTGGTGGCATCCCGAACGCACCCTTTCCTTAGGCTTTCGTAACGTGGTGCTACGACACGTAGAGCTACTTCCCTCCCAGAAAAATGGCAACGGTGGGAGAAGCTTGGGGTGATAAGGGGTGGGGAACAGAGACATCTGTGGAATAACACAGAGGAAGAAAGAGCTCCTGGGATGGAGAAGAGGCACAAAGAGACCTGGGCAGCAGTGCTCAGCATACAGGGATGTAAAGAAAGGGGACACAGCCAATCTGTGGGGCAGAACGGAGCCTGAGAAAGCCTGAGCTACAAAAGCCAGACCGGTTAACCAGCCTAGTTAAGGTGCGGAGGCTGCTCAGATTTCAAGGCAGCGTTGTGAAAGCAGAGGCAAGGAGTCTTATCCAAGAGAAGCGTCTGGTTTGAGGAACACCAACTGCTTCAAGGAATTGGCAGGGTGCCCCCAGACTGGCAGGCACAGCTCGGTGCACTAATCCCCGGGCAGGAGGGTGCCCAGGACAACCCCAGGTTGCTGGTACACATCTGCCCTGTTACTCTGACTAAGGCCACGCACTGCCCCGCGTACCCTGACACGGCACCAAGCGGGTGTTCCTGCTGCAGCATCTGCCCCACCTTCCCCGGCTGCCTGCACACACTTGCCCGCTCACATTTCACCGGGCGGTTTGTTTCAGAAGGGAATCTCAGGCTTCACCAGCACCTGAACCAGCAAATTCTTCTGCCAGCGGCAGGAACGCAAGGTGTTGCGGGTGGCTGTGTTGATGTGGGACGACTGCTATCCCTTCCTGACTCTCCATGGGGGGCACCTGGCACAGCAGGGGCAGTTCGCTGCCTGCGGCAAGATAACATATAGCTGCTCTGCACTTCTAACAAACAGCCAAAGCCGAGGCGGGTGGACTGGCTCCCTGCAGCTCACAAGGGAAAAGCAATCAGCTGAGAAAATGCTTTTCCCATTTCCGCTCTCCGGACAGTTAGGAGCAGCCAGGCCACTCCTCACAGACCAAAACAGAAACTCCAGTAACTAGAGGTGTTGGGAAGAGACTCCCCATAAATGACACTACTGATTTCGGGTCTAAACACTATGCTCACAACAGACACGATTCATAAATCATATCGCAGTATTTCTAACCATTCCCTAAACTACCCAGAACTAAAGATCTACTATTTCCCCTTTTGTTTGCAATGTAAAGCCCTCCGTTCACAGCCTGGGGAGGAACAATGACCATTCTGTACTCTATAAGCCAGAAGTTCCTGCATTTATTACCTTGTCTCTCACCTCCTTGGCAAGAGCTTCTGCAGTTGCCTGCGTGGCTCCTTGCTGCAGCACGTGCTGATGGAGGGCCGGAACAGAGCGTGTTGGTGGGTACCGTTTGCACAGTAACCCCGACGTGCTCTGGACATGCCCCCCCCAAAGCCCCCTGCACTCCCACACGCTCCCTCAGAGCCTCTGCCCGGCTCTCAGGCCACTGGGCCCTCCAGTAGGTCCAGACGATGACACCAGGATGGCGTCACAGCCATGCTGTAACCCCAAACCTGCCATCTGTGCTCCACGATGCAGACATGAACCTCTGAAGCAGGGCAGAGGAAGGGATTTTGGGGCTTCTCCGGAAGTAAAAAAGTGTTCCCCTTTCCTCCTCCTCTCCTCCAGTTCCCCTCAAAACTACTGGGTAGGGTGCAACTGGAAAGAGTCCTATATGGTTGAAAAAAGGGACGGGGTGAACTGCTTTCTCGTCCTCTGCCCGTCACGTAGTTTTATTTTTCCAGGTCACTACCACAACAAGTAAATATTTAAACATAGGAGAACTGAAAAGAGAGGTCGCTCGTACTACTGTGGCCATCGTTTCTACATGCATAAAAGAATGCAATAAACGAATTGCTGCCTAAAGCGTGAAATCAAAAGAACTACACCAGGATTGAATGCTCCCCAAATTAAAGACATGGCCTGAGCGTTCAGTGGCCCTTCTCTCCAAACATACCCGAGACACAGCCAAGAGAGATCAACTCACCTGGCGCCGTAGACATAGAAGCAGTAGATGTGGAAGGTCAGAAGCGCAATGATGTCGGAGAGGATGCAGAGAGCCACGGTCAGGCCCAGACAAGCCGACAGACCGACATACCAGAGGATCATCTCAATGAACGGGGACATCAGGTGAATGTAGCCTAGTGGACATTGTAGAGTGTTAGTATTTGGCTGAGATGCCTTCCTGTTGACAGTCTCAAGAGACTGATTCCCCCCACCCTAGAACATTGCTCCAGAAACCCTAGCCACGAAAACATGGAAGTAAAACTGGAAAACTCCCTTCAATGCCATCTTCTTTTTAGAAGGGCCAACAAAAACTCTCTCCCCGCTCTCCCCCAGGTTTCTGTCCAGGTGTGACAGCTCTGCGAGGAAGGGGAGGACGTGCTTAGTTTGAACAGAGCACTCACCTTGCTCCACATATGATGGCTTTTCTCAATTTGTGTCCAGGTTCCCAATTACATTTTTAACTGCACACATCAACCTTTACTGCAACCATTCCCCTTTTCTAGCTCTTCCCACAAAAGCCAACCCGTATGGCTTTTGTAAAACAAAAAGTGATGACTTTTTCATCACTAAAGTGGAGCAAAGTCACAAAAACAAGACCGTACTTGATTGATGAACAAAGTAAATCAGCACAATAACTAAGGAGTTCATGTCCATCATGACTGTACTCCTTCTTCAAGACACTTATCAAGGATAGCAGGGGTGTGTTATTTCAAGAAGAGACTCAAAATAATAAAGTGGCACTAAGCTGAAGTCGGAAACAGGACAGGGTTGGCATTCGCCTCCTGAGAGCACAGTTCTCATCCGTCTCCTATCAGCTGCTTCTTACATGGCAAAGACCACGAAAGCCCACATAAGACCTAAAGCCTTCCCTTGGACACTCACCACTAATGGCACCACCTAAGTAAGCTCTGCCGTGATTTGCACTTCTTGCAAAGCATCAATACAAGCGCTTTATTTAATATGCATGACTTCCTTGTGTGGGAATCCAACTTTGGCTTGAGTTCCCACAGCGGGAAGACTCCCAGGCAAGTTTGTACTCGCAGTAGTGCATTTTGATTTGTTATTCACCTCTAGGCAAACATTGAACACTCGGGAGGGAAGAGATGAAAAGGGAGGCCGAAAAGTTAAACAATTGCACTTACTAATCCAAAGATGGATGTGGTAAAGGAAGAAGCGTCCCAAAACCTGATCCAAAGCTCGGTTCATTTTCAGTCCGGCTGGTGCTCCCATTAGCCACTGCAGCAGGTCCTGGAGCTCTTCAGCTACGTGCTACAAACACACGGAAGCAAGGCACCGGAGTTAAAAGACTGTTCCCGCACTGAACAGGTCCAGTGCACTGTACATGCTGCCCCCCTGCAAAATATTCTTACCACACCCTTCAACGGAAAAAAAAAAAAAATAAAATCAGAAATGCACTTTTATTGACTCTATACTGAATCCAACAGAGAGGAAGCTGAACTGCTTAAGTGGTCTCAGCGCTGGGAACGTGAGCCTAGTGTGTTTGCTTACGGCCACCTCTGGTAGACTGGCACAGCATGACTTCTTGGTGTAATGGGAGTTCTTGAAATAGATGGCAAATGCTGGTGCATCAATCGACTTCTTCAGATAATCAACTGAATAGTCAGAACTGAGCAAGTAATTAACTACGGGGAAGGCTGTCAGGATTTTAAAAGGGCGAAGATGGCAACGCGCTCACGGGCAAAAAAAGTGAATTTTAACAAACAACCTCTATGTGTTTACGGCAGTGTAGAAAACAATTATATAAACGTATTTCATACATAAACTTTCTTGACGCTCTATTGGTGTACTAGGCAAGATTAACCATGCTGTAGAGCACCGAGCTTGCCTACCACTATCGTGCCCTTCTGCAGGCTTCACGGAGAGATGCCCATGGCATCCCAGTAAAAAAGCAGCCCTCTGAATCATTGAGAAAAAGAGCCTAATGGAACTTGTCCCCAAATCACCGAGGGCTTTGACTCACGATTTCTGGTGGTTTAATCCCAGGCTGATGTTATTTACTGATTTTTCTCTTTCCACCCCACTACTCTGCCAGAGGTTCCCCTTGCAGTCGGCAGGGCAGAAGACAAGGGTGGCTCTGCTCCTCGGTAGTTTGCACCTGACCTACTCACCTAAGCCAAAACCAGCGGTGAATTGAGGTAGCCAAGAGTGGTAACCTCCAGCAAACAGGTGAGGAACATACCTGGAGGAAGGAGTGACCTCTCACACCGTCCCGCATGACCAGAGACTGGGAGTAAAAGCCTTCTATCTCCAAAAATCCCACTTACAGTCAAGTCCGTGCAAGTGAATTGCACCGCAAATTGTGCGTGTGCAGAAGAATCAAGACATGCTGCCTACAGCTAATGCACTGTAGCCTACTTTCCCCATCACTCATATAGATAATTTCCCTACGGGGGAATTATTTCCAAGGAATGGCTCCGTTTTATTTGTTAACCAACAGGATCCTTGCAAAATGAGTTTGTAAACACTCACTTTCAGCGTAGGGGCAAAATTAAGGGCTCCATCTTCAACTTAACCGAAAGGATTGCCTTTTTATTTCATTCCTTTTCCCTCTGTCTCGCTGCAAGTCAGAACTGATTTGAACCCTTGGATCTTACCTCTGTGGCTCAGAAGCGTTAGCTACTTTATAAATAGATCAGATTTAATATTTAAAGTGTTGGATTGGTAACTCAGAAAAAGCATTTGGGGATTTTAATGAAATATTTAAATGCTTGAAAGCAGTCTTTCAGCAAGGCTGTTTTTCAGCACCGAATCCTTCTGGAGGCTGCCAGTCCCAGAGGTGCTACTAAATTCTGACGGGGGCACGTAGCTCTGGGAAGGTGCCCTCGCTTGCTGCTGTTTGGCTGGGCACGGCGTTTCAAAACAGAGTCCTAAGGCATAACCTTGCAGCTTTTTTCCCAGCCAGATATTTTGGGACTGATCAATAGCAAGCAGGATCAGGAAAGGCGACTGGGAGTCCAATTCTCCCGCCGCAGTCATGAATACTGAGTGTGGCCCCTATTAATAAGTAAGATATGGTGAACTGGAAGTGTTTCATAAAGGGGTGTAGGGACACTACCAAACTGGAGACTAACACAGTTCAGATGAGATCGCTGTTGATGTATTTCCTTTCTTGTCATGCTCTTCTTTCTAGTCTCCATATGCAGATGGGTCTAATGGTGACATGACACTGACAGAGAAGGACACACGGCGCACTGCGGGCGCCGGGATGCCCAGTGCAAACTTCCCGAGCGGAGCATCTACTGCAAGTCAGAGCAAGCAGAGCCAAAGCACTCCCTACCAGACACATTTTCCCTGGGTTTGTTGCAGACCTTTGGGGCTCTATTTTACAATTTAACATCTAAGAATATTTTCCAGAAGTGTTCTCTCTGCTTGCTTTGTTTATGGATTAGCAGGACATGACTGAATAGGAACTTACATCCAATTATCTCTAAGCCCCAGTAACATTTTTGGAGGCACGATCTATGATAAATATTTCACTGTTTCAAAGAGATTACAGCTTAAGAAAAAGAGACATCAGCAAGGATGAAAGAGGTGAAGGAGAAAAAAAAAACAAGATGGTTTAGAAGCAGTTCTTCTTTTTAAAGCAGACAAATGTAGCACTTCGAATTGGGTATATTTGAAAGACGGCTGTCTTGTGGAAGGCAAAAACAAGGACAACCATTGGGAAGCCTGGTGGGATCGAGAGGAAGGAGGAGGGTAGGAATTATGAGGGCACCTACAGAGAGAAGATTATGCACATTTTCCATTCTTGGATTTGAAAGCCTGCTCTGAAAAAAATCAGTCCTTCGTATTGCGCACAGCTACTCGCCAGTTACTCCCTAGGTGTCTCTGAATCACATCTGCTTCATTTACTGACAAAAGCAACTTGTTATTACAGTCAGCGCAGCGCAGCTCATCAAGCTGTGAAAGTGGGAGCTGCAGTCCATGATGTCTTGTGCATCATCAACAATTGCTAGCTAAGTGCTGATTTGAGAACCATTATATATAGGGGATGACGAATGACGGCTAGGGAACACGGCTTGATCCTCACGTCAGCAGGCTGAGCTTGTGACCCTGGCAGTTGTTGAGAGCCAAAATAGCCTACCTGCATCTGCTTCCTTCCAGAGAGATGTTTGCTAGAAAAAAAAAAACAACAAAAAAACAACAACCGAGCACTGTATCGAGTACCCACGCAGCTACCATTTTGTCAATATTAAAATCCATCAATCGAACCAACATGGTTATATGTTATATAAGGTTAGTTTGTCAATATTAAGACCGATCAAATCAATAAGGTTCAAATAAGGTTATGCATATAACCTTATACTACATAATAATCTTCTTATAATATATATAATGTCTATTTACAGATAGAGAAGTAAGGTCAACGCCATCATCAGATCTGGGGCAGACATCAAAAGCAGAATAGCAAGGAGCATTAGGGAAGGCAAAATAACTCATTCTGCACATGGGAAAGTTTGCGTTACCGAACTTGGCAACACATAAGCACTTGAGAAAGCCCAAGTGATGGGAATAATGCGTACCAGATGGACGCTCAGCAGCAAAGAGGAAACCTACTGCTGAATGGCTAAGGGGAGATTTTGCTGTCATACTGGAAAAGAAGTGGTGCTGGCTTGCACACCGCATGCTGAAGTCATTGGTGTATTTTGGGATCACACAGATCTGCATTTTTTAAGGCCTGCACATAATGCATATAAATCAATGCCCACCGAAGGCAGGAAAAGGACTCCAAATGATTTTACGTCCACAATCTAATACGCTTGAAAGAAGAAAGTAAGGCTGGAAAGCAAGAAGAGTTGTAAGTGGCCTGAACTGATAAGCGTGGAGAAGCAGAGAAGAAAGGCACCAACTGACTACCGGGCCACCCCCGCAAGGAGGAGTCAGCACTTCCAGGAAAGTAAGTAAACAGCTCTTGCTGATAGCAAGGTAACGAAGCCCGCACATGTAGGAGACATGGTGAAAATAACTGACACGATGACGCGTGAGCTGAGTGACAGACGAGCTAAATTGCTGAAAGAGGAACGAACGAGGCACTCTCACAAGCAAGCCTCTCCTGGACAGGTGCTGGGATCGGATACACCTTGAGCACGGAGAACATCCATCTGCCAAAGACACTGGGCAGATGGAACCCCTCCTGGAGCCACCTGTGCAAACAGGAACGCAGCCAAAAGCCACTTCCTTGCAGACTTCTTAAGAAATCAGATTTCAGAGAGCTGGTCACTTACAGCAATGCCATAGGGAGAGCTCTAGAAAACTTAAACTGAAATATCTGTCAGAGAAAAGACTTAGGAATAAGACTTAAAAAAAATATTTTTAGTATATAGCTCAAATGCAAAAGCATTGCAAGAACTGTGGTCCTTTCTACCCCACCACTGCTGCTGAATAGTGTCTGCAGCAATCCTTAAAACATGCACTCCTTAAAAGTTGGACTATGAAAGATAACAAAAATAGCAGTAATCATGATCCACAGCTACGCTGGACACTCCACGCATTTTCTGAAAGCACAGCAAGAATGATCAGAGACTTATGACTTGTAACAACTAAAAGGTTAGACGTGGACCAAGCAGATCACCAAGAGAGACATGAGCTCTTCTGAAGAAAGACAGGATAAGTAGGAAAAAGAAATTGCTGCTGGAATTCTCTAATCAGAATAAAATTCCTCCCAACCAAGAAGACAGAGAAAGAGCAAAGAGAGGACGTTCTCCAGCTGCTAGAAAGAAACCACTGGAAAGATCCACCTTCTCTCCCAGAAATGAAAGGAAAGTGGGCAGAGAAACGATTAAGCTGTGCAGCTGCATGGCAGCGTTCAACACTGGCTGCACATTCATTCCCAAGACACGGCAGGTTTTAAAACGGAGCTAACTTCAGATTAGCGGTTTGGTCTCCAGCTTCTGAAGTACCTCGTATGTTCCTTACTGCCACTAAACAGATATATTGGAGTACTGCACCTAAAATGAGCCACCAGAAGAGCACGATACTATGAGTCATAGTTGTTCTTCATTAATTTATGCTGATGCTGAGGGATCTTAGTGGGCAAGAGGAGTTTATGTTTGAGAAAAATCACAGGACGCAGCAAGTTTTCCTAGTTTACCATCTGTACACCAGAGCTCTTAGACAGGACTTCAGGTGTTTATATCCTGACTAGCTGACGCCTTTGGATTTCCCCATGAAATTTCCCTTCACAAGCACAGCTGCACTGCTTATCAAGTCTGACTTTTCAGTACTTTATCAGATTCAACCCAAGTTACAGCTTTTTGGTTGTTTGTTTTTATTTTTTTTTTTCCCCCCAAACACCCCATACGGCAACAACTTGAGGATACCTCCTGTTGACTCCAGAATAAAAGTATTCTGGCTCGATAACCACTCAACCTGCAGTTGCAGAGCTCTGTCCATGCCATAATTGTTACTTTAGGAACCGGAGCAGCCCTCCGGTAAACATCTAATTACTATTCCCTGCACACGCAAAGCAGAGCTGTGTTCCTTTTGAGCAGCCCCAGCAGGCTTGATTTGAAGATTTCACTCCTCTTGAGGAGACCTAATTTGCATGGCTTCAGACAGGACGCTCCGAAACCCTTGTGCGTGAGGCATTGCCTCCTTACAACTACCCCAGACATCAAGAGCTGGTCAGTACCCACAGCAGGTGAAAGAGCAACGGCTTTGGCCAGACTTACATCAGCCACAGGGATGAGAGTGTCAGCAAGGTGACCAATTCGGTTCTTTCTGTACAGCCAGGACATCAGCAGCATCCCCAGAGCCACATCAATCAGCAGAGAGACAAAGATGTTGGCTTTCCTGCATGCAGGATGAAGAGAAACAGCGTTAGACAAAAAGGAAGGACAGCGTTTAATGTTTCAACGATGATTGTTGGCTTCACTTACATAGCATCTTCAGTGTCCCAGGGACACCAGGACAATTTACTGAAGAGACACAGTGTAGAGATCTTTTGACTTTCACTGGTGCGCTGCTACTTCTGTGGCCAAACACGGAGCCACTCGGAGCCTCCCGCACCACAAAACCTTTCTTAGGAAGGGGAGCGAAGAGTGGGATTGAAGCTACACAGAGGAACGTTAGACCGAGCGTGTATATATATACTCAGGGGGGATTTACCAATACTAAGGGCACCAGCACTTGGAGTATCCACATTGAGATCGGGTGGCTTTCCAAGCAGTATACTTTAGTTCAATCACTAGTCAGTGTAAGAAATAGCATTTCTGGGTACACAAACATACCCAGAAGGGCTGCTGAACTGCCCCCTCACTGCTCGAGTTTCTGAATGAAATTCCGTGGCGCCAGTTATTCGGGAAATCAGATTAAACAATCACGGTTACTTTTGGCCTTCAAATCTGTTAATCTATTTTAAGTGTTCCCTGGGAGTCTATTACCGCAGGATCAGAGAAGGACACAGAACAAGACTCGCTGTGTAATGGCCATAGGGCATTCGATATCTGTCTCAGATCTCTGCCTCTCCCTGTTCCACTCACTGGGCTGCACGTTTGCTTTTGCTATTACACTGACTTCGTTACTGCTGTTGGAGTCTCTGGTCTGCAGTTAGCGCAGAAAGATTCCCCAAAACAGTAGGTGAAAGAGGAGAGCGTTTAAACCGTTCTGCTTTTATGGAAAGTGCCACTGAATACTGATGGCAGTTTTTGGTTAACAGCAGCATATGTGGAAGCAATGAGCTTGTGGGAGTAGTGATAGCAAAGTACTACACACACGGGTGCAGTACAAGCTTTTATTCCAGTCGCCTTTCCCAGGCTAGGGAAAAAAGCATATATATCTGGCATAAGGCATAATTAATATAAACAGAGTGCAGAGTGCAAATTAGCAGGGAGTAGAGCAAGGAAAGCAACATGACCTGGTGCAGCGAGGACCCCGTAGTGCTGCACAGGCAGAGGATCCGTGGTTTGGGTTTCCCAGAGGAGACAGGGCTAGAGCAAAGATGTGCGTGGCTTTATGTGTACTGCATACCTCATTAGCTGAGTCTGGTTTTGAGCCTTCTTGTTGCTGCTGATGACCTGGAGGTGCTGCAAGCGATGTCCCAGCTGCTCACAAGTTGAGAGTTTGCTCCATAAGAAAGACAAAGGCCAAAACTTCAGCACCCTGCAAGAAACACAGCGGGAATGTCCCGTTTTGATTTTGCCATATAGCAGGCTGTGCAGCGTACAAAACATTCAGTGTCAAGTTAAGGTTGTGCAACCAGAGGCAGTGTCAAGATATTGTCGTTAAAAAATATTAGATGTTAACCGCTCTCTTAAACGTTAACAGAATTAAGGCGGCCTTACCAGATCAGGGCAGCTGAAGCAGACAACCCAACCTCTCATTTCCATTCCGTAAAACCAAGGCTCTCGCCCTTCCAAGGAAGCCATAACGCAATGCTGCTTCCTCCCTGTGCTTTGGGATACGTGACTGGGATTGCACACTGCTCTAAGTCTCTGGGAGACTGGAGTCAAGGCACTTGTGTTGTGTTGTCGTGATGTACACACGTTGCAACTGCTTCACAAATCCCAGCATTGCTGATCACAAGTCTATTTAGTGTGAGCTTGCTATAACAAAAGCTGTGTTCTCCCTCGTTTCTGTCCCCTTTTTCCCCCCTCTTCTCTCTTTCTTCCACTTCATCCTTCTCTTCTTTTTTTCTTTATCACTTCCAGTTTCCTTTCTCAGGGTCTTCATTTCGAGCTTCTCTCCACTGCCTTGCCAAGGGTGACCAGCAGTATGTAGACTACATGACATTTAGCATTTAATTAGGTTTCAAAGTTAACATCCACATTAGGCCTGTAGGGGAGGAAATGTTCACATGTTTCTTTTTTATGACTCAGAAGAAAAGTACTAAATGATGCTCAATTATTCTGGGGAGTCACTTTGATTACCACACAACCTATAAAGGAAGGAATGAGGGTGATTTGCGTAGTCTGAAATGCCACCACTGGACGCAGACCGGTCAAAGAACACACAGTAGCGGTACAGCAACACAAGGCACCATCTTTGTTGTGGGGAATAAATTCTGATGTGGACATAATTTGGATCTCTTCTTTCTTGTACACAATGGTGGTTTCACTATTTTCACAGTGTTTTCATTGTTTCTCATTAAAGGTCCAGGAATCCACGTTCACTTTTGGTCACTTCCTTCACCTACTCTCTCTTACTGCTTCGGCATGTTCCTTTGCTTTTTACATCCATTCCAAACGCTACAATTATTCCTGGTATCCTGCTTCACTTTTGAAATTGTATGGCTGTTCGGATCGTTAGTGAGCGTGGCCTGGAGATGTCCCCTTGACGTGTGCGTGCCTTCCCCAGATTTCATCCAGAGGACTTCAGCCCGTCGGCCAGCAGCAGAGGGCCTTTAGGACTGGCCACAATAAACTGCAGGATGGGCAGACTGGCGCTCCGGCTGCTATTTATACATTTTACACAAACGGCAAGGGTATGGCTCGCTCAAAATCCTGCTCGGTTCGCTGTGATTGCTGTCCCCTTCCCACCCCCCATCCTCCTGAGCCCTTTCAAGCATCCTTCGGGCAAGGTTTGTCAGCTTAAAAACCAGAGTGCTGAAGTCCCCCCTTCCCCCTCCCCATTCAAATCTCAGATGCACTGGTTTTGAAACACACTCATTTGTACTGTGAATCATTCTTCTTAAATTGAGGCCTCCGAGTTACTCAGCTCTTCGTTACAGCCTCCCACCTTAGAGACAAATGCACGCACTGCTCTTCAGCTGACTTGTCAGGAGGGGGTATCTAAAGCGGCGGAGGAAATAGCGGCGTGCAGGGGAGGGAGACACGGCGGGTGACCGCGCTGGCCACTGGTCTCAAAGACCTGGCTTTGCAGATTCACCGAGGCACAAGTGCAGACTAGTT
Organism: Vanellus vanellus; assembly: GCF_965231255.1. NCBI lineage: Eukaryota > Metazoa > Chordata > Aves > Charadriiformes > Charadriidae > Vanellus > Vanellus vanellus. Next base: position 1,373,564 of record NC_138919.1, read on the forward strand.
TTCTCTTCCAATTACATCCTAGCCCAGTGGTGACACGTTCTGGTGTGGCAAACCTTTGCGAGAGCAGAGAATTGCACTTGAAATACAAAGGAGGGGGAAGGAGAAACGCCGTACCTGTGTGGTTATGTACAGACGACTGAAGGTGGAAAAAAAAAAAAATTACCATTCAAACCACTAGCTGCCAGACCACCTCAGCTCAAGAAGAAACCAAGGACTCTGGGGCCCTGCGATAAACACTCGGGCTGATGATCTTCCCGTCCTCTCCCAGCAACGTGTGTCTCTTACCATTCATTGCTGCACCACGACTCCCCGAGCTAGAGGCAGCTGGCTTGTGGGTCACCCACCGACCAGACAGCCCTGGTCCCCCACACCAAAGGAAAGGACAGCTGCTGCTCTCTTCTGCCTGAGGAATCGCTTGCACAAGTCAAAATGATTTCCAAAGCAGCCTCACCCCCAGGGGCACCCCCCAACATGTGCCCCCCAAGGGGCAAACGCATCTCCTTGATTGAACAGGATGGGCCCACAATCCCAGACTGGTCAGGGTTGGAAGGGCCCTCTGGAGCTCCCCCAGTCCCACCCCCTGCCAGAGCAGGGGCACCTACAGCAGTGGCACAGGACAGGTCCAGGCAGGTTTGGAATGGCTCCAGAGCGGCAGACTCCCCCCCACCTCTGGGCAGCTGTGCCAGTGCTCTGCCGCCCGCACAGGAGAGAAGTCCCTCCTCGTGTTTAGATGGAACTTCCTATGGTCAAATCTGTGCCCGTTCCCTCTTGTCCTGTCACTGGGCACCACTGAAAAAAGACTGTTCCCATCCCCCTGGCACCCTCCCTTGAAGGATTTATAAGCATTGTTAAGATCCCCCTTCAGTCATCTTTTCTCCAGACTAAGATGACCCAATTCCCTCAGCCTTTTCTCATAAGAAAGATGCTCCAGTCCCCTGAGCATCACAAGACACATCTGTGCTTGCCTGTACTACGACCGACTCTCTTTTCTTTCCACCTAACGTCAAGAGGACAACCTCTATTCCACTTACATACTTTCTTTGGAAAGTAAATACATACACATACTCATTTAAATAAAAATGCAAACACACTGTGAAAAGCTCAATATAGTAGTTGCAAGATGTGCTACAGATACTCTCATCTCTAAGAGTACTGAGGCAGAAAGCCAAAAATATTACTTGCGTGGTCTCCTACCCCTATGCATACTGACTCTGCATTGCCATAAATGCTCCCACTTGTTTAGCACATGGTATATGGAATGGTATTCAAAAGTGCAATGGAAAACCAACAAAATAAAAACCAAAACAAAACAACAAAAAAACCCCCAAACAAAACAAAACAACTACCCCAAAACAGTGATGTTGTGTCATTTCATTATTTAAGCACCAGGAGATCTTTGGGGTATTTCCAAACGTAAGGAATTTTAGCAATAAATTAACATTGCCTGCACGAATAAATCTTGATTTTCCAATCCAAGTTTTTCCAAAAGCGAGTGTGGATTTTCCAGATATCGGACGAAAAGCAATCTTTCCAAATCAGGATCACATGCAAATGTTAAAGCTCCATTAACCAGAACCCCCGGCTGCCTTTTTGCTCCTTGCTAGAAACTGCAGGAATGGTGCTTCCCTTCTGGATGAAGGATCAGAGGTCATGGTGTTTGCAAACGGATCTTTTTTTAAAAGGAGCCCACAGTTTATTAGCTCCATACTAAATCATCCCGATGTCCGCAACAGCAGGCTAGAGACTTTCAGCGGTAATGGAAATCCTGCACCCAAGTCCCTGCAAAGAGAGAACTGCAATGGTCACCCCTTAGCACAAGGTGGTGCTGAAGAAATGCCTTAATTTGAGATATACAGGATTTGAGAGCACTTCGCAAGCTTGGGTGGATGGATGGATGGATGGATGGATGGATGGATGGATGGATGGATGGAAGGACGGATGGAAGGACGGATGGATGTTAGCGCCCACCCTCTGAGATTTCTAACGCTGCTGCCCTGCTTCCCCAGCGCAAATACACAACACCGGCATATCCAAAAAAGCCCCAAGCCTCCACAGCTTGAGAGGACACCGCTGATCCCTTTCTTTAGCTTTTCAAAGCTGGCTATCCCTTCACTTCACAAAAACCTGGGAAAGAAAGAAGTCTGATGACCAGAAGCAGCAAAAACTTGACAGATCCTATTTTATGGGACATCCTGTCCCAGCACAGGGAGAAGGGGACTGGAAGGACACCTGCACACAATATCCTTGAGCCCTCCCTACCTTGCGCGTGTTGGCACAAAGGAGGGTGTACCACACATCACACGGTAAATTGAACCAAATTAGATCAAATAACTTAGAAGGTCAAACAGGAGGTTTGTTATAAAGCCAGGTATTAATCTCTGTTCTCCAAGACTGATGTTTGAAAACACCCATAAATTAAGTAAACATCATGCTGATACTATAGGTAAATAAAACAAAGCAGAAAGAAAGCTGTATCTACCTCCCAAGGTTAAGAACAAGTTCAAGCTAGGTTTACGCAGAGCAAGCCTCGCATTCTGCCTGCTGGGACGTACAGCTAGCTGGCTGCCAGCCTGGCTGCTGCTCTGGCTCCAAAAAACATCCCTACCGGGCTTAGGAAAAGCTGAAATCAGAATAGGTGCTGATAAGGTGGGTAGCAGCGCTCTGTGCCCCACCTGCCAGATTCAGCTCGAGCTCCCAAGTTGTGCTTAGGCTGTGGCCTTCTGGAGACCTGCGAGGCTTGGGCTCAACTTGACTCCAAGGCCGGTCTGAGTCCTCGCACCAATCAAGGTGGGCAAGTTCGACCTTGAGACCAAGTGCCTACACAGAAGAAGATCATCCTGACTGTTGGTAGTCACACACCATCCATGGACGGCCAGAAAAAGGACCTTCAGGGCTGAATCCTAATCTTCTACCCAAGCACAACGTTCTGACTTAGTTACCTGGGGACCACTGGTACCCAATTACATCAGATTTGGGTTTGACCCTAAATCTCTTCCAAATACAGTACTCCAAAAATGGTCAGTTCTCCCTTCGTGTAACACGATGCGGAACCCAACTGTTCAGAAAAACTTTGCACACGAAGAGTTTCACCGACATTTTTTAGGAAGGTATCATACAACTGGAAACCCGTTAAAAGACTCCATTCCCCATACCCTTAGGCTGTACTTGAGAAGATTTATCCATAAATACAGGAGTAGCTGTTATCCAAACCAAAGTGTCGCCTTGCAGCTTGAAACCTGAACTCCACTCCCCTCTGCGGCACAACCTCTCTGGGCAGGCTGACCAGACGCGATATTAAGCTTTATACGCAGAAGCTTCTCCCCTATCAAAGCTCAGAACTTCTCTTTTACCCTCAGCAAGTTTGCCGATGACACCGAGCTGTGTGGTGAGGTAGACACACTGGAGGAGAGGGATGCCATCCAGAGGGACCTGGACAGGCTGGAGAGGTGGGCCCGTGCCAACCTCCTGCAGTTCAACAAGGCCAAGTGCAAGGTCCTACATCTGGGTTGGGGCAAGCCCTGGAGAGCAGCCCTGAGGAGAAGGACCTGGGGGTGCTGATGGACGAGAAGCTCAACATGAGCCAGCAGTGTGCGATCGCAGCCCAGAAGGCCAACTGTATCCTGGGCTGCATCAGAAGTGTGGCCAGCAGGGCACGGGGGGGGATTCTGCCCCTCTACTCCACTCTCGTGAGACCCCACCTGGAGTACTGCATCCAGCTCTGGAGTAGTTCCTATGTTTTCCCAACATCAGAAAGACATGGATTTGTTGGAGAGGGGCCAGAGGAGAGCCATGATGATGATTGGAGGGATACAGCACCTCTCCTACGAAGACAGGCTGAGACAGTTGGGGTTGCTCAGCCTGGAGAAGAGAAGGCTCCAGGGAGACCTTATTGCGGCCTTCCAGTCCCTAAAGGAGAGCCGGGGAGGGACTTTTTACAAGGGCATGTAGGAATAGGACAAGGGGTGATGGTTTTAAACTGAAAGAGGGGAGATTTAGATTAGATATCAGGAAGAAATTCTTCACGCCGAGGGTGGTGAGCCCCTGGCGCAGGTTGCCCTGAGAAGCTGTGGCTGCCACATCCCTAGAGATGTTCAAGGCCAAGTTGGACAGGGCTTGGAGCAACCTGGGCTGGTGGGAGGTGTCCCTGCCCAGGGCAGGGGGGTTGGACTACATGATCTTCAAGATCCCTTCCAACCCAAACCATTCCATGATTTAGTGTGAGCATTTGCAATGCATAAAATTTGAAGCATCCTATTCAGTTTCATATTTGTGACAATGGGGTTTCACCAAGGATTCCTGTAGACCAGCATTCCTTGTCACCATGTTTGAGGAAGCCCTTAGCCTCCTGTTTTCAGCGGAGCTCCCCAAACTTTAACAGCAGCTCTGCAGCAGCCTGTTTCCAACAGAATATTTATCCTGGAGCTTCTCTGCCTGTTGTTGCCCACGGAACCTGACACACCATTGTTTTATACTGGGTTGATCTGTGGATGTGGTGGTACTGGCACAAGCAGCAGCCCTTCCCTCCACCCTTCTCACAACTCAGACTCCTATCAGTGGGTTCGCCTGTTGCCCTCGTTGTGGCAGGTCTGCGCATCTGCAGCACACCTCTGTGTCCTGTCCCTGCCAGCCACACATGGCCCATCAGTCTGATCCACAGCCTGCTGGGTTGTGCCTCCTGGGGTTGAAATGCATAAGAGAGACTGCACTGGGACCACTCAGCAAGAACCTCTTCTCAGAGCAGCTCCACAGGAGGCATATTCACCTGTCAGCTAGAGCCCTGCTCCACAGTCCATACCTATTATGTCACCTGCTGTACCATCTAAAGGCCCCTTCACACACCAGTGATCTCAAAGATCAGAAAAGAAGGTACCCAAGAGGCACATATGGTCCATAAGCAGTACCAGGAGATACAACATGACTGGTACTGATGAAAGAAACAACTTAATATCAACTGTGTTTCTCACCAGGGTTGAGCAGAAACACTGAAAATGCCTAAATGTGAATTATATTTCCGTGCAAAACATGAGCTGGCCGATGTTGCATCACTCACCTGCTCCTGCAGACCCCAGAGATAAGTGAAAGCAGGAACGTCAGCAGCATGCATGCAGGCACGGACGCCTGCTTCATTAGCTCCACAATGATACTCGCTTCAACGCCATCCGACTGCCAGTGTGTCAACTTGATGGGCCCATCGTCGTATCTGTCCGTCATGAACAGTACCTTACTCTTCGCAACTGAGTCAAAGATGGCAGAGAGTTTTGAAGCATCCTCTGCCCTGTGGTCAGTAGAGGTAGTTGTGTCCAAAGGGGGATGTAGATGGGAAAGCATGACTTTGCGCTGGTCATAGTATACTAAGATGATTTCTTCCTCTTTAGGATCGTTAGAGTGTTTCTGAAGGGTAGAACAGCTCCAGAATTTGCTGTCTCCCTCTTTGCTTATCTGAATCCATGGCTCATGGGAGAATATTGTCCCAAGGTCTTCCAAGAACTCACTCAGACTCTCTTCTTTCTCCTGCTTGCTATTGCTCCATGAGCCGAGCACAGAAACGCTGACTTTAGTCACCCGCTGGATTTCATTGAGATATTGCTTCACCTGGGCAGGAATAAAAGGGAAATGGACCACAGCAAGGATAACAGCGGAGTTCTGTTCCAAGATCCAGCGGCCGATCAAAATGCCGCTTTCCGCCGAGGAGCAGCATGACGGAAAGAAGACCTTAAGTACCATGGCAGCGATGCTGAAAGAACAGTACACCTGCCAATAAACAGAGAAATAAAACCTGAGAATGGCGATTAACCGCAAGGAAAATTTGAGCTGACCGAAGTCACCGGTGAGGCAGCCCAATCAAGTTTTAAAACACTCAGTCCTACCACTCATGTAATGACATTAGTGACAGCCAACAGATATACATACACCAGAGAAGCGTTTAGGAGGTTCCTGATAATCTGCAGTCTCTGAAGCAAGGGGTGGTGAGCCTGGAGTTTCTCAGCAATGCCCTGAGTCCTGGAGCAGTCTCTCATGACGGCACACTGATAAAGCACAGCCCGTCGCAGCAGCCGAGATCAGGAATCCATCCAGCCTCGGATCTTGGATCCGACACTGGATATGCTTGAGCACTTTCTAGAGAAGGGACTACATCGTAGCACACCATGATGCCTCTGGGGAACATTGCCCCCCATTACCAACAATCAAATACTTGTTCATGCTATAAAGCCAGCTAATTTCAGAGCCTCCTACATCATCTAGGAACCCAGAGCTGTGCTCTGCAACAAACTCACTGAACTACTTTGGTCAGATCACTCATCTCCTCATCTCACTCCCCTCATCTGGAACCAGAGACAATAATTTTGTTAAAGGACTATAGCAGTTAACTGACTGAACTTTACGCAGTAGTTTTAATTCATTAGATACAAGATCCTAAAAAAAGAGAAGCACCTCTGCTTTACCAGTGTTCTTTACCTACAACATTTTTCTTCATGTCATCTCAAAGGCTTTGTAAGACTTTTGCAAAAAGGAGCTTTGAGGCAGTTGACAATGTCTCTTTAAATAAGGTGGAGGTTTCTAACAGAAATATAATTGCAATAAGGAGGGCGCTGGCGCAGAACAGTCGGCATCCGGCGCCCGTTGTCCTTTCCCGTCCTTCAGTGCTTTGTTAGAGATGTGAAAACTCCGCAGGCCCCCGAGGCTGGCTCCTCTGCGAGGGACCAGTCAATCGGAAAGAGGAACACAGAGTGTATTTATAACACGCAGAGAGGATGCACATCGTGGAGGTCCCTGGGGTTTTTGTTTTTCCTCTCTTTTTAATACAGGACAATTGATCTAGTAAATCTTGGCACCTGGCAATTTGCGAGGGCACGGAGGAGGCGATGGGGAAGCAGCGAAGGCGAGTGATTAACCTGCTCCCAGCCCCACAGCCCTGCCAAGCACAGCACCAGCGAACGCCTGCTCACGGATGAGTTGTCAGCCCCTCCAGGCAGCAATGTGAAGTTTCCTCGTCACACAGCTCACGCCTCCAACGGGAAAAGCATCACAGTTGCTGTGTTTGCAAGGAGTAATGTGGTGGGTTTTTTTTTCCCAGGACTGAATTTTCCCTTTTACGGCAAAACTGCAAAGCACACCTCAAGATGTCCCCTCAAAGAGGCGTAAGGGTGCTCACAAGGGATTTTGTTCACAGCGTGCTGCTGGAAGCAGAGAGTGTTCACAGGTGCTGAGGGCAGCGAGCACTGTCCCTCGCTGCCCCACAGACCCTCCAGCCCACAACGAGATTTGGAGGCCACAGAGAGACTTCCATCAATGCCTCCTCGACCAGAGGGATAACCTCGGAGACATGGAGTCTGTGAGGAAGCAGGATCTCAGAAGAACCTCAAATAATGTGTGTTTTCCCGAGGGATTGCAAGATGCCAGCAGAAGGGGAAGGGAAGTGGAAAGATGTATCAAAGGAAGAGTAGAAAAATGACAGAGGTGACACCCTGAGACTGTCAGGGTACAGAACACCAGGCGTGCCCGAACTCCTTTGTGATTCTACATGGCCTTGGTCTCACCACATGGCTGCCCCATTGCCACCAGCCATGCCAAGAGATGCCAACCCCATGGCAAACCCACGCCTGAGCATTCTGTGGTCATCCCACAGGGTGTGAGGCCACCAAGCCAGGAGATGCAGAAAGCACTGGCAAGCTGGCCACAGCTGTGCCAGGGGAGCAGGAGCAGGGCTGTCCCCCTGCAAAGACCACCAACTTCTTGCTCATCCATTTTTTTGCAGTTTTTAAATGTGATCTTAGGGCACGGAAGGGCTGAGAGACAGCAGCAGTGAAATCATAGAATGGTTTGTTTGGAAGGGACATTGAAGATCATCTAGTCCAATCCCCCCTGCCCTGGGCAGGGACACCTCCCACCAGCCCAGGTTGCTCCAAGCCCCGTCCAACCTGGCCTTCAACACCTCCAGGGATGGGGCAGCCACAGCTTCTCGGGGCAACCTGCGCCAGGGGCTCACCACCCTCGGAGTGAAGAATTTCTTCCTAATATCTCCCCTCTTTTGGTGTACAACTATTCCCCCTCCTCCCATGGCTCCCCTCCCTGATCATGAGTCCCCCCCAGCTCTCCTGGAGCCCCTTTAGGCACTGGAAGGGGCTCTGAGGTCTCCCCGGAGCCTTCTCTTCTCCAGGCTGAACCCCCCCACCTCTCCCCGCCTGTCCTCCCAGCAGAGGGGCTCCAGCCCTCCCAGCAGCTCCGGGGCCTCCTCTGGCCCCGCTCCAACAGCTCCGTGGCCTTCTTGTGCTGGGACCCCCCGAGCCGGAGGCAGCACTGCGGGGGGGTCTCCCCAGAGCAGAGCGCAGCAGAGGGGCACAATCCCCCCTGGCCCTGCTGGCCACGCTGCGGGGGATGCAGCCCGGGAGGCCGGGGGCTCGCTGGGCTGCCAGCGCACATCGCCGGCTCGTGGTGAGCTTCTCGCCCACCAACACCCCCAAGTCCTTCTCCTCAGGGCTGCTCTCCCCGACACCCAGAGTTAACCACCACCGCCCGGCACTCGGGCCGCCCCTACACCACCAACCGCCGCCCCCGGCCCCGGCGATCCCCGGGTTGAAGCCGCCGGGAAGGACCAACACCCCCCCGCCGGGCCTGCGCGCCCCGCTCCCCGCCGCCCCGGCCCTGCCCGCCGCCTACCCCCCTCTCCGCCGGGCCGGCCGCTTCCGGGGGCCGGTTGCTCGGAGACGCCGCCGGGGCTGTGCAGCGCGGCGGGACCGGCCGGCGCCGGCAACCAGACTCCCGCGTTCCGCCTGGTGCCGGTGCCCCGCTCCGGCCATCCTCCCTCCCCTTTTATTCCCCCCCCCCCCGGTTTTCAAGGGCGCCTCACCGGTGAGAGCCCGGGGCCGCCGCGGCGGGGGTCTGCCCCGGCTTACCCGGCAGCGCTGCTCCCCGGAGCTGGGCTCGGAGGGACGGGGAGGCGGCGGGGCCCGGCTGAGGCGGCCGATAAGGAGCGCCAGCTCGCCCGGCCCTCAGGCGTGCCATCACCGGGCCTGGGGCGAGGCCAGGGGCTCGCCCTTCCTCACGGGACCCCTTGTCCCCCATGCCCAAAGGCCAGGGGCTCGCCTTTCCTCATGGCGCCCCACAGTCCCCCATGCCCAAAGGCCAGGGGCTCCAGAGGGACCTGGACAGGCTGGAGAGGTGGGCTCATGCCAACCTCATGGATTTCACCCAGGCCAAGTGCATGGTCCTGCACGTGAGCTGGGGCAATCCCAAGCACAAACCCGGACTGGGAGGAGAATGGACTGAGAGCAGCCCTGAGGAGAAGGACTTGGGGGTGTTGGTGGGTGAGAAGCTCACCACGAGCCGGCAATGTGCGCTGGCAGCCCAGCGAGCCCCCGGCATTCCGGGCTGCATCCCCCGCAGCGTGGCCAGCAGGGCCAGGGGGGACTGTGCCCCTCTGCTGCGCTCTGCTCTGGGGAGACCCCCCCGCAGTGCTGCCTCCGGCTCGGGGGGTCCCAGCACAAGAAGGCCACGGAGCTGTTGGAGTGGGGCCAGAGGAGGCCCCGGAGATGCTGGGAGGGCTGGAGCCCCTCTGCTGGGAGGACAGGCGGGGAGAGGTGGGGGGGTTCAGCCTGGAGAAGAGAAGGCTCCGGGGAGACCTCAGAGCCCCTTCCAGTGCCTAAAGGGGCTCCAGGAGAGCTGGGGAGGGACTCTGGATCAGGGAAGGGAGCCATGGGATGATGGGGAACAGTTTTACACCAAAAGAGGGGAGATTTATATATTAGGAAGAAATTCTTGGCTGTGTGGGTGGTGAGCCCCTGGCGGTTGCCCCGAGAAGCTGTGGCTGCCCCATCCCTGGAGGTGTTGAAGGCCAGGTTGGACGGGGCTTGGAGCAACCTGGGCTGGTGGGAGGTGTCCCTGCCCAGGGCAGGGGGGTGGAACTCGATGATCTTCAATGTCCCTTCCAACTCTAACCATTCTATGATCCTATGATTCTATAACTCTTCCTCACCTGTTGTCCCCCATCCCCAAAGGCCAGGGGCTCATCTTTACTCACAGGACCCCATTGTCACCCATCCCCACTGCCTCAGCTGGCCTCCAGCCTGGCAGAGGCCCGTGGGTGAGGATGCTGGCACCCAGGAGCTCCCCTCCTGTGACCTGGCAGTGGTTTGGGGCCAAGAAGTGTGCTGCTGAGCTCGGGAGGACGCTGGGCAACTTGAGGGGGTTGGTGCGGGTAAAGAGGTGGGGGGCACAGGCACCTCAGGGCTCAGCTAGAGAAAAGGTTTGGGGTTTTTTTTTGGTTGGTTTCCACAGAATTGGAAATAAGGTGGGGGAAGATGGGTTTTCTGGGAGCTCACGTGCAGGGAGGAGATGGGACAGGCTTATCCCTGTTCCAGCAAACCGTGCAGCCTCCCTCCCTGCTGCTGGGCTCGCTCCCGGGCTGCAGGGAGAGGGGGTCTGGGAGGGTCCATCGGCTTTAGCTCTTGTTCCACGGCCAGGTGCTCTCTGGGGTTTCTTTGGGGTGAGAGGTGGTGACAGGACCCAGGTCTCAGACATTGGCAGAGGCTGAGGATTGTGTGGCACCGTGGGCTGGAGGGGAGGGACGAGAACGCCCTTCCCTCCGCCACCACACCCTGCCCGCCATCCCCTGGCCTCTGCTGATAAAGGCAGCTGTGGAGCCCCGAGCCCTCCTCTCCAGGGGGAGAAGTGGATGGCAGGGCAGGCTCAGCCCCAGGACCTGGGTCGATGTGAGCAATTCTGCATGCCCATATCCAATTTATTCCATGCAGTAGTTGTTGGTTCCCTGTAGAGGTCAGGAATGCAACAGGAATGGGTTCCCTTCATTTTATCATTCTGAAGTCTGCTGCAAACTCAGCGTGCCAGATAGACCATGGCTGCCTGCCCTGGCCTGTCCTTACCTCTCCAGTCACACTCTGGCATCAGGAAGGTGGAACCACAGCCGCATAAAACCAGTGTGCTGGGTAGAGGAATATTTATATTATCTTTGCAGAAACACACAAGAATTCAAGGGTGTGGTGATAACAAGTTTGCCAAGGCACCAACGCGTGGCCAGTTCCGAGTAGCTCAGTCGTTCTTCAGCTACTCTGGTGGGTCCAAGAAACTCAGAGCTGGTCTAAGTCCTTGCTTCTGCCATCTGGAGAAGCTGGAGGGCAATAAGGCAGTTGAGTATGGAGACAATGCCCAGCTGTGGGAGCAGTGGGGCTCACAGCCCACCAGCAGACCCAAAGCTTAGTGGGATTGCAGTGGAACCAGCCCCACTGCTCTCCTGGGTGTTAGGCTGGGGTCACCACATGGTGCCGCAGGGTTGGTGGGGCTGTAAGGGGGCCTCACACGGTACTTAAAGACTTTGACACAGTTCTCCCCTGCATCTGCCACGAAGAGGTGCCCAGAGGAGGAGCAAGCCATGCCAACGGGCCTCCGCAGCCCTGTGGACACCAGGCAGATGGGACCCCCATGCTCTGGGAACAAGTGGACTGTGCGGCGCTGCTCGTCTGCCACCATGATGCTGCCTTCCACATCAACGCAGACCCCAGCTGGGTTGCCAAACTGGTGTCTGTATTTGGTGCTGAGGGAGCAGAGGAGCTTACGGCTGCTCGAGAAGACCTTGACGTCTCCACACTCCTCGCTTACCACAAAGCCTCCATTGGGCGCTGGACTGATGTAGCGAGGTCCCTGCAGGTTGGGGACTGAGTGGATATTGAGTGTCTTGAAGGCATGGTCCAGAGCAAAGCTGTGGACTTGGCCTTGTGCATAGTCTGCTACCAAGATCTTGCCCGTGGTGTCTACTCCAATACCCCTGGGAGAACCAACCTTTCTGATCTTTATCCATTCCCCTTTGGAGTGAGGGTTGAAGACCCAGATGGCTCCATTCATCATGTCAGCTACAGCCACCATTCCCATACGAGTCACAGTCACATCTTCTGGCAAGAAAGTGCTACTTTCCTTCCGCATTTGCCGGCAGGACAGGGACTGCAGCGTTTGGCCTGTGCTGCTGAGGACGTGAACCCAGGGAGCACTCTCAGCTGTCACGTAGATGGAGCCATCTGGAGAGCAATGGATTCCACTTACTCCCCCATAGCGGCTGCCAGTGGGGTTGGGGATCTGCCGTACCAGGTTGTCCTGGCAAAAGTGGAGGAGGTTCTTAATGTTGTCCAGGTCTCCACACAGGCTTTTGGCCTTGTCCGCCAGCTGGTGGACTTGGTGCTGGGTCACCATGCCCATGCCACGCTGGCTGCTCAGCAGTGGGCTGGCGGTCTGGAGCGTGGTGATCGACTTCAGCTGGAGGGTGTAGATGGTTTTCAGCAGCTTCTCCTTTTGCTGGCTGGTCTCCAGAGTGTAGTCCATGACAAATCTCTCGTCCCTGTTTGGGGTGAGCAGTAGGACCGTTACTGCCCCTGCCTGCTACCATCTCTGGGGACATGCTCCAAGCTCAGGTGCTTGCTGTCTACCCAAGGTCAAGGTGTTAGTGCTAGTCTGGATTCACTCTGATGCGACAGAGACTGGATCATAGCCCTGCCAGCTAATTATGTGCTCAGGATATAAAGGAAAACAGGGACTGTGGCACTTTTGTGAGAGAGTCAACAAGCTAGAACTGGAGCTGGAGGAACCAGCCAAAAAGGTCCATCAGCTTCAACGACAGCTTGGCTGGTGCCAGAGCTGGCCTGAGGATTTACGTGTAAAGGAGAGCCCCATGCGTAAGCGCATTGAATGGGACCTCCATCTCTCCAGTTCCTCAGATTAGTGGCTTCTCTCAGGCCCTTAACACTTCTTAACCCTATTTTCTGTAAGCCTCATCTCTCCAAACCATGCTCAGCCCGTGCTAATGCTTGAGACACTGAGGATGACTATTCCTCCACTCCCACGAGGGTCAGATGTCACGCTTGGCCAGCGCATGTCATTCCTAAGGGCGGCCCCTGCCCCATGCAAATAAATTAAGTTATTCCTGAAACAGCCAACAACTTGTTGAGAAGAAGGGAAGTACCGCTCTGAAGGACACATTCAACCTACACATTTTTTTCAGATGCAAGAGCCACCATGAGAACCACAAGTTCTCTTATGCCCGCTTTCCCTCTGTTTTAAAACCAGAAGGAGTGAGTTCCCAAAAAGGGGATGACAGTCCCTCTCCGCTGTGTACTCTCCAGGGGCTGTCTTGGATCCTGGCTCATAGCACCCAGCCAGGAGCTGGTCAGAGAATATTAAGAGACATATGGCCTCATTAAAGCTCCTGGAGAGGCAGAAGTTAACTTTGCTTTAAATGTGATTATAATTGGTATTATAATAGACACACTCGGCTGTTTGGAGTTGTTTGCAAGCCGCCGCTCCACCTTTATTACCCCGTGTCCCATGATTGCCTGGCATCACGTGCTCTGTACTGCCTGCAAAAGTAACGCTTCCCCAAGCCGCAGCTGAAGGAAGCTGTTCTGGGCTAAGGCATACTGGGTGCAAATTGTCCTTCCCGTGCGCAAATACCGCAATTGTCCAAAAATCATCCCCCGCATACTTGCAGACCTACCAAACGCAAACACGTGATGGTGGGGATGAGTGTGAATATGGAGGGAATGCAATTTCTGCTGGTTTTGTGGCCTGGGAACCGCTTTGTCACCTTCTTCCCCAAAGTGGTTGTGCTTTGTGTGTTCGCCGTAGCCCCTGACTGCTCATTGGGGTCCTCTTTCCAAGCTGGATGGAGTTCAAAATCCATGAAACTGGATTTTACAGAGGGGGAAACTGAGTCACCAACCAGGGAGCCGACATGCCAGCCACCACACACCCATGACCAGGAGTGGCCACCTCGCTTGCCGGGCACGGGGCACCCAAAGCTGCCGTCAGACCCTTGACGGTGTGTCCTGAGCCATGCCTGAGCTCCTCATTCACAGGTCTAAGCCCAGAAAGAGGGCCCTGACACTGTCCCCAGCACAGCTCAGGCCACCCACCACGTGTGTGACCACGAGCCCGGCTCAACAGATCTTGTACCTCTGTCCTGACGTCCTGGGGGGTGCCTGTCCTTCCCTGGCAGCGCTGCCCTCCCACCGGCTCCGTCCTGCTCCTTCGCTGGGCTCAGGGCAGCGGGGCAGAGGGATATTGTGTTGTTAGTGACGGGCGATTGCCCTTGAGTCTGGGTAAACACAAAAGCTCCTTGTGCTGACAACCAGAAGCAGCGAGACAAGGGCTGATATGCGCGGTTTTTATTCCCTGCTGGTCTCATGCCCAAGGAGAAGGTGCCTTTCCTCCAGGATCGGGCTGTGTCCCATCTACCTGCTCCTGTCACCAGGAGGAGAAGCCCCAAGGTGCCCCACCGCAGGGATGATTTTGGGCTTTTATGTAGAGGTGAAGGGGCTGCTTTGCTGCACCTCACCCTTAGCGTGAGACGCAGCTGCTGGGGTGGGACAGGGACGCTGTCACACCTTGAATCGGGGCTCCTGCCTTGTCTCATTGCTTCTTTGCTGCCACCCCGTGTGCTCCCAGTTTGGACATTGCACCGTTGCGTGTCTCAGTCTCCCCACTCGCAAAAAGGAGGTTGGCGAGTTTTACCATGTCAGGCTTTGAGGTCCAGCAAAGGAGAAGCTTGAGGAAGAGGCAGATCAGCTGGGATTCCTGGGCACAGCCCCCCTCGCCACCTCCACGCTGCTCAACCCGGGGTCCCTCCAGCTGGGCAAAGCCGTGTTTGAAGTTGATGATGGCGTTTATCGGCTCAGCTCAAGAAACGAGGGTCAGGAGTAAAAACAGAATGAGGTGGGACCACCTTGCAAGGGGCTGCTCAGAGCTTCTCGCTCTCCCTGGCAGCGCTTGCTGGCAGTGCTCAGTCCGCCCTTGCCTGCGGTGAGCTCAAAGCATCTGCCTTAAGGCTGGCCAAAGCGTGAAGAAGTTTGTATCTGCTCATTACTCAGATGGGCCGAAGGTAAACAAAGTTTGGATCAGACTCCCCCCCACCTTTTGGGGTGCTTGGAGGGGCTATGTGTGCCTGGCCTGTGGGACGAAGGAAACGGGTTGGGGTCCGGCTGGCTGCAGGAGCTGCGGGATGGGGATCTGCCTCTGGAGCCCCAGGGCTGGGTGCTCCTCGCTCGGTGTGTTTAGGGCTCTTCTGGTCGTCTATCAGTGTGTCCCCAAAGCTCACAGTGTCTGAGGGGCTGCTTCAGACCCATTACCAGCCGAAATAACAAAAATAACTTGACATGACAAGCACAGGGACCGCTCCATCCAAGTCCCAGCAGGACGGTAGGCAGCTTCAAAAACCATCTCCCAGGGCAACAGGGTCTGACCTTTTGTTTCGCTGTTGTGTGCTCCATCACCAGGATAAACAAACACAGCCTGGCCCTGGGGCTCCCGTTCACCTTTCCAGGACCGTGGCTCTGTCACAACCTGTTTGAAAGCCACCCCCGGACCCCAGGAGATGCCTGTGTCATGGCAGGGCCCTGGCACAGCCCATGCCCACGCCGGCACCAGGAGCTGCAGGGTTCAAGGACAAGGACACAGTCAGGCTGCCAGCGCTGGAGATGGACCAAGGCGAAAAGAGTTTGGGTCCAATTCAGGCTTTGCTGGAGCACGTTACTTGCAGGCATTACTGGTGAACTTCTGCCCTTGCGGCTTTTCCTCCCCTGGCCCAAGGTCAGCAGCTCTTGTTTGAGTGTCCACAAGGAACGCCCTGGGTCTCTGCCGGTCCCCGTGCCCAGGGAGAGGGGCACGGCACCCACCTGGCACTGTCCACAGCGGGAACAAGCGGGAGATCCCATGGGACGAGCCGATGTCATTGCTACCTAGTCACAGACTTGTGGAAAACTACCCAAACCCATCCATTGAGGATATTTAGCTGTCTAGAGTACACCTCCATGGCTGGGGAGAGGGTCAGGGGGCACGGGTGGCCATGGTGTCCACTGGAGGGTTAATTGTCACAGTGCAACAAAACCCCCCTGTAGCTCAGGTCCACACTGGACGCCGGAGCACTCCAGCCCTGAGGGTCCCGGCAGTCCCCAGCCCACTCCGGACCACTGTCATCCCAGGGACATCTTGCCCAAGGGCTGTGATGGTTTGCTGGGAGCGGGAGTGGGCGGTTGTGGGGATGAAGCGGGGCGCTGGGCAGGTGTCCGGCTGGCTGGGGCTGGACGCTGGCTTGTTGTTTCTTTGCGCAGACACCAGGCGGCTCCGTCTGTCCGAACAACTGGGGAGATGATTGACAGTAATTATCAAAAAGATGCAATTTACCATGTGTGCGTGCGCGCGCGTGTGTGTGTGTGCCCGCAACAGAGAGTGGTGTCCCAGGACTGCCACGGGAGCTTTCGGTGGGAAGCCGGAGCATCCGCTGCACAACCACACACAGAAAACATGATCTGCCGCCCAAGCAGAGCCCCTGTCCTGGCTGCATTCCTCCACTGTCCCCAAAGTGCCCGCAGTGTGCAGCTGGGGACACCCAGGGGCTTGGGGGGACAATGGGGGGACAGTGCTCTTGGAGCCTGGCTGGGACGACAGCAGCTTCCAGACCCAGTTACATGGAGGCGAGAGCAGGAATTCAGCTCCTCTTCAGGCATCGTGGAAAACCTCTCCAGGAAGGGAAGTTGTAACTACTGTGGTCCCTAAAACTGCCCTGGCAGTGTCCTCTGGTGGCATGGGCACACCGGAGTCCCCGCTGCTGGTTAGCTAACCCATGGAGAAGATTCTCCAGGGTTTGATAAGGGCTGAGCTGACTCCTCGGCTTCTCCCTTGCTCTGTTCCTCCTCCGCAGCCTCCCACTCTCACAAGGCTCACAAGAGGATTAGGAAGTTAATCCTCTTTGAGACATCAAGCTCCCTGTTGAGCCTGACCGAGAGGGCCAAAAGCTGTGAAGCACAGCGGGGCACTGACGCAAAGGTCCTTTCCTGCGGGGAGCAGCCCCACAGGTGAGCCCCAGCCAGCCCTGGAGGCAGTGTCCCCATTGCCACCCCTTTCCCCACCTGCCCCAGGTGCCATCCTGTCCTTGGGGCCATGGGACTTGGGCAGTGGTCCCATCAGGCTGGCTCCCTCCATGCCGCCCTGACCTGGCTCCTGCAGCTTCTCCACATCAGCTCCAGGAGGCCGGTGGGAGGAAAGCAAAAGTGTCCTCATGTCCTGGCAGGGGACAATGTCCCGAAGCCATACGAGCTGTGGGAGAGGGACAGACGCTTTCTGCGAACACAGCTCTGTGCTCATCCCAGCGGGGAGGGCTCAGGGGGTCCAGGGGCGCTGCTGAACCCCAGGGACACGGGGATTACTGGAGCAAAGCTACGTGCCAGAAGCATCCTCTTATGGATGGTACCGGGCCATTTGGTTCCAGGAGGGGTTGCTCCAGGTCTTGGCGAGGAAAAGTGCCGGCTGGTGTGCTGGTGTGCCGCAGGCTGGTGTGCCAGTGTGTCATGGGCTGGTGTGCCGGCGTGCCGCAGGCTGGCGGGCAGTGGCTACAGAGGGGCAAGGAAGCAACCATGCTTTCTGCCTCTCCTTCCCATCCAAAACACAAACTGTCTCCATCCTTGGGTTCCCCACATCTAAAATTAAGGAGGAAATAATTGGCTGACCCCCTGCAGACCCACAGCCAGGAAAACGATGTGGGATGGGGGAGCCAGGGCTGCCCAGGCACCATCCCTGGCCGTGGAGGTGTTCCTGGGTCTTCAGGCAGGTGACCCTGCTCGGGCAGGGGGGTTGGACTAGATGATCTCCAGAGGTCCCTTCCAACCCTGACCATTCTGTGATTTTGTGATTCTGCCTTGCAGGAACGTTTTGTCCTTCCCTCTCGACCCTTCGACCCTCAGCATCTTCCCCCGCACCCCAAGGATGCAGCAGCGGGGAGCACCCAGCCCTGGTGCCTTGGCACTACTCAGCATCTCCCCCATCACCTCGGTCCCACCAAGCGCGGGACCACCTTGCGCTCACCCTCCAGGCAGGGGAGCGGGAGGGCAAGGCAGGAGCTGATCAAACATCATCCTCAGCCAGGATCTCACCCCACCGTAGCCCACGGGGCCGGAGAAAAAGCCTCTCTCCGCTCGGCTTTGCTGCCTTCGGGGAGCATCAGCCCCGGTGAGAGGCAGAGCGCTGCTCTCGCCCACCCCAGCTCTTTTAAGTACTTAAACCCTCAGTGTTTCTCTCTGTGGGCCTTTGATCCAACTCCAAAGGCAGGATGGTTCTGCCCCGGGCATTAAATACTGGGGGAAACCATCCCTTCGGAGGCATCCAGGAGCAGGGAGAGGAAACCTCCAATTGCAGTAACAGGCGGGCAGGGGGAAAACGCAGCAGGGAAAATTTTGTAGCGTTTTGTACTCTTTTTTTTTTTTTTTTCCTCACTTAAAGCGGAGGAGATGGGGTAGTTGCTCCTCGGTGCTCGCCCACGCTGGCTGCACGCCATGGAGGGATGGAGAATACAGCCGCTACCCGAGCAGCTCAGGAGCTGCAGTTCCCGGGACTGCCCTGCGGTTCAGGGGTCGTGGCTGATGGAGGCTGAAGGGTTTGCGGCACACTTGAGCCACTGCAGCAGTGTCCCGGCAGAGCCAGGGGAGAGTCACCAGGGCACGGCTGGAGGCAGCGATGCCACCACATCAGTTGCGATGGCAAGAGCGGTGAGGAGCAATAGCGCTGCTGCCACTAACAGCTGGGACTGGCGGATCCAAGATGAGCGGTGGGCAATGCGTGGGGTGATGCCTTCTGGGCTGCCTGAGCTCTGCTCCTCTTTCTCACGCAGAGACGATCCCAGGAGGATGAGGAGGACTTGTGGTTCCTCCACAAGAGCTGCAGTTTGGGTGAGAGCCGGCGGCGTCGCAGGCTGGGCTGTCCATCCGTGTGGCTGCCAGGTCTCGGCACATCTGTGCTGCTTCCCTGGTGTGCCACCAGCCCTGGGGATGACATTTCTGCCTCCAGGGGAGTTGGCGTCCTGCCCTGCTTGCTCCTAGTGTCTGGATGCTTCCAAGAAAAGGGAGGGACAAGGCTGAGAAGAGGATTAAGGAGGAGACACAGAAGATGATGTTCCTCCTGGCACTGCTTGTACCTTCTAGGACTCTTTGCTTGGAGCTTCTGAATACGCTGCGTCTCCTTACTTAAGGTGATGGGGAAACTCCCCCTCGTGTGCTGTCATCTGGCAGAAAGAAAACCTTGTGTACCTTTCCCCAGGTGGGAAGTGCAAGGTGGGCTGGGACAGGTTCCCTGGGGTGATGGGGACCCTCTGAGGGCAATTCCCAATTTGTCTTCCCAGCTCCAGTCCTCCCAAGGTGGTATCTCCATCTGCCCTCAGCTCACAGATAAAGAACGCAGGCTGCACTCAGCTCTGCCGCCACTGCAAAGCCGGTTTGTTGCCTCCCTCCTGCCCGAGACACAGCAATTCTGCTCCAGGTTGTCTTTGCGGCTTCACACGTCTGCTCAGAAATCCCCTGGCCGACCTTGGCCCTTCTTTAGTCCACGTTCGGTAACTTTCCACTGCTCCGAGCTCTAGCCTGCCCACGTTGGGGTAAGAGAAAACTGGTTGTGCTGGGCAGGAACCACTTCTCGTCCCTAGCTGGTTCCACCTGGTAGCCCACCGTTACGAGCGAGCGCCCAGCTCCCCGGCTCTGCCGCAGGTGGGTCGCGGGATGCCCCGACACGGCTGGCCGGGCAAGACGTAGCAGGCAGGGCACCTCGGCGCTTGCCTTCCCCCTGTCATTTCAACCACGGCCTCTGGATTCATGTGGTCCCAAATCACTCAGATGTCCCCCACCCAGCTGCCGACAGCCCTGGTTACCTCCCCGTTTCTTGGTGGCACAGCGAGCACCCTGCCGGTGCATGGCAGCACCCTCTTCTGAACATGGCATTGGGTCTACCCTATCTTTCACCTGTGGGCAAACCCAACGGTGTTTGCAGCTCCGTCCCTTGGACCGCAGTTTGCTCTGCCAAACTGGGGTGCGGCGGGAGGAGGCGATGCCCACCGCAGCCTGGGGTCTGTGCCTCTGTTCTGTCCCAGCGTGGGATCCGCACCCCAGATTTGCTCTTGGCCCTTTGCCATCAAGCCAGGGAAATGAGGGGACACAGCATTTTTTTTTTGCAGGGTCTGTGGGATGCTCCCACCTCGTGCGTGGAGCTGCCCTGCTGGCAAGAAGCAACCTGACGTGATGCCCTGCCACCCTTCCCCACAAGCTGTGGCCCCATCCCCATGTCCCGGGGTGCCTGGGTTGTCCCTGTGCTGTCTCCCTTTGCTGTTGACACCAGCAGTGTGTTGAGCCGGAGCTCACAGCCACACCAACGCGGCTGGAAAACTGGTTGGGGGTGCAGCAAAGCCACCCTCGGCATCCCAACTCCTCTCCCTCCACGTCCCAGCTCCGCTCAGCTTCCCTAGGGCCACGTCCTTGTGCCGACAGGATGGGGAGAGCAACAACCTCCTCTTCTAAAAGGAACCTTGAAATCTGGTTCCTTCCACTGCCTTGCACCAGTCAAGCCTTCCCTGAGGGTTTGTTTATTAGGAAACTTCCCCTCCCCTCCCAATCCCTGAGCTCTCCTTGGCTCTTGAACCCGGAGGAGAAGGAATACTTGAGCAGGAGCAGCTGTACCCACCTGGGGTTAGAAACCCATAAAAGTTGTGCAGCTCCATTGACCAGGAGTTGCTGGGCTCCGAGCTGTGCCGGGGACCTGCTGTGACCTGGTGTCCCCCATGCCCGGGGAGAAGCGGGGCTGCCGGCCTCGGCAGGGCAGGGGAGGGAATTGGCTGGGTCCTCCAGCTGGCCACTGGGAGGAAAGTGGGGGGGACATGCAAGTAGGGGGGACTTTAGTCAACCATGACCAAGAAAGATGGCTATCGGGTGGCCCCGCCTAAAGGACAGGTAATGGCTCGCTATCAGATGCCTTTAGGGTGACCAAATAGCTGTGTAATGGGCCCTGTGCTGGAGTGGGCTGAGGGCCCCGGGGGGTGCAGATTGCAGCCTGGATAAGCCACCCCAGTAGTTCAACTCCCATCCATTATTTAAATGCAAAGGTAAATGCTTTCATCTTTTCAACTGGAGTGGTGCCACCAGCTTGGCGGCCTCCTGAAGGTCCCATCCTGGGGAGGAGTCCCTGGGCAGGGGACTTCCTTGGACAGCCACAGCAGGGCAGGGAAGGAAGCCATCCCCTTCACGGGGGTGCCACCAGCGCCCCTGGGGACAAAGCACAAAAGGCTGAGCAGCAGGATGGCACTGGGAACGTGGGGCTTGACCCCACGCCTTCATCTGCTCTTCCCTGCCCCAGGACCTGGGCTCTGCGACCCCATGGCCCATGGCAGCTCATCAAGGTAGCTGGGCTGCCTCCTAATGAAGGAAAAGGCTGTGTGTGTGCAGGGACTTCTGCAGCAGGATCGAGGACGCTCATGGCTCCCGTGAGGGCATTTCTCCTCCTGACAAATGGCTTCAGACATAGCGACTGCCCTTCTCCCCAGCACCGGAGAAGCTAGTGAGGTCCCAGTGCTGATACAGGAGAAGGAAACAGACAAAACCCACCCACATAAATCATAGAGTCGTAGAATGGTTTAGGTTGGAAGGGACCTTGAAGATCATCCAGTTCCAACACTACTGCTGTAGTAAGGGACACCTCCCACCAGCCCAGGTTGCTCCAAGCCCCGTCCAACCTGGCCTTGAACACCTCCAGGGATGGGGCAGCCACAGCTTCTCGGGGCAACCTGTGCCAAGGGGCTCACCGCCCTCAGAGTGAAAAAATTCTTCCTAATATCCAGTCTAAATTTCCCCTCTTCCAGCTTGAAGCCATTCCCCCTTGTCCTATCACTACATGCCCTTGTAAGAAGTCCCTCCCCAGCTCTCCTGGAGCACCTTTAGGCACTAGAAGGGGCTCTAAGGTCTCCCTGGAGCCCTCTCTTCTCCAGGCTGAACCCCCCCAACTCTCCCAGCCTGTCCTCCCAGCAGAGGGGCTCCAGCCCTCCCAGCATCTCCGGGGCCTCCTCTGGCCCTGCTCCAACAGGTCCGTGTCTTTCTTCTGTTGGGGGCTCCAGAGCTGGACGCAGTACTCCAGGTGGAGTCTCACCAGCGTAGAACAGAGGGGCAGAATCACCTCCCTTGAAATACCGACCATGTGCAGCCAGCGGCAATGTCTGGCCACATCCTGCTGGTGGCTAACCCCGAGCCTCCAAAACTGGGAAGCACGTGGCTCTGTGATGGAAAGCCGTGGCATGGGGCCGCTGCGGGGTCCGGCCGGAGCAGGCAGGGCTCCCCAGAGAGGAGAACAAAGCAGACAGCAGCAACTTGGAGGTTTTCCCTTTAATGGTTTGGTTTTTGTTTTGTACATTCGTAAAACTGTGAACAATAAATACTGTGTGATCGGCCTCCACCTCCCACTTGCCCCCCCGGCTTTCTGCGGAGGTGAGGGAGACTATGAGCGACATGGCGAGGGCTGATGGTGCCGGCTCCGCTCGTGGGAGAGGTGCCCGGCTCGCAGCGTGGGCACCACGGAGCAGGGCAGCGTCCCAGTTCGGGGTGGCGGGATGGAGTCAGGGGCTGGGGAGGGAGAGGCGACTTGTGTGTGCAGGCAATATCTCAGCTAAAGAAGGGGTGAAAGGCAGCACTGCCTGGTGGTTGGATCTCCTGCTGAAGCCCAGGGCTGCTGGTCACAGAGCTCAGCTTCCCCTCTGGTGTCTTGGACCTCCAAGGTGCCCAAGTTCAGATGGGGATCTGCTAAGAAAAACACGATGCTTGGGGCTGGGAGGTGATGGGGCTCCAGGGTGAGCGGAGGGACCCACACGTCCTGTTGTTCCTCAGAGGAGGTAAAGACCAGGTGGGTAGGGAAGGATGTCATGGGAAAATGGGGCTCCGGCTTCTTGGCTGTGCCCGTGGGTGCCCTGTGGTGTCCTGGATGAGGGTCCTGGTGGGAAAGATGCACGGAGAAGGTGGTGTGGGGGGGAGCCCTGAGATACGGGACCGGGGAGGTGCTGGCGTGGGGGACAGCAGCTGCCAGGGCTGTGTAAGCGAGGGAGTTGGGAAGGGGTGGGTGACAGAGGGGCACAGGGTGGCAGAAGAGGCTGGAGGGAGACTGGCAGGCTGCTGGGGGTGGGCAATGTGAGCAAGGTGCTTGGGAGGGAGGGGGCTGCTGTGCTGATGGGGTTACGGCATCCAAAGGTGAGAGCACTTGCCACCTCCCCTGGGTTCTGGGATCGAGGATCCTGCACCCAAGCTCTGGGATCTGTTCTGGTGGGGTCTCGTGACCTTCTCTTGGGCCTTGTGGGGCCAGGGCCATGCTGAGAAGGAAGATGTGGAGTTGGCTTAATGAGTCCACGGTGCTGAGCTGAGCATCTCTCCTTTGAATGCCTCCCCTGCCCCACACTACTCTGCAGAGAGAAGAGACCAATAACTCCACAGGCCTGTGTGCCCTAGGCAAAGTCCTTGAGTGAGAAATAAACCCCTTTGATTAGGTGGAAGCTTTGTCCAGAGAGCAATCAGGTGATAAGAATCAATTCTTCCTGCTCTCGGGGTCCATCGAAGTACTTGGGAATCCCAGGTCCCACACTGGGGCTTGTCTTCTTCAGCCACCTGCAGTGGGATTGTCCACTTTGTGCCCAGAGAAAAGCCATTGTTTAAAGCTCCCTTGCTGTGCTGTGTCGGTCCCTTATCGCTGGCTTTGCTTTGCTGTCCTCTTTGTCCTGCCCTCCTGCCCCCATCCCAGCTCTTCTCATTGCAAAGAACAAGTCACCAGTGGAGTCAGCGAAGGACCTAATAGGAGGCCCCACCATCTTCTGAGCAGGGAGTGTGGGGGGGAGAAGAGAGGGTGCCTGGCTTTGCCAAGCTGAGGAGAACACAGTAAACCTCCCATGGTGGGAGGGAGTCCAAGAAATCCCGGCCCAAGCATGGGGACGTGCTGAGCCAGAGCAGATGTTGCTCAGCAGAGTGGCAGGGGACAGGGAGGTGTGACTGCCCTGCGGTGGGTACCAGCCTGCCCAACAGAGGCAAGACCCCCCGGCGAGCACGGGGAGAAGGTGGCCTTTGGGGACGGCCTTTGGGGATGGCCAGCACTCATCCCACAAGCAGCGGGTACCTGCCCAGGTGGTTGACTCTCCGGTGCTCTGGCTGAGCGGTGGCTCCTCAGCATCGTTCCAGCTTGGGACAGGCCAAGTTTGGCCCTTCACAGTTTTTAGGGCCTTGCCCCTTGAGCAGTGAGGTTTGTGGCAGCATCGTGTCACCCATTTTGCTGTCCCATGTGTCATCATTTGGGGGATTAGGACTAGTGGGCAGGAGCTCATAGGAGCTGTACTCTGCAGGGATGGGGCCTTCATGAGGAATGCAAATCGTGTCCCCGTGGGGAGAGGCCGT
Organism: Vanellus vanellus; assembly: GCF_965231255.1. Lineage (NCBI taxonomy): Eukaryota > Metazoa > Chordata > Aves > Charadriiformes > Charadriidae > Vanellus > Vanellus vanellus. Next base: position 1,397,788 of record NC_138919.1, read on the forward strand.
GGGAGCGGAGGGAGGGAAGGTCCTTTCTGTGTAAAAGCAAAAAAAGGAGCCAGACACTGTGGGCAGCCCAGCAGTCCCCACATGTGGCAAATGCCCTTGGCAGGAGAGCCCAGGACCCAGGTATGGAGCTGTGGCAAGGTGGTTCCTGTGTCATCTTGTCATTGTTGCTGGGAGGATGTTCTTGTCTCCATAGTGCGGAAAGTACTTGGCCTCTGGGTCAGTCCATCTGGGCACTGGATTCCATGCTGTGACCCTGAAGCCACCATGGGGCAAAGCCACCGTGTCTTTGCTCTGTACAAGGTGACAGCCACAGTCTGTTTGAGCACAATCGCAGCTGGATGCAGGCTTGGCCCCGTAGATACCCGGTAGTCCCTCCCCTGTCTGTAGGTCATGGGAGATGGGTTGCAAAAGTCCCTGAGTGTCTCTGATGAGAGGGCTGGATGAGCCTTCTGCTGAAACCTTGGTGTTTAGCAGCCTTCTTTTCTTGCCTGCTGGTGACTTCCCTTTCGGAGGGAGCTCCAGGACCAGGGAGCTGAGGCTGTGGAGCATGCAGAGCCCAGGAGCACCATCCTTGGCAGTGCAACAGGACAGGGACTGGTTTCTTATACTTTGTGGAGTCAACTGGGGGAGCTGGCTGGGACCCCACGCAACGTGGCCCCAGCCAGGCAGTGATTAGGTTAAACTTTCATCGGTAGGGAAGAAGGGGAGCGGAGATGTGGGACACTAGGAAGGTGAAGCATGTGGTGGTCAGTGAGATCCAGGAGCTTTCGAGCAAAGTGGACTTAGGGGTCGGCATGCAGAGGGCTGTGGACACACACTGCGTCTGTCTCGCTGGGAAGGCTGCAGGACAGGGAGCGCTGCATGGCCCGGCAGCCCAGGGGCCCGTCCTCGGTGGTGACCGGGAGCTGAGGGCACTGGGTGGTGCTGGATCTGCCGTCGGAACACAGCAGGACGCTGGAGTCTGCCTCGCACTTGGTGGTGCGGCTGTAGTAGGGCTCCATCACGTGCCGGAGCTCCAGGGGCATGGTGAGCGGCAGGACCTCAGCCTTGATCACAGCACCCAAGTGGGCCTCAGAGGAGGATGCCCGGAGGCTCTCAGAGCGGCTCATCTTGATCAGCAGGTCAATGGTTTTGTTCTCGGCCTCGAGGAGGCAGTTTGGCAGCCCCTGTGCGTCTCCACCCTCCCCGGTGGCCATACATTTGTTGAGGGCTCCTTGGTCTTTGCCGTGGAGCTTCTCACTTCCCGGGCTCATGTTGCAGGGTTCCTTCTTGGCCTGCTGGACCTTCTCCAGACCTTCAGAGGATCTCTTCACTGAGAGGTCCAGAGGCCCCTCGTGAGGTTTGGTGGCTTTCTCCAGCGCCTGGTGAATGTGGTAGAGCTCCCTTCGAATTTTGACCAACTGGTCCCTCAGCTCTTTTTGCCCAGGGGTGTCCTCCTTTGCCAGATCAGACAGTTTCTTCTCCACCTCTTGGTACTCCTCTAAGGTTTTGGACAGGTCCCCAATAAGCACGGTTGTGGCCTCAGAGTCTGTCATGGTGGCAGAAGTCTCTTGGGGTCTGCTCTGCTTGCAGAGGCCATGGTCCAGACCAGCACCCACAGAAGGAAGAGCTTCAGTGTCATTGCCCCTCTCTGGTTCCTCAGGCTGGCCTGCGAGGACCTCCGTGTGCCAGTGGTCCAGGGCCTTGGGGATGTGGCCAGGGTTGGCTCTTGAACCACTGCAGAGAAGAAGTGGATATAATCAGTAGGGAAAGAGACAGGAAAATCCTGGAGCATATGTCCCGGGCCAGAATTGCCAGATTCAGCCGGGGCTCCTGCACTGTCTGCTGCCAATGTGAGGTCCTCCCAGGAAGGACTTGGGTCTGAGCATGCAAAGCCCTGGCTGGCCCTGTTCCTGGCATCAGTCTCCCAGGAGGTGGATGGACCCTGACACAGGCTATTTTGTGACACCCACCAACAAAGGGAGAGACCGGTGTGGGGAGATGGTGCTGGTAAGCGATCCCACCTCAGCTAGCCAAATCTGGCTTCTCCTCCTTGTTGGAGCACTGGAGAACATTGATGGAAAGGACCAACCCACAGTCCCGAAGGCCCAATTGGAGGGGATTTCTCCAGCCAGCCTGAGAGCAGGGAAGAGGCAGGTGGAGATAGAAAATCACGGAGAGTTTCTCCAGAGAAAGCTCCTCCGGGTGCCAAAAGTGGTGGGGTTTACAGTGACATTTTTCTTGGAGCCGCAGCTGGACTTGCGCAACCAGGGGAGGAACTGAAATTTTGTTAAAAGGAGCTCTGCACATTTCTAGCCCCAGGTAAAAGGAAATGTTTGGAAACGTGACTCTCCCTCTGGGCTTCGAAACCAGAAGGCAAATCAAAGGAATGCAAATGTGGATGTTTAAAAATAGGCAATGATTGCTCCAGCAACCGTGGGGTATCTGGGGACCCAAGAGGAGGTTTTCTGGTGCTTGGGCAGCGCAGGTCCACACCGCATAGACACCACATCGCTTCTGACTCCGTATAAAACAGGGGGACAGCAAGTGGTGGCACAGCCCAGGCGCTTGGATGCACCTGAAGGCTATTGAGGCCCTTTGCTCGTGGAGGGCAGAAAGCCCTGCTCTGAGTGGGCATTGGTGTGGACCACCAGCCTGGAGCGTGCTCACCCCTTGGAGACTCATGTCACAGTTTAGAGGCAAGGGGAGGGGATCAGTAATATGATGGGGTATGAAGATGATGTTTAGGGCCAACCAGATGTGAGGAAGAGTCAGAGAGATCACAGGCACCTTACCTGCTCTGGTAGCTGAGTTTTCCAGGCATCAGCTTTTCGGGTCCTATCAAATCCAGCCCATTGGCAGTGAACTTCCTCTTCAGGGGGTTGCCTGGAGGGCTGCTGGGCTCCAGACAGGTCACCACTGGTAACTCTGTCTTCCGGATGCTGCTGGGGGCAAAACCACCGTCCTTCATCCCCACCGGATTTGGGTAGATGTCAGTGGGCGGCTTTTTGCGTAGGTTGTTGAGGCCCAAAGCTGGGTTGCTGTCCTTCTCTTGAGAAAGCCATTTCTCCTCTTCTTCCTGCCCCAGCATGGTGGGGTGGCTGAGCTCAGAGGCTGGCTCCTCTCTCACCCCTTTGGACCAAGGAAAACTTGTCTTCAGAACTGGTACCTTCAGCAGCCCTGGTTTGGTTGGCTCACTGGGAGCCTTGGCTTGGGGCGGTGTGGGCATGACAGAGCCCACCAGCTGCTGGGCTTCTGGCTTGGTGGAGGACATCTTGCTTTCAGTGGAGCCGAAGGTGTGCTCGAAGAGCAAGGGGTAGTAGAAGCGGGGAAGGAAGGCTGAGCGCTCGGGACTCTGCAGAGGCTGGAAGTGGGAGGCGTGCGGGTGCATCAGTTGGGCTGTGGAGGCCAGGAACGGCAGCTGAGCCAAGTGCGGGTGTGTCGTAGCACTGTTGGCCATGGTGGGGCTCAGGTAGGAGAACAGACTGGGGTTCAACGGGTAGTTAATACCCAGAAGTGAGAGGTTGAGGCCCTGGGGTTCATGGTAGTCACTGTAGGCTGGAGGGGGGTAGCACGGGATGATGTTGCTGTCGGTACAAGGTGGGGAGACCTCAGGTGTGTTCCTCCTTTGCCCATTTGCCACCAGCTTCCACTGCTCCATGAGGATCCCGCTGCTGGCCAGGCATTTCTTTGGCACTTTGCAATGCTTTGGCTTAGCATCTAAGTCTGGGGAGGCCATTTCCCTGCTTTTCATGACATGGTTCTTGAGGGAGAAGACATCTGTGATGATGAAGTCAGGCTCCACCTCCTTGCAAGGCTTGTCCCTCTTGTTCTTGAAACCAAAGACCAAAGCGTTCACTTCTGGTTCAGCTGGGTCACCCTGGCAACCTGCCTCTTCGTTTTTCTCTTTCTTCTCCCCCGCATCCATCTCCCTCAACAGGCCAGCAACATCCTCCTCCTCCTCTTGGAATGGGCCGCCTTCTTCACCAGCCCCTTCAGCAGGTAGGATTTCCACCCCTGAGGTCGGCTTGTCCTCTTGACTGTCCCTGCCGGATGCCTGCTTGGTCCTAACTGACCCTCCTGATATGGCCGAGGAGTCACAGGCCTCCTGCTCGTCCCGACGCCCGCGCAGGCGGGAGGTCTCCGTTGCGTGCAGGAGCCGCAGCTCTGGGTGGAGCAGATTGCCCTTCTTGTAGGGCCAGTCGGACTCGATGAGGAGGGAGAGGGAGTTCTTGCACAGGCTGTACTTCATGTGGTTGTAGAGGTGGGACTTCTCCATGCAGGTGAAGGGGCACTGGAAACATTTGTAGTTGTACGGCTTGCCCCATGGCCTTGGGATGTAGTGGGGCTTTTTCGGCTTCCTCTCCTTGTGCTTGTAGACCGAGGTCAGCTTGCAACCCACGTCGTCCTTGGACATGGTGGCGAGTGCCTGGAGATGGCTCCCTGTGGGAATGGAGAGGCAGGGTGTGTGAATCTTCCCGCACCTCTCCAGGAACCACTGTGTGCCCTGGAAGAAGGACAGCATGGAGATGATGAGCTATGCCTGTGGCTCCCCGGGGAGATGGCTCTGCTCCGTGGGCACCTCCTGGCCCAAGGGAGCGGAGCTGTTGGGACCTTGGTCTGGAGCTCCTGTGTTTGGGATTTAAACCCAGACCAGCGATGGCATTTTTGCCCAAACCCTATTGGTGTCCCCGTACATGCTGGTCCCATTTTTAACCCTCTTCTGTCAAACCACCCCAGAGAAAAAGGAAAATAAACACTATTAAAGGCATTGAAGCTCAACCACCTTGAGATGACCTTGAAGCAACTGGGTGACCTGTCCTTCTGACCGGAGCCTCTGTGGGGGAGCCTCAGCCCAGCCCCGGGATGGTTCCCCTGCTGAGGGCAGGGAACAGAGGAGAAACCCACCTGCAGCCCCCAACACGGTGCTGGGCATGGACCTGTGTGGCTCTGCCGTCTCCTGGGGTACCGCAGTGCCAGAGCCAAGGGAGATGCTCCCAGTCTAATGCGCCAAAGCTGGTGCAGGGCTGGGTTTAACGCAGATACCTGCAGCCCTGCACATGGACATGCAATTGTGGTGCAAAGAGGACACTCAGGTGGACAGACTGGATGGGGAGAGGCTGCGGACTGACTGCCTTTAAACTGGCATGCCCGGGTGAGTGCCCTGGTGGCCAAGAAGGCCAATGGCATCCTGGGGTGCCTCAAGAAGAGTGTGGCCAGCAGGTCGAGGGAGGTCATCCTCCCCATCAGCTCTGCCCTGGTGAGGTCACATCTGCAGCACCGTGTCCAGTTCTGGGCTCCCCAGTTCAAGGACAGGGAACTGCTGGAGAGGGTTCAGCAAAGGGCTACGAAGATGATGAGGGGACTGGAGCATCTCTCTTATGAGGAAAGGCTGAGGGACTTTTTAGTCTGGAGAAGACTGAGGGAGGATCTTATCAAAACTTATAAATCCTTCAAGGGAGGGTGCCAGGGGGATGGGAATGGTCTTTTTTCAGTGGTGCCCAGTGACAGGACAAGAGGGAACGGGCACAAACTTGACCATAGGAAGTTCCATCTAAACATGAGGTGGGACTTCTCTCCTGTGCAGGCAGCAGAGCACTGGCACAGCTGCCCAGAGAGGGGGGGGAGTCTCCCACTCTGGAGCCATTCCAAACCCGCCTGGACATGTCCTGTGCAACTGCTGTAGGTGCCCCTCCTCTGGCAGGGGGTGGGATTGGGGGAGCTCCAGAGGGCCCTTCCAACCCTGACCAGTATGACTTTTGAGGAGATGGAGACTAGTTTTGGAGGACGGGGAGGGAAAGAATGTGTCTCTACACACCGGGGCATGCTGTGACATTGGGCAGGCAGGACCAGGAGCAGACCAGGGACAGGTCCAGGTGGTGGTTCCAGGAGCTGACAGCTTCTGCAATGGGCATTGCTCCACACAGGACTGGAGAGTGCCAGCTGTAGAGCTGGGATCAGAGTGGGATGGGCAGGGAAGGGGCTCACGTGGCTCACGAGGACGCAGGTGGCCATGTGTCCCCGCGATGCTCCCCACCTCCCGGGGCTGCTGCAAATGGCTCCCCTCGGCCAGTCCACGTCCTCGAGGCTGGCTGCTCACCCCACAGCCCCATGCTTCCTCCCCTGAGCATCCCGCTCCAGGTGTACATCACTGCTTTGGCCACAGCCTGGAATACGGTGTGCCCTGCAGGACTGGTGCCCTGGGGACAGTCCCACCAGCCCCATGCCCAGGCGGTGGCTGTGCTGGGCTGAAGGATGCTCTGTGCTTTGCTACACCACCGGCACCAAGGGGCATCACCTCTCCTGGGAGCATGGTAAGAGCATTCGCATGGTGGGAGAGGGAATTACCTGCGTTGGACCCTTTCCACTTTTTTCCTGAGGTTTGTCACCAAACAGCAGAGAGCAGAGGAGTACCTACAGGAGAGCTGGGGAGGGACTTTTTGCAAGGGCATGTAGTGATAGGATGAGGGGGAATGACTTCACACTGGAAGAGGGGAGATTTAGATTAGATATTAGGAAGAAGTTTTTCACTCTGAGGGTGGTGAGCCCCTGGCGCAGGGTGCCCCGAGAAGCTGTGGCTGCCCCATCCCTGGAGGTGTTCAAGGCCAGGTTGGACGGGGCTTGGAGCAACCTGGGCTGGTGGGAGGTGTCCCTGCCCAGGGCAGGGGGTTGGAACTGGATGATCTTCAAGGTCCCTTCCAACCTAAACCATTCTATGATTGTACTATCTCCTGCCTGCGATGCGGACCAGGGACAAGCCATGCTGTGGCTCCCCCGGTGCGGCGCAGGACCCACATGTCGGCTGAGCTGGAAGCCAACCCTGCCGCTCAGGTCTGGTCTTGCGGAAAATAGGCAAAAAAGTCCCCTTGTAATGAACCCATGTCCCCTGGGATTTTGGGGAGAGCTCCGGGGGGTGCAGATGCGACCTGCAGCAGCCAAGGCTGATTTCTCCCATCACAGCGGGACGCGCAGGCAGAGCTCAGAGCTTCCTGCCCGCGGGTTTGCTGCAGCGAGCGACAGCCTGCCCGCCTGCCCGGAGGGACACGCTTGTCCTTGAGCCCTCAGACGCTTTCTGCGTGCGTCATGCCCGCGAGCCGCGAGAGCGCTGCGCGCCCGCTGTGATGCTCAGGGGAGCAGAAGGGACGCAGCGGCGGCTGTGCAGGATGGGGTCCCTCTGAGCATCGCTCCCTGGCTCCAGCCGCCGAGCCTGGGGTGCCCCGAGCACCCTGGAGGTGGCTGTCCCCTGGTCCCTTGCCCCATCTCCCCGTACCAGAGGGCCAGAGCGGGTGAGCGGGGCGCCGGGTGCCTCGTCCCCGCTGCCATGCACGCCGCCTGTTCGCAGGTCAGTCGAACAAACCTTTGCTGTTTATATGCCAGAGGCAGATTAAATCTTTGCTGGGAGACTGGAACTGGTTGTTCCATTCCTGCCCACCTGATCCTCCTCCTCCGACGCTGCTGCGAAAGCCGTTCGTTCCCCTCCTGTGCCCGGCGGTGCGAGGGGACGGCAGCGAGCTGTCCCGCGCGGGGACGGGCAGCTTGGCTGCTCCCACCTCCCCAACGCCGCAGAGAGGATCGGCAAGGCAGGAGAAGAGGGAAAAACAAAGAAAAAGCAGGGCAGAGGGTGGGAAAGTGCCCGGCGTGTGGTGAGCCAGGCGGGTTGCGGCCAAGCGGAGGCATCCCCAGAGCCGGATCGGGCCCTGCGGAGCCGGCAGCCAGGCGTTGCGGCTCCTGGTTGCTGAGCAGTTCCCGCACCAGCAGATCTTCGTGGTCTGTTGAGTCTCTCTCTGCCACAACACATTATTTCCAGTGGGCTGTCAGCTGCGGCAGTGGGGGCCGTGCCTGGGGGCAGCGCGCGGCGGGCACCGCGCACCTGTGCCTGGGAATTGCAGCATCCCTGCTCTCCTCCCCGGGACCGCCGAAGGGAGTGTGGGGGGGGGGCATGGTCAGATGGAGGGAGCAGAGCAGCAAGGGGAGAAGAAAGAGAGGGAGAGACAAAGGGAATGAAGAAGGGAGGGATGCCCAGGAATGAGATCTGCAGTCCCTGGTGCTCCGGCACATAAAAAAAAATCCCAGCCCCAGCCTGAGCTCCGGATGCAGGGATGCGGGGAAGTGTGTGCAGCCATTGGGGCAGCTGAAATGGGTCACATCAAAAGTCCATCCAGCTCGTGTCTCTCATGACGGTCAAAAGCAGGTGCCCAGGATACAGGGCAAGCATCTACGGTCCTGCTCCCGTTTTCCTACACCCTCAGCCATCACAGTGCATCCCCACAGCAGAGTGGGTGCCCCCGTGTGCAGCACACGTCAGTGGCCCTCCCTGCCGTGGATCTGCCCGGGCTTCTCTTGAAGCTGTGGAGCCTCCGAAGCCTCCTGTAGCAGGGAGCTCCTGGCACACTGCGCACAGCTTCTTCCTTTGGCTTCCCAAATCCTGCTGGTCCCCACAAGTTCTTTTGACGTTCCCCAGCTCTTTGGCTGGAGGAGGCAGCGACCACGGTCCCAGTCCACCCTCCAGTCACGTGGTTCACCATCATTCCCCTGCTTCACCATCTCCTTTCCAGGCTGAAGCAGAACATAGGGCCAAACTATTCCAGATCGTCTTCCCGGTCTGTGGCAGCCATTTGGAGGCCGGTGGGTTTCCTCTCTCAATACAGACCCACCCTGTGGCCCTCTCCACCCATACGTAGGCATACCTGCACCCACCGTTCGGGGTCAGGAGAGACAAAAAGACTCTGTCGAAATGCAGCAGTCTGGTTCAAAGACAGGTCTTCTGCAGAGCGTGCATCCATTGGAGAAGCTCTGCCACTGTGAACCTGTCCCGGCGCCTGCTCTTGCAGACCCCCGAGAGCTTTTCTGGCTGGAACAAAGACCCCATCTCTCAAACTGACATCTTTCCTTCTTTGCTGCTGCTCTCCAAGTCCTCTGCCACTGCGCGTAGGCTGCCAGGGAGCCGCAGTGCTCCCATGGAAATTGGCTGCCCTCAACCCTTCCCAGATGGCCACGGCGTGGAGGGAGGGGCTCAGGAAAGGTACTGAAGTTCTTCTCCACTCAGTGATGCTGGGCTGAACCTCCTGCCTCACACCTCATCCTGCAGCTGCGGGCTCCCGTGGTCCCTCATGAGCTGGCCCTACCCTACCCAGGTGGGAATTCATTTGTGGTCCCCTGCATGCCCAGTATCAACTGCAGGGACCACTGTTCCCTGCACCTACGTCCACCTGACTGCTCCCTTCTGGGCTGTCCATGTTGCCCATGCTCCCGGGGCTCAGCATCACGCCAATATCTGTGGTCCCAGCAGCAGTTGCCATCCCAGGGAGCACACTGCCCCAGTGACAGAATCACAGAACCACAGAATTTCCTCGATTGGAAAAGACCTGTAAGATCATCTAGTCCAGTGCTGGCCAGGACGGTGCAGTGGGGAGCAGGAGGAGGACGGCTTTTCTATGGGATCTCACACTAACCCCACAAACCACCTTTTTCCTGCCATTACCCGGACTCTCCCGTTCTGGTGCTTCCCATGGGATTTTATTCTTTTTTTCACCAGCACTGGGGCTGGAGCAGCCGGACGGGCATCGCGGGGAAGGGAGCGGGTGGCAGCGGGGAGCCGCCGATCGATGCAAACCACTTTCCCTACGCTACGCGTTTTTGCTGCAGGGGCTGCTCGGCTATTAGCGGACATCCCTTTTTGTTTTCATAGCCTGAGGTTGTGTGATTTGAGCTTTTAAGCGTTTATCGGAGGTTGGGATGAGGGCAATTGGCCATGGCAAAGCAGCAGGCGCTCGACAAGAGGAGGAGAGCCCGGCTGGTGGGGCCCGGGAGCTCTGCACCTCCCCAGGCTCACCCCAAACGGCGGCTGTGCGCTGAACCGCTCTCGTAAAGTGTCTGTGTGAGGCCATCCTGCTGCCTCCACCTCTGGGGGTCCCCTACATCGGCAGCTTTGAAACTATGCCCACCTCGAGATGTGCCTTCCTCTGGCTTGGTCTCAATTGTCACACCAAAATCTCTTCTCTTCCCGCAGCCACAAAATGTCTTCAGAAAGGCCTGGGGTTTCCCATCTGCCCCAAACTGCCAGTCCTTCCATGGCTGCCCACCCTCCGTGGCTTTGTGTGCGAGGCCCAGAGACTGTGCCCCACATCCCGTAGATCAGCGTGGCTCTACTGCCCGGCGGGTTCTTCATCACCCGTTGTGCGTCTCCATGTGTGGGGTTACCAAACCTTGTGCTTCACACCCCGGGGGCAAGCCAAAGTCAAGGTCTAAAAATGTGCATTTGGGTTCTCAACCTTTAGTTTTCCAGCATTTGGGGGAATCTGGATTTTCTGGTTGGGAAAGCTCACCTTCCCTTCACAGACAGCTTTTGGTGAGGGTCACCTGCAGACCCAAAGCCAGTCTGTAGCTCTTCCCAAACACCAGCCCAGACGTGAGGTGGCTCCGTCTTTGTGAGCACTGCTACCATTCGAAATTGGGGCTGTCTGTGATCAGCCTTGGAGTGACCTTCAGGCCAGATGATGAACTTACTCCCTGCTGTGTGCCAGAGCCACGGCACCTTCACCGGTACAAGTCTCCCCTAATTTTGGGTCAAAATCTTCTCCCTTCTGTGCACTTGTTCAAGAGGTGTTTCTCTGTCTCCGACCTCTCCTGAGCTGCTCTGCCTCCAGCCTCCATCCCCAAAAAGCAGCTGTCTCTCCCTGAATCTCAGTTAGCCTGAAGGCTCCCCGGGGCAACCCCAGCATCCTATGAAAAGCACGCGTGGTGGCAAACGTTCGACCAAGTGACAATGGGTTGGAGTCATTGTCTTCTGCCTGTGACACACACAACACCACTCACAGGCTCCTTGAGAGATGAGATCAGGCCATCACAGCCTCCAGGCTACTCTCCAGAGACGCAAGGGTCCTCCACTGCAAAAGGCTTTCCTCCCACAGCCTTTCCTGCCGCAAGCCCTTCAGGGGAAGAGGCAGGACCTGGTGAGGAGATGTGAGACTGTCTCTCTACATTATATCAACCACCCGCACAAGCTTGTGCCTGGGCCCTGCCACAGGAGTTTCCTACATCTTTCTCCACCTCCACGTTTACCTGCTAATGGAGCTCCAGGAGACCACAGGCTCCCAGCTGTGGAGTCGGTGGCTCAATGGCAAGGAGACCTCCAAATCTGCGAAGGCAACATCAGTCTCCAAAATGAAAATGTGCAGCTGGATAGAGGGGAAAGTGGCTGTGTGCAAGTCAGGAGGGTCAGCAGCATGGCTGGCACCCGAAGGTACGCAGAGGAGATGGTGTCCAAAGCTGGCGTGGTGAGCAGGGGAAAAGGATGAACGTCTGGATAGAAATGGGGGGTGCTTGAGAAGTGCTTGAAGCTGGAATAGGAAGGTATGGTCCAGCTCTTCTATGTGGTAAAGCATGTGTCACACCTGTGATGTGCAGGGCTCCTGGATGTCCAAAGTGTTGTCTTTCCTGTCCCCAGGAGCTGGAGCTTGATGTGGTCACCTTTGTGCTGGACATGATATGCTGTACATGAAAAAGTTCCATAACTTCTTCCAGTTTCTAGGACCTCTGAAGTTTCTTTCCCCACGTACAAGTTTCTCCTTCGCTTGCTGCTCTGACGGCCTGGGATGGCATTCCACTGCCTGTGACCACCTGCCCCGTGAGGTGGTCTCTGAGCCATCCACCCAGCAGACCTTTGGGGATGGAGGCTCATCTCCAGAAGCCCTTTTCCTCCTGGTCACCTGGGCCCGTGCCCTCCCATGTGTTGTGGTCACACAGGCAGCAGTCCGAGCACTTTCCATTTATCCTTGGACAGTTCACACTCCTTAAACATGCTGGGGATGGGAATGGTAAAAAAGGAAGGAGATCTCCTCTCTGCTTTGCTTTTCCTGGTGTAACTGGTCTCCTGAGACACCCCAAAGGTGGCCAGAGGTTCCTGTCTTGATATAAACTTTCTCATATCCTGAGCTCGCTCCCACCAGGTACCTGCTGTGCTTGTACTAGCTGCTCAGGTGTCCTGCTCCACCGAATCTCTCTCCATCTTGAAACCAGAGAATTCACCTTGTTCCAGTTCGAGTCGACCTGATTTCCTTTGAGGGTGGGGACAGAGCACCTTCACTCCTCCTCTGCCTGCCCACCTCTTCGCTTGCAGTCCAACCCTCTTCTGCTCCTGTACGTGCCCATTGCGGTATCCTCACCTCATTGCCTTTGCTACAGGAGGAGATCTGCCCACAGGGACATCACAAGCACTTCCCTCAACCTTTGCCGTCCCCATCTTCGTGTCCCCATCAGGGCTTCCTGCTTTCTTCGGGGTCTTTTCCATCCTCTCTTCTCTTGGTCCATCTCCCTGCAGACATCGTGCTGGCTCTGCTCCTGTGATGGATGTGGCTCCCTTCCTGCAACGCTGCTTTTTAGCCAGTTGGCCCTGGACATGTCCTGTGGCAAGACGTTCCTCCATCCCAGATGCAGGACTTCACACTTCCCTTTGCTGAGCTCAGGCAGGTCACTGCCAGCTCATTTCTCCAGGCAGGAGCTGCACTTGGCATTGCTCAGCACGACCTGTTGACCCTGGTAGTCTGGCCAGTTTTTGACCCACCTTGTCCTTATTTCTCCAAGTTGGCCATGAAGTATACTGCAGGAGACCATGTCAGGGGACCTGCTAAGGTCACATAAACCTTTCTCTCCCCTTACCCAGGCAGCCAGTCTCCTCACAGAAGGTAGTCCTGCTGCTCTGGCATGCTTTGCCCCTGGTAAATTCACCCTGGCACCTTCTCGTCATTCATGAAGCTGGAAAAGACTTTGAGAAGGACTTGCTTCACAGCCTTCTCAGAGCCCAGGATGAAGCTGGTCCACCCTGCATCCTCCCCGATGGGCCTGAGCCACTTGTGCCACAGGACACCTCGTGCCAGGGGCCACCGTGTCCCCACAGGGACCTCCGCGCATCTCAGCAGAGCGTGGGATGGAGCAAGCAGTGCTTGGAGGATTGCTTTGCTGTCCCACAGCTGACCCTTTGGGGACTTTCTGCGACGGGTCGGTGTCCCCTGGGGCTTCCCAAGCAGAGCCCGGCCTGTGGCAGCCACCCAGCCCTCATTTCGCATCACCCCATGCAGCCAAAGAGCCTTCCCCAGTGGTTCCTTGGGGCACGGACCTACTAGCAGACACACTTATTGACTCCCTCCCTCCTGCTGGACCCTCCTGCCAGCCCGGGTGGGCAGGGGTGGGCAGGAGAAGGCAGGAGAGGGGACCACAGGCACAGAGTACACCCCTCCTTCTTCTTGGCCGGGGTCCCGGCTCCCCCAGGGCAATACCCTGCACGAGGTTAGAGGACGGATCTGTTTTTAGCCAAAACACGGCCAAGATGGGGCAGTGATTTCCACCAGCCCTGGAAAAGGGGCTGTTGCAACATTGCGCCCACCGCCGGGAGGACGCGGGCACGTCCCTGCTCCCTCCTGCCGGCTCCCGGCACTGGCTCCAGCCAGAGATTTTAGGATGCAGCTAGCGAGGGAAATGTTGAAATCACAACAAGGTCTGACCAGCCACCGGGGAACTGCCACCTCCAAAGGATTGGGTGTATTTAAGGTAAAAGCCAATAAACTGAACTGGTGGGGGCGGGAGGGAGGTGATGCACCAACGCGGCAGAGGTGTGCGCAGTACAGGCTGCGGCACTGGCGCGCTTTGGTGACTGCATCCATGAAATCCAGCCCGCGGTAAAACCCGTTTCCCAACGGCCCCAGTTCGGAACCTCCCCTGCTTCTCCCTACCCTGTCCTCCGGTGCGAAGCAGCAACTCCATCTGCTAAATAAAAAACAAAGCGAAAGGGGAGATGGTGCGCTGCTGGTCGGGAGAACTTGGGAAGAGCGGGGAGAGATGGTTGGGACGGATGCAGGGAAGGGGCAGGAGCTGAACCAGCCCTCTGGTGGGGATGGGACCACCCTGGCTCTGGGCGGTCACACAGGGAGACCCGCAAAACCCGCAAGAGAGAAACTCCCATTTTTCCTGGGGGATAAACGCGCTCCCAGCAGAGAGGAGGGACGCAGCCCCGGGAGGAGGATGGCCAGTGGGGACCCCAAGGCAAAATTCCCCCCTGAAATACATATTTAGTCTCGTGCAGGAGCATTTGCGCTGCTGCGGGCTCACCCCGCGGGCAGCGGACGCCTCTCTGCCTGTTTGATAAAGGTGTTTGGTTGGGTTTTGTGTTTTGTTTTTTTTTTTTAATGCAGATCAAGGCGGCTCCCGGGGTGATGCTGCCTGGTGGTCTTGCTCCCTACATTCCCCGCTCCTTCACATACTCCCCCCCAACCCAAAAAAAAAAAAAAGAAAAAGGGCCGAGCGGCTCAGCCCCAGGTCCCGCACCGCAGGCAGCGTTTGGGCTGCGGCACTGGAGCCGGAGCAGAGGGATGTCGCTGAAGGCAGAGGCTGAGATGCCGAGGGGACGGGTGGGACTTGGCCGCGAAATCACCCGGCGAGGTCCGTACCGGCTGAGGAATGACCAGGACGAGTGCTAACGGCCCGAGGCAAAGCCACCGGGAGCTTTACGGGGCCGGGATGTCATTAGCTGGTGGCTAAAGCGGGGAAGGCAGCTCGTTAATCTGTGCTGTGCCGCGGGACCACACCAAATGGCTGTGCAGCTGCGTTTCTGCGAGTCCCGGGCCGGGATGCCGGCCCAGGGATGACGGGATCAACCGCTGTGACAGTCCCCCATGCGGGAAGCGGGGTGGCTTTCTGCCTGTCCCCCTTCAATTCTGGGTTCTCCCCCCGCAAAAAAACCTGCCTCTGGGTTGGACAGGGCTCTGAGATGTCTGGGGGGTGCCGGGAATGGGGGAGAAGACCCAAGGGGATGGGAAGCGGGTGGATGACACATCCACAACCTCCCATCCCGGATTTCCACAGAGGGGAACCCGAATCCTCCCCACGGGATGAGGTGGGAGTGGGATGATGCCGCGCGGGCAGCACCCGACGGATGCCCGAAACCTCTCCCCATCCCAGTCCCAGGGTTTGCCACTGCCGCGAGCCGCATCTGGGGCTTACTGACCTGATTTCTTTCCACCCACCCCACCCCCTACCCCCATTTTTTTTTAAGGACCTAAGAAGGCTCTGACTGAACTGTTCCGTGTTACGTGACCTCTCAATTTAATTGCCGAAATTACTGTAAACACGCATTCTCTGGTGTGAGGAGGTATATGCCTTGTCGACATCATTAAGCGTTTCAGTAACTAACCTCCTCCAACATTTCAGCAGCTCCATTTAGTTTTCGCTTCCATTAAGAAGGATTTAGAGGAAAAAAAAACTATGGATAATACAAATATTGCCTTACTGCCAAACTTCCCCTCTCTTTGTACTTCTTTTTTCACAACCACAAATATTTCTCACGTTTCCAAGCCGGCGGAAAACCCATTGCTCTTCTTGATTATGATATGAAAACACGGAGAGTTAAACACGTTAAAATTAATCTGCGCTCTGTGCCCACCCAGGCTGGTTCCCCGCACGTTGCTTCGTTTGTTTGGTTGGGTTTTTTTTCAGCCAGAAAAGAAGTCAGACCTCTGCGACCCACCACACGGTCGCGGGGAAACAGTCCAAAATAATAAAAAAAAAAAAAATCCGCCGCAAACTTCCTATTGTCAGAGCCTCGCGTGAGCAAATTCCCGGCGAAGGCGGTGGGACATGTCATTAGGAGAGCAACCCAAGCAGAAAGGCCCCATATGACCTCCCTGGTGCCGAGCGCCTTTCTCCCGAGAAGGAGCTTGTGAAGAGGCCGGCGAGTCGGAGCAGAGAGCATCGCTCGCGAACGATCGCATCCCTGCACCCAGCGATTTCTCTGCCCGCTTCCACACCCCCTCTCCGGGTACCGGCTCCTGCCCCTCTCCCCGCGGTACGGCACCTGGCTTTCCATGGGGCGCCTGGGCTTTTTTTTGGGGGGGGGGGAGTGTGCAAAACCGACGGGAGAAGGCAGCATTTAACAGGGGGGAATGTTTTTTCCCCCTCCAGGTCCTGGGTGGGTTTTTTGACTCCGCAGTGAGCCCCTCGGCCGCCCCCAGCGCCGTCCACCCCCTGCCCGCCGCGTCCAGCCCCGAAACAGATTGAAATGTCAGGACTTACAGCTCGGGCCCCTTTCCCGTCCCAGTTGGGTCCCTGCTCGGGGCTGGGAGGCTGCGGGGAGGCTGGGGGAGCGGGACGAGGGGCTGTCCCCCCCTCCCCGACTGGGACCCAACGTCCCCAAGCGCCACCGAGGTGGGGGGCAGGTGACTTCCAAAGCTGCTCCTGAGCATTTACAGGGTTGTTTGCAGGAAACATCAAACTCGGGAACAGAAGTGCCAACCCAGGAGTCGGTCTCCCGCCCGCCCCCCCCCCCCCCCTCCGCCTCACTCTTCGCCGTCCCTCCCCACCCTCTTGCTTGGTCTCATTTGTACCGATTTGCCCCGCAGGCTTCTCGCTGATTTGCCATGTCCCTGGCAGGGCTTCGACCGGGGAGGGGGAGCGGGAGCCAGACGGGGAGCGGACTGGGGGCGGGGGGGGAGCCAGCCATGGGGAGGGTGATGGGGAGAGGGACAGGCCAACAGGAGCCCGGCTTGCCAAAAGCGGTTCAGACCTAGAAAAAGCTTTAATGTGCACAGACGGAGCAGGCTGGGAGCAAAACCAGCTGGGCTGGAGGAGAACGTGCTCGGCGAGAGGCTGGTTTGGGGCTGGGTGCGTGCATGGCTCGGGGCTGGCTCCGTGTTCCAGCCCTCTGCCCCCAGAGGGGGAGGCAGAGGCGGGAGGGGAAGATTAGATGTGAAAATCCCCCTCCCAACCTCGACTTTTCCTATGGACGAGTGATGGGCGGGATGCCAGCCTGGTTTTCTCCGGCATTAATCATTTACCTGCTCCAGCCACCACCCCTGCCCTGACAGCTCCTGCACCGCATCTCCAGCGCGAGATGCCCCTCTCTCGCGTGACATGAGGGACCCCTTGAGCTGAGACTGCCCCTCCACCATCCACACCCTATGCCCATCCTGGAGCATGTGCCATCATCCCCACCCTGTGCCCACGCTGGAGCTGTGCCACCATCCTCACCCCGTGCCCATTCTGGAGCTTGTGCCATCATCCCCATCCCATGCCCATCCTGGAGCTTGTGCCGTCATCCCCACCCCGTGCCCATACTGGAGGTCATGCCATCACCCCCATCCCATGCCCATACTGGAGCTCATGCCATCATCCCCACCCCGTGCCCATCCTGGAGCTTGTGCTGCCATCCCCACCCCGTACCCATACTGGAGCTGTACCATCATCCCCACCCCATACCCATCCTGGAGCGATGCCATCATCCTCACCCTGTGCCCATACTGGAGCTCGTGCCATCATCCCCACCCCATACCCATCCTGGAGCAATCCCATCATCCTCACCCTGTGCCCATACTGGAGCTGTACCATCATCCCCACCCCATACCCATCCTGGAGCAATGCCATCATCCTCACCCTGTGCCCATACTGAAGCTCGTGCCATCATCCCCACCCCGTGCCCATTGTGGAGCTTGTGCCCTGGGATCCCTGTGTGGGACTGGGCACCAACGCCTGTGGAGACAGACAGAAGTCCCCCCATGGGGGTGCTTCAGACCTTGGGTGCCCCCTTCTCCTGCAACAGTGAGCTGCAGGCCACCCGGTTTTGGTGCCTGGTGCCCTCCAAAGTGGTGGCCCCAGCTGGAAGGACCAGGGGCAGCCACAGCCCGAGAACCCCCTCGCAGGATGCTGGACTTGGCCCAGACATCCGCGTCGGGCTGATCCTGCGTTGTGTCATTTAATGCAATTTCCTAAAACCGGACCCTCCCGAAACCGCCTGGTGCTCTGGCCCGGCTCATCTCTCTGGGGACAAGCCCTGCGTGTCCCCCTCGGACCCTGCGTGTCCCCCTCGCTGTCGACGCGCCAGCTCCCCGTCGCCTGTCCGCATCCCTGGTTTAGTATTTCACAGGACTCTGGTGCCGATGCTGAAGCACCGGGCACGGCAGCGCGGGCACCCGAAGCTGTCCCCGGTGTCCCCCTCAGCTCTGCCCCCCCCCCGCCCTGTGCCACCTGGGGAGGGGGGGGTCCTGGCTTTGCTCTTGTCCCCGAGCTGTGGCGGGGACGCGGTCCTTCCCGGGCGCGTTGCAGGCGGCCGTCCCCAATCTGGCGTGGCGCAGTGCCACCTGTGCTGGCTGCCCACGCCATCTGCGAGGGGGGGAGGTCGGGGGGGAGCCGGCTGCTGTCGTGTCCCCCCCCCCCCCTTCCTCTGCCAGGGTCAGCGAACAGGGGGACAGCTGGGGGGACATGGAGGGGACACACACACACACATGGCCGAAGGCGTTGGCACTGCCACCCGCACCCGGCGGAGGGGGAGAGGAGGGGATGGGGGCAGCCCCCACACAGGTTTCTCTTGGGGTCTGCTGCCGTGGGGTTTGGGGGGGAGGGGGGCATTTCTGAACACGATGGTGGGGACAGGCTGCAGGTCCCCCAAATGGCTGCAGCGTGTCGCTCCTTTCTGCCTCTGGATGTCCCCTTGTGTGCAGGGACCCTGTCCGAGGTGCATCTTAGGGGGTCTCTTGGATCCGGACCCCCCTGCCCTGGGGGGTGGGTGTCCCATCCCCTCCTGCCCAGGACTGTCCCGCGGGGGTGTCCCAAAGGGAGCAGCCCCGGGAGTCTCTTAGCAGAGCGGGGAGCCGGAGATGGCTCTGATGTGTCCTGCTCCGGTTGGTGGCAGCCACCATCCCCTCCTGACTCCTGCTCAGCCCCGGGAACATCCTGAGAGCTCCCAGCCGCAGCTGGAGCCCACCACGCATCCGGCGCCATACAACCGCCGGTGCCGGGTATCGGCAGGTTCATTCCAGGAATCCCCACGGGCGCTGCAGCAATCGCTGTCCTGCTCGCAGGGGACGTCGTCGTTTGATGAGACGATAACGAAGCTTGCCCTGCGCCTTCCTACAGGTAGCCGGAAAGTTTTATTCGTCACCGGCTGCTGGAAAGGTCACGGCGTCCTCCTCTCCCTTCTATTTCTGGTCCGTGCCCTTTCGCCGGCGGAGCTGGGGAAGCGCTCCCATCCGCTGGAGCCCGCGCACGCCGTCTCGGCGCGGCCGTATCCCTGACGCCTCCGTCCCGGAGCTGCGTGGGAGGGCTGCGGGGAGGATGCGCTCTGGCTGCCCACGCCGGCTGGGCTCTTCACGGACCACAAAAGCCGCTGTGGGGCAATGAGGGGGCTGCGCGTGGAGCGGGCTCCGCACCCTCAGCTTCAGCCCCGGCGCAGGGAAATCGCGGGAATTTGGGGGATTGCAGGCAGCGCGCGTGATGCTGCTGGAGTGTCACTGCTGCAAAACCCGCGGGAGAGGGGTCTGGCCCCCCCCGCGTGTCGCGGGCGCAGAGGTGCTCCCCGGGGTGGCGGGGCTGAAGCAGCCCGTGCCGTGCCTGGCGTGGGGCGATGGGGTGCAGTGGGGAGCGCGGGTTGGGAGGGACCCCGGGAAGCGCCGAGCCCTGGCCCAGGGGACGGGTCCTTCAGCACACACGCGTTGGCAGGGAGCTGCCGGGGGCTCGCAGCATCCTTGCACGGGTCGGGCTGGCACCCGCGATGGGAGGAAGAGTCACGGGAGCACCGGTGAAGCACGGGCCGTGGGATGCTCCCGGGTCTTACTGGTGCCACCCAGAAACGGTGAGCAAAAAGGGAACACCCCCACAGACAAAAGGGGACAGAAAAAAGGGGATTCGCCTTGAATATGGCCCTTTGCCCAAACACCGCAGGTTTTTTTCCTAATTCTGGGAGGGCGGCTGCATACCCCCATTGCCCCCCGCTTCATTCCAGCAGGTCTGGGGAGGGTTTTGAAGCCAAGAAGAGCCGCAGAGGAGCCCAGCTCCCGTTTCCAGCCTCCCCAGTTGGCCCAGATGGCGTGGTACCGTTAGACCCAGCCCGGCTGCACAGAGCCCAGCCTTTCCCAGCTCTGGGCCGACCTGAAGAGGCTTAAGAAAAGCCCCGGGGAGCTTTTTCATGCCTCTTTGTTTGTGGAGCAAAGATATTCCCAGCCCTGAATCTATAGATTGGCCCTTAAACTAAAACAACCTCCGGGGACAGGAGAAACAAAAGTAGATTTTGGTTGTGGTTTGTTGTGTTTTGTATTTTTTCCCTTTTTCTTTTCCTGCGTAGACAGCCTTTGCCCAGGAGGGGTGAGCATGAAAAATGCATGTGGGGATTGGGGGAATGGGGGAGCGTTAGGAAGAAGCTATCGATCAAGTATCTCTGAAAGCCACACAGCTGTGCCAGCCCCGCCGCCGCTGCCAGCCCTTCCCAGCGCTGCCGGTGCCGGGCGCACTGCCCGCCCCGGGTTGGGGCTGGGGCGGCTGATGCGATGCCCAGGAAACCGCCCTGCGGATGTCCCGGCCCGTCTGGGATGGATGGGATGGGATGGGATGGGATGGGATGGGATGGGATGGGATGGGATGGGATGGGATGGGATGGGATGGGATGGGATGGCATGGCATGGCATGGGATGGCATGGGATGGCATGGGATGGCATGGGATGGCATGGGGTGAGATGGGGTGGGATGGGATGGGATGGGGTGGGGTGGGATGGGATGGGGTGGGGTGGGGTGGGATGGGATGGGATGGGATGGGATGGGATAGGGTGGGATGGGATGGGATGGGATGGGATGGGATGGGATGGGATGGGATGGATGCCTCTGCAGTCCCTGCCCCATCCGCGGCTGCCTCCGGCCAGGCTTGCAGCTTGCTCTTCACCATATGGCACGTCGGAAATGGGGTCGGCCCCTTTTTCTCCTCAAATCCAAAGGAGGACTCTCCCAAGCTCTGCAGTACCATGATGAGGACCTACGGACCTGCAGCAGCTCTGCCCTCTGTGCCCATCCACCCAGCCGCCAGCCCCACGCCTCCGCACCGCTCCGCTCCAGCAGATCAGAAATAATAATTGCAAATAATAACAAGCCCAAACCTGATGCAAACAGACCCGGCGCTCGCATCCTGCTGCCTTGTGCAGCCTGAGCACCGAGGCGGGCGACCGAGAAGGTGCTGAGGGCACCTCCGGGTCCAGCAAGCGCTGGTGCTGGCAGGAGAGCGGGTACGCGGGTCCTCGTCTCAGCTCTGGAGCTGCACTTGGTCTGGTCCCCGCAGGGCTGATGCCCTCGCAGCAGCCCCACCGGTGGCATCGAGAAACCCGGGGTACGATCCCTTCTCTGGATGGTGCTCTCGAAAGCACCAAGAGTGGGAACATGGTGCTGGAGTGGACGCTTCATGCTACTGATGTCCCCCCCCCCCTTCCCAAACCAGCACTGCTAGCCAAAACCAGCCTGGGGTCTGGGAGAAAGGGCAGAGCCAGGCTTCAGTTTGGCCAAAAGCGCCCTGAAATTTGTCCCACATTTGGAATTTGGGAAGGGTGGGGGAGGAGAAAAGCGGGGAGGACGGAAGCAGCGGGAGATGGGGATGGTCTGATCCCACCAGGGTTAAAAAAAACAACCAACCCTGACATCTTTCCATCTTTCCTTTTCCTTCTCGCCAGGCACCTCCGGCTTCGCCAGCGGGCACCGGGACAGGGGCACCGGGTGGCACCTGGTCTTGCTCGGCTCATGTGACGCATGCACCTCCAGGCCCGAGGGGGTGGAGGGGGGGTACAGCTCGGTGCCCTGCTCACCGCTGGGATTTCACAGTGGGGGGGGGCTGGAAAAAGCTGGGTGCAAATCTCAGTGGGGCAAATCTGAGGGCTTTCGCCACCAGGAAGGGTTTTGAAAGGTAAAAAAAAAAATGGCAGCCCATCAAGTGTCCCCCTTCCCGGAGCCGATGGGACACAGCCGCTGGACGGTGTCCTCTCCTCTCCCAGGGACGTGGTCCAAGCCGTGGGCAGGGGACTCCCCCAGCCCCTGCCAGCTCTTCCTGCCCTGCCTCATCCTGGCGACGCTCAGCTATGGAGAGGAATCAAATTTTTTTACCCCCCCATCACCCAGGAAAAGCTCACGGTGCCAGAGAGAAAGAGTTTGGCCCAAATCATTGACCGCACGGCGGGACACCTGACGCAG
This sequence comes from Vanellus vanellus, assembly GCF_965231255.1. Classification (NCBI taxonomy): domain Eukaryota; kingdom Metazoa; phylum Chordata; class Aves; order Charadriiformes; family Charadriidae; genus Vanellus; species Vanellus vanellus. The sequence continues at coordinate 1,419,748 of NC_138919.1, forward strand.
ACCCCCGGCTCCCTGCCCATCGCTGCCCTCCCCCCACCCCCCCCCATGTCATGGGGGGCATCGCACCTCGGGGCCATAACCCGGCTTGGTCACACGTGATTGCCTTCAGCATCGGCAGCTCCAGCCGTGCCCGGAGCCCCGGTACCCACGGGCAGGGTGGTGGTGGGTCCTGCCTGGGTGTCCCCCCCCCGTCCCCCCGTCCCAGTGCGATGTGACGGGGATGCAGCCACCCCCCTCCCACCCGCACCGCCCCGCAGAGCTGGCACTGCTCGCAGGGGTGCCCCTGACTTAACGTCGCGAGTCCTCCGAGTCCCCTCATCTTAATTGCACTCTTAATTGCGATGGGGGGCTGCGTTCTGACGCCCCCATGAGAAGCTGCTCCCCCGGGGCTCCCCCTTTGTGCGCACCCCCGGGGGGGGGGAGGGGGACGGGACACGGGACACACTGCGGGGAACGCTGCCATTGCCTGGGGCCGGCGGGCAGGACCGCGGGAAGGCGACGTGCACAGATGGGGAAACTGAGGCACATCCTCAGCCTGGCCTCCCCCTTGCACACACAGAGCGATTTTATCAGCTGTGCTGGGGACGTATAAGCGGAAATGCCCCGAAATATTCGTTTTAATGATTTCATCCCTCTTTAACCCGTTTAGAATTACAGCCCTCCGCTTTGCCTGGGACCGCGGGGGCTCGCTCAAATCTGGGAGTTCCCGGAGGTTCCCATCCCCAAACACAGCCGGGGCGCCTCAGACCCCACGTCACCAATCAGACACAGTTGATACCCTAAAGAAAACCAGAAAAAAAAAACCCAACAAACCAAACCCAAACCCACCCCGCTACAAACTCTGCGCGGCCAGGGAGGGCGCGTAGCTGTTGCTAGGATTATTCTCCGTTCGGCGGGACGCAAACTATCTCAGGCGCGGGGTCTGTCCTCCCGCCGTGAGGACGGGGGACACGGTATAGGGAAAGCCGCCGCAGGTGGGCTGTATAGACCCCCCCTATACACACACACACACACACACACGCAGACTCTCGCCCGGCACGCTTTGTTTTGCATTTTGCCGCCGCGTTGCCTCCAGCCCGCATCCCCCCCCCCCCCCCAACCCCCCCATCCCCCCCTCCGGTTGAGTTTTTGGGGAATAGTTCCCTTCGCAAAGGAGATTCCAGCAGAGGAGGGTGAAGGCGGGCGGGCGCTGGGGGCGGCGGAGCTGAGCAAAAGTGCTTCGGAAAGTTGTTGGGTAATTCTTTTTGCTCCTTTGTGGAAGGCAAAGGGAACCCCCCCACACCCCCCCCACTCCCCCCACAACGGGGCCGGGTGGGCTGGGACGGGACGGTGGGGTGGGTGGGAGATGTCTCGGAGCAGCCCCGACAGCGAAAAAAAACCACGAGCGCGAACGAACCCGCGGCTGGTTCGGGATGCTCTCCCAGCGCACGGCGTCGGGGCGTGCAGGGAGAGAGGCTGAAGCCGGGCTCCGCCGGACCCAATCTCCCACACACCCCACCGCCGTCCTGAACGCCGGCTTGCCCGGGCACCGCTGGTGCCGAAAAAGGTTTAAAAAAAAAAACAAACAACCCCACCCCAGTAATAACACCGATAACCGCCCCATTCCCCGCGCAACAGCCGGGCGCTGCCGCTCGCCGGTGGGAGCGGAGGAGTCCCTCGCACCTTTCCCCCTCCCCGGGAACAGCCTCCTGGGGCAGGAGAGGACGAGGACTTACCTGCACGCAGGACTCCTCTTGCCTCGGCGCGGCTCCGCTCTGCCTGATGTTCACTCTGTGAAAGTGGGAAGCGTTTTAGATCATGCAGTAGGTTATATATTGTCTGCAAGTCTGGCCCTAGGGCGTCCATCAGTTGGTCTTGCTTTGCTCCTGCCCCTATATGGAAGATGCATCACATGCTCCGCGGCTCCCAGCTATCAGCCTGGCGAAAGGGGAAAAGAAGAAGGAGAGGAGAAAGGGGGAATAAAAAAAAAAAAAAAAGAAAAAAAAAAAAGAAAAAGAAAAAGAAAAAAAAATTAAAAAGGATCTTCATCATCATGAAAGAGGCAGAGAGAATTTCTCAGTGGAAAACCCACCAGCCAGAAATCCCTGCCCGACCCGAACTTTCCCCGCTCTCCTTTTGTTATCCCTGGCTCCCAGCGGCCCCCTTTCATCTGCTGTTCAAGGCCGGCGAGATGTGAAGGCGCCTTCGCCTTGATCCCGCGCCTGCCTCGCCGCCGAGCAGGTGAGGGGCTACCGCTTCGCTTCCAAACACCTCCGTCCATCTGCAGCTCTCTGAGCGCTAAATATTTATCCCTCCCCACTAATGCCCACGGTGCTGCCAGGCTGGGCAGGGATGGGGTGCTCCATCCGACCATCCTTCCTTGAACGCGCCCGGAGACTGGGTCCTGGGGCATCAGGGCCACCATGCTGGTGCAAAGCTGTGATGGAGTGCTCCATCCAACCTTCCTTCCTTGAATGGTCCCGGAGACCAGGTCCTGGGGCATCAGGGCCACCACGCTGGTGCAAAGCTGTGATGGGGTGCTCCATCCAACCGTCCTTCCCTGAATGCGCCCGGAGACCAGGTCCTGGGGCATCAGGGCCACCACGCTGGTGCAAAGCTGTTGTGATGGGGTGCTCCATCCAACCGTCCTTCCCTGAATGCGCCCGGAGACCAGGTCCTGGGGCATCAGGGCCACCACGCTGGTGCAAAGCTGTTGTGATGGGGTGCTCCATCCAACCGTCCTTCCTTGAACGCGCCCGGAGACCGGGTCCTGGGGCATCAGGGCCACCATGCTGGTGCAAAGCTGTGATGGAGTGCTCCATCCAACCTTCCTTCCCTGAATGCACCCAGAGACCAGGTCCTGGGGCATCAGGGCCACCACGCTGGTGCAAAGCTGTGATGGGGTGCTCCATCCAACCGTCCTTCCCTGAATGCGCCCGGAGACCAGGTCCTGGGGCATCAGGGCCACCACGCTGGTGCAAAGCTGTTGTGATGGGGTGCTCCATCCAACCGTCCTTCCCTGAATGCGCCCAGAGACCAGGTCCTGGGACATCAGGGCCACCACGCTGGTGCAAAGCTGTTGTGATGGGGTGCTCCATCCAACCGTCCTTCCCTGAATGCATCTGGAGACCAGGTCCTGGGGCATCAGGGCTGTCATGCTGGTGCAAAGCTGCTGAGATGGGATGTCCTGGAGTGGGGCACTGGTGAGGAAGAGCTCTGTGCGCTGCCTGGGACCAGGGCAGTAGCGCCCATCACCCATCCAAGGGAAAGGGGTGTAGGTGGGGAGCTGCTGGTGGGACTCAGGCATGCACGGGAGTCCCAGCCACTGCTGCGGTGGGGACAGTAAGGACAGGCAGGAGGCTGCTGCCCCTACTGCCCTGCCAGGTGTTCCCGATGGTTTGAGGACATTTCTCCAGCTGGACCGGATAAGTTTCCCTGCTTTTCTCCATCTCCAGCCTCCCCAGCACCCGCACCCGGTTGTGTGGAGCAGGGGTTGCAGATTGTGGGCCAAAATCCCCATTTCACCACCTTCTCCGCCAAATTTGACCTGGCGGCTTCTCATCCCCTGGTGCCGCTGCCACCATCCCACTAGCTCCCCACGGCAAAGCACCAGTCCTGCTTCTCCGCTCACCTTCTGTGCTTCTCAGTTGGGAGCCAAGGGGGTCACACGGGTCTCCTGTTTTGGATAGGGCATTCCCAGCTGGAGCTCCTCCAGAAGAGCACACCCCGAGCGATGTCTTTGGGTCAGCACAGGAACCGTCCCCCCAGCACTGTGGCTTGGTGCTCCCAGCAGCCATGCGGGTGACTTGGCCTCCCCGCCGAGCAAGCCTGTCCCCAGCAAAGGGACACCAAAGTGACGACATCCCTCCCAAACCCAGAGTCTTCCTTGGAGCATGCCGTCTTCTGGTGGACTTGCTCACGTCCAGCAGAGATGAATCCTCTCTCTGTCCGTAATTATGGGTTCCTGTTTTTCTTATGAATACAGTGTTTCCTTTTTCAAATGTTTTTCTTTTTTGTATTTTTTTAAGATTCAAAACCTAAGAATTTCTCATTAAAAACTTGTTTTGCACCCTTCCCGAAACATCCCAGCCTGGATTGGCTGGGCTGACACACGGGTCCCAGACCCTGCCTGCAAACCTCTATCTTTTTCTGACCTACATTTCCACCTCCTTCAAAAATATTTGGGAAAAAAAATAGCATTGTGCTGCACTACTTAATTGAAACAATTCTGGAACCTTGGGTACGCTCATGGCTGAACATGGGAGAGGGACCCTCCATCTCCAGCTGACCCAAACACGGGGAATTTGACTTTGAGGTGGCATCTGATAGGACCATGGCATCTGGAACTGAGCCCCATGAGATAGTGAGCAAAGATTTCCTTGTAACCATCTTAGGAGCTGAAGGTCCAAGGGTCAGGCTGGTAACATGTCAGCACAGAAGGGTCTGTCTGGGCAGAAGGCATCTGGCAGGGGTTGTGTCTACTGCCTTTGGTTAGTCAGAGCTGGACTGAGTTAAGGTCTTCTACCTTGGAGCTCGTGTATCCATCCTGCTAACGCTCGGAAAGCTCTTCCTTAGGCAGCCCAATCTCACCGGTTCTTATCTTTCTGAGGATCTCAGAGGGAAACTCTTGGAGATGCCATTGCCTGGTCTGACCGTGCATTGTCCAGATGGACCGTGGTTTCCCCAGAGCGCCACGTTCTCACAACATAATTGCTTCTCATGTCCCTGCATGTTCTGGAGCCTTGCGATGGCACTGTAGAGGGGCCCACGGCAATGCCAAATGTCTGATCTTCCCAACCTCATTTAGAATAGTTGCGTCAGGGTAAAGGATGTCACCCTGGACCACCAGTCTCCAGGGACTCGCTGCTGTGTGGCAGACCAGGCTGAGGGTACCAGCTGAGACTAGAACCTCCTGAGACTTTGTAAGAGCCCCCATAGCTCCTTCTCCCCAGCAGGGGAGCACAGTCCCCTCTCAGGACCCTTTCTCACAGCCACTGCTGCTAGCTTACGACATGGGAGGTCCCATCTTCGAGGGCCAGACAGCCCTACTTAGAGAGGGCTTGATGGAAAGGTACAGCTGAATTTTTCCAGAGACGCAGCAGGTCTTTGCCTTTCTGGGGTGCTCTCATCAAGAGGCGCGTTGCTCTTTTCTCCTTCGTTTCAACTGCACTTGGGTCCGTTTCAGCCTCTTCTTAAGGTTTTCAGAGGATCTTCCAGCCATCTTGGGTTTGCAGTTCTGACGATGGAGTTTCTTGCTGGATCCCTACTTTTCCTAATATTTTGCCCCACACGGAGATGCTGTGCCAGCTTTTGCACTGGGTAAGGGCCCTGTCTTCCCTCCCAGGATCACCAGCCTATCTGAATAGAAACCTTCATCTCACGCTGACGTCAGCTAGGCACGACCTCCCACTAAGCTGGAGGTGTCCTTGCCCAGACGACAGAGCTGCGTTCAGCCTTAAAGCTCAAAGGCAACACACTTGCAGCCCAACCCCCCTGTGCCTGTGACCCGCTGCCCACTTTGAACCACCACACAACCTTCATGACTAGCTTGATGGGAGCCACCGTTCTTGATGCTGAAGGACCCAGGAAAGCCGAGTACCGGTGCAAAACTCACACTTTCTCGGTGTCTTGCTGAGCAGGCTCCTACTCAACACTCGGCCTGCTCCGAGGGGCTGGGAACAGGAGTCAAGGGATCAAAGCGACCAGGGTGACTAATGTCCTTGCGCTTCTGTAAATCTTCCTGTATTTACGAATGGCTCGTAAAGACTTTGGAAGGGCACAGGTGAGCAGGCCTAGCCAGGCACTGCTGGGATGGGAACTCCACCAGGAGTTACTCAGCACAGAGGAATCATGCCTGGTTCGTAAAGTCCTTCAGCTATGACTGGTTGAAGGCTCGGAGAGTATCCAAGAGAAGTCTCATATAAGTTTGCTCTGCTTTTGCCCTCTCTCCTGGGTTCCTACTGTTGAACACCACCCAGAGATCTTACTAGAAAGACTTTTGGCATGACCTTGTGCAGCCACCGGGTTCTTGTGTGATGTGGGACAGGGCTCAGACACCGAACGACATGAGGAAGTCTTGGGTCAGTTCTGGAGAGGCCCAGATGATGTTCTGTAGGTGTGGTTCAAACTTTCCATTTCCCTTTTAGGAAGACCTATTCCCTTGACCACAACCTTCCACAAGTCAGATGGACAGTTAACAGCTGCGTATATCTGGTTTTTTGGGAGGAAGTTTTTTTCTCTGAGGACCAAAGGCAGGACCAGTTCCCATTCCCATGGAGTCTAGCATCCGGAAGACTTTGTTTTTCTGCCCGGAGCTAAAGACCGTTTTGCTTTGTCTTTCCAACTGAAAGTCCCACCAGAAAGGTTTTGTTGAAGGCCTCAGAGTTGAATACTCGGGTGACTACACATCAATACATAGGACAGGTATGGGTGGTTGGGACCTGAAACTGCGAGCCTCAGCCTGGCTAAGGGCAGAGCGCTTTGTTCTCAACGCAGCCAGCCTTGCCTAAGTCAGCCTTACCTTTGCAGCTGGCCTCAACCTGGTGAGAGGAACCTCTGTAGGAAACATCAGAGTCCTGTTACGGCAGCCTGCCCCACTGCAGTGGGCAATGCTGGGGTGGAGGTGTAAGGGGAAACCCCCTGCCAAGAAGGGGAATTTCTGTATTGCCGTGTGAGTCATAGGTGATAGAGACCATCAGAGGTGATGGAACCCATCATCGGTGATGGAGGCCACCATAAGTGATGGAGAAGACCAAGGCCTAAAGAGGCTGGTGCTGCAAAGCTTTTGCTGTGACAGAGGAACTCAAGAGGCTGGAGGCAGCTGCTCTGACAGAATGAAATTGGAGCCCATATCCCTCCCTCCTGCAATTAAAAAGGCGGAAAAGGGGAAAAGAGCAGCTTCGCTGGTTGACCTTTCCCTCCTGCAAATCTCAACCCGCCTCACTTCATACACCAAGCATCAGGAGCAAACAGCCGGGCTGGGACCTGGCAGACCAGTAGTGGCACAGAACTACCCAAGGAGGTTGGCCGTGTGTGTGTGTGTGTGTGCGCGCGCACACCAGAGTGCTTGCTTTCTTCCAGCCTGCAGGCTGCTTCGGGGAGGGGGAGCGGGAAGGGTTAGCTTGCCAGCTTCTCCCGAGGTCCACTGAGAGGTGTCTGTAGGGCTCATCTCGAAGAATGTCAGAGTGCATGTGCTCCGCGAGACGGCCTTTCAGAAGGCATCAGTCCCGCTGTCACGCAGTGGACCACAAATCGGGAGTGACAGCTGTCTCCGTGTGCACCATCCATCTGTGGCAAATGTGTCAGCTAGCTGAACACTCCGGAGGAAACTGCTACGGAGCCGGGAGAGGAGGAGGAGGAGAGAGAAAGGGGGAGTGAGGGCGAGAGGGAGGGGAAAAAAAGCAGAAGCGACAGGGGTGAAGACCAGCAACACGTTAACTCAGCAAGGCCAAGGGTCCCAAATGGTCTTGAAAGAGAGAGGCGAAGGGCTGTTGTGTGGTGGGCACCTCCACTGCTCTGTGGAGATGCCCACTATATAGCAGCCCTTTGCCCTCCCAATCCAAGAACTTCAAAGCTCTCCATAAACATTAATGATACCATAAAGCTGTCCCAAAAGGTGGTATTATCAGTAACGGTACCACAGTGGAGGGAGGAGGGCAAATGGACCTGCCCAAGACCATAGCTGAAGGTGCAGCAGACCTCGGAAGAGCACACAGCAGTCCCAATACCACCCCAGCTGCTCACTGCCGCTCAGGGCCAAGGGATGGGTCAGGCGTTGAGGACACGGTGAGACAGCATAGCTGTTCCCTCTTCTCCTCCTATGGATATCATCTTCCCCTTTTCTCCTCTCCCCTCTTGACCTTTCCATCCCATTGAATTCTTCATCCTGGGTGAATTTGGTGCTGGTGGGAAATCTCAGCCACGGGGACTGCTATTGTTTTGCCGTTCTTCTGAAGCAGGTACCATGTGGTTAGCAGAGAGAAGTCACCACTTCCCTTGACTTTCTCCACTCATCCCATTCAATTGTGCTTGAAGAGGTGATTTCTTGGGCTGGAAGGAACTCGGTGCTGATAGACCACTCACTGACTCTTTAGATGATACCAAGAATGTCAGTTCACCTCGCTTGGTATGCTTTTTTGATGCTTTTCCAGTAATATCCCTTGAGATCCTCTATCACAAATTTACCACAGACACAAAACAACCTTGGGATTGTTGTACCAACTTTGGGGAACTACCTACTAAATTATGCAAGAACTGGAGTCTTCCTAAAGGAAAGCTCCCCAGAGTATTACCCATGTAATCCCAGAAACCAAGGAACTGGAAACCCCAGGCCACCAGCCTTAGCTACGCCAGCAGAGACACACGTCTCATCACCAGCTTGGCCTTGAGAATCAGCAACAACCTGAGTCTTTCTGCAGTTGAAAGCCCCATTTTAATTTTTGGACAAAAAATATGTGTAGGCACCTTCAGGGCTCTTTGGAAGGGGGCAGAAGGCTTACCTCTTTCTGGTGGAGGTAGGAGGACAGAACTAGAAGAAAGGTGCATAAGAGATCAGGCGATGGGTAGATACCTGTACATTATGGTCTCAGCTATGGACTCCAAATTTCAATTGACAATGGTGACCGGGTTGTTCCTAGTCATGGATGGGAGCACAGGAACAAATTAATTTCCAGACTTAAGTTTTCCAGCAGGACATGCACGCTGCAGAGAGGAAACTTTGCCAACGGGTTGCGTAATGATAAAAATATCAGTTTTCCACCCCACATCCCAAACTTGGGCCAGAGGTCTCCTCAAACCTGGGGGGGGATTTCCTGGCTCCGAGTGCTGTCGCAATGACTATAAAGCACTTTGTCCATTCTATAGAGTAGAGTAGAGTAGGGTAGAGTAGAGTAGAGCAGAGTAGAATAGAATAGAATAGAATAGAATAGAATAGAATAGAATAGAATAGAATAGAATAGAATAGTTCAGTTGGAAGGGACCAACAAGGACCATCTAGTCCATCTGCAGTCCTTCCAAACTTTCAACGTCAGGAGCTGAGGATTACAACAAGCCAAAGCTCCTTTTTCCTCTGAATTCACGGGAGTTTCAAGGAAAACTTTGCAGCAAAGGAGGCATGAAATTCCTGGCACCGGTTAGGACAAGCTGGACCTCTCCCTCACTGCTACGGCGCTGGCGAGGAAGCCCCCAAAGCGCAGGCAGTGACATTTCCATATTGGCAGCCCTGTGCAGGGGGCTGGGGATGCTGTCGGGAGTGGAGGAGCACAGCCGGCAGGGCAGCACTGGGAGAGGAGCCCACCAACTGGGAAAAGGGAGCGCCACGACGAAGATCGGTGATCTCAACGGCTTGTGCAAAGTCATACAGGATGATAAAAGCTTAATGCGATTGGAGCTAATTGCAGCTGGTTATGGTTCAATTTAGATGCCAGAATAAGCAATGTAACACTCCTCCTGTTGGATTTGAACGTGTGCTTATTTATGACATTGCTTAACACCAAACCAAGCAGTAAACGTAGCTATAACCACTTGTCTAGGAGTCAAGGACCTGTCAACCACAAAGCTAGTGAAAGGTGTTTCCATAGGGGAAACAGGGCAAAGTCAGGTAATTCCTGGCTGGTTTCCAGCACCTGGGGTGGTTGGAGGGAGAGTTGCACACGAAGATAAATCAGTAAGTTCCGTGACTGAGGTACCAAAAGCCACGTTTGTCTGGCAGAGGTGAGTCTCCTCCACTTAAGAACGGAGGGGACAAAAGCATTGAAAAAGCAAAACAGTTTATAGAAGGGTTAATTCTGTATTTCTTAGCCAACTAAGGGCAACTGGAAATCAGGGCAGATGAGTTAAAGAAAGCTGTGGAATAAAAATTATCCAAGGAAACAGGGGAAGGTGAGAGCAGAAGCAAATATAGTCCCAGCATAAGCTGTCACGGGTAATAGAGCATCACGAATCAGGCTCTAAACAAATGACTTCTTCCATATCATTAAAATTGCAGCTTCTCTGATTGCCTTGCTGACATTCAGATGCCGGAGTGCTTCATCCCCGTCCTGTATTCATTTTGAACACGTACAAACGATCGCGTCAGGGACAAAACGCAGGAGAGTCAGGCTGGATCGGATCACGGGGAAGCTGCTCACTCTCCAGTTGGCTCCCAAAGGTGTTTCAAAGAATAGATATGCAGATCTTCCAGGGATTACCAAAAGAGCAGCGAGTGGCATCTTAATTTGGGTATGGAAAGCTGAAGAACAGAGTAGAAGACTGAGGACAGTGTAGTAGCATTCAAGAGGAAAGCACGCCATTAATTTGATAAAGTAAGAACTGCCCTAATCAAAGATGTCCGGGACACCAAATCGAGCAAAGGTGGTGTAGCTAATGATCGGAATAATAAAAAATTGAAAGCTCAAGTCTTCATTCTGTTTGCCTGAAGCTGCTCTATCTCGTACGTATATCCAATATCTAGCCAGAGTTATCTGAGAATAAAATCTGGGCAACCAAGATCACCGGGAAATATGTACTTGCCCGGAAAGCGCATTAACAGCGTGGGTGTAGACGTGCTCAGCGACTCGGGGAGAGGAATCGCTGGCTTTGCTTTTCTGTTCAGGGGTTGGTCTCTTCAAACCCCTCCAGGAGTACGGGAGCTGTGAGAGGCTCTGCACAAGACCCAACCTGCGCCTTCTCACTTCAGCTCCCCTGGTTGGACCATCAGGTGATAGAACAAGAGGAAATGGCTTCAAGTTGCACCAAAGGAAGTTTAGATTGGGTATTCGGAAGAATTTCTTTACTGAAAGGGTCATCGGGCACTGGAACCCATTACCCAGGGCAGTGGTGGAGTCCCCATCCCTGGAGGTATTTAAGGGTCACGTAGATATAGTGCTGAGGGACATGATTTAGTGGTGGTCTTGTCAGTGTTAGGTTAATGATTGGACTAGATGATCTTACAGGTCTTTTCCAATCTAGGAGATTCTGTGATTCTGTGATCACTTGTACCACGTCTTCCAAAAGACGAGTTTTACCCATCTGAGCTTCTGTTTCATCACTTTTAAATGCTTTCACAGATGTCCGGGTTGCCACAGGTCTTTGGTTGGCAGGGTTTCACGGGGGCATGTGACTTGCATGTCAATAACGCTCCTCTCGGCAGGTCTTTCAACGGCTTGCTCTTCCTTTCTCCTCAAAACTCTCCTGGGACTGAGCTTTGGTCTGTGTTTGGTGGCCTGGCCATTTTTTTGGCAGTTGGGAGAAATGGAGCCACCAGTCTGCAGGACTCTCACTGCAGAGAGAGCTGGTCCCGCTGTCTGCCTGTTGGGATGCTCCCACCGCTCTCGTTGAAGCACAGCCTTCACAGGCGTGCCTCTGCCTTCTGAGTCTTGCCACACTTGCTTTTTGGGAAGCTGCTTTTCACTAGCCCAGTAAATACCGGGACTCCTTTCAAAAAGGAGCGCGTGGCAGGGCACGGTCTCCTTCGCCCTGCCTTCCCTCTCTGAGCGTACGGATCTCACACAGCTTGGCTTTCTAATGGGGGACCAAGCTGGGGTCTCACCTCCCTTCCTTGCAAAGCAGTGTCCTGGTTGAGGGACATCCCTGGCTAGATCCTGGAGTCACACAGCAGGGACCTTATAAATCTTTCAAGGGAGGGTGCCAGGGGGATGGGAACAGTCTTTTTTCAGTGGTGCCCGGTGACAGGACAAGAGGGAACGGGCACAGACTTGACCATAGGAAGTTCCATCTAACCATGAGAAGGGACTTCTCTCCTGTGCGGGCGGCAGAGCACTGGCACAGCTGCCCAGAGAGGGGGGGAGTCTCCTGCTCTGGAGCCATTCCAAACCTGCCTGGACGTGTCCTGTGCCACTGCTGGAGGTGCCCCTGCTCTGGCGGGGGGTGGGACTGGGGGAGCTCCAGAGGGCCCTTCCGACCCTCACCACTCTGGGATTCTGTGATTGTGACCTATTCCACCTGCTCATTTCCAGCCCCTTCTTCCAGGGATCTCCTTGTCAGTCCCAAAGCATCAAGAGGAGCAAAATGAGAGTTTGCACTTCTGCATCCCCTTCCAGAGCCGCTTCCCACTGGTCTCATCAGGAAGGTCTGCAACATCTACTGTCTGCTATCAGGCCCAAAGTGTGTGCCCCTTGCTCCTGCCTTCTGCCCCTCACCCTGGGGATGGCTAGCACATGCCAGATACAGGATCTCCAGCCAAAACTCAAGAACCCAACACAGCAGATGGGTCCCTGGCGCAACAGCGAGGCAGAAACAAAGCTCCGCGCCCTGTGCACCCACCCCAGACCCCATCCTCCCCGTCTTACCTGCTGTCACGGACAGCCCCGGTCAGCGGGACAGACCCTTGCAATGTCTCGCAGTGACAGCGGCAAAGCTGACCCTGCACGCAGGCGGGTCCTGCCCGGGGGCGAGGGTGTCCGCTCGATGCACAGGTTACTCCGCGCTGCCCTTATGGAGTCAGGCTGCCTTCAAGAGCCATTAACACCAAGGCAAGGAGAAAGCCACAACAAAAGGCTCTGAAGACGACCCCTTTCGTGCCTGGGAAAGTCCTCCCCAGGCTGGGGGTGCCGAAGCCTACAGACGGGAGGGTCTGGGCAAGAGTGAGACTCTCACAGCTGGAAAAAATAATAATAAGAAGAACAACAAAAAAAAATCCGAAGCAGAAAATTGGCAGGAGCCCCTACAACCTGCCTGGGAGGGTTTTACCACCCAGGTAAGAAGAAGAAGAAACCAGTCTCTGAGACTGGCGAAGGTGGTTACAAAGGACAGAAAAAGCCATGGTGGAAAAAAACATCTCCTGCCTTCACATCCCACTCTCTTCCCACCACACTTTGGCTCCCAGCCTCTGTCCCCCAGGACACGCTCCCATCCCCCAGCCCTGTTCATCCCACCTCCCAGCTCTCAGTGGGACCTTCCCATCCCCACCCCCATCCCCATCCCCATCCCCATCCCCATCCCCATCCCCATCCCCATCCCCATCCCCATCCTCATCCCCATTCCCATCCTCTGCCCGTGGGACCTGAGGCAGCATCTCCAGGGGCATCGGTGCTGGTTGGCCCGCCTTGCACACACTGGATGGCCTGGTGGTGGTTCTAGAAGATACTGGTGGCTTCATGCAGCAGCATTTCTTTGGAAATATGGGGCAGCACTTTGGGTCTTTCTCTCAGATTAAGCTTCACAAAACCTCTTACCCCTTTTGAGATTTTGACTATTTTTTCCCATTCAGTTGAAACAGGACTGAGCACTTGGGAAGGTTGGGACAGCCAGCGTGACTGCGTGGACCTTGCTCCTTCATGGCAGCAAGCTAAGGCCACGGCACTTACACTCAAACTGGTCAAGGGGCCAGTGGATAAGCAGGAGCTGGGAGCAGGGAACAGGCATGAACTGGCAAGAGCTGCCGGGTTGCTCATCGGACGTCAGCACCTGGTGAAGTCAAGGGTTGCTGGAGCCCTACAGCGAGGAATTAGAGAAAAGTCCGTGTCGGTTGACGCGATCTGGGGAGAACAGGCTTCCTGCAGCTCATCTGACACATTTTTGGAGAGGATGAAGTTTGGCCAATGATGAGACTAGCTCTGTGGCAAGCTGCTTTGGACGTGCCTGGGCTGGTACCGTGCGATGTATTGATTCAGAAAAGAGGGAAAGAGAAGAAAAACCCGCTGCACGTTGCCAAATCCTGGCTTGGGAACATCTCCCAAGCAGGGAGTCGACTCTGGCAAGTTGTGTCTGGCTTGTCATCTTCTCCTGCTCCATTGCTCACCTGCTTTCTAAACTCAACGTGGAAACCAACCGAAAAACAGCAGAGATGGAGGCAAATGTGAAGAGGTGGGAGCAGTGGTGAGGGAAGAGGGTAGGTCCCGCTCTCCTAGTACTGCAAGGTGCCCCAGGTGGACAGCAGGGAAGAAGGTCCTTTGGGAGGGGAAGGGTGAGGAAGGTCTTGGTGAGGATCTGGAGCAGCCGCAGCCGCTCCCCTGGGCTCTCAGCAGCACCGATGGAGGCACCGACGGTGTCTGCAGGGTGCTGGGAAGGGTGCGGGGAGCGAAGGGGAGAGCTGTCATCCTTCACCGGGACCCACGGCTGGGGACAACGCGCCCAGAGCTCAGCGTGAGCATTGAAGGCAGAGCCCTGGCAACTTCAAAGCAGCAAACGTGTAGGAGATAACGGCAAGAGCCGCAGACCGGAGAGGGATGGGAGAGTGAGCATCCCTTCCAAGCAGGCAGGGAAGAAAAAACATAATAAAAAAAAAAGCACGTTGGCTAGAAGGTGCTTTACAAAGTATTTATGAGGTGTGCTCTTTAAAAATGGATAAGCTGTGCAGTGAGACTGCAGTACTACTGCAAGCGCCGGGGATGGGGAGCTTTGCTGCCCAAGGAAGGGCAGGACCAGCCGGCCTGCGCTTGGGGAAGCAGCGCGCACATCGCGTCCTCGCTTCTGTGCAGCTCCTGGTGGGCTGCGGGACCCGCGCTGCCCCCGTCGCACTGGTTCACTCCCGCTCAGGGTCTGGATTGAAAGAAAAACCATCTTCCAGCTCCTTTCTCCAGGAGCTGGAGGAGCTCCTGACACCAGGGTCATGTCCCACCCATCTTGAGGGGCTGCTGCGCCCAGGGCGGACCCGCTGCCGGCTCTGCAAAGCCGGTCCTGCTCCCTGCAGGGGAGGGCTGGCGTGTGAAAATAAAAAAAAAAAAAGAGTAGGCTTGGACACAAAGTGGAGGAGCCCTGGACACCCTCCGTCTTCGGCAGCAAGATGCTGCAGGCCAGAACTGGCCGTAGGCTGGAGGAGCCAAGAATAGCAAAGAAAAGGTACAGCGCGCTCGGATGCAGCTCCGGAGGTGGAGGATGAAGAGGAGGGAAGCGAAGTTTTGCAGGGCAGGGACGAGGGCTGGCAGGCAGGCAGGCTGGGACCAGCGTGTTGGGCCAACACAGCGGCTGGGCGAGGGCTGCCGCGCCGTGCCGAGACCTGCCCGCTCCTGGCACCCCTCCTGCAGCACCTTCACGCCCTGGGTCTCCGGCAGCCGGATCCATCGCATCCCCATCCCACCAGGCTCCACGGCTCCCGGCGCCGCGTCGGCGGTGCGAGTGCCGCGGCCCATCGGCGCGGGCAGCGCGACGCGATGTGATGTGGAACAGCTGCTCGGTGCAACGCAACCTCCCGCGGGGGGCGGCGGGTTGGGGAGGGGGGAGGGAGGGGGGGATGGTGGGGATGGCGGCATCGTATCCGTGCGGGCTGGGTCCCCCACTCGCTGCCTGCCAACGGGTCGTGAGAAAAAGAGCAGCGCTGTCAGGGTCCATCAGCCGTCCCGGTGCTGACAGCCACGGGGGAAGCGGCAGCGTGGGGAGCCAGGATGGCAGGAGCGCGCGCGGCGTGGCGGCGGGAGGCAGGGTTGCAGCGGGACGGTCGCAGCTCCTCGCCATGCGTGGGGATGGGGCGGGGTCCCCGAGGGCAGGGGATGCACCCCGGGGTTTGCATTTCCCGCAGCACGCCATGCCGGTGGCTGTTGTCACACTTGGATGAATGAAGCTTGTAAGAGGTCAGGGCAGAGTGGCTTTGGGGAGGAGGAGGAGGGTGAAGCAAAGTCAGTGGGTTCTACCCGGGCACCCTGTGTCCGTGAGGGTGTAGGGAGGGCAGCAGTCTTGCCTGGATGGATGTTCCTATCCTGTTGCCAACCACGGGACCGCATAGCTTGGCTCTCTCCTAGAAAGCCTTGGAAGTCTTTGGGTCAAAACCATCATGAGTGTCCCATTGCAATGAGGCACAAACGCACCGGTTTCTCTTTGCTTCTCATTCAAACAACCTGCTTTGTGTGAGGCAAGCGCTCCAGAAGAGAAGACGCTTCCAGCTGTCAGAAGACAAGCATGGTGGCCAACAAATTAGCTAAAGGTATGGCTCAGCCTCCTAGCAATCCAAGCAAAGAAAAGAAGAAAAAAAAATCACTTATCAGTGGGTGAGATCTTGCCCTCAGCTCAGTGAAAATGCCGTGACAGTGCAGGGTTTGTTTCGATAGCTGCTGTAGCCAACGGTTCGGAGAAAGCAACAGATGGGAACGCCTTTCTGCAGCTGCGAGCTGGAGCTGGAGCTGGTTTTCTGCAACTGGAGCGGAGCTGGGCCACTCAGAGCATCCCTGCAGTGGGACGGTCCCCCCTGGCAAAAGCCACAGGAAGAATACCTGGAGGAGCCAACGCAGTGAAAGTGCAACCATGGAGCTGGGAGTGAGTGATGGGCTGTTGGAGCCTCCTGTAGCTCTGCTGCAGGAACGTTGTCACTCCTGCTCTCCTGGGCAAAAGTCTTGTATGGGAACACTACCTCTCATTCATTCATTCATGTCCCAGTTGAAACGACCCCCAGAAAATGGCCTTTTCTGCCGGGACTTGTGCAGTGAGGAGCAAGAGCTGCCACTCAGGGAGGCGTTGAGTCAAGGGAAAGAAAGTCCACCCGTCCCACCCCATCTCTTCTCCATGAAAGCATCTGCTTACCCCTCCCGGTTGCCTCTCCCAAGGGTCTGCTCTCGGCTTCACATGGGGATGGTCCCCAGGCAGGTCTGGTCAAAAATCCCAGGTCACACGCATGTCCAGCAATCCCCCAAAAGGCCTCCAAACCTTGTCTGAAGATCCCGGAGTCTTTGTTGTGTCTTCACTTGGGCGAATGTTCAACCCTCGCTGGCACCTGAGAAAATTTAGACTCCAAATGACGCCCCGTGAATGTCACCTCCGTAAGAACAAAATAAATAGCGTGCGGACTCCTGCTGCTTGCCTTCCTCAGCAAAATAGTCCCAGTAATCCAGGGAAGCAACAAGCTCCTGCTCCATGCAGGGGAGGAAGAGAAGGCTGAGGACTTGTCCTCTGAGCCTCCTACCAGGGAAGCTCAGCAGCTTGGGGACACCAGCTCAGAACAGAAATGTCCTCATTTATTTGGGTGAATCGCTGTCGTTCTTGTTGCTGGATGGGCTGTGGGTCCTGGTTGTGGCTGGCCGAGCCTGGATAAAAATTATTTGTAGAGACCCTGCAGCCATGAGCAGCCTGTACAAGCTCACTTGAGACCATAATTTCCATAGGAATGTTGGACATCGAGGCTTCTCCATACCTTTGTCTACCTACTCCGTCTTTACCGGCTTAAAGGGTGAAACCCTGTTGAGCTGACCCATGACAGCTCAACTTGTAGAGATGGGTTTGATGATCCAAAGACCTGAGCGACACAGAGACCTTGGCCCTTTTCCTGCAAGCCACTGAAGCGCCTTGAGGCGAGCAAAACCCTTCAGTCATTACAAAGGCTGGATTGAAACTAATTGCCCCAAAAAGACAAAAGCTCCACATCCCACCCCCAGACCCCCAGGCCTTTCGGATTTCTGTGGGCAGCACGAAATTAGTAAATTGCTATTTGTGTGAGTTCCCAGACCCTTGCCCATAGGACATTTTTGTTCTGTCATATGATGTAAACTCCAGGCTTTGGATGCTCAGAGAATCATAAGTAACCAGAGGAAGAAAGGCAAAATGTACCGTGGTGCCGAGGAGAGCTGCAGGCTCCCCAGAGCATCTCCAGGCACGCGGCACTCCCAGGCAGAGCTGAGACAACCACCCTGCTGCAGCACTGACCCTTCTTTACCTGCTCCTCCTGAGCACACCAGTTTCCCCCCACTTGCTTATTGCTATGAAAAAAAAAAAAAAAAACCCAAAAAAAAGAAGTTATGATTAACAGCCAAAATTGTTTGGTTTTTTTTTATAAGTTTTAACAA
Organism: Vanellus vanellus; assembly: GCF_965231255.1. Taxonomy (NCBI): domain Eukaryota; kingdom Metazoa; phylum Chordata; class Aves; order Charadriiformes; family Charadriidae; genus Vanellus; species Vanellus vanellus. The sequence goes on from NC_138919.1 coordinate 1,437,432, forward strand.
ATGGATGGATTTCATGGCAAAACAGATCTGTAGATCCTGACCCCCTGGTGTCCGTCTGTCTGCTCTGGCCACTCGGATCCGCCTGGCACCGTGTCCCTCCCCCAGACTGGGATCGCACTCAGCAGTCGGTACTGATCCCTGTTCCAATGTGTGAGCAGCACCATCAGCCAGAGGGGGTCAGGCCCCCGGTACGCTGGGTGCCGTGCAGCGCTCCCCGAGGGACTGACCCAGCCCCAGGGCGCTTGCAGGCTGAGTGGGTTGGGTAAGGGCACGCCGACGGGTCTGGTCACCTGGGTTTGGCACTGGTGGTGCCTTTGCCAAGCGTGGTACGACGAGGTGGCATGGGCCAGTGGTGAGGTGTCTGCTGGAAGAGTGAGGACATGATGGGAAAATGCCCGTACGTGCTGGTGAAAGCCTTGTTTGCCCCTCTCCCACCCTTGTGTCTTCACAGAGTTCCAGACTGGTCAGGGTTGGAAGAGCCCTCTGGAGCTCCCCCAGTGCCACCCCCCGCCAGACCAGGGGCACCTCCAGCAGTGGCACAGGACACGTCCAGGCGGGTTTGGAATGGCTCCAGAGTGGGAGACTCCCCCCCCTCTCTGGGCAGCTGTGCCAGTGCTCTGCCGCCCGCACAGGAGAGAAGTCCCTCCTCGTGTTTAGATGGAACTTCCTACAGTCAAGTTTGTGCCCGTTACGTCTTCTTTATTTCAAGGTCACCCCACTCGAGTACAATCTGGGTATCTCTTGTACCTTGCTCTGGCCAGCGCTGGATTCGCTGGTCCACCCATGGGTACAAATAAGAATTCATACCAGTGACACTGGGATGGACAACCATAATTGGAAAGAGTTCTTGAAAGCAACCCTGAGCACAAGGATGCCGGCCACAGACAGAGAAAAAGCTCCAGATCTCCACACCTCCTTCCACCTTTGGATGTGAAGCTGTCTTGTCCCCCAAGGAGCTCACCAGATACCTTCGTTCCAGCCAGTTACCACCAGCGTTGGCAGCAGGCCACCACATCATCTACCATCACCTCCAACCTCTGCACAAACGAGACCCGAGATGTGGCGCTCCAAGTGGTCGGTGAAGGGCTGACATGGAATCATATGTCTCTGCAGGACCAGCTTCTCCTGACCGTGAGGTACTGCTGGGAAAACCTTTTTAGAAAGCTTGAATGCCCTCACCTCTCCAGACAGCTCTCCTCGACTTTGTTTCAGAGCAATTCAAAGCAAAAGCTGGAAAGTCCCCAGCAGCTCCTCTCTCACCAGAGCAGGGCCGAAGGGACAAGCAGACCATGATAGCCATTAACCACGATGTGTTACTGCACTACTAGTATTTGCTCAGGAGACACAGACGTGGCAGAAGACACAAGAAACATCTCTTTTTCTCTCTGAGACGGTGTTGTCAGAGAAAAAGGAGTGATGGAGTGGGCACACCTGCTGTAAAGGAGATCTCCAGCAGGCACGTGTCTCCAGTCAGTCAATGGAGAGGGAATAATTAATGTCTCCTGGGGTGTGGTTCGTGAACTCTCAGGTGTTTCCACTTGGGGAAACCAGTATAAACTCAGCCCTCAGCAACAGAGCATGTTCCATCTTTTCAGGTGGTCCTGTTTCTTCTCCAGAGGCTGAAGCGCTGGCAGCAGGTCAGGACCATGCTTTTGGGGACAAGGCTGGGGATAGGTGTTGCTGGGAAGGGGTGTAAGGTGGCTGGTGCTGGTGAAGGCTGCTCTGGGTGGGGGCACTGGGGGCCTGGGAGAGGTGAGAGTGGTTGTCTCAGGCCAGGAGGAGCAGTTCTGGTGTTTGTGCATGAACTTCAATGTCCCTTGCCTTCTTCCTTCCCAAGGGACAGGGGACTCCTGGAAGCGTGGCCTTTGTGAAGAGCAGCTGATGGTAACCCATGCATTCATGTGTGTCCCACCACACTGATGAGGCGCAGAGGCGGCTCTTGAGAACTTGCAAACAGTGCAGGGTGAGGGAGGTGGGAAGGGGCTCAGGGATGCTGCGGGAGGTGTTGCTTCTCAGAAAGCAAAAGCGAAGGGTGGAAGACAGCAGGAGGAGATACTCAAGGGAGGGGAGGAAGGTGATGTTCTCTCATGAGCTGTTCTCCCTGGTCCAGCCTTGCACATGTGCATACTAAGCACATACCTTCTGCCCCATCTTGTAGTTCCTGGAGGCAAATAGAAAGGGGTTGCCAGATTAGCATCCCAGGCAGCTGGTGAGTGGGATGTTTCTCTAGCCAAACCGGAGCGATGCTGCTATGTTTTCCCAGCAAGCATGAAAACGGCCTGATAAGAGACTCATCTCTTGACCTTCATGCAGCAGACTCCATCCCCAGTGCCCTCCTGCTGCCACCCCCACCCTCCGTCCCATTTAGCCTGGAGGTGCCCGGCAAAAGGTGAGGAGCAGGGAGGCAGCTCTCTGGTTCATTGATCCCATCTCTCCAAGGCACCGTAGGCATCTCGGCACCATTAGAGTGGCTGGTTGTTATTGTCGCTGCTGATTTCTGTACTCTTCTGCTTCTTTCTCCCTGACTGGTTTGGTGGCCCTGTCATTACCAGGTTTCCCCAGCTGCCTGTCAGGGTCCTACTGGCCTCAGCGTTGCCTCGGGCTCTCGGATAACAAACAAGGCACAGAAGAGTTCTTGGGCTTCCACGGCCTTAATTAGCTGGTGTCATTTTAGGGACGTGTGTCCTGCTGGCTGCGAGGAGACAAAGACAGCTCAGGAGGCATCTTTAAATGCATCCAATTAGAGGGGGCTTTAGAGACGAGCAGTCGGCTCCCGAACGCGCAGAGGGCCCCCTGCCATAAAACCTCGTGTCCTAACTGGAGACTGATGGGGAGTTGTTCTTCCCCTGGTAAACGCGATCCTCCCTTCGGCGTGACCTGTCACTGCTGCTGCTCTGCCGGCGTTCGCCGCGTCGCTCCTGATTTTACACCAGCACAACTGATGGCACAACCAAGGAACCCTCAAGCGAATCCTAGCGTACTCAAAGCTTGGGTAGATGTTGGTATAAAATCAATCTGTATTTTCTCTGGCCTGTTCACACCAGTCCTGGATCTCCAAAGGAACTGGTGTAACTGCTGCCTGGTGTCTCTGGACACAGTACAACTCTCCTGTCCCTTCTTCATTGGCAGGATTAGCCCGTGTGATGACAGGCTGATGTGGCAGCTTCTCAGCTGGTTTCTTCATGACCACAATTGTCTGTTGCTGAGATGCAGCCCAAGGAGATACTTTTTTCCTAAGGAACCATCGCACATGAACATCCTCTGCAGGCTGTGTGCTGTGGGTTGTCCACCATGAGCACCCCCTCACCACTGCAACAAGCCCATGCCCAGCAGAATCGACAACGAGAAGGCACCTGAGGTCCCACTGAGAGATGATTTTGTATGGGCAACTCCATTGGCATTGAGGTGACCTAAGTCATCTTGAAACCAAGTAAGATGCCAATGGTGGACTGAGGGAGGTGAAAACCATGAGTGTTATGAGATTGTCTCAGAGATGTCTGTTCTTCAACAGCTGTGTGCAGGTGTTTGCAGAGCCCTTGTGGGGAACTCTGCATCCCAATCAACCAAAAACATCTCCAGCCCAACGTGAACACCATCAAATTGCCAGAGTCTTCCTGGTTACAAGGTGAGCTCATCCCTTCTCCCTACTTGTGTTCTGCTTATGAGAGGTCACCTCTGGCTCCTGCCTTTCCCCCAGGTCTCTGAGGAGGTCCCCTGGAGGCATCCATTGCTTCCCGCTGCCCCAAGCCTTTGCCTCACTGCTGCACCAGGTAGCAGCACCCACCACCACCGTCCCTGCAGCCTCTACCTCTCTGCTTCCCCAGCCTCATCAGCAGGAGGCAGCTGGGTCAAGAGCCTCCCCCAGGGCTGAAAACGGGCAACCAAAACCTCCTGGAAAGGGGGTCACCATCCCACCCCCAGTCCTGGACGGGGTGCTTGGGGAGACCGGGTTCTACTGTGGTTGGGTGCGGCGGCAGCCCAGCTCTGGCCTCCGGCCGGCCTCGCAAAGAGTTAACGCCGCGCACCAGCCATTAATATTCTCACTGATAACCCCAAATACCAGCCCTGCACGGCTGTCGCTTTCATTAGCGCTGAGAAAATGAGCCCTTCAAAATAGGACAGGCGGCGGGAGGAGGGCTCTGGGGCCAAACATGCGATTTTCCGTGCGATTGATGGATGTTTAAACCGCCTTCCCGTGACGTCAGGGGTCGCTCGGGTGATGGCGAAGGATTCCCCAGCCCCCGCCCCGCCTCGGCCATGAGCCCTCCCTGGGTGGGTGCCCCCCACCCTGGCACTGCCGAAAACCCCGCTGCCACCCGCGCCCTGGCACCGGGGTGCCGCGCTGGCCGTCGCCCTGAGCGACCGCATTCGGGGAGGTGTGCGGGGCGGCTGTCACATCGCATCAGCATCCCAACCCCGGCGCGGTGACTCGATTAAGGTCCTTCGCCGCAGAACCCGTTAAAGAGTCAGCGATTCGCTCAACCGGCTGGGCAGAGCCAGGGGTGGCGCGGGCACCGCAGGGCACGGGGACCTCCAGGGGATGGGGCAGAGGAGGAAAGATGGGATTTAGGGTTTTGGGTTGTGGTTTTTTTTTTTTTTTTTCCTTTGGAAATGTGGAAGGGAAAGCGAGATCCCCGCTCGGTGTGTGGGCAAGTTCAGCTCGCACATAAGCCCTCGAGGTGACGCCGAGCCTGCGGCACCTCAGATCTCCTAAATTTTGCTTTACTGTGTGTATGCCCTACAAAGCCGAGCCCTTGGGGCAGGGCTGGGGAAGGATGGCTCAGCCAGGGGCTGGATCCGTTCCTCTCTCCATCGCAGCCTCTGAGGGCATCCTGGGGAAGTTGCCAGAGTCTGGATTTTTTTATTTTTTTTTTTTTTTTCCCCCAGCTGTTGCATCTTCCAGTGCTTCAGCTGCAGTTGTCCCCTCTGCATCCCACCTCCCTGCACCTGCAGGATGCTGCTGAGGCTGGAGAAAGTGGTCTGATGTGATGGGGAAACCGAGGTAGGGGCCAGATGCTTGAGCGCATGTGCTGTCAGAAGTCATGATGGATGAGGTTTGGGACTGTCATGAAGCTGTTTGGCACCAGAGGAGCCACAGAAGGAGCTGCTGTGGCAATGGGGAGCACAGCCCACAGTGGGGGACACACTGCTGTGACAGTCTGGATGGACTACTCCAATTTGTGACACCGTGTCCTCATCCTGCTCCCATGGTCCATGGTGAGGAGCAAGTAGTGCAAGATGCAGAGTGTGTGCCAAGGGCCTTCTCCCACCTAGGAGGCTTGGCTGGTGAAGACTGGGGAAAGGGGGGCTGTTCTGGTGACAAACCAACCTCCTCACCACCGGCAGCCATCTATACTGGGCTTGTGGTCTACCTCTGGTACAGAGATGCTGAGGCAACATGGCCATTGGGATCATCCTTCCCTTCCTAAATGAAGGGACTGAAGAATCATAGAATGGTTTAGGTTGGAAGGGACCTTGAAGATCACAGAGTTCCAACCCCTCTGCCATAGGCAGGGATACCTCCCACCAGCCCAGGTTGCTCCAAGCCCTGTCCAACCTTGAACACCTCCAGGGATGGGGCAGCCACAGTTTCTCTGGGCAACCTGCACCAGGGGTTCACCACCCTCAGAGTGAAAAACGTCTTCCTAATATCTAATCTAAATCTCCCTTCTTCCAGTGTGAAGCTACTCCCCCTCATCCTATCACCACATGCCCTTGGAAAAAGTCCCTCCCCAGCTCTCCTGGAGCCCCTTTATGGACTGGAAGGGGCTCTAAGGTCTCCCCTGAGCCTTCTCTTCTCCAGGCTGAACTCTCCCAGCAGAGGGGCTCCAGCCCTCACAGCATCTCTGGGGCCTCCTCTAGCCCTGCTCCAACAGGTCCATGTCTTTCTTCTGCTGGGGACTCCAGAGCTGTATGCAGTACTGCAGGTGGAGTCTCACCCCCTAAGGGTCTTCACCTCCCTAAGAAGCAGCAGCTTGTGTTTGTGCCATTGTGCTCTCATGTACAGGGAGGGCCACTCTTGGGTTGACCAAGACAAACCTGTCCTTGCCCCAGCATGACATTGCTGAAGATAATAAGAACCAGTCATGCTTCAAGCTTTCTGGACTGCAGAGTCCTGGAGAACGCCAGCACGGGTGCTTCTTATAGGAACATCACTGGTGGGGTACGGAGGGGCCTGAGGAGTCACTGTTGGGTTTTGGAGGGAACAGTTATGGACCTTGTGGTCCTGGGGCTCTCCTGGCACAGAGCTGCACCCCTGCCAGTCCCCAGCCTGCTTCTACCTTGGAGAACAGTGCTGTGGCTTATGCCTTCCATATGTTCTTTGGGCCATGGTGCTCCTCCTGCATGGCACCGACTGCATCCTTAAAGAGCTGCAGTGCACTTGGAACTGGAAGGGCCTCTGGAGCTCCCCCAGTCCCACCCCCTGCCAGAGCAGGGGCACCTCCAGCAGTGGCACAGGACATGTCCAGGCGGGTTTGGAATGGCTCCAGAGTGGGAGACTCCCCCCCTTCTCTGGGCAGCTGTCCCAGTGCTCTGCCGCCCGCACAGGAGAGAAGTCCCTTCTCATGGTTAGATGGAACTTCCTATGGTCAAGTCTGTGCCCGTTCCCTCTTGTCCTGTCACCGGGCACCACTGAAAAAAGACTGTTCCCATCCCCCTGGCACCCTCCCTTGAAGGATTTATAAGCGTTGATGAGATCCCCCCTCAATCTTCTCTTCTGCAGACTAAAAAGCCCCAAGTCCCTCAGCCTTTCCTCATAAGAGAGATGCTCCAGTCCCATAATCATCTTTGTAGCCCTGTGCTGGACCCTCTCCAGCAGTTCCCTATCCTCCTTGACCCCGGGGAGCCCAGAACTGGGCACAGTGCTCCAGATATGGCCTCACCAGGGCAGAGTAGAGGGGGAGAATGACCTCCCTCGACCTGCTGGCCACACTCTTCTTGATGCCCTCCAGGATGCCATTGACCTTCTTGGCCACCCGTGCACATTGCTGGCTCATGGCCATCCTGTTGTCCCCCAGGACTCCCAGGTCCCTTTCCACAGAGCTGCTCTCCAGGAGGTCATCCCCCAACCTGTACTGATGCATGGGGTTACTCCTCCCGAGATGCAGTACCCTACGCTTGCCCTTGTTGAAGCTCCTTAGGTTCCTCTCTGCCCAACTCTCCAGCCTGTCCAGGTCATGCTGAGATGGTCTGGTCCAACCCCCTCCTCAAAGCCTCCCCCCTCCCTGATCTTTAGGGTACTCTGTAGAGCTTGTCTCCTAATCTGCCCAAGCAGTAGCTGGCCCCAGAGAGTCTCCTGGCAGCCAGGGATAGGAGAGAGCACAGGACTTCCCTGGCAGCACCCTGCTAAGGGGGATGTAGATGTTCACCCCCAGCTACAGCGCAGCTGGGAGACACTTGGTGGAGAAGTGGACAGCAAGGTGGCATGCGTCCCCCCAGGAGACACTGCCGGGGGGAAGAGGTGTCTGCAGCTCGCTCCCCACCTCTGCTGCCTTCAGGCTGATGCTCCTAGTGGCAGGAAGGACCAAATCTGGTGACCAGGAACCCAAAGCCGCTCTCCAAGCGTGCACGGTGGCCGGGGTAGGCTCTGCCGGTGTCCCCATCGCCGTGCTGAGCCCTCGCCGCGGAGCAGCCGGCAGCCTGTGTGACAAGCCAGACCAGCATGGTGGATGGCAGTAATTATCGTGCCGCCCACAGCTGAAGGGGAGCATATGGTAAGGAAAAGGAAACTAACTTGTATTTTTCCGCACCCCCCGGGCTCAGCCTTTCTGGGGCTGTCACACTCGATTTGTGCCGCCTGAGCTGTTTCGCCCCGACCGCATCCAGCAGCTCCCTCCCAGGCAGCGGCGAGGCTGGCGCTCGCTGCTCCCGCCGCCCCTCGTGCCGGGGAACCCAACCGGCAGCTCCGTGGGGTGCAACCAGCCCCTGCTCCCTTGTCCCTGGTGGGACACGGCCAAGCGTGGCGCTGAGGCGGTGGGTGGGGAGCGGGACGGCGCGTGGGGTGGGTGCCTGGAGTGGTGTGGTGGATGCGTTTGCAGCGCTTTGGGTCGTAGAGGACCTGAGGACCCCCGGCTGGAGCCTGACGGCCACCCTGGTAGAGGGTTGGGTTTGGGGACATCTGTCCCACAGCCCTGCGGTATCCATCAGCTCTGAGCTGCCTCCTGCAGGTGGGTTGCTCCTCACCGGAGCTCCCCTGCGACCCCTAAAAGCCACCACAAGTCCAACGCAGAGCCGTCCCCAAGTCACCGCACTGTGCCAGGGCAGCGATTCGTCAGGTTCTGACCTCGCAGTGATACCCCGCCATGATGTGGCACCTCAGGTGGCCCCGAGGAGGCCCGGATGCGGTGGAGAGGGAAAGCTTCTGCGTTAATCCAGAGCTCTCTCCCATTCATCTGTCCGAATACTCCTGCCAAAAGCAAGCGAGGAAGCGGTGGCTGTAGCGGGCAGCTTGCCTTGCGTCAAGCACGGTGGCTCTCCTGCCAGCTCCCTACCAGTGGGGACTTCTCAGGTATGGGGAGAAGTGCAGCAGCTCTACGAAGCCACCAAGCGGCGTTGGGGTGGCTGCCGTGCCGTCTGGCGTGGGCGGGTTCAGGGTGAAGTTGGCCACGTCGGGACGAGTTTCTTGGAGGGTCGTGAGCCTCTACGTGTGGCGACGTGGGACTGCGCGAGCAGCCGCCGGAGCATCCTCGCCAGCGGAACCAGAGCCGGGTTGTGTCTGCCAACTGGGCACGGATTCATCCCTGGAAAACAAATCCAGAAAAAGGAATGGGGAGTTCCCACTTCCTTTCCACACTCGATGCTGCTGCCAAGAGGCTCCTGGAAAGAGGTTGGGCTGAGCCCCTCTTTCTATGCAGTCTGGTATAAAACTGGTTTTCCCGACTACTGCTTTCGGAGCCCGGTGTCTCGTTCTTACCGGGCAACATCTTGGGGGTCCAGTTTGGGAACGGAATGTCTGAAAATGGAGTTGAACCTCAGGGGAGGTAAGGACGGCTCCGTCTGGCTGGTTTTGAGACTTTTGCAAGGCGCAACAGCTCAAAACTCTTCAGGGCGCTGCCCTGCTGTGAGATACCAGCTCTGGTCACCCAGGCACCATGGCTGACCCCAACAGGGAGGATTTTGCGTAACGGGTGCCACAGGATGCCACACTGTCATCCGAGGGGGGGGGGTTATGTCTTCAGGAGTAAACTCGATGAGCAAAGAAAGCTCAACCCCCAACAAAGCCCTCACCAAACATCAGTGGAAGGAGGAAAACATGGAGCTGCATGAGTGTGCTCTGGGCTGCCCTTCCCGCAGTGGTGGGCATCTTCCCAGGTTCGTTTCCAGCCCCTGGCAGCCACACACCCAGGAGAACATGGCTGGAGACCAACCTCCTTCTCCTCCTCCAGCTGGAGCGTGGTCAGGAGGTGCCCACGTTCATCCAGCTCAGTGCTGAGCCAACTCACTGCAGTCCTTATCGGTCCCTGGAGGTCGGAGAAGGGTGGCACGAGCGGAGGCTGGTGGCTTTGAGCATGCATCCCTCCACGACCCGAAGAGCTGCTGACCTCCCGGGCATGGCGCGAGGTCCATCTGTCGCGTGAGCCTTTAGCCTGGGGACAGATTGCACGACATGGTCCTGAGCATTGCTCAACGCTGGGGCCGTGTCTCCCGGGCACGGCCGGCTCCGGCCGCCACCGCCATGCCCAGCCGGTGCCTCCGGCCCCCTCCCCCCCCCCCGGCAGCGGTGGTTCTCCCCCCCCCTCCCAGCTCATTAACAGCCCAATTATGCAGATTGAGAAATAAAAAGGGGCTGTGCGGCCCCTCGGCTCATCGATAACCCGGGGTGGAGGGATGATGTGCACAGGTAACATGAGCATCAATTAGTTTCTCGCTAATGGCCGGAGGAGGATGGAGGCTGTTGGCGGGGGGGTGGGGGGGGGGTTGGCGGTGGCGGTGGTGGTCATCCTGCAGCTGCAGAGCTGGAGTGACCTGGCTCGAGGGAGGTGGTGTGGAGACCCCTTTCCGTGCCCGTGTCCCCTCCTCGTGCTGGCTCCATCCCGCCGTGCACCTCGCGTTTGCCTGCAGGACCCCAAAAGTGTGACCCCAAAAGTGTAACCACCACCACCACCCCCGGGCTCCCTTCCCATTTCCTTACCTAGCAGGGGAGTCGTTTTGGGGGCAGAAAAAAAAATAAAAAAATGATTTGGGGGGTCAACTCCTCCTGCCAGGGATGACTCGAGGGGAGCGGTGGGGTGGGCTAGGAAGGAGAAGACCCCCCCCCACCCGAGAAGAGAAGCCGCGGCTCGGTGCCTCCTCCCCCTGCGGGTCCCTGACCTCCCGTTTGCCTGTCAAGAGCGCGCTCCGCCACCCAAACACCCCCTGTCAAATTAGTGAGTCAGAAGACGTAAGAGAGACCACCGCTGCTAATTTGTACATTAACTGGTTCTGACAGAAATATTTCACAAGTGAAAAAACAGAAAATGCGCCTCAAGACAATGTGCAACTTCCGTACCAGCAAACTTCTGCTTAACTGTGCCGCTGCCCGAGGAAGGGGGGACCCCCCGCCCCGACGTGCCCCGCCGGGAGCGTGGGGATGGTTTTTCGCCCCGGGAGCTGCTCCTGGAGCCGCTGGATGGGGCCCTGAGCCGGGGTGGGGGACCACGGGCAGGCGGCCGCGGCGTCACCAAAATGGGGTGGTGGTGGTGGTGGTGGTGGTGTGGGGGGGTGGCGGAAGGTCCCGGCACCGCTCCCCATCAGGGGGTGTTGGGGTGGAAGGGGGTGGGTGACAGCCCCCTCCTCGCCCCCGGGATGGACCCTTTGTGGCCACCCCTCCGTCTCCCGCCCTGCTTTCGGCGGCTCCTCGGGGTGGAGGTCAGCTTCTTCTTGTCCCCCACCCCTGGGTGTCACCTGCTGGGGCTGTCCCCACATGGGGTGGGCCATGGGTTCCCACCACCCTGCCAAGAAAAGCCACCGGTGCAGGCGTCCCCAACCGCCCCCCCACCACCACTCCCCAGCCCTGCTGTATCCCAGGGGGGTGCCCACCCCTCCCCAGACCCCCAGGAGCATCCTGCCCCCCACCGCCCCCCACCCACCACTGCCATCTCCTCCTCACCCGCTGATCATGGCGGTGGCCAAAGCTGGTGGCCAAGTCCCCGGGGTGGCAGGACCCCAGCCGAGACGCGCCGAGGGCGAGCGGCCGCCGGCCCGGGGATGCCGTGTGGCCCCTCACTGTGGCCTCTGGCCAGCGTGGGTGTCGGGGCACGGGTGGGAGAAGGACGCGGGGCTGAGCCGGGTCCTCGGGCCGGCAGCATCCAGCACATGATGTGTTGTGGCAGCTTTCCCCGCAGCCTGGAGCCAGCCCCGAGCGAGCGCTGATGATGGCTTTAATTGCTTTCAGATTCGATAGCCCAGTCCGTGACAGCCCGGACGGCGTGGCCACCGCAGCCCCGGCTCTGCCAGCCGGCCCCGGACCCCCGTGCGGCCCCTCGCCCGGTCGCCTTCGGATGGAGAGGACGGGCAGGAGGAGGAGAGGCGCTGCCCTGGGTCAGGGTTCTCCTTTTCATCCAGAAAAGTCTTCTCCGTGACCTGCCGGGCTTGTGCTCCGGCCAGGGTGAGTGTCTGCGTTACCCCCTGAGCCCCATCCCTGGGGAAACCCAGCCGGGGGACAGCACAGACACCCCCAACCCCCCCCACTCCCCCCCCCCCCCAGGATGCCATCGCTGCCCTGCTGTGATGCCACTCAGCCATGTGCCACCATGACCCCCCCCACCACCATCACCACCCTCAGGGTGCAGCTCTGCCGTACCCCCATTTTGGGGTGGGGGGGGGATGTCAGAAGGCCCCACTCACCCATCAGTGATGGGGACAGGGGACACAGGGATGATGGGGGTCCATGACGCAGCGGGTGCCCAGGCTGGTGGCTGCATGTCTCCCCCCCCCCCCCAGCTGCCTGCATGGCTATGTTGGGGGGCTGCCCCCGGGGCGGCGGGGGGAGGAGGGGGGGGTGGGGGGGTGGGGGTGGAGTTCTCCCTCATCTGAAGGTCCAACTGCCCCCCCAGCATCAACCTCTAGGGGTGCCGGGGTTGGCGTGGGGTTACCTTGCAAGCAGTCCCCCCCCCCCACCCCCCCAGATCCCACCCCGGTGTCCGGAAGGTGGGCACGCGCGGGAGGGCGAAGGCAGCGGCTCTCCATCCCTCGCCAGCTCCTGGCAGAGCATCGGCCTCGGCCTCGGATGAGGAGGGGGCCGGGGGGTGTGTGTGTGTAGAGTCATGGGGGGGGGAAGCAAAACCTCCTGCTCAGCTGAGCCGGGGCGGATGCTCGCATCCCCGATGCATTATTGCGGGCAGCGCCGGCGGGCGATCCGGGGCAGGGACTGCATTATTGACGAAGGGGAAGGCAGACCCCCCCCACACTTCCCAGCGCAGGCAGCGACGGTGCAGGCAGTGCTCCCCCCCCCCAACTCCCCCACTCCTCATCTCCCTCCTGCATCGCTCCAGCCCCGGGCAAAGCACTTTGCCTGCGCCGCAGAGCCGCAGAGCGGGCAGGCCTGGCCCGGGGCGGCCGGCCGGGTAGCCGCAGCCACCGCAGAGCCCGGCGGCAGCGGCCTTCTCCTGCGGCCGGCAAAGCATCCGCATCGCCGGCGACGGTGCCGGGCTCGGGGGCACCCATGGGCGCACGCCGGGAGGGTGTCAAGGGTGGGCATCCATGCCCTTGCCCACCCCATCACTGGTGCTGCAGCTCTGAACCGCCCCCCCCCCCCCCCCGCAGCCCGGCACAGCGCTGGTGCTGATCTTTTTTTTAAACTTCCCTCTGTCTCCAGGCGGAGATTTGTGGCGTAAAATGCACAATATGTTCTATCTGCCCTGTGGGAGCCATAAAATATTCACCAGCAGCTCCCATTATAGTCAGAGTGAATCACGGAGAGCGCTCGAGCCCTCGCTCCCCGACGTGCCCCCCTCCCCCCCCCCTCCTCTCCCCGCGCAGTGCCGGTGCCAGGACCTGCCGAGCAGCCAGCGCCGGCTGCCATCCCGCAGCACCGACCCACCTCCAGCCCCGGGAGACAACCCCCGGGCTCGGCGGGTCTGGCGGTGGTGGCCACATTGATGGGATGGCAAACGCCTTCGCCTGCCCGAGCATCCTCGCGGCCACCCAGGGAGGAGCGGCGTCAAGCCCGGCCGTCGAGGGGACGGGCGCCATGGTGGGCTTACTCTGTCCCACCAAGCATGACCTGATGTCCCCAAGGGTGACTTGTGCTGTCACTTGGCTTTTCGTAGCCACAGGGTGTTGATTGGGGTCTCACAGCCAGAGCCCGGCAGGAAACACCCTTGCCCGCTTGCTGCCTTCGTTGTCACACACGTGCTCCGGTGTCTCTGCTGGTCGTACAGGTCGGTACAACATCCCTCTTCCTCCATCTCCCCCACTGCTTCCCGTTGTCCCTCCATCCGTCCAGCCTTCCCTTCCAACCCGCCGCCCTCACGGCCCGTCCCCACCTCCCCCCATCAGACCTCGGGCTTGAGACGCGACAGAGTCGAGGGACAACATTTACTGATGACCCAACGCACTGCGCCGAAACCCATGTGTCAGATCCAATTAGATCTTTTGACACACAATTATTTGTACTTATAAAGCAGTTAATGCCGCCTCAGCCCTTGCGCATCACACACGACTGTGGCTTGATTTCACCTCCCTCCCCTCCATGGCCACCGCGCTCGGCCGTTTGCCCCACTGGTGACACTGGGGTGTCCTGCGGGGTCCCGGTGGGCTCGGGGCCACGGGCAGCATTGCTGCCATCTGTCGCCAGCCACGTGCCAGCTCCTGGGAGATGCTGTCCTCTCCACGCACCAGCCCACCCCGGTGCCCGCGTGTCCCCAGCTACCGCCTCGCCGAGCTCCCGGCACGGTGGGCTTTGTCCCCAACGCGTCGGCTGGCGTGGTGTTCGCCAGGACATGGCTCGGCTCAGGAGCGCCGTGGCCCGCGGGGGAGGCAGAACGCCTGCCTGGGCTGGCCACCATCACAGCAAGGGCCACCACCGGGTCACTGAGCTGAGCTGTCCTTGGCGTCAAGCGGCACGTTCACGCGTGGGGCAGAGGTTTTAGCCGCGCAACCCACGCCGGCGTCCCCGGGAGGGAGCGGGGCCCAGGGCAGGCAGCCCCTGCAGAGGTGAGGGGCTGCGCAGCCGCGAGGGTTAAATCCTGCCTCCGCCGCCACGGCCGTGTCTCCTCTCCCCTGAAACAGACCGAGGGGAGAGGAGAGGAGGGGAGCGCGGCAGTGCCCTCCCCTCCAAAATTAACTCTCCATCTGTTTCTCCCCGGCTGAGGCTGATGGCTTGTGACAGGGCCTCCTGAATGCAAAGATGTTTCGCCCAGAAAAAAAAAAAAATTAAAAAAAAAAAAAAAACAAATAAAAAAAAATCTATTACAAGTTGCTGTAAGAAAGACTGAAATCCTCTCTCCTTCTGTCTCTCCCTACTGGTCTCAAGGTGCCCACCCCGGGCGAGAGCGGGCTGGCGCGCAGCCGGCCGCCTCCGCTCAGCCGGAAAGTTCTCCCCAGCGCCAGCCTGCCTCGCCCCCGGCCCAAAAAGGGGGGGGTCTGGGGGTGGGGGGTGGGAAGGGAGGCTGGGTACTGCCCTGGGTGGGTGGTGGGGAGGATGGAGATGAAGACTCCTTCATCCCCACCCGCGAACGCGGCGGCGGCGGCGATGCGCCGGGTACGGCCCTGGCGGGTTCACACACACACACCACCACCACCCCCATCGGAGACCATCGTGATGCGGATGGGGAAACTGAGGCAGGAGGTGTCTCTGCCCACCGCTCGGGACGCGGAGCGCCCCGTCCCCCCGTCCCCTGTCCCGGCGGGCGGGCGGCGGCTGCCCCCTCCCGGCCGCGGACTCCGGGACATTCAGGATGTCGCTTGACATCCTTTGCCCACCGCTGCGGAGAAATGGCTTCAACTCCGTGGCTCGCCCCCCCCAAAAATCAGGGGAATCCGCTTCCCCACTGTCCCACACACACACTGTTCAGACCCCAAAAATCGCCCAGCCCCCCTTTCCCTGCTGTCCCCCCCCACCGCTCAGACCCCCAAGATCGCCCCCTTCCCCACTGGCCCTCCCACTGCTCGGACCCCCAAAATCACTCAACACCCCCTTCTCCACTGCTCAGATCCCCAAAATCAACCGGCACGCCCTTCCCTACTGCCCCCCCAACTGCTCAGACCCCCCAAAATCACCCGCCCTCCCCTTCTCCACTGTCCCCCCCCTCCCCAGGGCGCCGCAGCCGAGCGCAGCGAAACGAGGCAGGTTCAGTAAAAAACAAAACTTTATTTGGTCCTTCAGAACCTGAGTTTGAAAACCACCCATGGATAATTCGTTATCATACAGGGATTACTGCTCCGATTTACAATTGATAAAATATCCTATGTTTCTGAAGAGCTGGACAGTATTTACAGGGTTAAAAATATTCACAGCTCAGAAAGACAGAAAGAAAGAGGAGGAGGAAAAAAAAAAAAAAATAATTGAAGGACAAATCATCCCGAGGAGGAAATAAAGGGGAAGAGGGAAAACAGATCAACAAACACAAATAGGGATAGAGCTCGGCTCAGCAGCCCCGGCCGGGGGGTGCCAGGGCAGCCCACCCCCCCCCCCCCCGGCCACCCCTTGGCTCCCCGGGGGGACACGGAGGGACACGCAGCCCCCGCACGTCCCCCAGCGCAGGGTTTGGGGTGCAGGTTGATCCCCCCCCCCCTCCCCAGCACAGTCCCTGCCACAACAGGGCCCTGCATCTCCCAGTCCACCCAGCCTGGGATGGAGAGGGTAATGCTGGGGGACCCCCAAAACACACACACACACACACACACACACACACGCACACCCTCATGCCAAACCGGAGAGCCACGATGCCCTGAAACCATGGGGGTCCCCGCCACAGAGCAACCCCCCCCCAGCAAACCTTCGCCTTGTGCTCACTACCCTCCATGGGACTCGGCCTCTGAAGGATGGGGCTCTCTTCTATTCCCCCCCCCCCCCCCCCCCCCCAAAAAAAAAAAAATCACTGCCCCCTCCCCAGCACACGGCAAAGCCCCAGGGAGGCGCTCCCCGAACCTGCTGCCCTTCACCCCTCGCCTCCGCGGGGCACGGAGAGGGGGGAAAGCCCCCACCAGGACATGGCTTCTCTCCAGGCACTGCTTTCAGCGGCCGCCTTTGCATAGTAACACTCGTGTGACGAGTTGAGGAGGGGGTCCCCGCTGCCACAGCGTGTCGTCGTCCCCCCCCTAAGCATGGCCCCACTCCCCACCCTGGCGGGGCACCCCTGGCATTTCGCCCCACGGGGTGGTGAAAACGCGGCAGCTTTCTAAAACAACCCGGTGCCCTCTCCTCCCCGGCACGGGCGAGGTGGATGTGAGGGGGTGTCCAGGCACCGCAGTGGATCCCCGCCACGGGTGGCACCGCAGCGGGGGTGACCCCAGCATCCCCCCAAGCCCGGCTACGGTACCGCAGTGCCACGTCAGTCCTGGCAGCGGATGATGCAGCGTTGGGGGGGGAGGGGGGGAACGAGACAGTGGGACAGACCCAGAGACAGACGGAGGGTCACACAGATGGACAGACGTCAGAGGTATATTCTTTTTTTTCTTTTTTTTTTTTTTTTGCAGCGCCAGGGCCCTGGCGCCGCGGGAGGGGGCAGAGTCCTGAGCGTGGTGCCTGGGAAGGGCTTTGACAGCAACCTCCAACGCCCCCCCCCCTTATCTCCTGCAACCCCCCCTAGGTCGTGCCGAGGGCCCCAGCGCGGGTACGGGGCAGGTGGGATCCTGAGATGGCCCCATGCCCCCAACCGCTCCTCATAAAGTGCGTGGGGGGGGCCGGTGGCGACGGGGCGGCGGCGGGCAGAGCTGGTCCTGGCCCTGAGTGCTCGCCCCGGTCCCACGGCGCGGGGCAAAGTGCTGGGTGTGATGCTCCGGCTCTGCCCCACGGCTCGGCGCTGGCAGCTCGGGGGAGGGGGGCGACCCCAGGCCAGAGGCTCGGCGAAAATAAGCGGGGAGCGGAACGGGGAGGGGAAGGCCTTTCGTCATAGGGGCCGTGGGCCGTGGAGCCCGGCGACCTCGGGCATGAGCGGCGGGTTGTGGGTGCCCTTTGTCGACATCCAGTCATTGAGGAAGGCCTGGGTGGCTTTGCGGTGCGCCAGGCGGTGGGTGATGGAGAAACCGGCGTTACCCTCCAGCTGGGAGAGGATCACCAACACCTGCCTGCGAAGAGAGCGAGGGGCTCAGGGACCAGCAAGCCGCCTCCGCCCCAGCCGTCCCACACCTCCCTGCCAGCCCCAAATCTCCTGTCCCCACCGGCACCGACCCACCCCTGCCTACCCCGGACCTGTGCAGGGGGGGGACGCTGTCCTGCGTTTTGAGGCTGCCGCGGGTGGAGACGACGTTGAAGCTGTCGGTGCAGTCGCACTGGACGTGTAGGTAGGATTTAGGGTGCCGGTTCTCCACCACCACGATGAGTCCTGCCCAGCCGTGCGTCAAGTAGTAGCAGGTCATCCCCTCGCGGCCCTGCGGCAAACAGCACGGTGAGGGGCGCGAAGCCCACCCCACGCACCCCTACCTCTGCATCGCAGCCCACGGACCAGCATCTTCCACCTCTACCCGTCTGCTGGGGGACCCCAGGGAGCAAAGGGGGTGGGCGTCCGTGGGGTAGGAGGGGACGAGGTGGCAGCCAGTGCTGGCACAGCCCTGCCTGATTCGTGCCAGACTGAGGACGCGGCAGAGGTGGGGTCCAGCCCGGCAGCATCACCCCTGCCCTGTGCCACCCACACCCACCTCATGGCGCTCGCCCTTGTTCTCGGTCAGCAGGATGATGGCATCTGCCAAGGTGGTGGGCTGCGCCTCCACCTGCTCCACCATCACCAGGCGGGAGCTGTAGATGGCCAGGATATAGCTGGAATAATCGGTGGCCGGTCGGCTGCTGGTGGGACTGGATGCTGCAGAGACACACGGAGGAAGGGGAGAGATCGGCGAGACTGTCACCAAGCTCACAACCCCCAGGAGCGGGGTGCCGCTGGGTTGCTGCACATACACACAAGGTCCCCACGGTGAAGATGAAGGACTTTGTCACCTTTGCCTCCCCCAAGGTCCCCCTCCAGCGCCACCGTGGGGAGGGCAGCCCCTTACCCTGGGTGGCGGCGGGACCCGCCAGGGCAGTGCTCCAGTGGTTGAAGGCACAGCACACCACGGCGTACTCGCCCGGCTCCAGCATGACGTCGCAGTTGACGAACTTCTTGACAGCTCTTTTGCTGTGAGCCATCAGCCGGCCCAGGCTCAGCTTGTTCCCGCTGGTGAAGGTGGCGCGGAAAACCATGATGCACAGATCCAGCAAGTGGCTGTCCACCGTGTCCGACCGCCTGCATGGGGAGGGAGGAGAAGGGTCACACATCACCTGAGCGCTGCTCCGCAGAGCGTGTGGAGGCCACGGGCAGGACGACGGAACCAGAGGAAGAGTCCTCCCACTGCCCCAGGTAACCAGTCCCAGGAACCAGCGCGTGTTCAGGGTTTGGGTTTCGGCTAAAACATGAGCAGACGCTGAGAACTGGAGAAATGGCGACAGGGGCACGTCCCTGAGCTCTGCCACCCTGTGGGATGGCACAGGGTGACGCGTTTGGGATTTCTCCTGAGTCCGGGTGACAGCCTGCAGTCCGTGTGATGCCCAGCTCACCTGCTGCCCTCCTGGAAGAGGGCAAACTCCAGGGCGGCACGCTCCAACACTGTCAGCGATGTCACCGTCACCGGCCCGTTGGCCTTGTTGGGGAACATGCCCTGCACGCGCACCTCGTGCCAATCTGAATGGAGCTTGCAGATATCCACGGAGTCAAAATACCTGTGGGGAAGGAAGGCTCAGCCCTGGTGGGGTCCTCTGCGGGTGCGCTGCTCTGCCCCCACGCCCCAGCACGCTGCAGTTCAAGCAGCCGGGAGCAGCGGGCACCGGCAGGTCACCTGCACCCTCCTGGGGATGCCCGGCCCTGCCTGTCCCCATCTTGACCCGGGTCAGGTTGGATGGAGCTTTGAGTAACCCCATAACCTGGCAGGGGAGCTGGAACTAGAACTAGATGATCTTTAAGGTCCCTTCCAACCCAAACCATTCTATCATTCTCTGATCCCCATGTCCGTCGTGTTCCCTGCCTGGCTTCCCGCCCCACAGCCTCTGCCTCCTGGGCACCACCGTACTTAATGAAATCGCTGTACTCCATCCAGAAGACGCCTTCGCTGCTGCTGTGGGGCATCAGGTCGTGACGCAAGGGAGCCGGCCAGTGCGGCCACTCATCAGACCAGCTGCCATTCCAGGAGAAGCGGCCCCAAGGGTTTCGGAGCCGCAGTAACCTGGGGGAAGGGGGAAAAACAACATCAGAGGTCCAGGAGGAAGGAGAGCACAAGGAAGATCACCTCTGAGATGCTCTGCAGCCCCAGCCAACCCCCCGCAGAGGGCACCACGCTGTTTCTGCCCCGGCCTTTCAAAGCCCTCACAGCATCCCAGACCTAATTTGCCACCCCCACTGCGGCCCCAGATGCCCACGTCCTGCAGCTCCGGACCTGCTGCAGGCTCCCTCTGCCCTTCCCTGCCCAAAGGGCCTCCAGCCAGGAGCTGCGGGGAAGGAGCTCCCCGGGGAAGGGGCTGCCGAGCGTGTGTCCAGAGCTGCCCAAGCCCAGGAGTGGCATGGATGAAGTTGGAGCTTCATACAGCACCCCAGGCTGGGGGGGGACAGCACCCCTTTCCTATCCCCCCACCCTCCAAAGGTGAAGAGGATGCCCTAAATTGCCTCACTGAGTTGAAAGAGCTCAACTCAATCCTCTGCGTCTCGCAAGAAGATGGGATGTCACCCTGGGATGGTGACACAGCCTCCTTGCTGGCCATGAGGCTGGGACACCAAAGAGACCCCGAGGTCTTGTCCAGCATGCGCTCAATTATCTGTCCCTAGGGTTGGCAGGAACATCTGCTGTACCACACCAACCTCCACTCCAAACTCACCTGAAGCCTTGGACATCCCGCACGTCCAGGATGGAGTAGGCGTGCCGTGGACGCAGACCCATACTCTCGTAGGCCACATCGTCCACTTTCATGTTGCCTCCTCCGCAGGACGCTCCCATGAGGAACCTACACGGGGGACAGCAAAACCCTCGGCGTCCTGCCAGGCCCTATATGGTGGGGAAGGTCATCCCTACCACTCAAGGCACAGGATGGACTCCCCTCCCAGGAGGTTCCTGGACATTCCCTCTCTGCAATGACACCGTAAACCTCCCCGGAGCAGTGCCGTGGCCCCGCCAGCCGGCACTTTGTCTGGGCAGCAGCAAGCTCCTTCCACCCACTCGTGTGCTCCCTCCAGCCCAGGCTCCGTGGTGACCTTCTTCACCTGCAGGGCTGAAAGCTCTGTCCACACACAGCAGAGCTTTGCCTAAACCTCACCCGTTTTCTGCTGGGCCCAGCGGTCCTGCCCGTCTCTGTTGGCTAATAGGGCTCAGCCACATGGAAAGCCACTTCGCCGGCAGCCGGCCCGCTCTGCAGGGGCGAGGACAGGCTATTTGGGGTGGGAGGTCTCCACCAGCCAGGCTTGGGGAGAGGAGACCATGTGCTGGGAGCTATCAGCCTCCAATGTGGCCTTGTACCGCAGGCTGGCAGGAGCAACCCTGCCTTCAGCCATCAAAAAAAAATCACTCTGCTTTCCACTGCGCAGAGCCCAGGAACCTAACTGCCCTCCTGCTCCTCCTAGTGATGACCAAGAGGACTTTGTTTTTGCTTCGTCTCCTATAGACTGCCTATAGTCACGCTCAGGCACGGCCAGAGAAGATGTCACATGTACGTGGGCAATACGTGCAGGGTCAAGAACTTAACACCACAAAAAACCCCGAAGCAAAGCAAGCGGGCTCGATGCCAACCACTTCAAAACTCCTGCGAGACAGCAGTAAACGTGCACGGGGAAGTTCACCCAGGATTTTAATTCTATAGGAAAATTAAACAAAGGAGAAATAATTTCTTAGAGCTTAGAGGGGGCAACACTCCGCACGAATGCCAAGGGTGGTGGTCTCCACCTTTGGTACTGCACTAACCCCGCTCCTCTGAGCCTCTACAAACGAAAGCGACCCCCCTTGTCCCCCCCGTCTCCGAGAGTCCGTTCTCCTGCCACGGCGCCCTCCTGCCTCTTCTTACCCAGCCTCCTTAGAACTCAGCATTTTGGCCCAGATGAGGTCAGTGTCAATGGGCTCCTCGCGAGGGTTAGTGGAGCTGACCTGCAGCATCAGGCTCTCGCAGGGGGCACCCGTTAGTGTAGCCAGGCCTTCGATAGCACGCCCCGCCTGGAGGGCAAAGTACGAACCATGAAGCTTGGCCAGCGCCTTCTCAATGAGGGCGACCCACAACTGCTTCCTCTGGGCCTGCGGAAAGAGGGAGAAACACGTTACGAGCCATCCTGGGAAGGAGATGAGAAAGCAAAGGCGGCGCGCGCCGGCAAGGCAAAGCCCCGCTCCCCCAACCCTGCTGCCACCGGAGAGGGAGAGGCAGGAGCAGCAAGGCCAAGCCACCAGGAGCTTGTCCGCATGAGGCCAAGGGTGACCCCGTTCGCTGCCCGCTCGGTGTTTTGTTTGCACAATTTAATTTTCCTTGGGAAAACATCCTGGAGTGAACGCCTAAGAGGGTTGGACGCCGACAGAGCTGCACCTCGGGGTGCCCAGGTGTCCGCTTTTCAAGCTAACAAACCCTTCCTTCTGCTTCAACCTGGAATTAAAAAGGTTTAATAATGGAAGAGGGTATCGAGCACAGCTGGAACAGCTGCCTTTCACTAACACACCATTGCAAACCAAAACCAACACACCTTTGGTGGAGGAGGCTGCCTAAAGCATGCACAGCCGTGGGACCGATTAGATTTTACCCGTGGAACAGAGACGCCGTTTCGAGGAAAAACTCCAAAACCTCCCAGGCACATGCGCAAAGTCCTCTGCTCCAGCACAGGGGCAGTGGCGAGATGTAATTACAGGATGTCAAGTTTTGCTGGGGAGTGGAGGGGGACACACGACTCACTCTGGTGCCAGGCTGTCGCTCTCGGCATCGCAAGGCCGACTGCGGCTTCAGAAATGCCAAAGCTGCATTAAATGCGCGCAGCAGTCGGCGAAGCCTCTGTTGGCTCAGGGCACAGCCTTCACTGCTACGGGTCCTCGGCGTGCCGCAGGGTGCAGTCACCAGCCGTGCTTCGCTCCTGGGCACGACCCCTCCGCTCCCGCCCCTGCCTGCAGCGAGGACGCCAGGAGGACGGCGTATGAGGACAGAAGGTAAGGTGACATTTGCCAGCCTTCGGGTCCCCAGTAAATCGGGTTCAGCGCCCGGTGCTTGGAGGAAGAGCACTGGTGCACTGGTACACCGCAAGTGTGCGCGACTCACAGGTGGCAGCCAAGAGCCAGGAGAGGAAAGGAGGGCAGCGAAGATTTCTTCTCCATGGATGAAGAAAGCTTAAAAGTGCTCTTCACTGGTTTTTAAGTCCCTCACTCAACAAAATCCACGTTGTTTATTTCCGCCTGAGCCGCAGCCAGGGAGCTCCGGTAAGAGCCTGGTTTTCCTTTATTTTTAAAATTCTGTTTTTCCATTTTTAGCCCCCACATTCGGCTCACACAGCTAAATGCTCGGCAGAAAAATCTCAGCACGATTCATATGCCCCTGGAAACAAAGGCAAGGCAAGCCCAGCCCGCATGAAAACCTTCGCTCTCCCCCCCCCACCCCAAAAAAAAAAAAGCAGACTTGAAATTTTAAGAGAGGAAAGATGGATGGAAAAGCACACACACAAAAAAAAAAAAAGATGGGCAAATCTTATGCCAAAAATAATGTATCTGACTGGATCCTCTCCGTCTATGCACGATGCGGTTTGGGGCCGCGAGTGCTTAAAACAGAGGATTGGGATTTGCAGAACGAAATCCAATGCAACAGTCCCGGGTCCCTGTCTCCTCCTGACAGTAGCACTTTGTTTTGTTCGGCAGATTTTGCCGCCTGAGTTTCAATAAAGACGTTCTCAGTCTCCTTCATGGCCACGATCCCAGCAAGCGCCCCAGGGCAGGGCATAACGCGCGGTGACGTCCCGAAGCGGCCGAGGGAGCTTGGTTAATCCTAACAGATGCCACCCGAGTGTGCTCAGAGCAACCGGGCGCTGGCTCGAAACAGGCTGATTTGTCGCGCGGTCCCCTCCTTCTCCCCAGTCCCTCCCTGGCACAGCCAAGCTGCCAGACCTCCCCGCAGAGGAAAGAAGCAGCTTTCCCTCAGCCCCTCGCAGGGCAAAATACACGGGTTAAAATCTTTTCCTTTCGCTGTGAAGAGTAAGGATGGCTTCTCCGGGAAGCGAAGAGGCTGTTTTGCCTCTGTGTGGGGAAAAACAACTGCATGTGAAACTTCTCCATCGCAGCCTGGAAAATGCCTAAATAGATTTGGCCTCAAAGGGTTCGGCCGTCCTGAAGGTGCAGCAAAAAGCAGTGTCCTGAGCTGCAAACCACAGCAGTACCTCTTCCCACTGCCTCCATCAGTGCTCTCTCCCGGGAGAGCCGGGGATGAGCCTCCTGCTGCCCTTGGAGCACTGCCCACCCCCTCCCCGCACCCCTCTCTCCCCCACGGCGCCACTGACCTGCGAGAAAAGGAGGTATCCGCACTCATCGCACGGCAGCATGTCATCCACCAGCACAGTGGTCCACGTGCCATCCTTACACAGCCGCACCTGGTAGGCACCCTCGGGGCACAGCGTCCTCGTGATCATCACCTTCTCCACCAGCTCCGGCCGCTCGGCCAGCACGGCCAGGGCACTCAGGAACCTGCCGGAGGGACGGGATGGGATGAGGGACGGACTCAGCAAAGCACGGGCAGGCAGCTGCCCAGCCGTGCAGTGCAGGGGACTGCGGTCCGCAGCCGCTTGGGAAGGGGTGAGGCAGAGGATGGGGGTATAGATGGGTTTGAGTAGGGCTGAGGGGTCTCATCTGGAGCTGGATGAAGAGGGGGGAGGGGAGGAAGGGGTAGGAGGGTGTCAGCCTGGCTTGCTCCCCCTTACCAGCAGTTTCCCAGCAGTCCCTGCAGGATATCCGAGGGCCTGGGTGTCCGAAACACCGACCATTTCACCAATTGGTCCTTGAAGATGCTACAGTTGATTTTGTGGGGTCGCAGCCACTGTTTCACCCTCTGCTGCACGCTGTCGCCTTCCGGGAATCCCACCGACTTGGGCCCGGGGTGGAAACTGTCATCTACAAAATTGACTTTGTTCTGCGAGAGCGAAAGGGAAGGAGAGCATCAGTGTGCAGCTGCGCGGCACATGGCTCTCCCTGGGGCCTCCTGGAACGGGGCTGCCCGGGAAAGCCTCCCACTGCACCCCCCAGGAGCCGGAGCAGAGCCCCCAGCGCTGCCGCCTGGCCCAGGCAGCCCCTTGCGACGCCACGGCGGGGAGCAGGTTTGGGGCTGGATGTCTGCTGACAAGGGCACAGATGCGTTTTGTGGGTCAGGTCCAGCGTTCAGCCCCGCCAGGAGCCGGCTCACCTCTCCAGGCTGCGACTCAAATCTGCCTTTTTCTGTTTCACAGGAACATATAATCATCACAGAATCATAGAATGATTTAGGCTGGAAAGGACCTTGAAGATCATTAAGTTCCAACCCCGCTGCCATAGGCAGGGACACCTCCCACCAGCCCAGGTTGCCCAAGGCCCCGTCCAGCCTGGCCTTGAACACCTCCAGGGATGGGGCCTCAACAACCTCTCTGGGCAACCTGTCCCAGTGCCTCACCATCCTCCAAGGGAAAAACTTCTTCCTAATGTTTAATCTGAACCTGTCTTCTTCCAGTTTAAAGCTATTTCCCCTCGTCCTATTGCTACATGCCCGAGTAAAAAGTCCTTCCCCCGCTCTCCTGTAGGGCCCCTTTAGGGACTGGAAGGCCACAATAAGATCTCCCCGGAGCCTTCTCCTCTCCAGGCTGAACAGCCCCAACTCTTTCAGCCTCTCCTCATAGGAGAGGTGCTCCAGCCCTCAGATCATCCTCGTGGGTCTCCTCTGGACACGTTCCAGCAGGCCCATATCCTTCTTATGTTGGGGACTCCAGAGCTGGAGGCAGTACTCCAGGTGGGGTCTCACAAGAGTGGAGTAGAGGGGCAGAATCCCCCCCCGTGCCCTGCTGGCCACACTTCTGATGCAGCCCAGGATACAGTTGGCCTTCTGGGCTGCGATCGCACATTGCCGGCTCATGTTGAGCTTCTCGTCAATCAGGACCCCCAGGTCCTTCTCCTCAGGGCTGCTCTCCAGCCATTCTCCGCCCAGCCTGGATTTGTGCTGGGATTGCCCCAACCCAGATGTAGGACCTTGCACTTGGCCTGGGTGAACTTCATGAGGTTGGCATGGGCCCACCTCTCCAGCCTGTCCAGGTCCCTCTGGATGGCATCCCTCCCCTCCAGCGTGTCTACCCCACCACACAGCTTGGTGTCATCGGCAAACTTGCTGAGGGTGCACTCGACCCCACTGTCCGTGTCGCCGACAAAGATGTTGAACGGTACAGGCCCCAGGACCGACTCCTGAGGAACACCACTCGTCACTGCTCTCCACTTGGACATCGAGCCATTGACCATCCAGCCAGTTCTTTATCCACCCAGTGGTCTATTTGTCGAATCCATGTCTCTTCAATTTAGAGACCAGGATATCGTGTGGGACAGTGTCAAATGTTTCGCACCAGTCCAAGTAGATGACATCAGTTCATCTTCCCTTGTCCACTGCCGCCGTAACCCCTTCGTAGAAGGCCACCAAATTTGTCAGGCATGACTTGCCCTTGGTGAAGCCATGCTGGCTGTCACTAATCACCTCCTTGTTTTCCACATGCCTCAGCAGAGTTTCCAGGAGGATCTGCTCCATGATCTTGCCAGGCACAGAGGTGAGACTGACTGGTCAGGCAGGGACGGTCTCGCGGCTTGTGCCGGTGCTAAAAGCTGGCCCGTGGGGGACCTTGGCTGCCTCTAGAAGTGGCAAAGCACGCAAGCGGCAAGCCTGCAAGGAGCCACCTGGCAAGCAAAGGCTCCTCAAACCCAAGCCCTGTGCTAAGGGCTGAGCTGCCACCGCTCCGGAGGGGACACGCTGGGCTTGGCGGTGCCGTGCCACCCCCGAGGCAGAGCCAAGGAGGATGTAAGGGGCAGGTTTCACAATTGGCTTCAGCCAGACCACAAACAGGCAAGCAATTCCGGAGTGAGGGTATCCCATGTCCGAGCCCACCTGCAATAGCTGCTGCGTATTAAATAAAATAGGATGGACTGAAGGGCAGATAATCCCGTCAGTATTAGCCACAAAGGCAGGATGGAAGCCCAGAACTTCACCGAGTGGAGAAGGGCAGCTTTTTCGGATGGTTTAACACAGGGTGAAATAAGAACCGGGCTTTTGTTTTGACTGTTAATTAAATGAAATTAAATTCTTTCGGCAAAAGCCAGCTCTAATTTAAATGAGCTTTCACGCACACCAAACTAGCAGTTGCCCTTCCTCTTTTGTTGCAATCCTACATGAACGCTTTCTAGGCGGTGCCTCAATTAGCACTTCCAGCTTCTCTTTTGCAGAAGGGTGTTTGTCAAGCTAATAGATGTCACCGTTCAAAATACCGGTGGGGGGCCAAAAGGGACACGTCCCAAGGCTTGCTGGCTTTCTCAAGGGGAGCATCTGCTCCCTGCAGCTGACGAGCAGCTGCCTCTGCCGTATCGGCCAGCAACTTCATCTCATCACCTCCCTGCCTCGCACACTCACCTCTCGGGGTGCAGCATGGTCCTTCAGTCCACAGCCTGTGGGCATCGCTAGCTTTCTGTCCCCTGTGGAGTTCGCTGCTGTGCTTTACCAAGCAGCAGAGGTGGAAGAAGCCTTCAGCCACCCCGGTATCACGGCCAGGGTCTCACCAGGGCCAGGACAGCGCTCAGCGAGACTGCAGGAGCCTGGCCGTGAGCCCCCAGACCTCACCAGCATGATGACGGAGGTAACGTGAGAGCCACAGCAGCGCAATTTCCCAGCAGCATCACGAACGCCTGCCTAACAAGCTCATTACCTTTATACAGTGATGTCTCCCTTCCCGTATTTCTAAATGCTTTAGAGAAGTTGTCGCTACCGATATCCCTGAAGATGGAGGGGAAGAGAAGCACGAGAGCTGCAGGGGCAGCATCAGAGCAGCGGGGAGAGAAGCAGGGAAATCCTCTCGTGCCCGGGCAGCGATGAGCCTGCTCACAGATGGTGCCAGACGAGGAGCCCTGCTTATTTCTCCCGCAAGGGGATAAAACTGGGGATCGGACCTCCTTCACTCCTCCTGCTCTGCCAACAACCCTCTTCATAACTGCTGCAGAGGGTCCAGCAAAGGGCTACAAAGATGAGGGGACTGGAGCATCTCTCTTATGAGGAAAGGCTGAGGGACTTGGGGCTTTTTAGTCTGGAGAAAAGACGACTGAGGGGGGATCTTATCAACACTTATCAATCCTTCAAGGGAGGGTGCCGGGGGGATGGGAACGGTCTTTTTTCAGTGGTGCTCAGTGACAGGACAAGAGGGAATGGGCACAAACTTGACCATAGGAAGTTCCGTCTAAACATGAGGTGGGACTTCTCTCCTGTGAGGGTGGCAGAGCACTGGCACAGCTGCCCAGAGAGGGGGGGGGGGGGGGAGTCTCCCACTCTGGAGCCATTCCAAACCCGCCTGGACCTGTCCTGTGCCACTGCTGGAGGTGCCCCTGCTCTGGCAGGGGGTGGGACTGGGGGAGCTCCAACCCTGACCAGTCTGGGATTCTGTGATCCAGCCTTGGATTGGAAGAGACATGACCTTCTCTGTTGCCACCTCCCCGGGATCCCACAGGCCAAGGAAGGCTGCTGCCTTGCCCAGCATGGCCTTGCTGCCAGTAGCAAACTGTCCAATGGGTGGAGAAGGAGGACAACAGAGCTGGGGCCTCCCCCAGTACATGGAAAGGCTCTGCAGGAAGAGCTGCCAGAGCATGGCACGGACAGTGAGAGTCCTGGGATGTCCTTCTAGCTCTGCAACACGTGCTGATGCGTGTTGTTATTCAGAAAGAGGGAAGGATGGTTAATCAGGAGAGAAGAAGTGTGAGGCAGCGGCATAAGCAAGAGAGGGCACGGCACAAGACAGAGAAGCAGATGCCTGGTGCAGAGTCAGCTAGCGGAAGAGGTCAGCTCTGCTCTCCTCCCAGATGGCAGAGAAAGGGTAAAGCTAAAAGCAGGAGCCACACACTGAGAAGTGTTGGAAAAGGCACCCCTGGAATAGCGGAGGAGGGAGCGTCCACGGCAGGAGCTCGAGCAGAAATCCCTGCGGGGAGCGGCACACCGAGAGCGGATCAAGCAGGAGTACGGGAGCAGCACTGTCCCACCACCGCTGCCAGTCCTTCCCTCGGACCTGCAGAGCCCTTGACTTACCGCGAACAGTGGCAGAATATAGCACTGACTTTGTTTTAGGGGGATTTTCAGGAGATGGCCCACGCTGATCTACTAGCCCGTTACTGCCGGCTTAGCGAGCTGAATGGCCTCAGCCAAGGCTCCGACCGAGAGCTGTGCTGGACGGCACGAGGTAGACACCCCTTCTTGGCAGCAGCAAGCTGCTAATTCCACTTGGCCATCTCTCATAATTCATCCTTCAGGCCTGATTCCACTGGATGTAACAGATGTTCCCTGCCTACAAAAGAGGCTATTCACTTGCTTAAAAAAGGGGGATGAGCAGAATTAGGGTCACTCTGCTATAAAGGCACCCACGTCTATTAGGATGGACACGTAGCAATTCAAAACACCCACAACCCCAAACCAGGATCATTCCCAACAGCTTCCCTCCCGAGCCAAACGTCTCTGTGGTCCCCAGCCGGCACAGCGGAGGCACAGGCATGGACGCACCCCTCGGCCCAGGCAGAAAAAGCCTTGTCCGTATGTCAAAATGGGACTGCAACTCCCTTTCCATCTGGTCCAGAAAGAGCTGGAGGCTTCCCCCAGAGGGAGGGCAGAGAAAGAGCAGCATTCACAGGAGCATCTTATGGGGGAAAAAAAAATGGGGCCATCACAGTGCTTTTTGAGACTGAAACCCAACAGATCGAGCCGGATAATTCACAGTGGGAGGGGAGGGTGATAACACGCGCTCCCGAGACCCTCACCTGGAGCCAGGGTACAGCTAAACCTCAGCTGGCCTTCCCAAAACAGGGGCGAGACGTTTGCAGCTGCAGCTCTGCATTCACAAACCCCAAAACCAAGGCGGCCAAAGCCCAACTTGTAGTTGCTGACAGTAGCAGGAGTCTCGTCTACCTGCACCCTTGCCGGCGCTCTGAGCCTCTGCCTGCTGCATCCTCAGATCTCCTGCACCCGCACGTCACGGCTGCTGTCCACAGACAGCGGTGCCACCACCAAACCCAGCCACGTTCTTTGCCAGGCATGCCCACCCTTGGAGAGAGAAGGAGCTGTATCGACCACCTAAGAATGTCCCCTTCAACCCAGATATTCTCTCTCGCCGATTGAAAAACATCACTAGGTTTCAGAGTTAACACTCAGCCTTCCTCACCCTCGGACTGGGAGTGAACTGGATGGGTTGCCTTCACCCCAGAGATTATCTTGCACCAATTTAAAATATTACATTTCAGCCTTAATAACCGGCATCCAGCTGTTGCAGGTGAAGACCTTCTCTAGGACCCAAGCCACAGACGGCAGCTTGCCTGTGCCAAGCCATGCCCTAGACCCACTCGGAGGGCAGGAAGGGGACCCCCTCCAAGCGCAACCGGGAGCGAGACTAGCTCAGCAAGCACTCACCTCCCGGCAGAAGGTCACGATGTTCTCCCACAGAGCTTTGGCTTCTCCCTCGTCGGTCTGCCGCCTCTTCTCCACGTGCATGCTCTCCCGTCTCTTCAGGGGTTTGAGGCCCTTGCGCTGGGCCACGTACTGCTGCGGGGTATGGCAGGCCACGCAGTGCTTGGCCTTGAGCTCGTTGAGCAAGGTGCAAGCGGGACAAGCCCACTGGCCCGGCCTCTCCTGGCTGGTGGGCAGCTGGGATGGGAAGAGACGGGCGACCTTGCGGGCGGACGGGGCCTTGCCGCCGCAGGAGGAGCAGCCACCCTTGTCGCAAGCCCCGCAGTCGGGGCAGCGGGGGGATGGCTCGCCCGGCGTGCCGTGCTCCTGGAAGCCATGCAGCTTGGAGGAGCCGCAGGCTTTGCACTTTTGGGCCAGGGTGGGGTTCTTGAGGGTGCATTTGGAACAGGACCAAGTGGTGAAGTCAGGGCTGGAGGGGCTGCACGGGGTGAATCTCACCGAGTCCCCTGCCAGATTGATGGTGTCACTGCCTTTCTGGGTGCTGCAAGCCTCGCATTTGCTGGCCCCAGCGGAGTTAAGCAGGGAGCACGAGCTGCACTTCCAGTGGGACGGATTGACCTCCATCTCCTCCTCCAGCACGCCCAGTCGCTTGTTGGACAACAGCTCCTGGAAGCGGGTAGCCGGGGCAGCCCTGGCCTGACCCTGCGGAGAGCCCTTCTGCCCTGCTGCACTCGGAGCCGCGGGCTGGGAGGCTTCGGGCCCCGGCATCTGCAGCTGTGGGGGCACCTCCCGGCGGCTTCGGGGCACAGGGTTGTTCTGGAGCCCTGGGGAGAAGGGACTGAAGGCTGGTATCTTCTGGGCCTCTTGTTCCATAGCCACTGGGCCCTGGGTGGCCACAGCGTCACCGTCAGAGATCTCTGCAGAGACTACAGGCTGCGGGGTAGAGGGAGCCATGGGAAATCCGGCAGGGGTGATGACTTCAGGGACGACCAGCGCCTCTGGTGGGATCTTGGGCAGGGAGAGCTTACGTGGGCCACCACAGGCAGAGCAGGAGTTGGCCACCGGCGTGTTGTGCAGCGTGCAGCGCTGGCAAGCCCAGCCATTCTCCAGTTCCGCTTCGTCGGGGCTCTTCCCCTCTGAGTCCTCGCTGCTGCTTTCTGCCTTGGCAGCCTCCTCCTTGGACGTGCCCTTGGGCTCCACGAGCACGGTGGGCTTGGGCAAGATGCCGTTGATGACGGGCAAGGGGGAGCCGCTGGGCCCTGGCTCTGGGGTGAAGCCACACACCTCGCAGGTTTCCTTGCCCAGAAAGTTCCTGAAGGTGCAGCGGGCACAAGCCCATTTCTGTTCCTCCACGCTGAGCCGCAGGATGTGGTTGAGGTCAGGCTTCTGGC
Organism: Vanellus vanellus; assembly: GCF_965231255.1. Taxonomy (NCBI): domain Eukaryota; kingdom Metazoa; phylum Chordata; class Aves; order Charadriiformes; family Charadriidae; genus Vanellus; species Vanellus vanellus. Next base: position 1,468,575 of record NC_138919.1, read on the forward strand.
GGGGAGCTTCGCATATGGAGCACTGCCGCTGGCCGACGGGGTTCAGAAAGGTGCAGCGGGTGCAGGACCACTCGCGGACGGCAGCCATGGAGCCGGGAGAGTGGGAGTGGCTGGAAGAAAGCAAGAAGACAGCATGAGGCCACGGCCACCCAGCATGCTGGTACCTTGCTTCCAGGAAGAGCACAACCGGCAATCCAGTCGTTGCTCTCCAGGCACTTGTTCCTCTGGCACTGACAACCAATTTCTCCAAGTGCACAGCAATGCCCTGGCTTCCACCCAAAATGCTTCAGGAGGAGCACACGAAACAGCCCTGCAATCCCACCGACCCCACAGGGATGGCGCACGCCGCCTCTGAGCCCAACCTCGACCATTTTGCACGTCTGCAGCTTGTTTGTAACTCCCTGGAGGAGGTGACACCCTGCTCTGCCTTCTTGATGTTCCCAGGGTCAATTCTTTCCTCCTTCAGGGTCACTCCTCCTCACCTCTGACTTTCTGTTCCTGCCTCTCTCCTCTCCTTTTAGCCCGCCACCATGGGCGCACCATTTACGCACACTGGGATAACTGTGCTATCCCACATCAGACACCACCGAGCACAGAAAATCACGTTGTGGTGTACAGTGGTGTTTTTACCTGGCTATAGGCTTTGGGGCCAGAAGCCAAATCAGCCTACGAGCAGCAGTTCCATGCCAGAGCTGAAGCAGGCCATGGCAAGCCGGTACCGGGACAGCTCACTGGTGCCGGGACAGCTCACCAGCAGGTTGAGCTCAGCAGCAGCTTCTGACTCTCTCCAACCTCTGGCAGGGGCAAGGTAGTTCTCATCAGCAGCTTTAGAGGGCACCGTGTCCCAGCTCCAGCTTCTGCCTCGCTTACCTGGGAAGCGGCGAAGCCACACAGCCCTGCTGTTGAGCACCAGCACTCGGTTTCAACTCCAGCGTTGACCAGGAACGCCCAAAACCCTGATGGGAGAACGGGTCCAACGCACGCCAGAGCCACCTCGTTCCAGGGCAGAAAGTCTTAATAACGTTTTCTAGGCGGGTTCAATTTTCAGAGAGCGAAACGCAGCAGCGGTACCAGCCCCACAGGCCACGGCAACCTCTGGGCTCGCAGAGAGCAGCTCTCCCTCACCACAGCCCTCCCGGTGCTTTCAGGAAGGCAATGCCACGCTTGCACGCGTGCTGACGAACGGCAGAAGGAACCTCAGCCCTGCATGGTGCCCTTTGTCCCCTGCTTGGGATCACTTCCCGGAGCTTCGAGCAAAGGTGGGGCTGAAGCAGAGCTTTCTGCTTCCACCTCCTTTGCACAACGATAAACCAGCTCTCCTATCGTGCACTCCTGCTCCCAGGTAACGCAGCCAGGTCCAAAGTCCCAACCTTGAACCCAAGCTCCAACCCAGCTGTGCTGGTCCTTTTCTGACCCCTTTCACCTTGCCCTGCTTGCCTGAGACCCCCGGCAGGACCAACACTGCAGGAGAAGCCTCCAAGTCCACCCCATGCCCTCAGATCTTCCTGGGAACATCAAATTCAGGCCATCCCAGTCCAAGAACCAGCAGGCTAAATCACGGGAGTTGCACCCAAGCGGGTTCACCACTGGCTCCCTCTCTAGCGTACCTTCAAGGGCCAGGTTCAACCATAACGTGGGCTGGACTGAAGAAGGGAGAAAAGATGTTTGATGCCATAGAGGGCAGGAGCAGAAAGCTGGGAGGGAACCGGATCCTGGCGGGTCTCCAGCATCCCAAGCAGCAGCACCTGCACGCTGAGCAGACTGCATTGCAGCGGCGGGGTCTTGAGGGGACAGAGGACGCAGCAAAGAACCACCCTGGGGAGGAGGAGAGTGACCCTTTGTTTGGCTGGTTATACAAGGAACTCTCCTGGGAATACTCCAGCAGCAGCAAATCGGACCGCATTTCCAGACCGTGCCCCGCAGCCATCCAAAGAGCACCCCCCCCCCCCCCCCCCCCAAGGAGATCAGCTACAACCTTCAACTCTCTTCTTAAATCAAACGTTTCTCTACATAAACCCAAGAAATCCATTTTATTGCAAGAGAGCGCTTGAAAATTCATTCTGGTTCATATACCCTCCCTCCGTAGTTTGATCTTTATAAGGTATTTATTTACTGGAGTTATTTAAGGAATCTTTCGCAGCTAAGAGAAATATAAACATTGATTTTTCTGCCTGAAGTCCTACAGCTGTGAGCCACTGTACAACTCCACTCTCCTGTGGCAGCACCATGCCCACAGCCGCCTGAAAGGGAGATCAAAGAGAGAAAGGGAAGGAGCTGCGTGCCCGGCTCCAGCAGAGGCGGAGAAGCAAACGGGGCCACGAAGGGTACCGGGATCCTGTCGCATCCATTCATCTTACTGGATGAGGTTCATCAAACCACGGGCATCAGCAAAAGACGAGCAAAGGCTGTCAGCAACCTGTGCCATCCACATCCATCCTCCTGCAGCGTCCCACGCTGTTACCCACCGTACACTGTGCTGGAGAGCACTGGCTCCAAAAAACCCACCCCTAAACGCAGATGCTGTGCTGTTTACCGCAGAGCAGGACCCTCCAGCCACTGATCTTCCTGCTGCATGCATCACTCTCACACCCATGGTCCTACCAAGCGGGCAAAGGCTTCTGGCCGTGCAAACATGGGATCACGGAAAGAAATCACCTTGTCCTTTCCCGTACCAATACAGAGAAGGGAAAAATCAGGATAACCTGAAAGACAGAAGTACCACATGAGGGGACAGTGGGACGTGCCGCATCACTGGACCTTCTTGATGCGGTATCAGCGACGAGCTGTAGGCTCGGGGAAGGCAGCCCGGTTTCACTCGGCTGGGCAGAAGATCCAAGCTCCAGGCAGCAGCAGGGGAGGCAGAAGGCAGGATGCCGCAGTGCTCTGCCCTGCCACTACACGTGCTCTCCCCCAAACTTTGATTGGGGAGAGCTCCTTGGGGAGCTACAATCGCTCCCCGGCCGCGCTGTCCCCCTCCTGGTCCCCTCCTCTTCCCCACGCCACAGGAGTCGGCTCCCAACACTGACCCTTCCAGGGACACCATCCTGCCCGCTGCTGGGATTTCCATCTACTTGACTTTCTCCACTGACAGCTCTCAAGAAAACCAAAAAGCCTCCCAGAAAGGCCATCAACTCTTCCCTCAAAGGTCTGTAGCTCCCCTTGCAGCGGCAGGGCCACCAGCACGGCGAGCTGTGGCAGAACACTTCCCTGCCCGCTTCTCCCCCAGGACGGCTGTCACGCCATGTCGCAGTGCCCGGCAGCCACATCGCTTTCCCCGCACGCCAGTGGAAGACGCACAGAAATGGGAAAGGAGGTGGGACAGACATCTTTGGCTGTCCCCCAGAAGCCACCAGTTCCCCAGCCATGACACTGGCAGTGCACCAGACCACAGCCTGCTTCCACCAAATTCCTGCCTGGGACTGGCTGACCATTGAAGTCCCTGCTTGGAGAACCACATTTCATTTAAGGGTCCAAAGATCACAGAGGGCACAAGACTGGAAGGGGAGAGCTGAACGCTGACCCTGGGTCCATCTTTACACAACACAACCCCTCCTGCTGTCTCACACCTCTCGAAAACGAACTGGCTGAAGGAGAAACCCAACCCGCCGCCTGTCCAAGCTCCGTACTTCTCCCTACAAAGCCTGGCTGGCTCCTTTCCCGGCAGGCAACGAGCTTGCGTGAGGAAATACAGTCGTCTCCACCAGCTATTCACCAGGCCCATCTGCTGTACGATAACACACATGCTCTCCAGCCCCAGAAAACGCAACTGAGATAAACACCGCCTGCCGCCTTCCCAGGCGGCAGGGCAGGAGAGGAGCTCCTCTCAAAACCAGCCGTTCCACGGCAAAGTCATCCACCCACAGAAGGGCTTTTCTTGGGAAGGGGACACTTTACAGGGAGCACGATGACAGAATCACAGTCTCCTAGCTTGGAAAAGCCCTGTAAGATCATCTAGTCCAATCATTAACTTAACACTGCCAACCCACCACTAAACCATGTCCCTCAGCACTATATCTACACGACCTTTAAATACCTCCAGGGATGGGGACTCCCCCACTGCCCCGGGTAACGCGTTCCAATGCCCGATGACCCTTTCACTAAAGAAATTCTTCCGAATATCCAATCTAAACTTCCCTTGGCGCAACTTGAAGCCATTTCCTCTTGTTCTAGCACCTGTCACTTGATAGAACAAATCAACTCCCACCTCTCTGCAACCTCCTTTCAGGTAGTTGTAGAGAGCGAGAAGGTCTCCCCTCAGCCTCCTTTTCTCCAGGCTGAACACCCCCAGGTCCCTCAGCCGCTCCTCATAAGACATGTGCTCCAGATCCCTCACCAGTTTCGTTGCCCTTCTTTGGACACACTCCAGCACCTCAATGTCCTTCTTGTGGTGAGGACAAGGATGACGCAAGCTTGCAGCAGCCCCTCACGCTGGCAGCAGGGATCTGCTGGAGGATCTTTTTGGGCGCAAACAGCAAGGAAAGGGTAACAGCCGTAGGACCCCACGCCTGCAGCGGCATGGACAGCCCACATGGCCGTGCTTCCCACCGCAGTAGCTATACCCAATCGAGACACGGTGGACATCGGCTGGCAGGAGACACCACCACCTTGGCAGGACTGCACCTACCTCGGCAGTCACACCAGTGGAATTATAATACTTAAAAAAGAATATAGAAAGCATGCAACCAAGTAGGCAGCTTTGAGGAGTTAGGAGTGCCAAAGAGAGCCCACTGCCGAGGTGGTGGCCTCTAGAGGGGAGGGATGCTGGCTGGGATACCTCAGCAGCCTTTGCAGGCAGGATCCGGCAGCAGAGCTGCCCGAAGGATGTGTGGCCATTCCCCTCCGGACACCGTTTCTGAGAGCACAGAGGCGGCGGGGGAAGACTGTCATCGGGAGGGAAGGGAGAGTCACTGCAGGGCTGTCGTGGCCCTTTGCAGGAATTTTCCTCTAAGTGAAGCAGGGCAGAATTGTTAGGACAAGGCAGGGAAGGGACTACGAAGGCATCAGCTGGTCACCTCCCAAACCCACCTTGGGACAGTAATGTCCCCCTGCAAGGGCTCTGCTGAGCGATGAGTTCAGGACTCTCTGCTGAGCTTGAGTGTCCTGTTGCAACAGAGTCCTGGCTCCTACACAGCCATCAACCAAGCCAGGGGTCTCCACCACCTTCGGGTGTCACCTGGGACCAAAGGCTCTTCTGGAGCCTCACCGGAGCAGGGTAAGGCAGGAAGGAACAGGGCAGGGTGCGAGACTGGGAAGTGCCCAAAAACCCGCAGTTTGCGTCTTTCCTGCAGGCAGGGAGCTGGTGGTGTGCCAAGCCTGTGCGATGTGCAGCCGAGCTCCGAGGCAGGAGATGGCAACCAGCCCCGGACAGAAGCACCTTGGGCTGCCAGAGACGAATGGCTGGAGGTGACCTGGGCACTGGAGCGAGTGATCCCAGGGCTCCGCTGCAGAGCCCACACCGGCGACAGGATTATATGAGCTTGTGGCAATCGCACACAGCAACAGAATCAGGGTGTTTCTCTAAATAAAACTCTTCCAGAACAGCTAAAGCCTTAAAACTTACTGCTTCAGTTCTCTCCTGCAGTAAATAAACAAATAAATAAAAATCAATTGTTCTAGTCAGCGACGTACAAACCCCGAGTCCTCTGAACAGAACTCGCTGTAGCAAAACCCTCTTGTTTGACAAATACAAGAAAAAGCACTAGAACTTTGTAGAAGAAAAAGAAAATTCACAAAAAACCCAAACACAATCCCTCCTCGATAGTCTCTGAGCTGCGAATCACTCCCCCTCCTCCCCATCCAGCTGTTTTCTATTTAACTCCTTCTTTTAACAGCACAGAGCGCTCTGAGCGAAGAGAGGACCGCTGAGCCATCTCCCTCGTGGACCTACCACATCTCCAGAGCCAGCGGGAGCAGGAGACATCCACACCAGGGCAAGAAGGGGGTGAAGGAGGTCAGGAACCACACGGCATCGCTCTGGCAGTTGAACTGTTCGAAGGGCACGTGGGTCAGGATCGTCATGAAGCCCAGGCAAGGAGATGCTGTGGGCTGAGCTGACTCACGCCTGCAGAGCCAAGCAAGGGCAGGTAGGCTGGACCAGGGGAAGGCTGCAGCAGATTATACTGGCAGAGCAACACAGAAACACTATGAAAAGGGACTTTCCACTTTTTACGGATTTCCATAGGAGAAAAACGGTCTCTGACTCACACTGCTAAACCCTGAAGGCTACAGAAGTGTCACCAGCTCTGTGCCAGCATCAGACAAACAGGGCAGGTTGCAAAAGTATTTCCAAATCCTGCCTCTCCCAACTCCACCAAAGTGTGACAAGAAAATAACACAGGCTTCAGTACCGGTGACCTTCACCCAATTTCAGAGAGGCGCAAGTGACAACAAAGCACCAGAAGGGACCTGTCCCTTTGCCCTTCTCCCACTTTGTACCAGCAGAGATCTTCTGCGGAGCAATGGCAGAGATGGCAAAGAAAACCTCCCCTACGCTCACCCGTGCTTTCTTGGAGTCTCGTATCAAAGCAACCAAGCCAGGCAGTGCCAGGCGGGCCCACCGCAACGGCACAAATGCGCCCACAAAACAAGGGCCCTGGCTGGACCTCCCATCACCTGCGAGGGAAAGCAGCACCTCACCTCCACAAGAGCAAGCACGGAGGATCCCAGAACAGCTCAGGACTGAAGGGTCCTCAGGGGGGTGCCCAGTCCAAACTCCTGCTCCAAGCTCCATCTCTTAAGAGATGACAGCAGGTTGTTCAGGTTTATACAGTCTGGTCTTGAAAACCTCCAAGCACGGAGACTATGCTGTCTCTCTGGGCAGCAAACCCTACGGACTGACTGTCCTTGGGGCAAAAAACTTCTCCTTATATCCAGTCCCATCCTCTACTCTTTCATCCTATGCTTTTTCTTTCCCGTCCTCCCACCACGTACTGCTGTGAAGGGCCTGGCTCTGTCTTGTGGATGATGGCCCTGTAAGTATTGGTAGACCTCCTCCAAAGCCTTCTCTTCTCCAGCCTGAACAAGCCCAGCTCCCTCATCCTCTCCTCGCAGGACACATGCTCCAGCACCCCGACCATCTTAACGCTCCTCCACTGAGCTTGCTCCAGTTTGCCGAGGTGTTTGCCCCAAACTGGATGTACATTTAGGAGCTGAAGCTGTAGTCTCACTACTTTTCTGGGTTGCTCTCCTGCTCCCCTTGCACAGCACCGGAGAAGCGTTTGGTCCTGTACGGGTCTGAGCAACCCTGCAGGACGGGGCTGGTGGCTCGCATCCTCCACAGGGAGCTGAGAAAGCGCTGAGGGAGCTCTGGTTGAAAAGCTGCTACAAAACACAGCTTCACCTGAGCAGGAACCTGTGAACTTCAAAAGCACCAGCGGTTCAGCCTTCTGCTGACCACAAAGAAATAAACCTGATTTTTTAAAGAAGCTTTTGCTAGAATAGCTTGGCTTTATCACCACGTCTGACACCTCGTATCCTTCCAGGCACCACCACTGCAAGCAGCTGTCCAGTCCAGAACAAAAGTGCCTCTCAGCAGACCTGGTCCGTAGCATCCAGGATTTGCAGCCCCTTCTATGAAGCGGCACTGGGATCTAATCATCATGCCTAGGTCAGATAAGGAAAGAAAAAACAACTCCAAAAAGGACATCGCCTTCTTCATGCAACCTCTGTCTCGCACCAGGCAGCTCCTTCAGCTGGGACCAGAGCTGGGACCTTGGTCTGAGCTCCTGGCTGCACCATCCCCTCTGCTCCTCCAGTCTGGTGGAAGGGAACCACAACGGCTACAACTCCACAAATTCCTCCTTTTGCTGAAGCAGTTGATGAAAAAAAGACTTCTTGATCCCAAAATATTAATTTTTGAGTGCTCCACTCACTCTTGCTCTCACTCTTTAGAGTCAGTCCAGGACAAACTGTCAACCAGTTCCCAGGAAACCAGCTTAGACAGGGGAAGGAAAAACAGCTGAAGGACCAGTCTTCCACTTCCACGCCAAACCCTCCTCTGGCCAGGACTCCCCTTCTTTTTAGAGGTTACCCCATCCCAGCCCCAGCGCACTATCAGTGCTCCTGACCATTCGCTAAGGCAGAACATTTTTTTCTGCAAAATTTCTGCAAAAAATAGTATTTTTCACTGGTAACAACTTGCAATGACTTGAAGCAGGACAACTGGATTTGTTCTGTTTAATAAGGCAACGGTGGCAGAGGAGAATCACTCATCAAAGGAGAAAAATAAAGTCTAATTCTGCAGCAGGACACCATGCAAGGGTGAGCACAGGATGGTGAACGGCACCATTAAAGATGCACCAACACAACACAACCCTCCCCAGAAGGTGCCGAGAGTCTCGGATAGACACTGAGAGTTTTCCAAGCTGATGACGCACTCCAGTTCTTGGGAATTTCTTGGTCCCATTGCACCAAACCTCAAGAGAGTTCTTGCACAGTTTCTATTTAGCTTCTACTTTCCCACACTGGACACAGCTCACAAAGTGCTCTGCCAGCTCAGATGTGCTCCACCGGCCAGGGAGAGAAGAGGCTGTGAGTTTTAATGAGAAGTTCCCAGGGGAAAACTGAACTCTGCTAATGAGAAGTCTGACAAAAAAAACCCCCAAAACAACAACAAAAAACCAAAACCACCGGCCCCAGATGTATGTTCATTCTGCAGTATATTTTTGCAGCAGCCAACAAAACCACAGAACACGCTCTCAAACTGCAGCTTTTCCCTGCAATTTACTCTGCCGTCACCTCCCTGAAACCAGGGCTTGCCTGTCTTAAGAAAGAGATGTTAAGGGTGAGAGGGGACATTCTGCTGCAGGACAGGAAAGAAAGGACTTCCAAGGCAATGCTCTGTAAGTACAACTGCTTGCAAAGGATGCAAGTGGGACAGAGAACATGCTCCTCTACCCTTCGCCGGCCATGAAGAAGTCCTAGGGAAGCTGTCAAGAGTGGGGTGGGAAATGGGAGGAGGGCAGAGGTACAGCTGGGACGGGAGCACATGGACAGAAGTCTTGCTTCGATGAAGGAAGGGGGTTGAGGAGACCGTCATCACTTGGAAAGTCCTCTTCACTGCTGAAATCCCTGGCTGGATTTGGCCCAGGAAAAAAGAGAGAAGGAGCAGAGTCTTTGAAGGGATCTGCCCATCTGAATACGTGGTCGCTGGAGTTGCAAGCCCAATGCCACTGCAAGAATGCAAAGTGAGAGACGTCTGGAAGGAGCACGCTTCACACTAGCTTTCCTCCAAAGCTTAAGGACATCCAGGCAGTGTTACCCTACACTGATGGACTGGAGACAAGAGACTTTTATCGTTCTTCATGCAAAATCATCAAAGCAGAATCAGGATCTGGAAGGCTTGCCTTGTGAGAAAAACAGGACGTGCATCATTAGCCTTTAATATACCTTAATTGCTTCAGTGTTGTAAGATACCAGCTTTCAGAAGAAAACCAGTTTGGCTAGCAGAGCGCTGCGCAGTACAGGCACGCTCAGACAAGACCATTCTCAAAGGCTCCTTTGCTAATGAACGGGTTACCCAAATCTCTGCCAGGGCAACAAGAAGAATCCCTGGGGATATGAAAGGACGAGGCAGACCAAGTATTTCAAGCAGGCCAGCAAAGTCCGAGTTCTAGCTTTGCTCAAACGTCATGCGCTTTTGCAAGCTCTGGGGTCACAAGCTATTGATGAGGGACCAGGTATCTCCCCCTAAAGAAGCACCTCCTGCGCCTATCCAGGGTTAGCGGGATGCAGGACCCAGACGAAATGGCCAACAGCAACGGGACCTCTTCAAAACTCAGGATGGAGGCATGGGGAACGTGCTCCACCGGCACTCAACCGCACAGGATCATCATGGAACAGGCTTTGCTGCAGCAAGGCTGGCAGGAGAACAGCCCGGGAAGGTCCCTCTGGAGCCTCAGCCCTGGGGACAGCCACCAGCACAGCTTCAGCTCCTCTCAAGCTACACTGTTTCTCATTAAGATCAATTCCAGCCTGTTGTTATAATTAATAACCTCACCTTGGCTCCCTGCATGCGAGCACGGGAAATTTCGGTAGTTGCAGTCACAGTTCACTTCAAAGAAACCAATTTAGCAGAAGGCTACTGCTGCCATCACTCCTGGACTCAGCTGCTTCATTCCCCTGTTCTGTACCTAATTTCTTCGGTCTTTTGGGTATCTGGGGAACTAAAGAGCAAACAATATCAAGCTCCAGTTGCGCCCAAGTATTATACTAGGTGAGGAAAACTCGTGTCATTAAGTCAGGCCAGCCCCATACTATGTATATGCTTAAACAGGTTCAATAACGTCTTAATACGTTGATTTGGTTCAAGGTGGTGATGAACTGAACGGCCTCAATCCATATCCGGCCTTACTTCGACTACATGACACTGCCTTTGACTAAAATCCACCTACAGTGGATATTTGAACCCACTTAAGAGCAAATAGGCAAAGGAGGTACACCGGTTTTATAGGCTTTTGTCACAGTTGCGTGAAATTGGTGTAATTTGGGCACAGAAAGTGCAAAGGATCTCTGTAGATACACTGGTTCTGCTAAAACACTTGGGAGCGCCTCAACGTGCCCACAACTCCCGTAAAAGCTGCTCTTTCAGGGGAAAAAAGGCCCGCAGTCCTCCAGCAAACGCAACACAAGAATTCAAGAATTTAAGGGTTTTTTTTGTTAAAAAAAAAAAAAAAAAACAAAAACAACAGACGAGAAAAGCCTGAACTCAAGAGGACTGACGGACCCAAGTTACGTTGGATACTTGTACCTACAACTTCTTGCACACTTGGAGCAAGAAGGCACTTAGAGAAGAGTAAGTTCGTTCTTTAGAAAACCTGATAAAAATTGGGCCGGCTACCTTGCATGTTTTTTATAATTACACTCCATCTTTGGTCTGAGAGGTGTCCCAGAAAATTTTCCATGTAAAATAAAGTTGTCCAGAAAAATTCACGAGCACCTAAAATGGACCTCATTGAAATCAATCCCACAGACCAAGATGATACCTCCGACGGACCTGCTACCGAATAAAATGACTACCCATTTGCAAGATGGCTTGTAGAAAAAATCAGGCTTTCACACCCTGCCATCAAACAGAGACCTCCATGCTAAAAACCTGAAAGACACGCTGATCCACAACCCAAACAGGGCAGGGGTCTCGCCAACATTATGGGGAGACACAAGGATTACGAGAGCTGCCGTAACTCAGCTTTTGGCCCTTCAGGCTCATCTTTTCAGCAATGCCGGGGGAAAGCTTTCCTGGAAGCAGCAAAACGGAATTTGGGAATTATATTTTCTTGAGAGGTTTTCATGAGAATGACCGACTACGATCCTGCTGCCGACTCAAGTCCCGACCTCCACCCAACATCCAGCGGGTGGCAATGCACACAAACGCCAAACAAACCTCCTGGACCTTTGGCTCTCCACGCTGAGATGACGGGACAAAAACCTCAACATCGGCCACCAAGGAAGAGGGCTGATCCCACAGCCCGGCAGCTGGGGACAAGACTCAAACGCCGGCGCCAGGGGTGCCACTCGCTCGCTCATGTTGAGAACAGGTTTAGTACAAATGTGCATTGCGGTTTCACTTCGACGACCCCAGCGGGAGGGAGTTCGCAACTATTCACACGTGAAGAAGCCCGAACGCTTCTGCAGAAAAGAATGAAAAATTTCAAACTCTGAAAAGATCCCCTTGGTTAGGAAGGAAGATTTTGAAGGAAGGGCAGGGGCTCCAAAAAAACATTAAATCATTCCCTGACTGGCCCATAAATCGTTCCCTGCCTTAAGGCAGCTTGGAAAACTTCTCAAGAGCCTATCAAGGGTCAATCCCGGTTGACACCTTCCCCGGTCGGTAGTACAGATGAACTGAAAAAAGGTGAATCGGGGTGAAGAGAAGAGCAGTTCAGCTGCCAGGCAGCAAGACAGGCTACGGTCAAAGGCCAAACAGGTCCAGACCTGGCAGAGGAGAAGTGATCCCTGCTGACCTGGCTGCAGCGTTCAGCCTCGACTCTCAGCCGAAAAACCTCTGACCCTTTGAACATGGCAGAAGAGATTATTACAGAGCAAACACGGCCCTGGCAACACCAGGACTGACAGAATACCATCGGTCCCATCACACACCCAGCAGGAACCACCGAGGACACCAAACCCTCTGGGATGAGCTGTAGCACAAGACCTCCACGGTCCTTTAAACCTCAAGGTGTGCCAGGAAGAGGGTGGGAGATACCGGGAGGACCTAATGGTCTCCTGCGCCCACAGGAACCGGAGGACAAACACACCTCGAGCAACACGAAGCCAAATCACACGCTGGAGGCAGCCTCTCCTCTTGCAGTCACAAGGGCTCCCTGCTGATCGGGACAAACTGGTGAGCAGTTTAACACCAAACATGTGAGCAGGACACATCGTGCAGGTGCCACTCCCATCAGGACCTCCAAGCCACCACCAAAGTTACGCTAGCACAAGAGGTATAGATCAAGAACAACAGCGAGAGGATTTACGACCAACATGCCAGATCTAGGAGGACCAGCAGGATGCTGTGGAGGAACAGCTGGGAAGATGATGTTCTTTACTACTCCTGTTACACCGATTCATTTCAAACCATGGCAGGCTTTAATTTAAGAAGCCAACAGAAATTGTGCCCTTTAAAAAGGGCACAAAAGTTGGTAACAGCAATGAACCAGGAGAAGATCCCACGGAAGAGCAGTGTAGGGTCAATGCCTCTCTCTGGGCATTAACAGCAGCCAATAAGGGGCACTCAGGGAGGATCCCCTTCACCACTTCTTTTGCTCAGCGAGGAAGAAGAGCAAGACTGTGCTGTCTTCAACGCATCGCTGAGACCTAAACGAGGCTGACATACCAAGGAGAGACGTCCTTTTTTTTCCTCCATCAAAGATGTGTGCCACTCCCTCAGATGCGATAGTCAAGGGGTCTTCTTCTGAGCTCCCTCCTCTGTTATTGCCTCTTAACCACCTCCATTGCAGGATTGCTGGACTGGCTCTGCCCCAGGCTCTCCAACAGCCCTTCTCACCAAACCCAGAGGGAGACATCTGCTACCCACCCCGGCACGTTGGCCGCGGGAACGCCTGCGCGGTCCCTGCCCAGAGACGACAGGATGGGGACAGCTTCATGTCAATGATTAGCTATGATGCTTGGGTCGGGAAGAGTGGGAGGGATGGCCAGAAGAGCTCAAAGTGGAAGGATTTCAGATGAAATGTGGGAGGGAATGGACTAGAGGACATCTCTCAGGATGTCTCACGTCTGGAGAGCATGGCATGGGACGGGATTGAGGAGCTGCAGGTGATGTTTTGTGAGCAACTCCACCTCACGCTCACAGCCAGCACCACCAGCTCAGCTCCAAAACACCACCCTGTACTTTCAGAGAGTAAATTAAATCCTCTCTTCCCAGGATGAAAAGGAAATTCAAAGCTATTTGCTGCCTTTGAGGCCTGAAAGGCAAAATACTGCTGTTGGAGGAAGCCATACAGGGCTGGAGAGGATCGCCTGCCTCCTCATGTGGCCCTGCAGGGGCTGTGGGGCGGTGGGAACTATCGCAACACAGGCGCAAACACTGGGAAGGAGGTGGGAGGACGCTGCCGAGCCCCTCTCTCGTCTCACCAGTTCCCAGCACTGCCCATAATCAGCTGCACAGGGATGGTCGCTATTTGCTTGAGAAACGACCATCTTTTTCCCTAAATTCTCCCTTGAAAATAAAAATAAATCAAGGCATAGTTCCAAGTTACCATTAGGAAAAAAAAAAAACAAACACAACAGTAATCAAGAGGTCGGTACCATTTGGGATGGAAGGAGAGAGAAAGACTTGTCTTTCCCTGAGGTCTGAGGCTAAGGAGAGCGGGGGAAGCAGAGCCCCCAGCCTCCTCCTCCTCTCCCGGGGCTTTAACTTGGCCATCGTCCCAGCTGCCGGCAGAGCTGCTGCTGGGCGCTCTTCCTGCAAACAAGGAAACTTCTCGGGGCCCAAGCCCACTCCACCAAGCTCTGCCGTGGCACCGTCCCACACCAGACCATGCAGTGCCCTTCCCGCAGCTGCCAGCCACGCTCGGGGCACCGCGAGCAGGACCTCGCACCCACCGGCGAGACGGAAGGCAGCAGGGCACCGCGGTCCATCGCCAGCGGCTGTCAGGCTCTCTTCAGGATGATTAACTGGGTTTAATGAAAAGCTAAGCCAGTCCTGTGCCTCAGGAAAGCAGCTCACGCTTAGTAACCCAGCCAACAAGTTTTGCACTGATCTGCAGAAAGAAAGAAAGATTGCCAAGGGACAGAGGAAGAGAGAGGAACTCTGGCAACTCCCGACATCCCTGGAGCCGATCCGAGTCGGCCGAGCCAGAGCCGATCCTACGGTCGGATCAGGGCATGGTCATCGCTACAAACGCCATCTGGCAGCGAGGGGAAAGGCGAGGATGGAGGTTCCTCCCAGAGCCAACGCCACCAACGTGGAAGCCCTGCTATCTCTCCACGTGCTTGAGCAGCTCCTGCAGCGACAGGAGATCAGAAGGCAGAGGGCAAATCTCAACGTCCTCTCTTCTACTTTAGGAACCACATCTGCAACCCCTCCAGAGAACACCGATCCCAGAGGAGGATCTTAACGCACAGAGCAGAAGCCCAGAACAACGTCCCGGATAAACTGCGTATCGGAGTTTGCACACACATGTACACGGAATCACGGAGTTTCAGAGTTGGAAGGGACCTCTAGAGATCATCTAGTCCAACTCCCCTGCTAAAGCAGGATTGCCCAGAGCACATTACTCAGGACTGCATCCAGGCGGGTCTTGAAAATCTCCAGAGAAGGGGACTCCACAACCTCCCTGGGCAGCCTGTGCCAGTGCTCTGTCACCTGAACCGTAAAGAAGTTTTTCCGTGTATTTGAACGGAACTGCCTATGTTCTAACTTGTGCCCATAATCCCTTGTCCTGTCACTGTGAACCACTGAAAAGAGCCTGGCTCCATCCTCCTTCAACCCACCCTTTATATACTTGTACGCCATAATAAGGTCTCTCCTCAGCCTTCTCTTCTCCAGGCTAACAAGTCCCAGCTCTCTCAGCATTTCCTCATAAGGGAGATGCTCCAATCCCTTGATCATCTTAGTTGCCCTTCACTGGACTCTCCAGCAGTTCCCCATCCCTCTTGAACTGGGGAGCCCAAAACTGGACACAGTATTCCAGTTGTGGCCTCACCAGTGCAGAGTAGAGGGGGAGAATGACCTTCGACCTACTGGCCACACTCTTCCCTATGCAGCCCAGGATTCCATTGGCCTTTTTGGCAACAAGGGCACATTGCTGGGTCATGGATAATTTACTGTCTACTAGGACCCCTCACACTCACTCTTTTTCCACCAAGTCCTTGGCTCCACACACAACTTTCAAGTGCGCTCACTTTCACTACCAGATCCTGGAAAAAAAACAAAAACAAAAACAAACACGCAGGAAGGTTTGGTGCAGCCTGCTGCACTGCAACCACGTCCCTCCACGCTTTACTGACCTGGGGTGAAGTGGGGCCAAGGGCTTGCTCGGTCAGTTGGGCTGCCGGGGCCCGCACGACGCGCGGAGGCTTTGAAAAGCAGTGAACCTCCACCAGCCTCACAGATCGCTCCAGCTTTTCCCACTCCCGGATCGTCTGCCCCTTCTCCAGCTCTGGTCCCAGGTTACGTCAGGTCAAGCAGATGAATGCAAGAGCGCGCAAAATTTGTTGCTGCATCAGCTGCGGTTTTGGGAGTCTGTTGCCACGCTGCAGCCAGCAGGCTCTGCTCTCCTCGCAGGCTCGGGGGGAGGAAGAAGAAACGGGGGGAGAAGCCGCCTCGGGTGATGTTTCAAGACTCAGGGCAACTGAACCAGCATCTCCTCCACGCAATAGGAGGAAGAAGCAATTTATTCTGACAAACGGTGAAAGCCTGCAGCGGGGTTGGCCCTTTCTGTCAAAGCCGGTGTACCACGCAGAGGCTCACATGCTGGAGCGGAGAGGGAGGGTACCGGCAGTCAAGTGATATACGCATCACTCACGGAGGGAGACGATCTGCAACGCAGAAGAACCGGGCTGCAAAAGATATCTGCCTACCCAACTGGGATCTTGGGGGCAGGCAAGCACGATGCGTGCTAGCCGGCCATTGCCGCTTGTCCTCCGCACCCGGAGCTGCCAGCGAGCAGCAGGGACTCAACACGGCACTCGGATACGCACCGCGGCACCGCTCAGCATGCCCCTCTCTAGTCACGTCTCAACCCTTCAGCCTCGAAAGGGGTTGAACGTTTGGGCACAAGTGCCTCTGGGATGAGACAGAGTGTTAAGCAGCATCCAACAACGTAGCACAGGGGGAAGGTTCATATTTGAATCTTGAGGTTGTAAGCGAAGTTCAAGTTGGCTGTGGAGTGTTTGCAGTTCAGGAGGGCAGGAAATAAAAGCTCTTACCTTGTAGGGGACCTGTAACAAGAAGGATCTGGGATGTCTGCATTACCAAGAGAGATACGGCTGTCTCCTCCTTAGCTTCCAACACCTGCCTGGCTGCCAGATTCCCTCTTTCCACAAAGCATCTGGGAAGGTCTGGACAGAACTGGGAATGACTTTCCCACTGCAGCCTAAGAAACAGCGCCAGCACTTGAAAGAACTAACACTTTCCCGCCTGTACACGCTTCTGCGCATGTACCTGTGCAGCCCTGTGCCTGCAGTAGACAGCGGTGCTTTGAAGAGCCTTGGATTCTCCTCCCATGGGGAGCAACCATCTAGAGAGCAACCAAGGCACTGCCAGACCACGGATCCTGCCCAACCACTAAGTCTGAGACGAGCCCAGAAACCAAACATGGATTTCTCGAGTCCTGGCAACGATCCTTCACCGTCCGTTGAATTATTCCTACTTGCTAGTATAATGATTTCCAAACTTTTGGGTCAAACCAGACCTGCTCCTTGCAAACAGTGATAACTGAGTGTGGGAGCGCACACTTGCCTGCATCCCAGAAAGAGAAAGCAGCTGGAGCCGCATCCGAGTGCTGCCAACGGGAAGATGAAAGACTCTCAGACACTTCTCTTGTTCCGCTGACACTGTCTTTATGGGCTCTTCTCCCCGCTCTCTGCTACATATATAGCTCCTCTAACTGCCGATTTTCCACAGGTGGTGAAGTTCCAGCTGCTCCTGGGAGCCTTTTCCAACTTTATTTATTCTATTTAAATAACAGGGGCATATGGTTTATTACAGCTATTAAAAGGGTTTGTGTATGTATATGGAGGGAATCTTAAGAGAACAAAATGTGCAGCTGAGCCTGAGATTCGGAGAGCTACCAGGACCTCCAAGTGCCCAGACACTACATACCAGCGCCCGGCCCCAGAGGAGCGGAGAACCACCTCTGTCTGCAAACATCAGACCAAGGGCTGCAAATGAGCTTTGAGCTCCTCCCCTACATCGCGCCAGGTCCTTCAGTGCTAGTGAGGAGTTTTATACCAGCCCAGGAGACCATCCAGGACTCCCATACCCTTTCCAGAACAGCTGCCACCCTCTGAACAGGATGAAGGTCCAATCTCCAGGACATGGCCAGAGCCAGACATCAGGTTAAACAGGATCTAACCAGGCCCTTGAGCAGCTACACATGGTCCTTGGGAGCAGAGTATCCATGCCCAATCAAGCTGTGGCTGCTCCCTCTACGACCAGGGGAGCCCTGGCTAAGGACAGACTCGGCACGGCCGGCGCTGCCTGCACACAAGGACCGAGCTCCGTGTCCCCTGCCACCTAGGAAGCCCCTCAGGGGTAGGTGCAACGGGGCTTATAAAGAGGGTCTCTGTCACCCTGATTTCACTAATACATCACAGCAGGGCCTGTGTGTGAGTTGGGTTAGCCCAGCTGGAAAAAAGATATTCCGCAACCCAGCTTCTCTTGGGGTGGGAAAGGATCCCAAGAGGGAAAGCTGTCCCAGAAACCTGCTGATGTGTCCTCCACCACAGCTGTAGAAGTAGCAGCTGTGGTACCACTGGAGGAAGCTTGGAGACCTGGGCATGGTGATCCAGGTCCCATATTCAACAGGCCCTAGAGAAGAGGAGCACGGGCTGCTCTCTGAAGGAGGATCTGAGCACGGAGGCACAGAAAGATAAGGAGCCCTTTAGTGCTACAAACCTGAGAAAGTGGGAAGAAAGCACCGACGGGGCTGATTTCTACCGTTATGTTTTACAAGACAGACTTACCCGCTCTCAGCAGGGAGGGGAGGAGGCGAGGAAAGGAGCAAGAAACCAAACTCATTAAGCTGCTCTCTCATCTGAGGAGCTGGGACAGCTTCAGCGAGGAGGGTGGACTCTTGGGACCAAAGGATGCTCGATTCCCCCCCACTCAGCTACCCACACCTGAGCTACGTTTGAACAATCGCTTCAAAAGCAAGCCCCGCAGAGGAAAGAAAGGTGGATGAAGAGGAAGCTCTACTTGTTGTTTTCGTTTCTCTGTCTTTAAGCCAATTAAGGAATTTCTTTTGAAGCGAGGGTCTGCGGTCTACCTCCAAAGAGCCCGCTCTCCCTGGAGAACAGAGCATGGCAAGGGTGAGGTGGCCATCTGGAGTCAGAGCCCTGCAGTCTCTCGGCACCACAGGGACCGTGCTTCTCCTCTGCAAAAATCCCAGCTACTCTAAACCCCCAGTATCTCACTGGTTTCTAAACACACTTCTGCAGCAGATGCCTTTCCCCTTTGCACTTTGGTTTTCTCACCGGTATATGACACAAAAAACAAATCTTGTAGACATCAGGCAGACCCATCCTTGCACCTTTCAACACTTGCCCAGTGTTTTAAGAACCCAATGTGGAAAACGCCTTTGAAGCTCCACAGCCAGCCAAGAAGGGGCTAAGACGAAGGCACGGTCTGTACTTTTATTCTGCTCTCGTAATACTCGGCCTCAATGCAGGGCGGTCAAGCTCAAGCGTGGTGGGGATGGGGGCTACCAACACAGGCGGAGCACACAGCCGAGGCGACGGTACAGGCAGCTGGGAAACACGTCTGCCAGGACAAAGGGTTCCTGGTGTGGGGCTGCGCAGGCAAATCCCTCATGTGAATCAAATGGCGAAGACTTTGCCCCTCACACACCGCTCAGGGCTATTTTCTGCCATTCTTCCCAGCACAACCTGCAGAAGATACAGGCGTTTCTGCATCAGAAAACAACGGCACCTGCGTGGCCAGGGTAGTTTGGAAGTACAGATCCGTTTGCCCGGATGGTCACCTTCTATTATCTTAAAGAACAGGGAACAACTTTAGATGTCACGCACCCGAACAGCGGCATTCGCAACTTACGCTACCATTCTTCACGCCACTTCACACCCCTTTCCAACACACCAGGTGCTGGCACTGGACGCTGGGCTGGGAGAAGAATTTTCCTCTTTCCCCGGACTAGAAAGATACAGGACTAAGGCTAAACGTGATATGGGCCCGTAACTGGAAAGAGCCAGGAAAACCTGATGGGACTGTAAACCAGGCACACTCAGGACTCACCTTACTCCCAGTACAATTTCCCACTCATGCGGGAAGGCTGAAAGAGGAGATTTACTGGTGGCCGCCAAGCCGAATTGCTGCTCAGCTAAGATTTATGCTGCAATTTGTAGTGCCGTTAAAAAAAAATTGGAAGGGCGGTGGGGGAAGAGAAAAAGAGAGAACGAAAGAGAAGGGAGGGAGGGGAAAGGGATCGGGAGCGAAATCCAAAGCTGTCTGCTCCCATCTCTCACATCTCCACTGAATAAATCTCCCTGCATTTCCAGCTGCGCGCTCCAACCTTCAGTTCCCGCAATGCCAATGCCTGGGCTCACTTCACGGGGCGGGGGGCACACGCCGGGTACGCTTAATAGAAATCTGTCCGTCTCCACAGCAGCTGAAGTGTCAGACTCAATAAATCCAGCAGGCAGAGAACAGCACGAAAGGTCCAGGGCATCAGCAGGCTGCTGGCTTCTCCCAGAACTTCCACACTATAGCCACCAAGGCTCTAGAGGACAGGAGAAGGGACACCACCACCCCAAATGTCACCTCCTACCTTCTACCTTCTCATTTCAGCACTGGTTAAACACCATTCCTACCCGCCGAGGTCAGAGGTGAGCTAAATTACCGCCTGTACCTCCAGGAGTTCGCCAGATCTGCCAGAAAAAGGCTGGATCACAGAATCCCAGACTGGTCAGGGTTGGAAGGGCCCTCTGGAGCTCCCCCAGTGCCACCCCCTGCCAGAGCAGGGGCACCTCCAGCAGTGGCACAGGACAGGTCCAGGCGGGTTTGGAATGGCTCCAGAGCGGGAGACTCCCCCCCCTCTCTGGGCAGCTGTGCCAGTGCTCTGCCGCCCGCACAGGAGAGAAGTCCCTCCTCAGGTTGAGATGGAACTTCCTATGGTCAAGTTTGTGCCCGTTCCCTCTTGTCCTGTGACTGGGCACCACTGAAAAAAGACCGTTCCCATCCCCCCGGCACCCTCCCTTGAAGGATTGATAAGCATTGATAAGATCCCCCCTCAGTCATCTTTTCTCCAGACTGAAAAGACCCAAGTCCTTCAGTCATGGATCCATATCCGTGCTTGTGCAAAGAGCCACAGGATCCCCCCACCCTCCCAAGACCCCCACTGACCCCTCCTCTGAGGAGAAGACAAGGAAAGGTCAGAGAACCTTGCAGCTATCAAGGACTACTGGCTCTGCTCTGCAGGACTAGATGCTGATACACGACCTTCAAAAAAATCAAAAGCAAAACCTCTTTAGTGAACTTTAACAGAACAGCTTCCTCTTGGCATCAGGGAAACTCACCCCGCCCTGAGCTCTGTCCTGTTCTGCTGAAACCTTGGAGGAAATTCAGAATTACATCTGAGGAGACAGTGGCCTTTCATCACCTCAGCATCCCTGCTCTTTACAGAAAGAGCCCGGCCAGCCTCCAGGATTCACATCTCATTACAGAAAACACCACAGAGCAATTTAATGAGAGAGGCCAAAATATCAACCCAACACTGACCACGCAGGCACCGGTGAGCTCTCATGCCCGGCTACCGAAGCACCTTCTCGTGGTGCTCCAGCTGGCAATCGAGCCCAGTTCCTTCTTGCAAGGGAGATGGGAGAAGATGGGATCCTGCGTGCAGGCTGAGTCCCACCAACAGCAATGGATCTGTTTGCGGATGCGCGCCTGACCCGCAAAGGTCACTTCTCTTTCTCATGTGCCTGAACTTTAGATGAGACAATTATCAACAGTTTCCATGAAGCTTGGTGGGATAAAACATGCTCATATCACTGTGGTTTGGCTGTGAATGCTTCTTCATGCACGGCCTACTTGCCATTTTCATTTCCTTGCACTGATGGCCCAGGACTGTTCTAGAAGCCAATCTTCACTACCAGCACATAGAAAATACCCCTGGATGCGCAGAGCTGACCCAGACCCGTGCCCTCCGTGGCACAGTGGCCAGCGCAGCCAGCGAGATGGGTCCTTCAGCATGCTGTGATCCCCACCAGCCTAAAACCCTCCCATAAAACCCTCCCTGCCCCACTGGCACCAAGTGCAATGTGGCACTCGGCGGCACCTCGAGGCCACCCAGGGCAGTTGCAATGTCACAGGAGATCAACCACCAGGATATCACCAGCAAGCCACGGAGCTCCAGGAGGACACAAGCTTTGCACCACTTCAGAAGTTCACCACTCCAGCAAACAAAGGTTCAACACAGGAACCCCCACGGCCTCAGATTTAGTATGGCATTGCTGCGCGCTTTGAAAACGGTGGTTGTTTGGTTTCTCTGGCATCTCGGAGACAGCAAGGAGGATCGGGTGGGTGACATGAGGCTGGAAGAGCCAGAGGCAGAGCAGAACAACGCCGTGCTGAGCCACACGGCCACCCAGCAACCCCAACCTGCTCCTTCTGTTCATGCCCCGTGCTCCAGAGCTACTGCCACCTTAACCGAGCCAGCAACACGTCGTCTGGCTGACTCCTCCAGCAGGCAGGCAGCAATTACCAGGGAAGTCCCTACATGTTCTACTGTACCCTGGAGGCCTCTGGACTCAGTAATTCAGACCGTGGGACTGTTTACTGCCTCGTAAAGATGACACATACTTAAGTTAGTACTTTGACAGCTGGAATCTAGAGGATGCTCCCTGGTTTGAGCACATGCAATTAACCCTCCCGTGTCTATTTGCCACAGAGAAGCACCCTGCCACCACGGCAACCCACGCCGGGGCTCCTCGAACAGCTCAGCAGCCCTTCCCTGCAGCACAACGCAGCCCTTCCTACCAAGGAGATCTGCTCCCGCTCTCATTCAAAGCTCCTGAACCTCCTCAAGCCACTCACAGCTCTTGGGTAACCTCAGCACACGTGCTCCTCAAGGACAACCTGAAGGACATCACTGTCAACCTACAGACATGGGACGGAGAGGAGAGAAAGAACGCGCGTGCCCTGCCTGCAGCAGACTTAAACGCTGCAGAAGACAGATGGGCGCTGTCAGCTGCCGTGCCCTCCCCACCGCATCGCTACAGACAGCGGTGCCTCCGGCGCACGCGCTAGGCGAGCTGGAGGCTTGCGGTGCCCACACCAGCATGCCCAGAAGACACAAAGCATCTTAAACGGTTGCTGGAGGAAAAGACAACCCAAGGAAAACAGGCCGCTGTGCCAGGCTTTGCTAGGAGGTTCTCAGAGGGGTTGTGCAAAGCAATGATGCGACCAACGCACGTCACCGCATGTGCCATGGAGGCTGCTGGGCAAAAAACCAGTAGCGTCAGTGATGGGTCCGTTCTGTGCCAAAAAAAAAAAAAAAATAAACCTCTTCCGCATTTGAGAAGCGCCAAGTATTTCCACATTTGTCCCTCCCCACAGAGACACAAGAGCTGTGGGGGAAGGCAGCAGGAGAAGCTTCAGCTCCTCAGCAGGGGAAGTTAAAGAGGACCCATTTGCCACAGTCAGTGGCACAGTCTGATGTGAGGTCCCAGTGCTCCATGGGGCACATGCCAGCCAACACCAGGGCTCTGAATAAAAGGCGTCTCCTCCTTGGTGGCCCAAGGAATCAGGGGGAAAAATAATATATACATACTAACACGCACACATCTTTCTATCTTCCTATCCATCGTTTCACTTTTCCAAGGTATGCAGGTTAAAATAGGGTTTTCAGGAAGATGGAAGATCCTGCTTGTGTCTACCTCCTCCCCACTCCACAGCTGGGGAATGCTACAGAAGGCCGGGGTGTATGGACACCCTGTCCCCTCCACCCCACACAGTGGCAAGAGCCGACCTCCCAACATCTCCTTTTGCTCTACTGAATCTGCCACGCTCCAAATTGGAGCCAAGAAGGCCAATGGTCTCCCGGGGTGCGTTAAAAAGAGCGTGGCCAGCAGGTCGAGGGAGGTCATCCTCCCCCTCTACTTGCCCTGGTGAGGCCACATCTGGAGCGCTGTGTCCAGTTCTGGGCTCCCCGGTTCAAAAAAGACAGGGAACTGCTGGAGAGAGTCCAGCAGAGGCTATGAAGATGCTCAAGGACTGGAGCATCTCTCTGCTGAGGAAAGGCTGAGAGCCGCGGGGCTGTTCAGCTGGAGAGGAGAAGGCTGAGAGGGGATCTCATCAACGCTTATCAATATCTGAAGGGCGGGTGGCAAGAGGATGGGGCCAGACTCTTTTCAGTGGTGCCCAGCGACAGGACAAGGGGCAACGGGCACAAACTGTAACACGAGAAATTCCATCTCAACATGAGGAAAAACAACTCTCCTGTGAGGGTGGCAGAGCACTGGCACAGACTGCCCAGAGAGGCTGTGGAGTCTCCCACTCTGGAGCCATTCTAAACCTGCATGGACACGTTCCTGTCCAACCTGCTGTAGGTGACCCTGCTCTGGCAGGGGGTTGGACTAGATGATCTCCAGAGGTCACTTCCAACCCTGACCATTCTGTGATTCTGTGACATGCAGGAGCCCAGCTCTACGTAACCACAAGCCCCAGCATGTCATACCGCTCTGAGCGCTGGGAGCAGCAGGGCTTGAAGCCATGCGTCTGGAGAGAAAGCTGAGCTCCGGACTGCTCTGGGCAAGGACAGGCAAGGCCCCTCCAGCTCCCAGCAAGCTGCCGACTTGGCAGCCTTTAAGCACCTGCAGCCCAAACTCTCATCCTCACCCCATGCACTGCCCCGACTCTCCTGCTGATTGTCCCACCGCCATCCAGAAGGGCTGCGGGCTGCGTTCACACTTCACTTCAAGTTTCCTTCTGGTTGGAATGTCCTGCTGCAGCCTCATAAATGCCATCTGTAACACAGGAGCAGCTTCCTTCTCTTCAGATTAGTTCTTCACACCTCCTCACGGTGACCTTCAGCACCTACCCCTCGCAGGGATTCAGTGATGCTTGTGGGCACGGATGCTGTGAGATGCACCGGCTGGCACGGGCTGCATTACCGGTGCCGTGCCAGCACCAGGCAGAGTGGGAAGGGCTGACAGGCACGGCAGGGCGAGAAGCGTGGGAAGGTACCCAATTCAAAGAAAAGCCCAGGGCAGTTTGTTGAGGAGAGCGGCTGATATAAGACGCAGCTACCTGGGCGAGTTGTGGACCCCCGGGCACAAAGAGATAGACGCAGCCCCAGCATCAAACCACAGCTTATCTTCCCTCTCTGTGTCCCCCGAACAACCGCCCTTCTGTTCGTGGTAGCCCCGCGCCGGGGCAGGGGGGGCTGTTTCATCCCAGGGAACAAAGGCCTGCAGAGGGTTTGCTCCGTACGCGCTCCCCTCCATCTCCTCCATGCACGAGCACGAGCCTCCAGCGCAGACGGGATCAACACAGCCTTTCAGTGCCACGGGCAGCTTGAGGCCGGCCGCTTGCAGCGACGGGTGAAGGGAGACCACAGCTCTGTGTGTCTTCCCCTCCCTATTTCTGAATCGTGTTAGGCGGAGACCCGAGCCCATAGCCACCCGGTGTCAAACTGGATTAAGTTACCGGTGGGAAAAATCCAGCCCGTGCCTTTCGCAGCACCCAGTACCTGATAATTTTGGAGGAAAGCAATGAGCTCTGGAACTTGGCAGCACTGAACAGCTGGGAGGGGAAGGGAGCATCTTGTAGGAGGCTGTTCTTGCCCTCAACCCCATCTCACAAGCATGAGGTTAATGCAGGCCCATCTCCCTCCAGGACAGATGCTACATATTAGGTGGGCTTGTAGTTTCCACCCTAAGCTCTTTCGCGTGACCCTGGGTGAAGAATAACCCCCACACGTACACTTTCCTACATTTTCTCCTTCCTTGCAGCAGCTCAGCCAGGCTCCTGAGCTTAGAGCCACGAGGATGATCCAAGGGCTGGAGCACCTCTCCTATGAGGAGAGGCTGAAAGAGTTGGGGCTGTTCAGCCTGGAGAAGAGAAGGCTCCAGGGAGATCTTATTGCGGCCTTCCAGTCCCTAAAGGGGCTACAGGAGAGCTGGGGAAGGACTTTTTACTGGGGCATGTAGTGATAGGACGAGGAGGAATGGCTTTAAACTGGAAGAAGACAGGTTCAGATTAAACATTAGGAAGAAGTTTTTCCCTTGGAGGGTGGTGAGGCACTGGAAGAAGTTGCCCAGAGAGGTTGTTGAGGCCCCATCCCTGGAGGTGTTCAAGGCCAGGCTGGACGGGGCTTGGAGCAACCTGGGCTGGTGGGAGGTGTCCCTGCCCAGGGCAGGGGGGTTGGAACTCGATGATCTTCAAGGTCCTTTCCAACCTAAACCATTCTATGATTCTATAATCACATCCATCCATCGGCTCCTGCAGGACTGAGACAATTTCACCACTCCAGGCTAC
Organism: Vanellus vanellus; assembly: GCF_965231255.1. NCBI lineage: Eukaryota > Metazoa > Chordata > Aves > Charadriiformes > Charadriidae > Vanellus > Vanellus vanellus. The sequence continues at coordinate 1,494,250 of NC_138919.1, forward strand.
ATGCATGACACCTCTCCAGGGTGCAAGTGATTTGCCATGAAACTCTAGACCAAGCTCGTGCCTCTGCAGCCACAAAAAGTCAAGGGAACAATGCCGAAGGGTTCCTCTTACTATTCTTTGCTCTTAAAAAAAAAAAAAACCAAACAAAAAAAAACAAACACTAACAAAAAATTCACCACCTACCAATCCCTTTCCCCCACAACATCCCTGCATCTGGAAACACCTGGCCCTCCCTACCACACATTGCCACGGCACAGGGTACAAGAGGCTGACTTCCTTCCCAGAGAAATCGCATCTCCAGGATCTCTCCCCAAAAGACATGAAGAGGAGAGGGCCGCGGATCCAGGCACAGCCAAAGCTGGATGCCAACCCTCTTCATGCATCCCGAGAGCACCAAAGCAAAATCACTTAACACCTGCACTTGGAGAAGGACCTGAACCTATATCCCTGGAACCAAGAGTGCTCAGCTACCGCAGCGTCAGGAGAGCCCCCAAACCAGGTAAAGGTGCTGCTCTTCTTTCTTAGGGTTGGCACTACTGAAGGGACAGGTCCATTGTGCTCTCCATGCGGTGACAGCACTGCTCCAGGCAAGGGGTTCAGGCATTTTTCTTCAGATTTTAGGCAACCCCCCTGGGTAAGATGAGCACCACAAGCTCCGATTGACTCCCTGCCTTGGGTTTTGCCCTCTCTTTGGAGGGGGTGAGGGGCAGGATAGCCCTGTTACCTGCACTTGTGGGAAATGGAGATGGGGAAGGTTGGGAGGCAGACAGGGAGCAAAGGGAGAATTTGGTTAGGTACCTATCGAGAACTTCGGCCTCCGCTACTCTGCGCCATCCTCCAAGTTCTTCACAGCTCCAGAACTATAAATAGCTTCAATTTAAACAACTAAGAGGCTTTGTGAGTGAGCGGACTGCTGGAGCAGCCAGCATGGAAAGCGGATGGGCAGGACTGGAAGCCTCAGGCAGATGAAATGGCATACGACGCTGCCAACTCCTCGGCACTGCACGCTTTCTTGAGCAAGAGATTATTCCAGCCCCCACGTGCTTTGGTGAGAACTGGCAAACAAACTGTTACAAGCTCAACGTTCCCATCAAGCAGGTATCCACGACAACCTGCAGCATCATCGCGCTACCAAATCCCAGCTGAACTTCGATGCCACAACTTCCAGAGGGAGCACAACCCGCACAGGGACTCATCCACCTCACCGCAGCGCCTGGGGAACTCATGCTCCGCTCCAGTATGATGAAGAGGCATCAGAGCTGATGTTAGTACCCCTGTGGTTTGGAGAGTGGTCTCTTTTTCCCTCCTCACCTCTCCTCTGTCAGAGCAGATTTTGGTTGTCCCCAGCTTTTCCACAGCCACACGTCTCTCTTCACGGAGGCTTGGGAGGGGAGTTGGACCAGCTGGACCTCAGAAGTCCCTTCCAACGTCTTGCAAGATGCAAAATCAACTCTCTGAGCACACCGAAATTCAAGCAGGTTGCTGACAAAACCCAAAGAACTGTGCCTGTCCCAGCCCGCAGCCCCAACCCCACCTCTGTCGGGGTAACAGGCCCACCGAGGCTGTCATTCCTCCTGAGGCTGACACCTGACCCGCGATCCGATGCCATAAAACAGAAGCAGGGAAACCCTGCAGAGTCACCTGATGCTTTACCAGTAGCTTTTCTTCCCAGACATCTCACTTCTCCTCTAGGCCTTGGTTTCCCCAACAAGAACCACATCCTCCAGGCACCACTTCTGCTTATGCCACACTCAGAGGTGAACACGGAAGGGGAGGGAAGGGAAGGAGCTGCACACCACCGCATCCCCCCTCCATATGGCTCCCTGCTACTCATCAGTACACCAGTGTCCCCTTACTGACATTTCCACCAGTCTCAAGTTTAGGGACATGGTTTCATGGTGGGTTCGGCAGTGTTAGGTTGATGGTTGGACGTGATAATCTTAAAGGTCCCTTCCAACCTAAACGATTCTACGATTCTACGTTGGCTCAAAGCCCCCGAGACAGGACTATGTGACGCTACCCAGCGGTTTTGACTTGCCTTTTTTCCATGCATTTAAGCCACGGGGTTCACAAACACCAAGGTCACAGATGCCTCACTCTGGGTTTCCTCTCCAGAATTAAGTGGTGCTTCTGGAGAGCTGATGGGGGGTTACAGCAAGTGCCCTCCCACCAGCTGCCAACAACAAAAGCAGGTCTCCCTCTTCCTTCTAAAAGCAGAGGGATTTCTATATTTTTAGCATTTAAAAGCAAATAAAAGAGTCTGTTCCTCCCTCCACAGCCATCAAGGCCCAGAGGTATTTAATTCTGAAGAGGCTTTTATAGAAAAATACAAAGTCTTTGCAGAATGCTGGGGGAAACCCCAGAAAATGCATATTCTCTGGAAAAGGAAGGAGCTGAGAGAGCTTCAGCCAAACTGAGTGGTGGGCAGAGAAGCTTTGATTCAGCCATGTACATCTTACAACACTTTCCCCAAAAAGCCTGTCCTGAGCAGAGCGACACTCAAGCAGTTCTCAGTGCTATGAACCCTTCACAAGGCATCCAAAGCGCTCTGCAACCCAGGAATCCTCCCAGCCCACCAGCTTGGTGTTAACATGCACCCAGCTCTGGCAGAGACCTCACCAAAAGGGCCACAGCAACCCAGCAGGTCGAGCCCCATCTCTCTGATGGTCCCATCAAGATCCCATTCATCTCTGGGTCCCATGAAGAATTTGACCAGGACAGGACCCTGTTAGCCCTCTTTAAGACTGCTGGGGAATGAAGACTAGGTGAACAGCAACACTCCCTTAAATCTCATCTGGGAGACAGTCCAGGGCCTTAACACCTTACAGATGTGGAAGGATGCACACTGAAGAGCTGCTACTGCCACTTCCAGCAGGAGAAACGACCGTGAGCCCACAGCTCCCAAACCATTCAACTGCAGCAGCAGCAACGGAGCTCTGTCGTACCGCCAGCACTCCGACCTGGGGCACTGTACCTTGCTGCTCTCAGCTTCACGAAGGGTTTGGCATGTCAGGAGGCTCAGCCATGATGGATCTGGAGGCTCAGGTGAATGTTCTCATCCAAAACCAGCTCAGGCCAAACACCTTTAAGCACACGAGCAAGGAGGAGCCCAAGGGGACTGGTAACTAAGCCAGAAGTTGTCTGGCTACACACAGCTACCAAGGATGTATTTAAAAGCCACATCGTGGCCCTCAGCAGAGATTTCAGCAATAAGATCCCTCTAACAAACGCGCACATAACACTTGGTACCTTTAGACTTTAAGTAGCTATGTCCTCCTGGCGTGCTGGGGCAGGCAGGGACGTGCTCCTGTTTAGAAGGTGGGACACTGAGACATAGAAAGAGACTGTGCAGCCTGGTCCAGAAGAGACCAGGGACTCAAATCTGGATGTCACAAGCCTGCTTCTACCATTAAGGCCCTTTTTCTTCTCCCTCCTGTCTACCTGTCTTCAGCAGACAGGGAACTCCAGCCCACCAGCCTCACCCAGGCAGCAGGAGAGAATGCAGCCTCCTCTCAGCTTCTAAAATCTCAAGAGCCAAACAGCACTGATTTCTTCCCTTATTCCCACCCCACCGTGAGGGAAGCCTCCCCCAATTCCCCCACCAAGTACAGACCAAAGTCACTCATGGAGTACTCGCGTCCCTGTTTTCCTGCCAAGGAAGGTCTGCGTTCATCCCCGAGGCGTGAGACAGACCAGAGCTGGCTTGGCTCTGTGCTGCTCGAGAGCAGCCAAAGCACTATCAGCTCTGAAGGTGGCTGCAGGCAGGGACAGGAAATCAGCAGGAAAAGCAAAGTCTATCCCAGAACTCCTGTCCAGCCCCAAATTGACTCCCCAGTACTCCACTTCCTTCCTGCGCTAGACAACTCCAGGGATGAGGATATTCAGAGGCAGGGCAACCTAACCTGACTTGTTCTATTGACTTACTTCAGTTTTTAAAGGAATATATTTATCTGTTCCTCTCTGGAAACCAACCATCCGCTGCTTCTTCACCCTGTTGCTTCACCCATCTCGCCATGGGAACCACAGGTACTTTGATGCCTGACAGCCTGGCTGATCTCAGCAGGTCTTTTGAACCCACTTCCATAATCACCGCCTAAAGCGAGTTCTTCCCACGCAATTCACTGCTCAGTGAATCACGGCCAGTGATTTTCCTGTCTCCAGGAATCATGCGGCACTTAGCTGGGATGAGTTCTCTTCTCCCTTTAGCAGGGGAAATACACAGTTATCAGAAAAACCACTCCTGTCCTAACAGGACACTGGCTTTATCTGCACCGAGACCAGCAGTTCCTGTTCTTGCCCTGACATCCGCTGCACCACGAAGGCTGGTTGTTCAGGAAATTTATTTCCACGTGTCAAGATTTCACATAGTTTCTCAAGCTCCTCTAAGCTACAGACTTCAAATGGTGAGCTCTCTCAGCTGGCATACACGAGGCTGCAGAGACATGACTTTTTCAGTGCCCAGTGCCAGCTTTGCACTGGAAGCTCCTAAATCCCAGTGCTGGCTGTGCACGGGCATACCAGGGTATTGATCTGTGAGCCTTCGGCACAGACTGGTCAGGGTTGGAAGGGCCCTCTGGAGCTCTCCCAGTCCCACCCCCTGCCAGAGCAGGGGCACCTACGGCAGCGGCACGGGACACGTCCAGGCGGGTTTGGAATGGCTCCAGAGTGGGAGACTCCCCCCCCCCCCCCCTCTGGGCAGCTGTGCCAGTGCTCTGCCGCCCGCACAGGAGAGAAGTTCCTCCTCATGTTAAGATGGAACTTCCTATGGTCAAGTTTGTGCCCGTTCCCTCTTGTCCTGTCACTGGGCACCACTGAATAAAGACCGTTCCCATCCCCCCGGCACCCTCCCTTGAAGTATTGATAAGCATTGATAAGATGCCCCTTCGGTCTTCTCTTCTCCAGACTAAAAAGCCCCAAGTCCCTCAGCCTTTCCTCACAAGAGAGATGTTCCAGTCCCTTCATCATCTTCGTAGCCTTCCCCAACTCTTCAAACCAGCAGTCTGGAAGGAATAACCCTGCAGGAAGGACCCGGCTCTGTTCGCAGGATCCCTCTAAACAAGAGGGGACAAACCTACACAGCACAGATGACCAACCAGAACCGCGGGCCAGCCACACGCAGCGACAGATGTTGGGAACTGCACAAAACAGTGTTTTTAAAGGCCTCTTGGGCATTGCTAGGAACTCAAGTCCATGATTGAAAGCAAAGACACCGGCTAATTGGTTTCACACTGTTACCAGCTCAACAAGGACACCCCAAGAGAGGGCTACAAAGGAGCAAAGCGGGACGCCGTTTGCCTCGGAGTCTCCCGGAGCCGTGCCCCAGCCACCGTGAAGCAGACTCACTGGGACTCGCAGCAGCAGAAAGGTACAAAAACGAGGACTTACACGACAGATACTACACGACCATGACAGCAAATGCCTCCGGTGGAAAGCCACAACAGCTCGGGGACGCTGAGAAGCAAGCAGCTATTCCTAAAAGACTAGCGGCTCCAAACAGACTCAAGCAAGTACAAACACCCAACCAGGCTGGAATCTACACAAAGCAGGCATTAGGCAAAGGCTCAAATACTATTAGCACAAAACACGGCAGCCTCTGTAGCCAAGCCCCCGGGCAAAGGATTTTTAGATGCTTTTGACATACCTCTCAACTTGTCAGAGACCAAATGCAGGACACCAGCCCTCCAACACGAAGGAAAATTCCTCACTACAAGTGGCTGATGGGGAAGGGGCAGAGGCAATGACTCAGAGACGCATTTGAGGTGCCGGTTTTATCGAGGAGGCATAGAAACAGAGGGTTGGAAACACTTAGCTCTTTTTCAGAGTAACTCTTTTGGTGTGTTTCGTTCCCCTGGATCTGGTATTCAAAAGCATTTCACTGCTTTTGCGTGAAAACAGCTTCTCTTGCTCTTTTGAGCTCTGAAACTCTTGCTGCTTATCGCCACCCAGCCTGGAATTGCAACCCTCCATCTGTGACACCTACAGTGTAGTGGGGAGGTCAGAAAGAAGAGGAACCACAAGAACGTGGCACACTCGTTAAAGGAACCGAGATCCCGTTCCCAGGCAGCCACTTTCACAATTTAGATGAGTGAGGAAGAGCTGGGATGAGTCCTGCAGTCTATTATGCGGGAGACACCAGCAGCCCTGTAAAAATGAACGTGGCTTGGCATCACTCACATTGGTGGAAATTTGTGTCTAGCTTTCACGAGGAATCGAACTGAGCCTCCGAATGAAAAGACCTGACACCCAATAGGATGCGAAGCAACTTATTTCCCAAATGCACCGTCCTGGATTCAAGCTGAGAGGTAAGCAGGTAAGCAGGCTCCTTCCCCTCCTCCTTACCTTCGCACCCGGTGGTGTAAATGCTGATGCTGCCGCGTTATAAGGGCACTTTCCCAAACAGGGCCACTGTGACTACTCCTATACCAGCTCACGGCTGGGTGCCCCGGGTAGGGTGCGCTAGTGAAGCCATGGTCCGACTCCGTCTCTGCGGCCAGCGATGAGGCAGAGCTCCCCATGGTTCCCCCCTACCCAGGCCACGCTGAGATTGAGCCTAGGTTAGGTCCAAGCCAGTGGCACGGGCAGTTCGGGTGGAATAGGCGAGACGCTGCGGCATGGGCTGCTGTAAAGATCCCAACACACTGGAGAAAGGAAGGTCGGTTCTGATCAAGAGTTAAAAAAAAGAAAAAAAAAAAACAAAAAACAAAAACAAAAGAGGAGAAAGGGGAGGAAAAAAAAAAAAGGAAAGAAAAAGAGAGAAAAATAAGGTATGATTTAAGCAACAACCCTCCGTTTTTAGAAGCCTATTAATGCATGCTCTGACCAGCACCCCCAGCCCTCACTGGGATGGGAAGGGCCATTTCCCTGAATCCAGCTTTTGCTGCCTGGAGATGGGGAATACGGGGGCTGTAGAAGTGGCTTTCCCCAGTTAAGCGCCAGGAGTTCCCGAGGTTGGGACAACAAACCGACGATCAGAGGAGAGCACACCAGAGCCCAGCAGAAAGCCCTTGCCACCACGGTAAAGTGGCAGAAAAGGGGACAAGCAAGTCTCACTTTGAGCCCAAACCAGCAGCCCCTGGGCATCATACACACAAAAAGGTTACCCTGAAAGCCCCGGGCTCCGACTGGCACACCAGGTTTTTAGTTTCCTCAGCTACAAGGAGTACAATTTGATGGCTTGTCCGCAGTGAGGAGATTTGATTTTTCTTGCATGTAAAATAACGTATCCCTCTTTTCCTGTTGCCCACGAACACCACAGTAAGGCTGAAAACGGACAGACTGGGTATCCGCACAAGTATGTTTTCCGTGACGATTTCACACAGTGCCATGACATACTTTCTTTTAGCTCACACCAATTTTTAGCTGATACTGAGCAGCCCCCTACCCACAGAAGCAGGTTTGGGGCTTTGACTGTTCTTCCTTTTCTCCCTCTCTCTTTCCTACTTTTTAGAATTTATTCTTTGAGCATCCTCCCAGTTAAACGACAGAAACATTTTGTGTCCTCTAGTATTCAAAGAAGTTTAAAGATACGCATGTCTCTCCTTAAAGGAAAAAGGCACAGCAATCTGGATGCACATCAGGAGGAGCGGATCAAGGGAACATTTAACAGAGCAAAGAAGAAGAAACGAGGAAAAAGAAAAAATTAGCACAGCTGAGCTTATTTCAATTACCCACCAGGATTTATAGATGAATGAACTGAAGAAAGACCTTTGCGAAGAAACTGCTTTGCGCAGTAAAAAGGCTGAAACAAAGACTCCTAAAATACAGTTTTTCAATCCCAGGATTGTTCTGAGGGATCAAGAAAGGCCCTGATAGATAACAGACTCTCCGATGCAGCAGCTCGAGGAGCAGGTGCCGTTTTGCTACGAGCTTAATACTGGAACGTGCCTGCGTTAGGCCATTAGCTGGAGAACGTTAACTGCTCTGTCGTGGTCCCTCCTCTGTAACCTGCAAAGCCTGGACTAACAAAATAAAACTGAAAAAAAAAAAAAAGGAGAAAAGCCCAAGAACACAATTTTCCCTGCATCGATTTCCTCGTTTTAATTGGTCTGCCTAACTGCTGTGCACCAGCCAACACATCTCCAGACTTTGCTTCCCCGCTACCTGCCTAACAGTAAGATTTCACTGATTTTTGCAGATCCAGCCAAAATGGATCCCTGGCGCTTCCCCTCTCATTTCCTGCCATTCAAGCAGTTCATTTGCAACAAATCTGATTTTCTGGCTAAATGCAAACCATGTGATGTGAGGGGAAGAATATTTCCAAGTACGGCCAGCTCAAGTCTAACCGGAGACATCAGTTGTCCCACACCTACGGCGTCTCTGCCTTTTCTGTCGCATCCCTGGCCGGGTCCCCCACAGCGGCAGCAAAGGCGCGAGGGATGCAACTACGAGACCTACCAGAAGAACAAACTCCGTCTCTCACCTCAAGCCTTGGGTTCCACCATGATAAAGTAAATAAATAAAGGCAAGATGGGTAGAAACACAGCCCCGTACGGTTCACCGCAGGCTGAGCTAAACAGAAGGCAGGATGCTCAGTCAGCTAATAGCCTTTCTTCCCCCGCCTCAAGCGGCGCTAAACTGCTAAATAAAGCAATTCCACGGGCTGCTTCGAGACCACTTCCTCAGCTGACTCTCAAGCTGGAAAAGCAGGACCCTTTGCTTCCTCCTCCTCCGCACGGAAACGCCAGTTTTAGCTCACCACAAGAGGCGAGAGACATGCCTGCTGCCCGCATTACTGCTGGCTCTTAACGTGTTGCTTGTGTCTCGGTCCGTCCTCCTCTGCCAGGTCCGCACCAGGGAGTCTGAGCTCAACGCAAAGGCTCGACAGGCAGAGGAGAGGCTGGGAGCCTTGCTTTAAAGCGGTGCGGTAAAACCCCACGGTGGGTGGAGCTGGGGAGAGGAAGGGATCTATAAATAGGTGGAGGATAACCTAGCTAAGTCCTAGTGATCTCCAAGACTGCCTGGTCTAAGTGGGCTGCTCGGCTGGGAGCGCTGCGTGAAATCGGATTTCTCCAGGCAAAGCAGTAAATCCTTTTCTTCAGGGTCACCCCTCGCGCCAGGTGAGAGCAGCCAGCGAACAATATTTAGAGGGGAACGGTGGCCCAAGGAAGGGAGAGGGCGAACCTGTTCGAAAAGAGGAAGAGCGGCAGCGTTAGAGCCGAATGCAAAGCGTGTACGTGCTCGCCACGCGGAGCCAGAAAACGCCTTTGGTCAACGCTAAGCAAATCAAAAGCCTGCGAGAAGTAAAGGTGAGAATGAAAACTACACCCTAGCAAGAGAAGGGGTCGGTTAAAGAAGCCTACAAAGAAGAAAGCCTCTCTGGAAGCACCCAGCCTTATTTTTGAGGAACTTCTCCCGCCGGGCAGGGAGATGCCCCAGGAGATGCTCTGCGGGTGCGCTGCCCGTGCTGAGCAGGGGAGCCTCCAGCCATGCAAGGGGAGCAAACTGCCAAGAGCTCCTCTGCCTTGGCAAGAGGGAGCAGGATTTTCCTTCTAATTAATAAAGCACTGCTTCCACCTATCTAATCAGGAGAGGAAGCAACAATGTGAACAGATTGAAGAGTCTTGAGAAGGGTGGATCTCACGCACGGAAATTAACAGTTAAGCACCTTAGCAAGATGCTGAGTTTGGATTTTGGGTTTTTTTGCCCCTTGCAGCTGCAATAATTACGGGGTTTCAACGGATGCTGTTTAACTGCTCCCAAAATATTGCTTCCAAAATAAACCCAGATTGGATCTTTCCACCTCTAAGCCACTCACGCTCACTTACCCTGAGCCGTTGTACGGGATGCAGACCCTTCCTCAAACTGCTGAGGATGGCAAAGCTTTCCCATGGAGGTTCCTCCTGCTGCCGGGACAGCAGAGCAGTCGCCTGGATGCTTCCAGATAAGCCCTGTTCCTCACCACCAGTCAGCAGCGCTGACCCTTTGGGCCCCAGCTCCTCTGTCACACCACCCACAGCCAAACAGGCAGGAAGGGTGGGGATATGGGTCTGCCCAGCCCCCTTTCCTTCCCTCTGGCTCCAAACTAGGTTTTGACTCTGAAGAAAGCAAAAATAAAATTTAAAAAAAAAAAAAAAAAAAAAAGGGAACTAGCCCAAGTGTTTCAACGTATCTAGGAAATTGCAGGGTCAACTTTTCCTAGGATCAGCCCCGATCTCTTCCCTTTGACAGGCAGCGGGAAGAAGAGACAGAGGTGCCTGGAGCTGCTCCAGCCTGCTAAGGAAAGCAGGGAGACAGTGATCCCAGTTGGTCCCATGTGCAGAAGCCCCCTCCTGGTGATGGGATATCCCCCACGCTCCTTTTCTTGTTAATTTATTTGTGCACGCAGCACAAGCCAGCTCAGGTCCCGCCTGAGTTTTCCAACCTCTCTTGGTTCTCAGCCTCCCAGGCTCAGGGACACAGCTCTGTCACTTCGTTAATTCCTCCACTTCCCCAACCTATAAATAAAGTCACCTCTGAGCTACTCCCTTGCTCCAGGGAAGACCCAGGAATAAAAATACCAACATCCCACACACCAGACAGCTCTTGATCAGCCAGCAGCTGGCCCAAGAGAAGGCACACCATGGACCTGGGGGAAAAACATCCCTCAAAAGCTGTGCCCAGGGGAAGCCACATAGCAGGAGGAATCTTTTCTTCTAGGATTGAAGCTGCAAGTACCAGCCCTCCTCTTCCCTCTGCTGAGTGAACTCCCCTGCTCGGGGGCTGAGTAAGGCAGGCTGGGACCAGCCTCAACAGCAAAGGAGGAGCTCTCTACTCTCACACACACACAGTCTGCTGCTTGCAGGGAGAAACAAGGGTTCCTGAAGAGCTTTGGATGTCCAGTCCCCACACACAGGTCCTGGCAGGAGCAGCCTCCTCTCTGGGGACTGCAGGATGTGACTCACACATCCTAAACACAAAGTAGTTCAGGGGCAGACAAGCGCTGCCGAAGGAGCTGTGGTTGGCTTGGGGCATCAAGCTGGAGGAGATCACTTCACACATCATGAAGACATGGCCCTCTACTAGTCTTGCCACCATGCACAGGAGGAGCCGTGCCCCACCTACGACCGAAGAAGACACGCTCACAGGGTCCAGGGTAAGCAGGGAATGGCATGCGGGGATGGGTAAAGTCCACAGCATGAGACATGTCAGTGTGGGACAGTTACAAAGCCACAGGGGAGTCCAGGCACAGGATAACCAAAGAAGGATGCAGAGCGAAGGCCTGATGGTGTGGCACGCCAACCGAGCCAAGAAAAGAAGGTCAAGCGTTTGTGCGTACAAGTGACACGCAGCCAGGCTCCCAGTGCCACTGGGAGGGTGGCAGAACCCGAGGATGTGCAAAGCCAGGTACTGGCACCAAGCAGAGCGTGACCTGTATTCACCAGGCTGAGGTGACCCTGATAAAAGAAGTAACCTGTGGGGAGGAAGGGTGAACAACCTCTCTTTTTCCACGAGGCAATGGGGAAAGAGCAGACAAGCAACAAGACATCCACCTCAGGCAGATGCAGGACAGATCGAAATCCCAGCTGCTAAACACCGACCCAACAAGAGCACTACGGCTCACGTGCAGCAAGAGCTCCCACGATGGCCCGTGGGACCCCTGTTGCAAAGCAGCCGAGCAAACTGGAACGCTCCGCGCTGAACAGCTGTCTAGCACAAAGCTGCTGTCTTGGGGACAAGAAAGAAAGTTTTCCTGCTTTTTCTTCCCATCCTCACCTGCCAAGCCAGCACTACAGGGCAGCCCGAGTGCTGCAGTGCTGGCAGGAAATTCAGGTGTCAGCAAGTTCCAAGTTCCTTGGAAAGCTTCTGGCAGGGAGGGGTGGGAAGGTACCTCCAAGGACAGACTGAGGCACAGGCATAACAGGAAGGACGGGCCAGCGGTTGGTGCACTCGGCTGGGACGTGGGAGGCTTTTTTCAGGCCTCATGCTCTACCACGGAGCTTCCCGTGCGACTCGGGGCATAGTCCTGTGACTCAGAAAGAACTGCCGCACCTCCCAGGGCCAAGAAGTCTTGAGGTTCGCAAGACACTAGGATGACAGGCAGCGCATGAGCACTGAGGACAGGGGAAATGGAGAGAAGGGTAAAAGTTACCCACCCGAATGTCTGGTATGGGGCAGCAGGGCTGAGAGAAGAGAGACAGGTCAGAAGTTCTGGCCTTAGAGGAAACGTAGGGGACTGGAAGCTGCAAATGAGCTATTTTCCAAATCGCGGTGAGAAACAAGATTGGTGCGCTACTTGCCAAGACATCATTAGATGAAGCCAGCTGCCTGGAAACAGATTTCCAGATGGGCTATTAATGACGTAACAAGATAATTGAACCTGGAGCCCAAGACCAGCACAGAACAGGACCTCACGCTTCATGCTACGCTTTAGTGGAGTCCAGAACAGCAGCACATCTTTCTGGCCACGGACATTAACATGCAAAGGCAAGCTCGAGGATCTTTACCTTCTTTCAGCTGCCTGGAAACTGGTTCTGGCTCAACTTTAACACAGAAGAAACTCATACACAGCAGCTGAGTTGGGCTGAGCCACATTTAATGCCCAGCACTGACTCTTCATAAGTATGCAGGCAGAGGAAGAGGCGTCCAAAGCCTGAAGCAAAAGATTGACAGGAAAAGTAGATTTATTGTAGAGCCAGCTTAGCTGCAAAGCAACAAGCATCAAAGTCTGAAAAAAAAACCAAAAAACCAAAAAAACAAGTTTCCTCTCCTCCCTTGCACAGGCCACTGTAAACCAGTGATAGATTATCCAGCGAGCTACTGGAAATCTATCACGGTCACTTTGAGAGAGGGGATTATACAGATTTGAAAGGGCAATCAACATCTTAATTATAGGCTACAGCGAGAAAAAGAGGTACGAGCAGTTGACAGGAAGGGTTTGTTTTTTTTTTTTTCAAAATAAGGGTGAACTTCAACCCCATCTCCATTGACAACTTAAGAGCAGGAAGGTCCTTTTCCGAATAAGCATGAAAATGGCAACAAAGACACTGCCGAAGAAGGGTCTGAATGCACACACATTCAAAAAAAAAAAAAAACAAACAAGAAAAACCAACCAAAAAACCACAACCAAATCTCTAAAACCCTAGTGCTCTATTAAGTCAATTAACATTGCTTCAATGAAGTGCAACGAGCCGCTTGCTTCCTCCCGTTTACTAGCCAATTGCGGCTGACTTTTGAGCGCAGCGTTAACAAAAGCGTGTGTGGGCTGGCACGGATGGTCTCATTAGCAGCATCGCGGTAATGTCACAGAAAGAAAGACAGGGCAAAGAAACAAAACAAGACAAGCCACAGCATCCAATCTTGGGAAGCTTTACCAGCGGATCTAATTTCCAGATCTTTTCCTCCTTGTATTTCTAATCCTTGTAGCAGAGTTCTGTCATCCTACTCAGCCCACAGACTGCCCAGGCTGAAAAATCACCTCGACAGACTGCCTGCTGAGACCAGTTGCATTATAAAACCAGGAAGCTTTTACTTGCCTGCTACCAATATGCTACAGATTTAATGGGAAGCAGCACAAGCGGGGATGCTTTGCAGGAAGAACACACACACGGGACTCTTGCCAGGAAGAACGCAACTTGAGTAACACATGTGCTCTTAGTTTTCCTTTTTTTTTTTTTTTTTTTTTCAGAAAGGTTTAACTACACTCTGGGTTACCCAGTAGCAATAAAACATTTTTTTCCCCTTTCTCACTTACAGCAGAGTGTTGATTGGTAAACAGCAGATCTTCCTGTCTGAGGCTGTGCCAGCCTGTGCAGAACAGAACTGTTGTTATTGCACATTCACAGCTAGAGATAAACATGAATAAGAGCCACGAGTAAGAGCCAGGCACTGGCTCTCCAATAGGTTGCTTTATCAGGTTCACCTTGACTCAACTGTTTCTGACAACATCTCTCCCTCCTGAAGGGGCAAGACGGCACAAGTAGCAAGGACAAACATTAAAAAAAAAGAAGACAGAAATGACAGCGCAAAAAGTGCTCTTCTGTACTCGCTAACGTTCGCAAACTGTGCAGCTCGGAACTCCACCTGCACTTAAAACACTCAAAAGCACAACACGGAAATAAACGGGCCCAGCAAAACCAACCTCCCAAAAGAAGCAATGGAAAAACAAAGTAGCTTTCAACACATTTCTCAGGACAAATTTGCATCGAGAGCCATGACTGGTGCAGGACATAAAGGTTACAGCGAACCAGGGAAGGAAAAAAATTTGCAAGTCATCTCTCATCTGCAAGATGACACTCTGCAATGGCACAAGTACAATAAACCAGCCCAGGAAAACTGGATACTGGAAGTCAGAGGAGAATTTCTAACCTTTCAAAGAGCAGACCTCTGGACCAGCTGCTCCAGAAGCACTGGGGAAAAAAGCACAGCGTTAGTTCCAACAATTAGTTCCTGGACAAGTTCATGACCTGCACAAGTCCAGCAGTAGGGAACTGGACTTGATGACCTGCAAAGTTTCTCCCAATCACTCAATAAGCTGAATTTGTAGAGGGCCATAGGTGTCCAGGCATCCCACAAACACGAGGTCGTACCCAAAAGGACATCAGGGATTGTATCTTCAGATCATGCTAAGCTGACAGATAAGCAGATGAAGAGCTGGCCACTGCAGAAGGGAGGGGAAGAGAGCTGCAGCAAGAAGCGGAGTTTCACAGCCAGTGAAAACCCAGGGCACGGACTTGGAAAGCAAAATCTCAGAGACAGGAGGTGGAGGTGATGTCCCCTGAGCACACTGTCCCCAGACACTTCAGCCACAGCTTTAATTCTAACACAGATTAGACAGTCGGTAAATGTATAATTTGTCCAAACTACACCCAGCTGCATCCTCTGCGAGAGAGATCCCAGTCTTCACCGTGCTGCCCTGTCCAGAGCCATAAGGACTCTTTTCACAGGGGCAGCACTACCTGGGTGCCTCCTTCTACCATTCCTATGCAATTTGGACTTTCCCGCCTTCAGTGGACACCACGCCCCAATTTCCAACCAACTGGCCTAGATTTAGACCACCATGTCTCTGCCTGCACCTCAGGCAAGAGCAGAGGTAGAATGCAGCTGAGAGACAACAGTGGCATTTGGCATTTCCATCAGAAACAACCAGGAGATAAAAGCATAAGAATCGCCGAGAACTGCACAAGAGGCTGTCACCTTCTCTGCGAGCAGAGGGAACCAGGAGAGCAAAGGGAACAGGGGAGGTGGGATAAGGAGAGCGAAACACAGAGTGGGCAGGAAGATAGTTCCTCTTTTAGCACAGCTCAGTTCCATAACCTAATGGAGGAGCAGCACATTACTGCTCGCCCCTCTCCACCTCCACACTACACCTGTACTCTGTCCTGGGCCACCCTAAAAACCACAGGAATCCTTCTGCATGCTGATGTCGTAGCCATGCCGTTATTTGTGTTAGGAGATGATATTGTAATTGAAATTATATGATTGGAATAACACCTGGTACAACTGAAGTGACAGAGCTCTAACTGTGCCTGACACCGCTACGATACTCCCCGTTCCTCCTCACAGTAGCTGTTCCGGCTTACTGTCTCCCTCACAAGTGGCTCCTCTTCAGCTACACCAATGCAGCTGAAACTGTAGGATGTGTTCAATTACACAACGCCTTAAGCAATATTTGCCCATGAGAGCAGTTATTTGAACAAATATAACGATCACATGAGGCAAATGCTGTACTCTAAGATGTGAAGGTTGAAACATAACGCAGATGCTTTGAGTACGAAGCCACCCCTACTACAGCAATGCTAGCCCTAACGGGCCGTCCGACACACCTCCACCCATGATGGACTCTTCACTGGAGCCAGCTGGCTGCATCCTGAACCCACCTTAACCCAAACAGGCAGATGGAGAGCAGATCACGTTACCCGAGTCACTCTCAAGTGCCTTGCAAGGCATATCCAGCTGCCGGTGCCTCGGGTGATGCTACAGACCCCCAGCTTTCCCTCCTCCAGGCTCTGCTTGCTAAAGCACCCTGCGTGGCAAGGTCAGGCAACAGGAACAAGGGCTTTGCACACCTGCAATAGCATTTACAAGACGGTCCAAGGCTGCATCAAAACTGATTCCAGAGCAGGAACATTGCTTCATCCCTCCCACAGTTGAGAACTAGCCATGGCGCAAATCTCAGCCGACACGTGCCTGGTGACAGTCACTACTCAAAGATGTGCTCATGGCCTGGCTTCATTGACCCCGAACTGTACAAGATTCCTGCAGACCTTCTGCTGAAGCTGGACACCAAAGTGACACAGAGACTCCAGCCAGCCCATAAGCATCCAGGTAGACCAGCTCGGCCAACACACAGCACACTACTGCCCACTTGATTAATCCAAAGCCCTGGCCTGGATAAGGCCACACCAGCCTGGCACATTTGACCGCAAGGACAACACCGTCAGCCGCTGTCCTGCAGCGGACACTGAAAGCGTCTGCTGAAGGTACAAACTCAGACTGGTTTCCCACCACCTCGTCCCGCCTCTGCAGAGCAGGCTCCGAATCACCAGGCTGAAAGCAGCCCGGCCACGTAAGGTACACCAGAATCGTCTCTCTGTCCCAGTCCTGGGCTGGGAGCTGCCATAGCACTGTGGTTATTGCAGGCAAAGCAACACAGAGTTTCTTAGGTTCAGTTCCCGGCCCTTGCATTGCCTCAAACACACCCTGGGACAGTCGTGCAGCTTCCACAGCTTAAGACTGCGAGGTCCTGGAAGACCCCACATTTTCTCCTCCACTCTTACAGTTTCTTCTTCGCCATAAGAAAACCAGGGGACACCAGTACCCCCACCCATAAGAGCACATGGCCTTCACATTGACAGCGAGGAGAGAGAAACACTCAAAGAAGGAATCAAAACAAGGAAGAAAGACAAAAACGAGAGGCATGGGAGACAAGAAGAGGGGTAACCGTGCCTACAAATCAGAGGAAAAAAGCTTTTTTTTTTTGCTTTCAGGCCCTCCCAGCCCAGCACCAAGCCAGCTGCAGTCAGAAAAGCCTCTCACCCAACACGGTTTCTGCTCTGCAGGTCCAATGGCCAGTTAGTGTGAAGTCAGCCCGGTGTCCCTGGAACCGAACGGCTGCTGTTGGCACCAGCTGAGCGGCCCGCTTGGAGGAGCATGCTAGACAGTCTCTGCACAGAGCCGCAGGCAGCACACCAAGCCCGTTACGAGGAGCGGCTGCTGCAACCAAGCTGGTGAACAGAGAGGAAAGAAAGGCACGTAAGAATAGATGGCTGCTGAGACTCCCAGCTGATCAGCATCGCACCAGCCTCACATTTTAGGTCACTCAATCAGCATCCGCTTGAACTACAGCTCTCAGAAGGCTCTGTGCTTCCCGCGGCATCCGGCTGGCGACGGGCTGGAGCTCGGTCCCGCCTGGAGACAGGAACCGGTCTGCTTTTGGGTCGACTCAGGTTCTTCACTTGTGGTTTCAGAACCTTCGGCGGTGACTTTAGAGTTCTGTTCCCACCACTGGCCTTACTCTCTCTGACAGCAGCTGCTGCTTAGCATTCTGGCAAGAGCTGTCGTCGTACCAGGTAACACAACACCTCACGAGCACAGCAGGATCTTAACGATAAGGATTCTGGACAGCTCTCGACAATTAGCAGCAGGGCAGGATCTCCCAAGGGGTCTGGATGTGAACGCAGGGATGTCTGGAGGGGCACACTGCCTGAATGTTCAAATACAGAAACAGATGTTAATTACTCCGCATGGCCAGGACATCGTTAGCAGTTACATCCACTGGAAATTCAAAAGTACAAATTCCTCTGATTATGTCAAATGTGCCCATCCCACCCCGAGAAGGCATGACGTTTGAACACTTGCCTCAGCAAACCTCCCTCCCCCAAGACACTTCCTCTTTCCCCTTCGTATTCTCTGCTCTCCAAACAACCTGTTCTAATGAAATTCATACTTTGTGAAAGTGCTGCCTCCTTTGGGATGGGCTTTTATCAGATGGAGTCAATAAGAACCCCTGTTCATAACAGTTTGGCTCACCAGCACACTCTCACTTTCTGTATTTTAGATTGGGGAGGGAGCAAAAAAGCAAAGAAAGACTCAGCCAGAACAACATCATCATTGAGGCTCTTTGGGAGCACAGCAGAAGCACTCAAGAGCAACGGACCCAGTTCTGCCCCCACCACCTTGCCCACTCTGCCCACAGCCACATCAGCAGGTGCAGCACGATGCCCCTGGGGTAGGTTACGGTCAATTCACAAAGAGCTTTTCTCTTCCAGCACTCTGCACTGCTGAGATTTCCAGGCGGTGGGGAAAAGACAGCCCGTGGTGAACACCTGGACACGCGCCACTACCGGAATCAAACCAGCAAATGGAGAATGTTAGCAAGAAACACCACTCGGGGACCAGTACAAAGTAAATAAGGGACTTATTAAGGCTCAAGAGGACCAGCCTGATGCTTTTAACCCCAGGGTCTGTACAGCACTGGCTACATAGGGAACTCCAGGCCCGTCGAGCCGCTCCTGCTCACTGGAAAGGCTTAAGACTTACGACAGCTGAAGAGCGAGTGAGACAGACACCAGAGGACAGAGTACCCCACAAAAGCCTACATCAGTCTACGTGACACCACGTCATTTTTCTCACAGGAGACGCGTTCATGTACGCATGGGCTATGAAGAGAAACCGCTTAACAGCCAGCAGCTTAAAATAAAGCCTTTTGGCCGCGCTGAAATTCCAAGGACTGCCCAAGCTCTGCCTGCTGGCCTGAGTCTTGCTGGCAGGTGACCGATACGGACGAGCCGGAGAGCAAGACCTTGACCACATCGGTGCTGCAGCCTCTCTGGAGAGCAGAGCTGCCATGGCGGGGAGGACACAGCCCCGCACAGGACTCTCATGATGGGTTCCCACTTCCACGGGCCAGCACAAAGACGTGGAGTCAACTTGTGCCCCGGCAAAACTGTCTGAGAGTTAGCTTCTCTGCAAACCTTTTTGTTACGGGAGCAGAAGGACCTTCTGCTGCCAGAGGAACACAACACAAGCTGGGAAGCTGCCCGTGATATCCTCATTAAACCAAAATCCCCTGGGCTGGCGCTGGGAACAAGACGCCGAAGGGGAGACTTCGGTGCCGCAGGAAGCACCACGTTGGAAATGCAGCTGGGCAATATCACCGGAGGGGGATGACAGCTTTTTGTAAAGTCTCGGTCTCTATTTTACCAAAGCGAATGCGTATCGATAACCCTGCAGCTTTGGTAAGGGCTGCTAACCCCAGGACTGGGGCGAGACGCCCTCTTGGCCTCCCTGACACAGCGCAATCACCGCCCTCCTCTAATGCCGACGCTGTTCAGGCCCACAGTGTTCAGCGAGCGCCCCGGCTTGCTATGAAAGGGGCTGCATTGCAGGAACAGAAAAGCTATTTCTCTCCTTTTTTTATTTATTTTATGAGCACACATTCGAGTTGACACCGTTGGCAAAGCGCGCAGGCATGCATCTGTAGAGGAACAGAGATATGGTTCCAATACTGTTTTTAATGTGCAAGCCTAAAGACTCGGCTTCAGTTTTTAGAAATCAAACTTGATCATCTCAAGCTAGCAAAAATAGCCCCGTGTTCCCTCAAGTTATTTTCTTTTCAACTAGGCAGGGTACAGCACAATAGGAAATATCAGCAGTTATGTACTCAACCTCCAGAAACCCAAAGGGCCAATTCTAGCAACCCACGGCAGCTTTCCAATCCTCCCTGATCTATTTGCCGGAGTTAGACTGAAAAGCATGCTGCCCCCAAGCCATTCAGCAAACTCCACGTCCCGCTAATTACATCAATATAAATGTATTATCTTGGCTGTCAAACATCGGCTGCCTGAACAGGACGACGCTCTGCAATATAAATGCAGGAAAACAATTGCTCTTTCTGCTGGTGACACATTTCTTTGGATCTTATTTCCTTTCCAGGGCTCCCCCTTCTCCCTTTCTGCCCAGGCACCAGGGCAGCAGCATTTTTTCCAGAGCAAGAGGAAATGGCACAAAAAAAAAAAAACACAAAACCCTCCTCATCTTTTACGTGACCAAACACCAGCAAATTTCGGGACCACCACCAACATTTCCTATCAGCCAACCCGAGAGCCACCAACGCACGGGGAAGGCAGCTGCGAAGGCAAGAGTTAAATGTTTCTCCTGAGCAGGCAACAGCCCTTCTGCCTCCCTTGGCTTCCTCAGCTGCCATTGCTAAACACAAGGCAAGCGACAACACTCCAAATAGCGACGAGAGCATGAAAGAATTTCGGTAGTAGCCTTGCTCCTCCCTGCCCGGCTGGGTGACGAAGGCCTGGAAAGAGCTGCGTACTCAGGCAGGGTCCAAGAGCAACCAGCACCGTTGAGGCAGCCGCAAGCAGATCCAGGAGGCTTCAGGGGAGCAGGCGGACAGCACGTCTGGCTCTGAAGAGCGGGATTATGACGGAAAACGAGGAGGAAGCCACTGACTCACCTGTCCCACCCGTATAAGCAGCTTTCCCAAGGCTGCACTGTATCTGACCTTTCAGAGCCCCAAGTTCCAGCAAATTGGCTCTTCACAAGTTTTCTCCCCACACTTCGTGCCAGGAGAGAGCCGTCTCAGCGGGACACCGGGCTCTGACACACGCTTTCCAAATCGGCCTCCTCTCTCCCTGCCCCCGGGTCTGACCGCAGGCAGCCACAGCCCTTCACTCCAGCCTCCCCCTGCTTCCACCAGACCCTCGCTTGGAGAAATGCCACAGGATCCGTTCCTTCCCAGACCCCTGTGCTCACAGAAAGGGTCAGGACAAACCCAGAAACGACAAAAAGCCTGGCTTCAGATGAAGCGGAAAGATAGGAGGGAAAAAAAAAGCATTTCTCCCACTTGCATCTCACCTGAGAGCAGATGACGTCCCCGCCAGCGGAGATCAGCACAGCCACATCCCCCGGCCCGGGGACTGCCGGGGTCCCTCTCTGTAAGTCTCACGCGCAACCTCTGCAAACTTGACAAGCTCTCACAAAACCACCGGGATGGATGAAAGCAGCGTATTTTCCACAAGATAAAGCCAACTGCACCCAGCTGGCTGAGGCAACACCAGGGCCCAGGCCATTTCCCTCTGCAAAGCCAGCAGTATTGAGAGAAGAGATAAAGGGTGCCCAGAGCAAAGACAAAGGGTGCTCCACGGACAGCCCAGCAGAGCGGCGCGGTAATCAGTGCATCTCACGAGGCCATCCAGACCCCTCCACGGGGTCACCCAGCCCTTCTGCTAACCGCGAGACAGCTCCAAGCCCGGGCAGGATGCCTGACCCTTTTTTTAATGTGCGACTTTAGCAGTTTTAGTTTGTTTTTCGATATTTATTCTGATTCAAAAGACGTTACGCCTGGGCCGTGCCTCGGGTTCCCTTACGCACCAAGTCATCAGGTTCAAGGAGGCTGCTTTCTTCCCTGCCAAAGCAATATGGCTCAGCAAACACAGCAAGTCACATCAGACCTTCAAAGGCCTCTCCAGCCCTCCAATCCCACCTGGGGAAGGGAGCAATGTTGGGTATTGCCTTCCGCCTTCAACCCGTAAAGCCTTGGACACAAACAGAAGCTGATGCAACCTTAAACTAGTTAATATCCCCACGTACATAAAATCATGGTAATTTGAATCATGAGTCTCTGGCACATCTTACGCTACTGCAGCTCATTCCTCAGGCAGAGCTCAGTGCTGCTTCACTCACAGGCACGAGCCAGTCTGGCAGCGGGTCTCAAGAAATGGCCACACAAAAGCCACTGGCAGACTCGCAGAGTTGTGGGAGGCTGGTCTGCCTCTCGGCTGCCCTCCCACCACAGGACCGCTCCAGTTTAGGAAAGGTGACATCTTGCACAGAGTACAGCCCTGAAGCACAAGTCCCTGCGAGTGAGTCCCAGGTGACAACGCGCAAAGTACGGCAAGATCTCTGTGTTCAGCTGGACAAGGGCTACAGTCTGGGATCTGCAGGCTATCTCCAGCGGCTGCGATCTGCCCTGCACATCTCCACCTTGGCTGCCTCCAAACGCATCTCCTGGTCTCCGGTACCTCCTGACCCACCCGCAGCAGTGCAGCACCGTCCCCGCACCAATGCCCTGGGCCACGTACAGTGAGCACGTCCCAGATAACCTTCTGTCCGACCATGAAAAACCACCCAGCCGCAGCCCAGGCCTGAAGGCCTATGGAGCGCTGAGCACCAGCTGAGATTTCGATCTGAAAAAAACCGCTCGGAGGAAACAATATGACATTTCAAACACAACGTGCACATTATTCTGCCTCCCCCGGCAATTCACTGGTGTGAATTTCACCCCAAAACGGGGATCTCGATGCTTGGGAGGGAAGGGCTGTGCCCCAGAAGCAGGCGTGGGGAGGGGAGAGGAGAGCCGCTCAGAAGATGGAGAGGCCAGCCAGCGTACAGAGCCTTTTCCAGCCACCATAACAGACTTCTGCATCCAGGATCTGGAGGCTGACACGCTTACAACTGCAGCTGAGCTGACGTGCAGTAAAATCCGGGGGTCCCGATGAAGCATCGGGGCCCGACCAGCCTTAGGATGCTTCAAAGACCCAAGCGCGAGAGCCAGCCAACCGATTCGAAGGAGCAAATTCCCAAACGCTTCTGAAACTCTGCCCAAAACCCTCCTCAGCCCCCAGCCGACGGGTTCCTAACCTGGAGGTCAGAGTGCAGGCTGAAGGACGGGCCTCCCCGCTTCTCCGGGGGGCTCTGCCGCGGTCCGGCCCCGCGGCCAGCCCTCAGCCCTACGGTGCCCGTTAACCAGCCCTAAGCCAGGCTCACCTGCCCGGGAGGAGAACCGGGGGAGGCTGGATGTCGCCCGTAGCGCAGGGCAGGCGGATGGGGGGACACACACACTCACGAAGCCTCCCCCGGGGCTGCCGCACCGCCTCCCAACTCGGTTATAACTGAGGAACGAGGTTTTCACACTGAGGAACGGGGCTGAGGGACGAGGCGGGCGGCCGCCAGCCTCCGGCTTCACCTCACCGCGTCCCCGCCTCGCCCCAGCACCGGGACCCCCACGCCGGGTGTCCGCCCGTCCGTCCGTCCGTACCCCGCGGCCTCCAGGCCCGGCTCCCCTCTTCCCCCCGGGCCAGCCGGGATCGGGCCCGCCGGCAACAAGTGGTGCGGGGCGGCCCCGGGGGAGGCCGGGGCCCAGCCGGAGGCTCCGGCCGGGAGAGCGCCAACCTGGGGGCCGCGGCGGGAGGCCCCGGACGGCCCGTCCCCGCCTCCCCCCCTCACCCCCCTTCAGGCTCCCGCCGCCGCTTACCTGAGGATGGAGGCGGCCGCGCTGCTGTTGGCGTCCCGTTCCCCACCCTCCCTCCCCGCCCCGGCCCCGCACTTTCCCCCAGGCAGGGCAACTTCCACCCCCCGCCCGCCCGCCGCGGCGCCCGGCAGCTCCGCCGGCGCCTTCCTCCCGCTCCGCTCCCGGCCCGGCCTGCCCCGGAGTCCCCCAGCCCGCCCTTACGCCGCCGCCGTGGCGTAGCGCCCCATCCCGGCCTGCGGGGGCTACGGCGCGGAAACAGCGCAGAGGCCGTCGTGAATAGCGCGGGGGGACTACAAGCCCCGAGGGGCTCCGCGCGGAGGAAGCGGAAGGAAGGCGGAAGGCGGAGCGGAGCTTGCGGGGGGGAGGCGGGAGCAGCGGGTCGGGGCGGCGCAGGAGGGGGTCCCCCCCGGCGGAGCGAGGAGGCAGCGGGGGAGGGAGGCGACGAGGGGCAGCCGGGAACGGAGAGGCGGGTGGGGGGAGAATCTGTGGAGGGTGAGGACTACAACTCCCAGTGTGCTTTGCGGCCGGCGGGAGGGTGGGGGCGCGCGCCCCCTGGCGGCCGGGGGGTAGCACCCAGGGCGGGGGGCGGTGAGGGCCGGGCCGGGACCTGCGGTCTATGGAGGGCCGGGAGGGGGGTCACAGCGTGGCGGCGATTGGAAGGGCCCTCTGGAGCTCCCCCAGTCCCACCCCCTGCCAGAGCAGGGGCACCTCCAGCAGTGGCACAGGACAGGTCCAGGCGGGTTTGGAATGGCTCCAGAGTGGGAGACTCCCCCCCCTCTCTGGGCAGCTGTGCCAGTGCTCTGCCGCCCGCACAGGAAAGAAGTCCCTCCTCATGTTCAGATGGAACTTCCTATGGTCAAGTTTGTGCCCGTTCCCTCTTGTCCTGTTGCTGGGCACCACTGAAAAGAGTCTGGCCCCGTCCTCTTGCCACCCGCCCTTTAGATACTGATAAGCGTTGATGAGATCCCCTCTCAGCCTTCTCTTCTCCAGCCTCCAGCTTTGTGTCCAGCTCTGGAGTCCTCGGCACAAGGAGGACGTAGACCTGTTGGAGCGGGGCCAGAGGAGGCCCCGGAGATGCTGGGAGGGCTGGAGCCCCTCTGCTGGGAGGACAGGCTGGGAGAGTTGGGGAGCCTCAGCCTGGAGGGGAAGGCTCTGGGGAGACCTCAGAGCCCCTTCCAGTGCCTAAAGAGGCTCCAGGAGAGCTGGGGAGGGACTCTTTACAAGGGCATGGAGTGATAAGACAAGGGGGAATGGCTTCCAACTGAAAGAGGGCAGATTTAGATTAGATATTAGGAAGAAATGTTTCACTCTGAGGGTGGTGAGCCCCTGGCCCAGGTTGCCCAGAGAAGCTGTGGCTGCCCCATCCCTGGAGGTGTACAAGGCCAGGTTGGACGGGGCTTGGAGCAACCTGGGCTGGTGGGAGGTGTCCCTGCCCAGGGCAGGGGGGTGGGAACTGGATGAGCTTTAAGGTCACTTTCCAACCCAAACCATTCTAAGAGTCCATGATTCTCCAGCCTAAACAGCCACAGGGCTCTCAGCTTTCCCTCATCAGAGAGATGCTCCAGTCCCCTGATCATCTTCGTAGTTCTCTGCTGGACTCTCTACAGCAGTTCCCTGTTCTTGAACTGGGGAGCCCAGAACTGGACACAGTGCTTCAGATGTGGCCTCACCAGGGCAGTGCAGAGGGGGAGGATGACCTCCCTCCACCTGCTGGCCACACTCTTCTTGGTGCACCCTAGGATGCCGTTGGCCTTCTTGGCCACCAGGGCACATTTCTGGTCGTGCACTCTCAAACGTAGAACACCTTTTCTTCTGGGGCTATATGAGCCCCTGAGCATGTCCCAACACAATGGGGAGAGCAGTCCCCATCCACTGCCCTGGGGAAGACGCCGGCGTTATGAGATGGACGATAGGGACTCGGGCGTGCCTGGCGCAGAGATCAGAAGCCCGGGGCTGAGCAAAGCCATGCTTCCCGGCATTCCCACTCACTGCATGGCCAGCCCAGCCGCCTTCGAAGGAGCCGCTGAACCCTGCCTAATTACAGCTTTTAATGACTTGGCGCCACATGAAGTGAACTTGAGACTGGCACGGAGTTGCCTCAGCCCTCCAGGCCATGTGCGGCCGCGTTCCAGCCTGGGATCGCAAGCAGCTGTGCCAGCAGGGAGGTGGAGAGCCTGGGTGGCCCTACCCAAAGCTCTCCCCCGTGAACCACAGCCCTCAGGTGCTGCTGCCCCACCAGGTAGGTGCAGGTGGGGGCCTGCTCCTCCATCCATCCATCCATCCATCCATCCATCCATCCATCCATCCATCCATCCATCCATCCATCCATCCATCCATCCATCCAACCTCTGAGTTGGCAGACATCCCAACCCAGCCCTCCGCCAGACTCGCCTGATTTAAGAAGCACCTTCGCAGCCTCCCCCCAGGCTGGGACGAGAAGTGGGAGCAGTGCCTGAAGCACCTGCCGAGTTTGGGGCGCAGCGGCGCTCCCCTCCCAGAATCACAGCTGAAAACAGGACAGCGGGACGGTGATCCCAGACGTGAAGCGGCCAAGTCGATGTGAAACACGCAGATGTGAAATAAACAGGTTGTGGCTCCAGCAAAGGCAGCAGCGTTCGTGCCACCACGCTGGGAGGGGGGATTAATGGCTGCTAAATGAAATAGGATAGCTGCTTAATAAGGGAAATTTTATCTTCAGGCTGCTGGACCCTCCCAAAGGGGACCCATGGCTTTTCTGGGCGGGCAGTTGTGATGGCAACACGCTGGGGAGAGGCGTCAGTCTTCTGTAGAGAGGATGCGGGGCCCAAAAGCCAAGTGGATGGCGTTTGCTCCTGCTCCCCTCTCTGTGAGGTGTAACTGCTACTCATAGCGGTGCATTTATTCGCCGACAGCCCTTTTCGAGAGGCTGCAGAAGCAGCTCCCCCTTTGTTCTTCAGGGGTGGACCAGGGGAAGAGCAGTCCCCCCCGCTGCCCCCACTCACGGGTGGGTTTCCTGGCCTGGGGGAGTCGCAGGGCTCGGTGCCCCCCAGGACAACACAGGGCAGGTATCCCAGCACACAGCCCTGCGCTGGCATGCTGGGGCAGCACCCCAAAAACAGCCAGTGGGGCTCCCCTGCCCTTTGTAGGGCAAAACTCATCGGGATCCCCTGGGGAAAGGGTGAAGTTGGGGAAGTTGGGCTCAGAAAGAAACCTCAGGCTACACTGTGGTGGCTCTTGCGAGTAAGTTCTCTCACCATCTAAACTCCTGAGCGCCAGCTGTAGCGGGAGGTTGGGGGCTTAGCTCACAGTGACGCGTTCGGAGGCCACTCAGCGCCTGCACGTGGGCAGCTGGTGCCGCGTGAGGTACCCAAGGGCTCCTGAGATGTCCACACAAATCTGCCACGTGTGACACAAGACCTATTGGATGTCTTCACCCTTGGTATCTTCAACCTTACCGAGCAGCAGCCGGAGGCAAGGAAGGATCCTCAACGCGCCTAAAATGTCTCTGCACGCTTATGTGTGGGCGACTGAATTAAGCCCCTTTTGTTACACACGGGACTATTATTAATCAAGACATGAGAAGCGTGACTGCCTAGTACCAAGTGAAGAAAGGAGCGACGGAGTCACCGCACACTTGGTGTGGGTTTCAACAGCGTATCTACACAGCATAAAAAACCACCCCAGCTGCCGACACCCAGCTCTTCTGGCACGGCGGGGGAGCTGCTGGCTGAAGTTACGTTATCAGCTTCACCCTCTGTATTTGGAGAATGAATATACAAAACTAAATTTGCCCAGCTACAAAGCGATTTCAAGTACTGGCTGAATGCCAGCATGTTGTGTTAGGAAGTGACGTGAACCAGGATTGGCATCACCTAATTTTAGCTGTATAAACCGAGGCGCGTAAATTGTACTGGCCATCACAGCTTCACCTCTGAGTGGTGGAGAAAGACAGAGGGTTCCAGTTATTCCAGATAAGTTCCTCTTTCCATCATTGATTAGAAAGAGAATCAAACATTCGGCCAACGCAGAAAAGGCATCAATATTTCAGTGAACTGCGTTCCTGGAACCGAATGCCTCAGTAGCACTGAAAGCCTCGCTGAAAGCAAGGTAAATGTCACCCTCTGCTCTGCCCTGATCAAACCTCGTCATCTTACCACAGAAAGCAATCACATTTTTCAGGCACTGCAGCTCCACACTGATTGTTCCCCATCTCCTCTTCCGCCTGCCATGACTTCTAAAAGGACTCATTCCGTGTTTTTTCCTGAGGACTGAAGCGAAGTTGCCTGGCCTAGAGCTGCCCGGGTCATCCTGAGCCTTTTTTGACTGTGGTTCAAAACTTGCTCTCCTCCAGTCATGGAATCATGGAATGGTTTAGGTTAGGAGGGACCTTGAAGACCATCGAGTTCCTAGCCCCCTGCCCTGGGCAGGGACACCTCCCACCAGCCCAGGTTGCTCCAAGCCCCGTCCAACCTGGCCTTGAGCACCTCCAGGGATGGGGCAGCCACAGCTTCTCTGGGCAACCTGCACCAGGGGCTCACCGCCCTCTGAGGGAAAAATTTCTTCCTAGTATCTAGTCTAAATCTCCCCTCTTCCAGTTTAAAACTGTTCCCCCTCATCCTATGGCTCCCCTCTCTGACCAAGAGTCCCTCCCCAGCTTTCCTGTCACAAAGGTTCTCCCCCAGTCACCCCAACTTTCCAAAGCTAATGGAGATCAACTCTGCACGAGCACCAGCCAGCTCTCCCAACGCCCTGGGCTGCAGCCTCTCCGGCCCCAGGGACTTGCACAGTGGAGATCCAACAGGACAAATGCCATATGAATCCTCAAGGGTTCCACCATATGTCAGCGCAGACAGAGGGGTGGATGAGATGGCTCCATACCCTCAGTCTCTCCTTCTCCAGGAAAAGACCTTGCCTGGCACTGATGGTGAGCTGGTACACACAGAGATACCCTGGGGGTGGGAGGAACCAGGAGCTGACCTGGAGCAGACCCAGCTTGCCAAGCATGAAGGATGTCACTCCCGAGGTTTACGAGGACCAGGGAAGCTTCTTGGCTGAGTTCTTGCAACCAGCATCTCCCGCTCAAGGTGCATTGGGTGAGAGAGAGGGCAGGCTAGTGTGTT
Source organism: Vanellus vanellus (assembly GCF_965231255.1). Taxonomy (NCBI): domain Eukaryota; kingdom Metazoa; phylum Chordata; class Aves; order Charadriiformes; family Charadriidae; genus Vanellus; species Vanellus vanellus. The sequence continues at coordinate 1,522,528 of NC_138919.1, forward strand.
CAACCACCCGAGGATCTTCCAGTCCTCATTTCCCAAGACACCAAGCTTTTCCTGAGCACTTACCTCCTGCTTAGCCTCCAGTTCACCCTAGCCTGGGACCAGCAAGTGGCTCTTTTCCCAACCCTCACCCATCTCATTTGCAGCCTGAGGAATGAGGAGGTCGTGCTAGTTCTCCAAAGGGCTGGACAGAAAGCCATGGACCAGAGCGTACGGTCCATCACCCATTTGGGAGGACATCTTCCTCCACGTGTCCTCGAGGTGGTGTAATGGAAGGCTTTTTGCAAGAAGATGGGTGCGAAGAAATATAACTCTTGACTAAATATATGATATATATACATATGCATATCTATCACTGATCAGAGTGATTTTTTTTTAGCTAGTATGGATCTCCAAAGTCCTGTAGATGTGCTCCTGCATTTACATTTGGTGTACATATGTGTGCAAAGCAGAGGACATTTAAGGCAACAGTATTATACAAACCCAGAAGACTTTTGATTTCATCATCAAGGTAAAGCATCACCCACGTTTAGTGCGAGAGGGAAATAAGACTCCAAGAACCAGAAATGTAACAGAGGCCCGGAGTCCCCAGGACAAGAGCCACGCTGTATTTGTCGAGGCACACTTGGTGCACAGCTCCAGCAGGCGGTCAGCACTGTGGTGTCTCACAGCAGGCGGGCGGTATTCCTGCGCGCTGCATGCTGTCTTCTTCAGTGGGACAGGCGAGGTGGGGTGATGAATGCTCCTGCTGGAACTGCGCCAGGACACGTGTTGTGTAGTGACATTTTTTGGTGGGGTTGTGACACTCAACCCCCTCCCTGGTTGAGGGAGAGGTACCCGTTCCCTCTGCTCCAGGAGGGTTACCTGTTCCAAAACGCCCAGGCGACCCTGGGGCCCCACAAGCTGACCCACACACGTCCTTGAGACAGTCTGTGCCCTACAACAGCCACCTGGGCCCCACAACCTAGGGACGGGGGGGATCAGGGGTAGCTCTAGGGGTGCCAGAGCTGTGGGGATGTCCGTGGGACACTGGGAGTATTATGGATTCCATGTAGTCCTGTGGGAACCCTCACTAGAGGAGGAGGAGAGGTGTTGGGCTTTCCTTGGGGGGGTATCAGGCTCCCCCATGGGTGTGGGGTGTCCTCAGGAGATGTCACAGTCCCCAGTTGCTCACAAGCACTGCAGAAATCCGCAGGGGGGACCTGGGAGATGTGGAGCACCCTAAGCAGCCTCCCATTAGCGGGGTGGGGGTGTCCCCAGCAGTCACTCACCAGTGGGTTGGTGGGCTTGGTGTTATCCTTGGGGCACGGTGTGCACAGGTGGGGGTCAGGGGAAGCCCCCCCGTCGCGGTCGTCCAGGCTGAGCAGCAGCAAGTTGGTGCAGGCGAAGGTTCGCTTCAGGGTGCCGCAGTTTGGGGGAGGAGCGCTCCTGGGGAACTCCACGCTGGGGGGACCCACACACCATGGGGCAAAGGTAGTGACAGGAACCCCCATGGCAATGGGGCAGTGACCCCCACGACCGTGGGAAGGAAACACAAGTCTCAGCCCTGCTGTGGCCCCCACAACTCCTCCACTAGTCCCACTGCCCCCCTCTTGCCACTGATAACCTTCAATAGCCCCCATCAACACTCATCTCCCCCCTTGACTCTCTACCTTCCCCAGCACTCCCCAACAGCCCCCGTTGACTCTCCAGCCCTACCAGGGACACTCGAGCTTCCCCAGTGCCCCCCTCCAGAGCCTCCCAGTGATGACCTGGAGGATCCTACCACCCTCTCACAGCCCACAACTGCCCCTCCGCTTTATCCCCGACTCGCTGTCCCACCCTGAGCTGCCTTTTACCCGAGGAAAGAGATGGCCACGGGCCTGGTGAGGGCCTGGGGGGCACCCGGGTCCAGCAGGCACCTGGGGGCTGCGGGCTGAGCATGGGTGCCCAGCGTAGGGTCCATGGCCTCCCTGATCTCCTTCGCCTGCAGGGGAGTTTTCACCCCCGTGCTGGCCATGGCCTGGCTGGTGCCAGTCCCTCCCAGCAGGGTTACGAGGGGTCTGGCTGCACCCAGGGACAGTGGAGGGGCTCCTGCTGTCACCTTGACATCACAAACACTGGCTATACTGGTCACACATGGTTCCATGAGGGGCTTCTGTCCCAGCCTCTCCCCTCATGTGCCTCAGGTTACCCTTTGGATTGCTGATTTAACCATTTCTATCCCCAAAGTAGCCACCAAAATACTTAGAATCATAGAATAACTCGAGTTGGAAGGGATCCGTAAGGATCATTGACACCAACTCCCTGCTCATCAACAGGCCAGTCTTCCCCAGGACAAAGTGCCCCGAGTACGTGGGGCAGGAATACTCCAACTCAGAAAGGGCTAAGCCAAGGAAGGAAGCACTAGAGGGTAAAGAATAAGGAATTTTTGGCAGCAGTGCCACTTCTGCTACCCTCTCTCGGCAGAGAAGTGGGATGACGTAGGTGGAAGCTTAATTTTCACTGGAAGTCTCTGTCAGAACTGGCTGGTAGAAAAGGACCTGCTGGACCGGGAGAGGACAGCCATGGCGCGTGTGTGTGCAGGAGCTCGCCGTGAGGCCGCCCTTTGAGCCGACTATTCCACAACCCCCGGGGATCTATAGAACCGCCACTGTCACTACTGTCCCACGCTGTCCTGCTGCCACATCTTGTCAGGCCAGATAAAAAGTTGAGGAAAGGGAGATCACCAGGACTTAACAATAACGCTCACTGAAGGCAAAAGCAACTCCCACGTGAGTAGCAACCGGAATCATGTGAACGCAGGAGAAAGTAAACGACAGAAAAGCTGAGGCGATGCAGAATAAAGACTCTTTTATAGAAGAGAGAAAGCAGCCGCAGTTCTTGCCTTGTTTGCTGAAGGAGGAAATCAGCTTTTAGCCATCAGTGGTGCCCACCGGGTTCTTCTTTCAGGGGTGGAATAATTTCTCCTGTCTCTAAAATTCTGTCCCCCTGATGGAATGAGAGAGGATGGTGAGTGTTTTCCCCTACACCCACACTCTCCCTTCGCACAGCACGGTCCTTCAATTAAACTATAACTGTCCCCACTTCCAGACAAAGAAAATCTCACTACAACTTACTCCGAACGCTCTCATTCACTCAACATTTCCCAGGATGCTGGAGCAACATCACAGCCACGTTATCTGAAATCTGTACTTGCTTTACCCCTCTCTTCTCAGCTATGGAACAGCAGCCAAACATTTAGAGACCGTATTGTTTTAAAAATGTGTATTGGACTTCGAGCACTGCATAACCACCTTCAACGCCCCACAGCTTTAAGCGACTCTCCAAACTCACGGCCTGTAGCCCACAAAGAGCTACATAATCCCTCGAAAATGAATGTGATGCCCAACTGCTGTTTGTTACTGATTCAGGCACTGTCTTGGCCTACTGAGCTGATCTAACTCGAGTGAGTAATTAGGCTGACATCAGAAGCACATGGCTCGGCCTTCCGTATGTTGCTATGCTGTTGTTAAGGATGCAACTTTTCATGATTTTATTTTAGATAAAGCACAATCAGGCAGATGTTATGCAAAAAAAAAAACCCCTGCAACTGGCAGAAATAGCAGAGCTAAACTTCGATGAGAATATTTGCCCACAGACTTGCTACACCAAGCGACGAGTAACGGCTCGGAGCAGTCCGAAAACCAGTCAAGACCAAACAATCTGACACTCTCCTCTTTGTAAACCAAAGCTCAAGCTGGGGGTGGCACGACTCTATATCTTTGGGGACGTGTGGGGGACCTTCAGGGGCGTGTGGGACCAAGCTCGTGTGGACAGAACCGACACACTCGGTGCCGAGCTCCTCCCAACTCCTGATATTCCACGCGTTAGTAATCACTCCTTCACAGAGGCACTGAACACCCAAACCCCTTCACAAAGATGTGCAGTAATTAACGCTTGCATTCACCCTGTTCTCAGCGAAGCAGCTGGGCTTGCCCTTTTTTGGGGGGGCAGGAGTGTGCAGCCATGGCTTTCAGCAGCACTTCTCGCCCTGAGGGACCCGGTGCTTCAGCTTCCCGTGAAATTGGGAAGTAGCAAAGTGAGAAGCAAACAGGAGAGCTTCCCTGTGCGCTCTCCATGCACTTCTCCAGAGAGGGAACCTGCTCCAGTCGCTACGGGAGATCCCATATGGGAACGTTTGCCTTTTCCGCCCGGGATGGGCAGTGCTGTCAGTCAGGTACTCGAGAGTTGACCACTGCAGAGGGAGGTACCACTGAAACAGGGACTGCCTGCTCTGAGGATGAGATGAAAACTGCTCAAAAATACTGTAACTGCTGCTCCAGGGCAGCCTGCCCGCGGCGTCGAGCTCATCCTTCCAAAAATTCTCCCTGCACGGCTGCTGCACAAACCCGCACTTCTCCCCAAGTCACCCCTTTTCCACCTGTTTTACTGAGTTGGAAGACAAAACAAGTATTAATAGACTTACCGGGAATATCCGTGGATTTGACATAACAACACCATGCGGCGCTTTCTGAAAGGGGGAGGGGAGAAGAGAGGGAAGGGGTAAAGAAAAAGAAGTGTTACCCAGATGAAGTACAAAGGATTTCCAAAATGGGGAAAACGACCCTTCTAAACACAAGCTCTGCTGAGTACCAGGCTCACGAGGCCGGGTTCTTTCCACTAGTTAAAGAAACACCGGAGGCTAATAAAATTACACCTCCCACGCAAGACAAGACTGTAGAAGTGGAAGGTCTGTCCCCCCGTCAGTGCACTGGCCATCCCCCGTCCCCACACCAGCCGTTGCGGTCTTGTTATCCCCAGGGTCACCATTCCTTTAGGAAAGCAACAATTCGGATGTGGCTTTCTGGCTTGCAGGAGGCAGCATGGTCAAAGCCAGTGACCACCACAGAAGACCACAAATAGAAATAAATACATATATATATTTGTGCCACCCAAGCAAGGAAAAACAAGCGGTGACCAGACGGCGGGAAGTCACCTTAACCAGCAGCAGATGCGTAACCAGCGTGTTCGTACAACCCCTGCTTGTGGAATCACCCCACCCCCCCTCTACGAGAGGGCTTCTTTAACCCAGATTTCCACTCACAACCCCCCGGAGGGGCCGCACGCACCATGATGTGGTACTTCACGCAGTAGAGGATGATCCAGGCGGGGACCAGCACCCGCGTCAGGACGAAGCCGCCGGTCTGACAGGCCTTGAACACCTACGGGGGGGGGACAGGGAGGCTGGTCAGACCTTGAGGGGGGGGCTCGGCCGGGCCTGGCCCCTGTGCCCCCTCGTCAGGCCTTGGGGAGGAGGGCTCGGCCCGGGTGTCCCCCCTCAGCTCCCCTCACCTGTTGCCGCCAGAGCCCCCCGGGCTGCAGGAAGCGCTCCCAGAAGGCGGCCACCGGCCCCAGCTGCCGGCGCGGCAGGACGGGCTCCCGCTCGCTCAGCTCCTGGTCCCGCAGCCAACGGCGCCGCAGGACGCGGAGCTGCTGCAGCCGCAGCTTCTCGTCCGGACTGTACCCGCTCATAGCGCCCACTGGGACTGGGCCCGACCCCGCTCCGCTCCCGCTGCGGCCTGCGGGCGCCGTGTCCTTCGCCGCCGCCGCCGCGCGCGGCAGTGACGTCGGCATGGCACGGCGCGCAGCGACGCGTCATCAGCGTGCGCAAGGCGGGCAGCGCCGCGGAGTGTCAATCGGAGGGTCGCGGGTTCGAGCCCCCGCACAGCCGGGACGGCGGCGCAGCCCCTCCGCGGGGGCGACCAGCGGGTCGGGCCGGGGCCACTCGGGGACCATGGCCGAGCCGGGGCTGGCGACCCGCTTCCAACACCGCTTCCTGGCCGCCCGGCACCTCCGCTCCTTCCCCTGGCCGGTACGGTGCAGCACGGCGGGGAGCGGGCGGCCGCCCTGGGGTTGGACGAAGCCTCAGCGTTATATCCCTCTGTTTTAGGAACTTGAACAAAACCTACGGACTTCGCCGGATTCCCCCCTGCTCCTGGATATTCTCCACAAGGTGAGGAGCGAGGGCTCGGTGGCACCTCGTGTGCCCAAAGCAATTGCTGAGGGGTTTTTGTTTTGTTTTGGTTTTTTTTGCTCATAATTACACAGATCAGCGACGTAGTGGCGCAGTTTTTCGTTGGGCGCAGCAGAACAGCGAATTTCCTTCGCTTCCTCTTATTTACCTGTTCTTCGCATCAAAAAAATGAAGCCCCGTGTGCCTGAGCATAGATGGCTTTAGTGCCACAAAGGGCATCAGCCCAGCCCCAGCGGGCAAGGAGGCGGCAGCGCCTCCATCCCAGTCAATCCCAGTAGCGGTGGGACTAATCACAACTCAGGTGGCAACCAAAAAGGAGAGAGAGAAGAGAAAAGCAAATCAGAGCTAATCGGACTCTTTTTTTCCTCCCCTCGGTTTTGCTGTTTATTTGCTGAAAAGTGAAAAACGCGTCGGCTGCCGCAGATGCGTAAAGGAGCAAACCGACCGGAAAGCATCAAATCTCATTTTCGGGCTCAGCGTCGCTTCTTTTAGCTACAGACTGAATTTGTAACGCCTCCTGCGTCCCTCCCCGGCCCCTGTGATAAAGTCTTCCCTCGGTAACTGGTTCCAATCGCTGTTCTCGTTCCAGACCATTCTCCACCCCCTGTGCGTAAAATATCCGCCTCCCACCAAGTACAGAAGATGCTTTTTAACCGAACTCATCAAAAAGGTAGCGCTTCCTTTTCATCTTGCTTGCATGTCCTCTTTTTTTTTTATTTTCTTGCTTGGAAATATACCAGTTTTACATCATGGGCCAAGCGGAGTTATGTGTATTAACAAAAAAGAGCATTGGGTGTAAAACGTTACGGCCACCGATGCACTGAAATGCGACGTAACGTCTGTACATTTCCGGTTTCATGGCGATTTGGTACCCGAAACTGCCCTGTTCGCTCTCGCCCAGCACGAATCCACAGGAGCTGAACCCCTGGATGAGCTGTACGACGCGCTGGCAGATATTTTAAACGAAGAAGAATCTACTCGCTGTTACAAAAACTACTTACTGGTAAGAACTAACGCTGCATCGTTAGAAGTCACTGTTAATTGGCTGAACTAAGCAATAATTGGCTTTAAAAGCAACGCCCCGCCAAACTGAAGTGCTTCCTGCCTTTTTCCAGCAGCGTAGTCGGTTGTAAACCGTGGAACCCGCTGGCTGTGCTGACCCGGTGCGCGCTCTCTCTCTCTCTCTCTCTCTCTCTCTCTCTCTCTCTCTCTCTCTCTCTCTCTCTCTCCCGCCACACGTGTCTCCCCTCAGCCCGCGGGAGAACCGGTCACCCTCTCCGAGAGCCTGGCGATGGTCTCGGGGGGAACCACGGGGCTCGTCACCTGGGATGCTGCGCTGCGGCTCGCCGAGTGGGCAACGCAGAACTCCGCCGTGTTCAGCGACAGGTAACGACAGCAGCACGTGCAGGGAGACGGAGAAAGAGAGTTTTCAAAGTGTGAGCAACTTACGCAGTTTTCATTTAATAATATACAATATTTACATCACCACCCCCCCCAAATAACCAAAATGACTACACCCTTTGGCTACTGGCTAACTGCTGCTCTCGGCTGTTCTAAACTTTAATCCAGCAGCCTTGTAGTTATTTTAAGACAGGTTTTAAGATCAGATCCGTGACCCTGCACAGTTTGACCTGCTCTGTAAAGTCGGCTTTTAAATTTCAGCTGCCGCACCGTCTAGCCAGTAACTTTAACTGGTGGGCTTCCCTCTGTGATGGGACTTGTCTCACCTAAGTGTAGGTGATCACTGCACAGGCGTGTGCGTCTCATCTCATCCTCTCCACTTCGTTTATAAGCAGTCGAGAGGAACAAACGCTTCTGAGGAAAGATTTGGCCAATTTAATTTTAAGTACTGACCTCACGGGGAAAGGAACTGTGCTGCTGAAGTGTCGGTTTCTCTCCACCCACTACGAAAAGAACTAGAGAACCAGTTTAGGTGGAGACAACCATGCTGCAGAACTCAAAGCCAGGTGGGGACATGTATCATCCCCGCAGTGGAAATGCTTTGTACCACAGGCAAAAGCAGTAGTTAGAAGTAATTCATTTTTATGCTCACAATTGCATCTTCTGTGTTTACCACCTCTCCCAGTTATTTGAAACAGAGATGAGATTGTAGATGGTTTACTCAAAAATTATTGAAATCACCTGTAACTGATTTTTACCTTTAGATATCCTTAGAATGTTTTGATTTCCTAACTCAGTTTAGAGTCCTAACAAGTCCTTCGTTATCCTCCAGGACAGTCTTGGAGCTAGGAAGCGGGATCGGCTTCACTGGAATCGCGATCTGTAAAACCTGCAGCCCCAAGGCATATATATTTAGCGACTGTCACCCCTGTGTTCTCCAACAGCTGACAGAAAACATCCGCTTGAATGGCTTTGCCTTGGAGCCCGAAACTCCTCACCATCTCCCAACGGAGCCCCCAGGCCGGGAGGCGGAAGCACCCAATTACCAAAATCCCAAACTAATTGTTGCAGAACTTGACTGGGGCTCAGTTACAGAAAAACAACTCTCGGATCTTCGACCCGACGTCATCATTGCAGCAGGTACTTTTCCGATTGCGCCTGGGTGCGTGCCGTCCGGCAGGGATAAGCAGCTAAGGGAGAAAAGCGCACAGGTATTCGGGTGCAGGACTCGCTCAGCCCTGCTCCAGTTACCGTATCCGGAAGCATATGACAGATCTTCTCCCCGTTCATTTCGCCATTCTGTCTTTTTCAGAAGTTCAGCAGTTGCGTACATTGCGCCAAAAAGCCAATTGTTTTTCCCTTCTGTGTTTTTTTTTAAAAATCCAGAAACGAGAGTGACAGATTTATCATCTTCTAAGAGCCTCATCAATAATAAAAAGCAGTCTTGGCACTTTCTTGACAGATAACATATTAAAAAAAAAAAAACCAACACAAATAACAAACCTTTTTTGGAACTTGCCTATGTATAAATCTGGAGGCAGTTTATAAAAAAAAAAAAATCTATTAATGGAAAATCTAGCAATAATAAAATTTCTTAGCTGTAGCTGCGGGACTTTACTCCCTGATTTGGGGCTTTGCAAAGCAAAAATTACGTAAGAATTCAGCAGAAAAAAAATTCACAAAATATCCTGCCTCTGTCATCAAAGGTATCTCATCATTTATTGAATATGTGAATTCTGTAAAATGAAGTCACTGTCTGTATAATGCCAACTGTACACTGGTCAGAGATCAGCCCAAGCTGGACTCGGGAAGGAAAAACAATTCAAAACCAAAGCTGATTTATAAATATATCCGCTATTTGCTGGTATAAGTAACACCACGTCAAGAGTAATCACATCAAGCGGTACGTGAACGCACCTCGACATTCCTGTGTCGTAAACCACCACCTCTCGAGTATTGGTCCTGCGCACAGCGCTGACGCATTTCGTAATCACCATGCTAATTAGCAAGGCTGACGTTTGGTACCCCGCCATGGTCAGTTTTGCCTCGCATTGCTATTTCTGCTCTCAAGGAAATTATTCAGGATGAAAACTGTTGCAGTTCAAATCAAGTCTTTTGCAATCAGCCCCTAAAATACAGATTTTGAGCAACGCAGTTTCGTTCTGCTAAGGACAGTTGTGACAAGGAGTACCAACGCTCGATGTTTTTGCTGTCTCCCTGAGGATGGGCTTAAAGACAGTATCTGACAATCCATTTACAGAAAGGCGCCCCGATTTTTACTGATTTTAGACTGATATTAGAGACGAGGGCAGCTTCACGGAGCATGTAAAATAGAGGCGTTTTCTCAGATGTCTTCCTGGGAATTTTTAAGCCCCGAATACAAAAATCATATTCTCCTGCAAGATGAATAATTTATATTTTTGTTTTGTAGTTTTCATTCTGTTTTTTTTCTCAATTCTCAATAAATATTAAATGTTTTCCTTTCTGTGCAGATGTGGTATACGATCCAGAGATAATTTTAGCCCTTATTGGTATGCTACAAAAACTCTCTGCTTTCAGAGCAGACGGAAAACCTCCCGAGGTCTACATTGCTTCCACCATTCGTAACCCGGACACGTATCACCTGTTCCAGGCAGAACTCGGTAGGTGCCTTTTTCATCAAGCGTTATTGGTAGTTGTGGCCTCTTTCCCCATTATTTAATCTGTAGCAAAGATGATCAAGAGCATTTTTTAGTGATGGGGATTGTCCGATAGTGAGATTCTTATCCTAGAGCCAGATTTAAGAGCGGTCTGCTAAAGAGCAGTAACTTTTCCATATGGATTTGGTCAGGAGATTGGAACTTAGCTTTTTGCCACATCCCATCTATCACAACTCGGGATGAACTGCAAGTGCAGTGGCCACAGGCAACTAAAAAAGGGTTAAGCTTAAAGGAGGAAAACCACCTGTGTTGCACTGTCACAGTGATAACATTCGAGATGCAGCCTAAAACCTTTATCTTATCTGTTCTTTGAGGGTTAATAAAACCAACTAGAAATTAAAATAGGGAGGGATTTGGGTTTTTTCTTCATCTACTCTTCAAAAGCCTGTCGTTTGCAGTCTACTAGCTGTACAGCTGGTCTACCGCAATTAGTTAATTCACAAAATTACGCTGAGTGCACAGCAGAAGCATTACTGTTAATTTTTAAGAATTCATACTCCTAAGTAATCGCCTGTAGCTTGCTTTAACGGCACGCTAAAGATCTCTTCTTACAGAACTTGACATGTGGGTTTTGCTCATTTTATTACACCGAAATACGATTCCCAGTTTCTCTTTGCAGATAAAGCTGGGATCGGATGGCAGAGTATTCCAGCCCAGGGCAACAGTATTTTTCTCTACGATGCGCAGCCAAACATAACTATTCTACAGCTGTTTATATAGACTTGGCAAATATGATCAGAATTTTCAGGCCAACAGGAGCTATCTCGTCTTGCAACGAGATTATCTTGAATTCAAGAAACACACACGAGAGGCACTGAGGATGCAACTATATGCACGGACTGTTGTCAAAGTAAGTTATGTTTCTTCCTATAATTGTCTGCGTGTGTGCAAGCGAACTGCTGCCCCTGAAAACCGTGAACACCAAGCAACAGAGGGGGGGGAAAAAAAGCCCTAATGGTACTGCACTTTGATTCTGGAGAAGACAATAGAATTGAACTGTGTGTTTTGTTTTGTTTTTTTTTTTTCCAAGTGTGATTTGATTTGTAAATAATGGTGGCACATCTGCAGGATCATAAGATGAGTATCTCACCCTGACAAGGGAGAAAAATCAGTGTTTCATAGCAATAAATATTTTTTAATATTAAAACCAGCTGTAATTATCTACTTTTTTTTTTTATACTTGTCAGTATATACTTGCAGTATGGGTCATCTTAAAAATTAGTAATACCTACAGTGAACGTAGTGGATCATGTCACAAGCTTACATGATGCTGCAAGAGAAGGTAACAGACTCCGCTGTAAATCAGGTGCATCTGCAGTGATGACAAAAATCAGAACTTGATTTACATATCCCTCATACAAGGACTGTCTCTTTCACAGCTAGCTATCCGGAAGCCATCCTCCCACACTGGGCAGAAAATAAAGAATCGTACACTGTAGCAATGCTCCGCCTATACTGCAAGAAGGAAGAATTGAGCTCACCTTCTTTGAAACTTCCCATAATCCATTAATCGTTTTCCTGTTGGACAGTATTGGTCCTGAAGCAGAAAATCAAATAGGCTGCTCTTTCTCCTCTTTTGACTTCATTTTCTGTATCTTGTTTTAAAAGCTACTTAAAAGAAAGTGAACAAATACTTTAGCCCCCTCCTTCTGAAGTAATAGAGAGAAAATGGACAATAGGTAACTTGAAACTTGAAGACTCACCTTATTCTTCAAGCTGAAGGAGGCCACAACTGGTAGGATTTAGTTGGATATACAGAAGTAACCCCACCCCAGATTTTAGCTACCTCTCCCCAAAAAGAATTCAAAGGTATTATTTATTGAGTAAATGCATGCTAGCAGCCCAAACAGGAGCCCGTTTATCTCCCCTTACACAAAATTCTTCAAGTCACTCAAAAGTTCTGTACAGGTGGCTCATTTTGGAGGCGAAAAAAAAATTATTATAGGAAGATGAAACCTCTCTAAAGCTTTCGGCATTACTGTTAAATTAAAGAAGTGCCTAATTTACCTCCACGTGCACATCAATGGCTAAAGGGGAACGGCCAAACCACTGGACAGGTTTTTGCTTAAAAACAGTAGGAAAAAAGAAAAATTGTCAATTAAGTCTTTATGGATCGTTCTTCAGTCAATAAACTAGTGAAACTGCCAAAGTCCTGCAGTAAGCAACTTGGACTCTTATCTTCACTTTCCCACTGGTGGAACCAAATCACTGTCGACAATCATTTTTCACAAGAGAGCATCTCCTGTAACGGCGGTGCAGAAGGGGAGAGGCAAGATCAGCACGCAGCTGTCTGGCTTGACAAAAGTAGCTATTAAATGATTACTCTGTAAGCAGGTTTAAAAACGCTGGTGCAGAACCCACTGTAATCATCTGCCACCGCTGAACTAGGAACTCTGCAGAGCAGTGACCACACAGTAAAACCAAGCACTTTATTCCTTAAATGACTGACATCTATTTTATAATCAAAAAGGTGATGAAAAAAGCATCTTGTAAAGCATTAGGTGTGCATACGGATACTGGTATTAACAATAAAAAGATGAAGGGCATACCTGAGTGAGCACTCAGAAAGCAAAGTGCCCTTTTCTTAAGTTATACATAGTTTAATACTATGTTTCGGCTTTATTTTTCCCTTTTCTATCAATCTGTTCGAAAACGGATAAATTTTATGTTCTTTCTCAAGGTAAATGGGTGTATTCACTTCACTGCACAAGGACAACGGTCACGGAAAGGCCTGTTTTCCTCTAGGTGTTCAATAAAGCTGTCGCATACCAGTGGCTGTGCTGTCACATTCTTGCACGCACTATAGAAAGGAAAACAGCTTTGAAACGAAACAGTTCCGTCTCATTAAAATCGTGCAAGAGGATATTGAGCACTTGTCTAGGGAAGATTAGCCAAGAATAGTAACTGGTTGAAAAAATAAAAACCTCACTGTACCCCCAGTTCAAATAAAACAATTCAAATAAAAGGCATCTCTTATTTGCAAGAAAACATACCCAAATCATCTATTAAAGTGCTTACTGTACAACAGGTATATCTGGTAATAGTTTATATAGGTATTCAAGTATCTTCACCAAAAAGTGATCTTGAAGCACCACAGGTAACAGATTTTACTCCTGGAGTAACCAAACTTCCCTCCCACTTGCTAAAGATTCATCCCAAGCGATAAGGAAGGAAAGGCAGTCCACATGGCAAGGCTCCAGCTCTTCAGCACAGGGACCACGTCCTCCCTCAACACTTACACCGTTGGCACACAACAACTATCCTCTGCTGCACCTTCGGCACTACTCTTACTCACATGAGAAGCTCAAAGTGTAAAGGCAGAGGTGTGTCCAAACACTCATTCCAAGATGAATTAGTTAAAAACTGCAACTGTAGATAATAGAAAGTGTTTATTCACTATTTATCAAATTATGCAGCTCCAGAAATGCATTTGCCTTCTTGACACCATCCTCCCCCCACCAAAAAGTCATTCATTCTGCCCAAGCAAAGGAAGAACAGTCTGGTCCCAACACTCATCCCAGCGCAGCTGCTTGGACGCACGGAGGTTTTCTCTGAAGTTGTGAAGTTTGCCTTCCAGCGTAGGAAATCCCAGGAAAAGCATCTGTAAGTTAAAAAAAAGGAAAAACACAGAAAAATATCATCAGATTACATTTTAGGCTCATTCTAGCCTCCCCAGCATTAACCCTACAATGTTGCAGTAAGAGAACACTCTTTGGTCTGGCCCTATAAATAGTGAACAATGACAATACATAAAATGTTCTTTCCAGCTTCAGATTCATATTGAAATAGAAGCGAGGCCAGTAACATTCACCAGGCAAAGCATTACCTTCCGAGAGTGCAAAATAGGCACATATGACAGCACCTTTGTGGTTATAGCTGCTGGGAAAGAAAAATCAGTGAAGCCCTTACCTTTAGTTGTTCTGCAAGTTCATTCGAGTCCCTGAAGATCAGACCATTTTCATTGTGTTTCACAAGTTCATGTAAACTGTGAACAAAAGTCACAGAAGAAAACGTGAGACAAAAAGGAGGGAGTGGGACATACCCATTTAAGAAGTTGCATAGTGACATCCGAAGAGACCATGCTGGGATATCTCTAACATTATGATCCTGGATGTCTAGATCTAAGTTTGGTGCCTGACAAAATGGGATAAAGAACGCAGTTTTAAATGTTTAAAGATTGTTTCTCCCTTCTATGTCAGACTACCTAAATCTACCATTACAGTGCCAAAGGGCTCTCACTGTCTTTGTGGCACTGTATTGGGTTTGCGTGGCAAGGTTTTGGTAGCCGGGGGGCTACAGGGGTGGCTTCTATGAGAAGTTCGACAGCCAAGACCAGCCAGCTCCAAGACAGACCCGCTGCTGGTCAAGGCCAAGGCCACCAGTGACTGGTAGCGCCTCTTAACAAGGGGGAAAGAGGCCCAACTGCTCAACACCATTTGCAGCCGCAGAGAGGACTGAGAATATGTGAGAGCAACAACTCTGCAGACACCAAGGCCAGTGAGGGAGGGGAGGAGGTGTTCCAGGCACCAAAGCAAAAGACCATGGTGAGGCAGGCTGTCCCCCTGCAGCCCATAGAGGTCCACAGCGGAGCGGGTATCCACCTGCAGCCATGGAGGACCCCACACCGGAGCAGGGAGATGCCTGAGAGAGGATATGACCCTGTGGAGAGCCTGTGCTGGAGCAGGCTCCTGGCAGGACCTGTGGACCCGTGGAGAGAGGAGCCCACACTGGAGCAGGTTTGCTGGCAGGACTTGGGACCCCACAGGGACCCACACTGGAGCACTCTGTTCCTGAAGGACTGCACCCCACGGAAAAGATCCAGGACTGCACCCTATGGAAAGGAGCAGTTTGTGAAGAACTGTAGCCATGGAAAGGATGCACGTTGCAGAAGTTTATGGAGAACTGTCTCCTGTGGGAGGGACCCCACACTGAAGCAGAGAAAGAGTGTGAGGAGTCCCCCCCCTGAGGAAGAAGGAGCAGCAGAAACAACATGTGATGAACTGACCAGATCCCCCATTCCCAGTCCCCCTGCACCACTAGGGAGGGGGAGGTGGAGAAGTTGGGAGTGAAGTTGAGCCTGGGAAGATGGGAGGGGTTGGGGGAAGGCGTTTTAAAATTTGGTTTTATTTTTTGTTATCCTATGCTGATTTGATTGGTAATAAATTAAATTAATTTCCCCAAGTTGGGTCTGCTTTGCCCATGACAGTAACTGCTGAATGATCTTTCCCTGTCCTTATCTTGACCCACAAGCTTTTCATTATATTTTCTCTCCCCTGTCCAGCTGAGGAGGGGAGCGATAGAGCGCCTTTGGTGGGCACCTGACATCCACAGTGCCACACATCTGGACATATATTAAAAATCAGGGCAATAATCTACTTTAAAATTAACCTACAAGGAAAATCCATCCATAACCTAGTTCATGAGATCTTCACGAAGAATGTATTTTCTTCTTTCTTCTTTTTTATATATTTGAATATAGAATTTATTTATAAAAGCTACTGTTTCCCCAAAGGACTGTAAATTCTAAGGCTGACTATGCATACACTCACCCCTTCACAGAACACACACATCTCTACACAGAAGGAAGCTTTTTTTTACATTAAGTGTATGGAAACAAAGGATTACAAGGTAGGTTTTTAAGGCAATTGGTTGCATTAAACGCTCCCAACTTTGTAGAAACCAGTGTTAATTTTTTAATTTTTTTTAAATGTTTTTTAAATAAAAATCTTGATTTCTGATTTATCTTATTGAATTAAAAAAAAAATTATTATGGCATAATACTGGAATCTCATTTGATAGATGTAGAAGCTGTTAAACTCATGCTTTGTAAGAATACTGTTTCATATGATCCCCTTAAACTGTATCAAAATAAGCAAGCTCTTACCATTCAAAATATATTGCGCACACAGGTAAACAGCAGCCGAACATATCTACCACCTTCATGGGTAAATCCAACCCACTAGATGATTTGTGGAGACACACCCCCAGGTCTGCTGAGCCTGAAAAGCAAACAAAACAGACAGGAGGCTGAATTCTCTGAAAGCAGCTCTTCTAGTCTTACTGTAAACCTTTCTATTTATGTACTACTTTGGGTAACGCAAGCTAAAAATGAGCTATTTTCAACACCATCCAGACGGACTCCATTTCAAGCACTCGGGGGAAAAAAAAAAAAAGCAGTGCAATATATTTTGTGACTAAAATTAGTCAGGCTTTAGAGACATACCAGGTGAGTGCACATGAAATTAAAGGGAATTTTAAAATTTCACGTATCCCAAAACAGCCTTTTTGCCTCTTAATCTGCTAAGAATGGGTAAATGCACAGGAAAACTCCATCACAATCCAGAGAGGATACGCTGCATGGCTCACTAGCGACCTCTTCCTGTTCAAGTTATTTCAAAATGAAGAAATTACAGTGTGATTTTATAGACATTGTATTTATTAGTTAAAAATTACCAAATAAACACAGTGTTTTACAGCCATATAAATTGGCAGACTCTAACCCTGCAGAAGGCAGATCAAGTTGCATGTGTATTTACTACTTTATTAAGGTTACTCACACTTTATGCTAATACAACGAACATGCTGAGGGAATACTATTCCAAGGACATATTAATTTAGAATTTCAGCTACTCTCAGTTGCTCAGCCAAAAACTTCATGATTTCATTTACTGAAGTGACCCTGACAGTAAACTGGCACATGCACATGCACGCTGTATTTCAGCAGAGTTAGAAGAAATGAAGAGTAAAAAGAACAGGCTAAAATAGGTAGGCTAAAATAGGATAAAAGCAGGTACTATGCTCACTTCTTGGGATAACAGTGAAAAACCATAGTTAGGGAAGTTTTTGATTTGTGCCAGCAAAATTGCTATCCATGAACAGTATACACGTATGCCGTCACTAACCAGCAACTTCATTCGCTTACTGTATTCTACCAGCTCCTGTGCAAAATCTGTATCAGCTCTCTCCAACTTTATTAGCTTGTTTTTCACACATTCTCAAGCCTATTTCATAACCCACTATTTACCAAGCAAAAGAGGGTAATCCTCAGCTTCAAGCCATGGTGTACAGATCTGGATATGCTTAAAGTGCAGTTTATTTATCAGTCTGTTGTAGTAGTCTTTTAGAGGTCCTCTACCTGTTTAAAACAGAAAAAAAAATAGTCTTTTTTATCAAGATGACCGAAAATAGCATGGTCTGTGTACCCTGCTGTACAGCTGACTAACTTCTGCTGCATCAGCGACATCAAAAAGGATCCTACACACAAGCCCCAGAAAGACATGTCAAAGACTAAGTCCCCTTGAAAGCCATGTGAACCTAGACGGCTTCTTTACTCAGTATTTAGAGGAGCCTGCCATCAAAATTCCCCAGTCTTGACCTGCATTTTGTCTACAGCCACAAGATAACCCCAATAACTAATGACAAATTTTATCAGCACAATTGGCCCTTCAAAATCACACTAAGTTTTAGTTTGCTCTTAATGAGGAAGTTAACCAAACTGCACTCATTCTGTCTACACAACTTTCTGGCAAAGCCTTCTTTCATGAGTAGGTCCTCTTTTCCAGCACTAAATAAAAACCTTTCTGCTTAACACTCCAAACACCACGTGTTAAGTTTCTTTTGCTGCAGCACCTCAATGTTGAGCTTAAATTCTTTTGAACGTGGAGTAATGTACAGCTGTACTAGACAGGCAGGCTGAGAGCTTCTCTTTAGAGATGTGCCATGATTACATGGCTTTAACAGCACAACTATAAATCACCGCTCTTATAACGAGACATAAAGACAAATCCCTCCTCTTATCACCATCAACAGAAGAGTCAGCATTGAACAAAAGTGAAAATGAAGTCTTCTGTGTTACAACTGAAAGAATTCTAATGCGCATAAACTATTACCTGTTATCACACATACTAAAGATGGAAGCTTGACTCCTTCATTGATATACCGCTCATAATCTGGAGAAGATAAAAAACTGTTTAGAGACAACAAATATACGGATGCTTGGTTTAAGAACAGTCACGGTGTATTAATCATTCAGCTTCCTAGTTCAAGTAATTTCTTTACAAGCATATACCAAGTAAAATAGTAAATTTAGCAATGTTAAAATTGACAAACTTCTATAGAAATAAATTATGGTGTGTTTAAAATGCACGATTCATGAAGCATTTGTTCTACTACACCATATCAGCTGTTGCAATACACCAATTTAGCAGCTGCAAAGTCTACAAAATAAGACAACACATGTTCCCTTCTTTCCTATTATCAGAGGCCTAGGGAGAATATATGTAATAGCTTAGAAACTAAAATTGCAATTTACAAGCAAGTTAGAAATATAATTCTAACTGACAACTACTCTAATTGAATCAAGATGTTGCACTTTGTATTTCAACTACTACTCTTAAACTACTGATAATTAATCAGACACACCTGCACTGTCACTGGAATGTGGAAGCATTGTTTTTTAGCAAAACCCTTTATAACCATCCAGAATACAACCATTCCCCTTTGAATAGGTGAGATTAATTCCTTCACACCTACCTTCTAAAGCTTTTAAAAGGACTGAAAAGTCTTCATCCTCTGAAAGAGAAGGCTTTATTAGGGACATTTGTATTTCTATCATTTATAATGAATTCTTGTCTTTAAAGAACAATCAAGATTTTTCTCACCTTCACCTACATGATTTAAATATGGATCATGCTTTTCCTACTAAAAAATCTGCTTTTATTTAGGAAATTAGTTACAGTCTATAACCACATACAGTGCTTATTTGCTCCCCTTAATGGCAACACGGCAGCCAAACAAGCCACAAGTACTGCACATCCCGAAAGCTATCAAGTTAAAAAATGTCTAGTTTCTAAAGCCACAGAATTAAGTGTTGACATTGCCCTGTTAATTCAAAGGTACAGAAAGTAAAGACAATTCTGCCTACGGTTACTGGCAATGGATTTGTTTCCACTCTGTTCCCTTTTTCATAGGGACAAAAAAAAAAAGTGAGAAAATTATGTAATATACATTATTGGAAATAAAGGAGTAAATATTTTAGTTTCTTAATCTACTTCTACACCACCGTGCAAGATAGTATGCATAGAACGAAATTTAAAAAAAAAAAAAAAAGCAGGAAGTCTCTTTTAATCATTCTTGAAGCTGAGCTTCTAGACTGTAGCTCTGTAATTAAAACACAACTTTAAAAATCATTCTTTTTTAACCACTGAGGTGTATCATATACAACTCATCTTTAAATTCTTCCAGCAAAATGAAGGGAAAAATTAACTTTGCCAGTGATGATGCAGGCATGCCTCTATAGCCTGTCAAGTGTGAGAAGTACAAACAGCCCTCGTTTTACCTTTTGTTAAGCGGTAGTTAAATAATAAAAATTAAATTATTAGTTTCCAAACCTGTCCAGCTTGTGCTGCTGATGAGAAGAGCTGGCCGTCCTCTGGTTTTTATCACATGCCCATTCTTTTCATCCATTTCTGTAAAGGCAGACCTCTCAGCATTTGAACTGACAGACTCTGTACTACGGAAACAGTATTTTCTAAGTATGGACTACACAAACACAGAAGGAAATACTATGCTTAACTGGCACTAATTTCCAAACACTTTGTTTCAGATTTGCTGCTCAACTTCTCCAGAAACACAGTCATTACAGTACTGAGCTACAGAGCGTTAACCTGATCACAAGAGAGACCACTTTTCATCTGTCTTATTGCTACCAAGAACCTAGTGACACTACTGCTATAGGCACGATTCCATCTTCTAACAAAATGTTTTCCTTAATAAGCTGAGAAAAGAGACTCTCTTTCCAGCTCTGTCTCAAACATATAGTAGAGCATGGAGGCCAACAGTACATTTATCCAATTAAACTCAGAACCTATAATTCTATGGTGGGCATTTCCAAAAAGAAATTGCTATACACTGTGGCTATCACTTCTTTTTCAAGCATTAGTTTGATAAAGTAACACCCTGTCAAAGCTATCTACTGTAGGAAACATCCTGCACGTAGCCAGAGACGAATGTTTAACACTTAGACCAACATCTTGAAAGCTCTCCACAGTAAGACAAAGGAAAGGATGCTATTAACAAAGCTTCCAATCACTGTCTTTTAGTTCCAACAGGAACTAGACAACTGCTGAGTTCCACCCTAGAGATAATTCTGTTACAGATTGCCTCAGTACTTATGCCAGCTTCTTTAAAACACTTCTATTATTTCACACACCAAGCATTGTGTTATCACAGTTCAATGACTTCACTCATTCTGGTTTCTCCTAGTGACCATAAAGCTAACTTGCACATCATCAGCTGCCAGCTAAGAACACAGAGAACACTCTGCCTGCTGATGTTCAGTAACTTGTGACCCTATGCAAAAGTATTTCTGGTAATTAAGTGCAATAACTTCATGTCATTCAAGTAAGGACTGTAACTGCATGCTTTACTTACACATACCGTGGTTTAAAAGGCTCATAGTCTTTGGCAAGTTTCACATACAAACGATGCTGAAGTTCTAATGGTGTTTCCTTAAAATAAGCAGCTGGCTTGTCATACAGTGTTACTGCCCTGTAACGAAATAAATTCGCATGTTAAAAAACAAATGTAAGAAAACGTATACAGCACAGTGACAGGCTACAACGATGTAATGCAGAAAGTAATCAATAAGTAAATCAATATAGCAAAATAATTTTTTCACTCTTAACAACTTTCTGTATTCCTGAAGTTTGCTGGAATACCCCAAGGGGGACATATGAATCCTGTAACAAAGGACCCCTTTCTTTGGGGTCTTGTTCTTTTGGTCTTGAATATGTGTGCATATTCAAGGGGTGTAATGCAACTGTAAACACTGCAGACACAATCGTTCACATTTTTTTAACTTACTTCATAACTGTTCCTGAGCAACTTTGATCTTAAAGTCCTCAGACTGCAAAAGAAGAATCTGCAGGGCAGGCATTGTTAAAAATCGCTGTGATCTCTGCCTCATTACGACTCTACAGGCAGCCTGGCAGCAAACCTCCGTAACACCTGGACTGCCACCTTTAGTCAATGGGGTGTTAATTATGAAGGGTAATGAAGGTTCTTGAATGCCCACACTCCACGAGCTCATTACAAAACTGAGCTAAAGTGTTTCAGTGGTGATGGATGGGCTCAGGAAAGTTGCTTTTATAAGATTCCTCCGAATCCACAATCATCAGGGCTATGTTCTTGCGTTTTATTTCACATACACACATACTAATTTGTTAGAGGTACGTGACTTACTTTATGTTGCAATTCACCCATAGATCTTCTTTCATTGCATTAGTGACACACAAGTTATAGTCAGACAAACGCCCAAAAAGCTTTTCATACCTGACAAAAATTAAATCTTAGTTAGAAACCACAGGCAGGCAATCACATTAGCCAAACAACAACTGCCCATCAGTGCCCATGCTAATTAAAAGCCAAACAAAACCAAATGAAACCCAACTGCCCCCTGTAACTGAAATTTAATTATCAATTACTGATTGACTCCTTATACTGAAGCAGCATCACTATATGAGAAGGGATACAGCATGACTCCCTTATCCTCTAAGACCTAAGAACACCACACTCGAAAGCGTTTAAAGCCTTTACCTACAGGTAACCAATTAGATTCAGCAAGAAACAGACCTTTAAAAATAAGTTGGAGTGTAAAGCACCATTAGTGAATAAAAAAACCCAGTACATAAAAAGTCATTCTAATAACAAGATCAAAGTTTGCATATGCACATAAAAGCAACCTGCCTACTTCATCAATCACCTTCCTACATGTTTAACAAAGGTGTCTTACAGAACGTGCTTTCTGAAATAGAAAGCAGTTTAACACATCAAAATCCAGAAATCCTCCATGGAAACAGCCCTTCACTAATTATAATGTCCCCACCGGTTTCCATTCTTCAGAGTTCTGTAAAGGTATGTAATTTATAAAGAGGAGAAGGAATTACTGTACAAACCATTTTGCAATTTGTACTAGTGGGTGATTTCTTCCATGACTCAGACTCATTATAGTATATCCATAGTTGTGCCAATCAATTATCAATTTGCTTCTCCAGAAAAGACACGCTAGCCAGGCAACAGCTATACTAGGTAAGCCTGGAGGATTCTGTTTAAAAAATAAAACAAATAAAAATAGCATAAGACTGTGATCAAGTGACAAACACTAAGCAACTACCAAAAAAGAAAATAACACAATTGAAAAAATTACATTGCTTTAAAGGATCTTAACAAACACAGACAATTTTGTATCCACCAGCTACAGAACTGCCAGTTTCTCCTACTAAGACTGGCAGGCACTTCAAATTTTACCGTTGGATCAGGATCAAGATTCCCCTCCAATAAACATACAAACATTTCTGTTAAGACTTAATTCTTTACTACTATCCATGCCAATGAAGTTCAAAAGCTCTACAATTAATGGGAAGAACACGGGTTAGTAACAGAAATATCAAAGTTTAGAGTCAAATAAACAGTTTGATATAGGTTTACGCAACTGATTAGGCCAGCTGTAGCTCCCAAATAATTAGAACTATGTCTGAGACTGCTAACAATGCCCTGTCTTAAAGTACTATGTATTTTTATTAATACTAGTCCTAACACAAAACATACCTGAAGGAGAATATAGGATGGCTGATCTATTGTCAGCATCGTGTACAGTAACTGCACCGCCTGCACGATGACTTTTATGACATACTGGAAAAGCTTCGGACCAACTGCAAAACAACAGAAAAACCTGGTAAGACTATATTACAGCTCTCCGCAAACGTGCACTTCACACAGAACCAGCCGTCTCTGCAGAGAAAGCGTTTTTAACAGGTTGCCCAGAGAAGTTGTTGAGGTCCCATCCCTGTTCAAGGCCAGACTGGATGTGGCCTTGGGCAACCTGGGCTGGTGGGAGGTGTCCCTGCCCATGGCAGGGGGGTTGGAACTGGATGATCTTCAAGGTCCCTTCCAACCTAAACCATTCTATGAAAGTAACGATAGGCTGTAAAAAGGGTAAACCTGTTTTTAGGCAAATACCTCGCAAACCCTATAAATTCCTGTTCTGTGTTTTGCAACAGAAAGAAATTGGGGTAGGTATGGATAAACATACATACAAGGTTAAAAAAAAAAAAAACGGTAAAATAAATTAAAAAAACCCCTCTGTTTCGGCCTGCGTGAGAACTGCATTGATGTGCTCCAGTACCACAGAGAGAAGCCTTTAAAACAGGTACGGAGGCACCACGGAGGCGCAGCCTGAGACAGCGCACCCCTCCGAAGCAGCGAGGCCCGATCCCCCCCCCCCCCCCCCCCTTCCCCCCTTCGGGTTGTTTTATTTTTCCACCCAAGATCCCGTTTCCCCCTATTTCCTCGGCTTCCACCCCCCGCCCCGCTCCCCGCGGACGAGCACCCACCTCGCAACCCCCGCAGCTCCGCCACGGGCACCAGGCGGATCTCCCGGCTCCGCAGCACGTCGCCGTGCGGCCTGCTCTCTGCCAGAGGGGAGAGAGGCCCGTCAGAGCACCGACCCCCGGCCCCAGCCCAGCCGGCGTCGCCCCAACCGGGCCGCCACCCGCCGTGAGGGAGGGGGAAGGCCCCGCCCGCCATCACTCACGCAGGTAACCCAACAGCGCGACGCCGCGTCCGTGCCGGGCCAGCGAAAGCGCGTGGTACTGCATCCGCGGGCTGCGGCCCAGGTCGCCCAGCACGGCCACGCACACCCGACCCGCACCGCCCGCCGCCACCGCCCGCCGCCGCCGCCGCCACAGCAGCGCCGCCAGCACCGCCGCGCCCGCCGCCAGCCACAGCGCCAGCGCCGCGCCGGCCGCCGCCATTTTGGAGCGCCGGCGGCGGGAAGGGCGGTGGGTGGGGAGAGCGCCCCCTGGCGGCGCTGCGCCGTGCGGGGACCCGGGTGAGGGGGGGGGCGAGTAGAGCAGCGATAGGCTCCAGCTTAAATATCATTTAAAAAAAAAAAAAATGGGAACAGCGGGCACTAGAGGAGGCTCCAGAACTCTGTATTTTAAAATGAGTTTGCGGTAGCACGCAAAATGGATCTTCTCTCTTTCTGCTTGGACGAGCGGCCCTCAGAATATTAATTACTTCCTCAGCGTTACCCAGCGGAAAGGTTGGTGAAGGAGTTGTCTTCTCTGACTGAAAAAGTGACGTGTTCTCTATGACCCCAAATATTTCAAAGGTAGAAAATAACTGGTAGCCGTGGTGGCGAAAAATAACTTTGTGGTGAAAAAAATAGCTCTCAGTGGTGGAAAATGGCTCTCGTTCAAGCTCAGGGTATTGGTGTTGCAGTGTTCGGCCTTCATGTTCTTGACCTATGAAAACAAAGACGCTAAAGTTAACGAAACGGTTTAATTAGAGTGAGGGGGACATCTGGCACCTGCCCTGAGTGAGTTTAGGCTCTTTGGAGCTCAGAACCTGCTGCTGATTTTTTGGGAGAACGGCGCTGCGGGCAGGCATTTGCCAATGACATCCCATCGTTCTGCGGCACCACCGTTAACTTTAAAGGGAGTCTTCTGTCATTTCAGACAGAAATGAAGTGACTTATTCTGTGGTATGTCAGCAACGTAGCTTAGCCTCCAAAAAAAAAAGGCTAAATGGATGTTTCTTCAAAATAACTACACGCATATGCATGCAAGAGCCCCTTTGGGTATAGATAGACATGTAAGAAATTAGGTAGGACCCACGAACTCTCTCTACTGCACCGCTAATTACAGGCTTTCTTCTTCGATTTGCTTTCAGAATTTGAGGACGAAGGGGCTGGGGAACAGGGCCACAGGACGGGGAGATGGACGTAGCCTCTGGCGTGAGACAGCCCTCCCTGAACGCCATTCCTAAGCTAGGTTTAGACAGAGCAAAGAGCCTGTGCTTCCTTGATACCACTTGCAAATACTCCGAACTGTGGTGCTATACCTAAGATAGCTGTGAACATCTTTTTAATTTTATTGGTCGTGTTTTCTCCAACTTCTCAATTTTAGGGTCACTGCTTCCCCTACTGAATAACACCAATATTTTATCCATGTACTTCATCCCAAAAATCTATAGAACAGACATTCTAGTTGCAAAGGGTAACAATGTGCATTATCCACATGACACATTACCAGTAAGCAACGAAACAATACTTTTACCTAATTAGTACTTAGGCACCAGGCAACATAGATGTTTATTGGGACAACTCTGTGTGTGGATAGCCGAACAAGCTGGTTGAAAATGCTATTTCATATATTTTTACTCTGGAAACAGATTGATGATGAGGGTCCCTGCTTGCTGTGTAGGTATACCATATACTGATGTTCTTTCCATTCCCCTCCAAGGCTTGTTTAGAAAGACACATAGTTTTAGGGAGCCTACGGTCCACGAAGATGCATCCTGATAAAAAATAACGTTATTAGATTGACTTATCGCACAAAGTTTGAATTGAATGTAAGATTTTCAATTGCAATTCACAACTCTGGGATCCTCTCATCCTCACTCCAGATTGGAAGAAAACAAAAAGTCTAATAAAATGCCATGCAATACTCAGTTCTTTTTTCTATCTACAGAAGATCACCTGTTCCTGACTATTACAGGAGTATTTTCTGTGCTAGCATGATGAAAATAAACTTAGAGATTGAAAGCAATGGAATCAAGTTTTCCTCTTGAGACCTCTTAATGGGAAACAGTATGTTCTCTGCTCTCAGTTAACCAACAATGTGGTAAATGTTACCGTGAAATAATGAAAGCAAATCATTTTCTTTAGCAGCAATGAACCATCTAACAAAAGATATGAGCTATTTGCTATGTTAAAGTAATGAATTATACAACATTTACAACGTCAGCGTCAGAAAATGTATCTCAAATTTTACAACCTGAATCTTTATCCCAACTTAAGCAAGATGTATAAAATTTATGATCCTTATGTACATTAGCTATACTGTAAGGGCCATCATTTCCAAACCTGGAATTTATTTGCCTAAATCTGTTGTTAAAGTAGATTGTTGGGATTAAAGTGGTATGATTTGATTAAGCTTTGTAAGCGTCTTTTTTTTTTTTTTTTTCTGGAGATCAAGCATACAAAGCAGCAATGACTAAAATAAGCTGTGTTTTTCTGTCCCATTTTGCCCCCTCTCGTTATGTTGCATGGCATGTCTGGTTTCTCGAGCTTCCACAAACTCGGATGATGGCTGGAAAAGATTCTCACTTGGCCAAAGCCTAAGGGAGGATGCTTTGGCAGACCTAGCGAGTACGCCTTACCCCACAAGAGGGAGGTGTTGTGAAACCTTGGTAAACGTATAAGCTACAGACCGCAAATCAAAGGACTATTATTTTACAGCATTCCTGTCAAGTCTTACTGAAAACTCCGATTCAAAGGGTGCCCGCATCTCTCCACTGGGACAATCATTAATGTTTTTCACATCCCAAATGTTTCACAAACGCTACACAATCTTCAGCACAAAGAATGTGCCTGGTCATACAGATGGGCAGAACCTTAGCCCTTTTGTAGCAAGTTTCCTCAGTTGAAGTCTGTTTCATCAGCTGTAACATAAGGCCATCTCCTCTGTTTCAAGAAAGTGGAAACTTCATAAAGAGAGGTGTTAGCAAGAGTCTTCGCTGGGAATAAAACCTCAGCATTGTGGAGCAATCCATTTCCCTACATTTCTTTGTTTTTTGATCCATGTAAAGATTTTGAACACACCTCTGGAGCAGCAGACCAAAAGCAGCTGCTGAGGAGAGTTAAGAGAAGGGGAAAGTTGTTTGCAGGTAAAAAATAATTGCTGTGTTTGAAGGAAGGTGTATCTTTTAGAAAGCTTTGTTCCAGCTACTGCTGAACAACGGTGCATAAATTATTCAATAATATAAATCAACGCAGTTGTTTCCAAGGTAATTCTAACTCCCCTTTCTTACATGTAGGAGCAGCTTTCTCGTCTCCCTGAGAATGTCTGCAGAAAGAAGGCATCACAAATGCTTGCATGGATAAGAAAAATGATCCTGATTATCCCAAGATTTTTGTGAGGGTGGAATACTTTTATTAAATGACAGTTTGGAGACAGATCTCATGGCATGAATGCAGAATGAGAACTCCAATCTGGGCCTATACTGAATAAGCCGCTAGAATCAAAGCCTGGAACAGGTTTGGAAAAAACACTGAATAACAAAGGAAGAGCCAGCTGCATCCTAAGAGAAGACAAGCCAAGGGTGACAGCAGCAGCAGCGATCTCGCCCTCAGGGCACAGTCCCACAGCAACTCCAGCCGGGTGACAACAGCAACAAGTCCCATTGCCAGTCTGTTGATCATCAGACAAAAGCAAGGTAACGAGGCCAAGGTCAAGCCACTAAATCTATATAACAATTTAGGAGCAGGACTGTAAACAGGTACATCTACCACATAGCTCAGGGAAGAATTAAAGACCGGGCCTGAGCTTAAGTGAAGCTTCTGGGCCCATGGGCAGAGAGTATGGGTGGTGAGCGTGGTCAGGGCAATTAGGACCTGTTGCTGCACTCAGTGCCCTGACAAACTGATGCTTTGAAATACAAAGTCCGTTTGCAAATAACTTGTGAGCAAAGGTGGTTAAATTTCACGTTCACCAATTCAGCCATATTATCATTTTACTATGTATCAATATAATTTAAAGAAAAACAAGCAAACAATGAAAAAAAGGTGCTCCTGAAAGACATAATGGAGACAGCATTTGTAAAATAAAACACTTGAACAAATGCTATGTGTTATCTAAAGCAGCTGTTAAAAGTAGTCAGAGAGCTAATGGTCAATGTCATCCATAAAATGAGCCAAATATCTCCCTGTCTGAACTCTACAGCAGGATGCCTAGCACTAAGAAATTCACAAATCTTAAAATTCTTACATTTTCATCTCACATGGAAACTCCAATATTAACCTATCTGGCTGTCCACGTTTCTGGTCTTTGGAACTACAGAAGTCTCCCACATACAGACATCTACTGAAGGTATTCAGCCTGTGATACAAATTCATATCATGAAAGAAAATGTTTTTCATTCTGTAAAGGATAGGTTTTTTCTTCAGTGGCTATCAAAATAAAGACTCACAATATCCCCGCTAGGGGATAAAATACAGGATTACACTTGTCTCAACAGCTGGGTATAGTAGAGCACAGAGAGAATTTTATCCAAGGTCAAATGCTGAGCTCAGGATCCCACACAAATTGTGGGGCAGAGATGGCTATTTATAGTCCAACTGAAGTTTTAACTTGCAGTTCAATTCTACTGTTTTATCTCCCCGACTAAACTCTGCTGTAGCCTTCCAAACGCATAAAATCAGTACAGATCGTCACCTATGGTGATGACCTAAAATACCCCTGTAACTTCATTCACTGAGGAGGACATTTACAGTTGCAGGCCGTCAGCGGGGAGTGCCACTTGCACAGAGAGGGCCTTGAGCAATACTAGTGCTCTGTCCATAGTGAAGTAGGATTAGACCTTTTAACTCACAATCTTGTCTTGCAGTCCGACTGGACAGTCGTGCACAATGTGGTTTTTCCTGGTAAGTTTTAGCATGTCCCAGAGAGCCAGGGATGATTTCAGTGCAGCCCCATTACCATTAAACGCATACATTTTTCTCTAGCTCAAATGCTACTGAATTCCAAAGATATCTTCAACTTCACTGGATCTGAATCAATGTCCTGGATATTTTTGTGATTATCTCTTAATTTGCTGTCTCCAGTCCTGATCCTACCACGTACTAAATACCTTGAACATCTGCATTGCGGTGGGTTCTAATAAATGATTTTCAGCTGTTTTCAGCATGCTGATTCTTTTTTTTTTTGTGGTGGAAATGCAGATGCCAAGAGCAAATAGAAGCCTCGTGACAGAAACATTTGCCACATTATCACGCCAAGGTCCTGTGGAAGTAACTGAACCCCACGGTGAAAAATCATTAGGTTAGAGCCTTGTTCAGGAGTTTAAAAGTAGGTTAGATGTACTGACCAGCAATGAAATAAGATGTGTCACACAGTGCAGAGAACAAACGGTATTTCTTCACTACAAACAGGAATAAAGACACAAATAAAGGACGCTCTTCTGCAGACCATAATGGCCACCCAGTCTCAGTGCTATGCTGGTATTCTGGTTATGGTTCTTTTACGCCGATAATAAAAACAGATGTTAGATATTGTATTTCCATCATAATTCTCCATGTTGCCTACCAGCACATGTGTGGTAACAATGAAACCATTGTTCCCTCTTAAAGCACAGAACTAATTACAAGTGTGGGCAGAGTGGTTCAACAAGATAATAAAGCCTGGAATATTTGCTCAAAGATCCTCTTCAGAATGCAGCTTTTTCTAACTGGGAAAGAGTCAAAATCTCTTCAAGAAAAGCCCCCCTGGGCCAGGTCCCTCACCTGCTTTAACACACAGAGCCCCGGCACGGGCAGTTACACGTCCATACCATCCTTCAGGACAGCTGTTCTTTTGGGAACCTCTCGTTTCACTCTCACCTAGCTCACCCGACAGCTACTTGCTGCGTATCCCTTTCATGCAAAATGCATATTGCTTTTCATATTTACCTCCTTGAATGGAGTGCAAATATCACGTCCTGTGCTGGAACAAACGACTGACTGATGCCTGCAGGCTATCAGGCATAACACCACGAATTCCATAATTTCTGGCAAGTTATCAAACTACTTGGAATTACTTACAAGTGTATTAGCTTTATAGATGCAGGGACTCGAGTTTATAAAGGTAAAGTCACAATAAACATTCTTTCGGCTGTTGGAAGTGAAAGAGAAAGATAAATATGGTGCAGTCATCTCTTGTATCTGACGTTCTGAAAATGGGAGTAGAGATGAATGCATTTATGAGAAATGCATTTTGTGAGGAAACTTGTTTCTGCTTGTAAAATTTTTCATGTTTATGGAATAACAATTATGTTTTTCAAAAGGCTTTCCCCCACTTTTCTCCCTGTGACAGTTTGAAAATGCTGTTTGCAGTTTATTGTAGAAATGGTCTACTTAAGCTCAGTGAGTCAAAGCTCTACCCCCAGCACCGTTTTCCTAAGGCTGTTTGGCTTAAATGGTCAATTTGCATGCATCCCAGCAATATGTGCTCTTGGGAGCAGTGCTGAGTTAGCAGATTTTTATTCCAAGCCACTTTTGGTTTTAATTCCTTTGTCATGCCTGTTAATATCTCAGGGTGTTTGCCACAACAGAATAACCAGTTAGCCACTGTGTTACTGATCGGGTTACACCACAGAGCACTTAAAAAACTCCCAAGTGCTACACAGCTTTTGAGTTGGGGTCTCTTCCTGTGAACATTGGGAAACTTGTTCTCCCTGACAGATACACACTAGATACTCGCGTGAGCAATTAAAACCCATCTCAAGGCTTCCTCCCCTTGAGAGATTGCTGCAAGTGCAATACAGAGACGCAGGAGCCTAAATCCTTCTGACTAGTGGAACTTCACTAATCCCCAGAACTCACCAACCCACATGTCTCAAGCCAACCTCACAAAAACCTGCAGCCACCTTGGCTGCTCTTGCTGCCACACAATATAAGCAGTACAAACCTTTTAAAAATGGCATCCTTTTTTTTTGTTTTTCATTTACACTGAAAAAAATGAACATGAAATATCTCAGTAATATGTATTTGCAGCAATCAGACCTGCACTGTGGGGGTACGGACTAACAGTTGTCTTTCAGCTGCTGCCTTTTAATCTCACTAGCTGCTTTTTATCCGCTTTATTCATTTTCTTCCCACCCAAGAAATCCCTCAGGAAAGTGTGAAGGTAAAATGAAGAGGAAATTTTTACACAACTTCCCAAAGATGGTTTCTCCTGACTGATTTGTGTTGGAATAGATATATTTTCAGACAGGAACAGCTATACATTATAGAAATAATTTTTTTACTTCCATCCAGTTTTACAGATATGGGTATAGAAGAGGAAGAAGGGAGACAAGTTAACCAGAAAGAGAAGAGCCAGTATGTAATTTGTAAGATTCCTGGTAAGTTCCCATAGGCAAATTCAAATTAGTAATCATTAGACATGTTTTTCCACAACTAAAAATTTTCAAATTACAGGTTAAGCATCAAATACGTGTTAATTGTGTTCACGCCATAATTTTCCAAGCTGGGCTGAACTTCAGGTTCAAGACCAAGCTGGAGCTAGTACTAGATCTAGACATCAGCATACACATTCCTTTCATGATATTCAGAAAAATACATGATAACAGAAAAAAAAAAAAAAAAAAGGCAAGCTTGGCCAACCTCAATTGATGGAGAAAACAGAAATACTCTGGTGTAGAACCTGACCTAGACTAAAACCTAGGTTAGGTTTGGAGCTGTGTCTTCAGACCGAAACCCAGGACAGTGTGGCTGCTGAGATCCATTCAGTCCAGTGCGATCATAAGGTGGTGTGCCAGCACCTACACATACATAGACTTTAGAGCCTGTATTTTGGGGACGTGTATTTGTGACATGCTTGAAATTGAGACCGGTTATCTTTAACAACGGGTAGTTATCTCCATTAATGGGTAAATTGCGTGTCACTGCAAACAAACACTGAAATTCTAACAAAGCCCACTCTTCCCTCTTTGAAATGTTCTAGAAAAACAAGTTAGTCATACTCCATGCAGTACTTAATATTAGTGCAGTGAGAGGGGCTGCTTTAGAGAGGAATCACAGAATCACAGAATTTTCAGAGTTGGAAGGGACCTCTAGAGATCATCTAGTCCAACTCCCCTGCTAAAGCAGGATTGCCCAGAGCACATTACTCAGGACTGCATCCAGGCGGGTCTTGAAAATCTCCAGAGAAGGGGACTCCACAACCTCCCTGGGCAGCCTGTGCCAGTGCTCTGTCACCCTCACTGTAAAGAAGTTTTTCCGTGTATTTGAACGGAACTTCCTGTGTTCTAACTTGTGCCCGTTGCCCCTCGTCCTGTCACTGGGAACCATTGAAAAGAGCCTGGCTCCATCCTCCTTCAACCCACCCTTTATATACTTGTACGCCATAATAAGGTCTCCCCTCAGCCTTCTCTTCTCCAGGCTAAAGAGTCCCAGCGCTCTCAGCCTTTCCTCATAAGGGAGATGCTCCAATCCCTTTATCACCAAGGAAAGTAAATTGAAAGTAAACGCCCTATATAGAGAGGAAAGACTATTCAGTTTTCAAATACTGTTTTGTGATTCTTTTTTTTTTTTTCATTTCAGTTTGCATGAGGTTTCTGTTCCCTGCGGATTTCCAAAGGCAGCTTTTGGCCCATGTGATCCTGCCCTCTCTTGTAAGTTCCGGGAAAGACAGCGTGAATTTGGGAATTGGGTGGAAGCTTTACGATGAAGCCCTTAGCACAGGACGTTCCCTGCAGAAAGTTTAAGGTGTTTGAGGAAAAGACAAAGCACAATCCTGAATGAACTCCTAGAGTACTCTAATCACTGCTTTAGGTAGAGCTGACTTTAGACCATTAAAACCACTCTGTTAGCCCACCCTGGAGTTTGAACTGGACAGCCTTGTTTCCAGCTCGAAACACAGGCAGGACAGAAGCAGCTCTCCACTGCTGAATGAAAGTGGAGGCGTAATAACCCTAAGATTTGCTAAGATCTTTTAATGCACTAGTTTGTGCTAAGGAAGTTTTTCATTTTATTGCTGAAAAACGAGTATATTTTCCCACCTGCAAGGTAGCTGAGACAGCAGCACGCTTACCTATACCAGGTATGCTTACCCCGGGAGAGCTGAGGCATTGGCCTCGTCCTTTGGCACTGGCCGTGGAAACGCCAGATTCTGCCACCTGAAATACAACCCTGGGCACGCAGCTCCACAGCCCCAATGCCCCCCATCGACAAGGGGGACACCCGCCCTCCTATCGCAGCATTTACAGAAACAAATGCCTGATAGAAAGGAGATGACTACCGGAGCTCACCGTCAGCCTCTCGCAGGCCGCACAGACATGAACACGCATCAGGGAAACATAACGAACAGTTCTACAGCGAGAACCGGCCTTTCCCAACACTTCCTCCTTGAATTCCTCCACTCTCCGCTGAGCTCAACGCAATTGTGTGCAATGCAGCTCAGCAGTAGGCTCGATTTTTTTTTTTTTGCAATAAAAATAGGAAACTTCTCTGTGAAGCTACATTTGCGCACAGGGAAAGAAAGGAAAGAGTTTAATTGCGTCCCCCATCCTATGAGAGGGGCACCTGCCGCCGGCCCGCAGTGCCAGCCCTACCCTCTGCCTTCACCGGCGCCAAAGTCCATGCCACAGCCACGGCTGCAGGGGGAGCTTGGATTTTAACATTAGCCCCACCAGGCCTGGGAGCTGACTGCGCGCCTAAAAGATGTATTGTACTCTCAAGATAAACAGTTTGAAATCTCATTTCCCATATGATGACACACCGGCAGTATTTTCCTCAGTGACGAGCGCGGCTCAGAACAGAGCGGTGAAACACTGAAACAACGTCCCGAAGTTGGCATCCCCCTAGCAACCAGCCCCCGGGACCCCTGCAAAACCCCTCTGATTAATTTCCTCTGCTATTTAAACTGCTAAAATTAGGTAGAAAACCGAAGGGTGCCTGTTTTACCGTCGCTCTTTGGGCGGTTATGGCTTTCCAAACCATTTTGTCTGGTCAGTGCTGGAGCCGCAGCTCGGCTGCAAACCCCCCGAGCGAGCTCCGAGGTCAAGAGGAAGAAACGAGGAACTTTGCCAGTGAATAAAGTAGGCGCCCTTAACCACTCTTAACAAAATAGTTCTTTGATACAAAATAGAACTATGGAGATTAGAAAGAGAAACCTTTTTTTTTTTTTTTTTTTACTGCAAATGCGAGGTCTGGCGTTTGGTTCCTGGTCAGAAAAAAGAATTACCTTAGAGGCAGATAGAGGAATGCAGGAATTGCTTGGCTATTTCTTGACAGAGAAATGCGTTTGTTAAGTAAGGTTTTCCTAGAGTTTTTGGCCCAAACTCCGTTAGCCCCGGCCTACCACAGAACCCAAACCGCTCACGCTACCGTTGGGGAAACCTGGGGCTGACTGAATATATTGTCACCTTCCCCCCCCACAATTTAGTTATTTTTTCCTTCAGGAAAACAAACGCACCCCCGATCCCCCACAGGAGGAGGGTGCAGCTGTGGCGGTCGCACAGCCCTACTCACCTCCTTCTCCGGGAGACGGCCATGAGAACGCGCCAGGTGGGACAGCCCGTCCTCCCGGAGGCTAACACTGAGCTCCTCGTTGAAACAACGCACTTTTACACTGTTTCTTGCCATCTTTCCAGTCATAAATGCCGCCTGGCCTCGCTGACGGGGCTGCGCCGCCGCCGGCCCACAGAGGGCGCTGCCCGCGGCCTCCCGCCGAGCGCCCGCCAAGATGGCGGCCTGCAGGGCGGCGGGCGGGGGCCGCGGGCGGCCGCTGCCGGTGCCGGCGGGGCGGGCGGTGGCGGCGGCGCTGGCGGCTCTCGGCTGGCTGCAGGCGGCGCGGGGCGCCGGGTGAGTGTCCGCGCGGGTGCCCGGGGCGGTGCCGGCTCTGCCGTCCCCTCACGGGCGAGCCCCCGGGGGCGGGAAGGCGGGGGGGAGGGGTGTCCGTCCCCTGGGGGTCTGGCCGGGCGCCGCCGAGCCGGTGCCCCGAGGTCGGCTTGGTGGTGCGGGGACTGAGGGGGACAGCCACCCTTGAAGAGGGGGGGTGGGGTGGGGGTGGGCTACAGCGGTACTGGGGACACCCTGAGGGCCTCCGCCACCCCAAGCCCAGCGGCTCTCGGCACACCGGGCCGGGGTCACGGATGGAGCGATGCGCTTCACTCGTAGAGAGAAGCAGCGATACATTTATTGATATAAAACAGGGATTTAACAAAGTTTGGAGTAAACGTGACAGTGTTTTAACGAGATTCGATGGCAAGGCACGCTTGGTTACTTACTGCATGGAGGACAGGGCCAGGCAGAGCTGTCAGGGAGACCCCCATTGAGTCAAAGTTCAGAAAAGACCCCCCCGGCTTTCTGAACTCCTCCTCAGAGAGGAGTCTGGGTGCGAATGGATCCACTCCTGGTCCCAGACTTGGTCAACGGTTTACGTCTAAAAGATTACATATGTGCAATCCATCCTTTGTATCACTTAGCGGAGGTTTCACAGTTTAGCACGATATTAGTCACTTACCGAGGATCTGTTGTGGCAGGGAATTGCTGAATCTCGAGGAGTAACCCTGAGCGGTGTCCCTGCCCGGGGGAGATCCTGGTGAGCACCCTGCTGCCATGCAGGAGCTCCACGGGCTCTTAGGCTCTCCACTATTTATGGGGGTGAGATGATTGACCTATAGTCATATATGCATATTGACCACAGCATCAGCATTGCTCAAGTTAGCCCTTGGCCATTGTGGTGTTATCTGTCTCCCCAAAACCATGTTGAGCTGGATGGAGCCATCACGACTAGATGCAGCCATTGTGCCCACCACAAGTGTTGTCGCTTGGGCAGAGCTACAGGAGATAAAGGCCAGGTTGGCACCTGCAGGGGAAATACACCATCACAGCGGGGTGGCGGACATGCTCTGCCAGGGCAACCTTGAGGCAACTGGATTGTCTGCTTGCAGGAACCCCCCCAGTGACCCGTTGCTGCAGCCCTATTTCCCCTCCCAGCACGGCCCTCGGCATGACCACAGGCACGTCAGAGACTGTCAGCCCATCAAGTACGGCAATGTAACACATGAAGCTTGGCCCAGCGATAACAGGACAGGCGGCCCAGTGGCTACCACCAGAACGTTTGTTTCTTACATCCCCCCAAAGGGTGAGGACCGCAAGGTGGTCTATGGCCACTTCACTTTCGTGAGGAACCCCCTGAGGACCTTCTCTGTGCTAGAGCCAGGCGGTGCGGGAGGCTGCCAGGCTCACCGCAGAGCCCCCGTGGAAGAGACCGCAAAGCTCAGGAAATGTCTGGTGGCCCAGAACGGTGGGTACTTCAACATGGAAACTGGAGAGTGCCTTGGGAACGTTGTGAGCGATGGAAAGCTGGTGAGAAACTCTGAAGGCCTGCAAAACGCTCAGTTCGGCATCCGGAAGGATGGCACCATGGTATTTGGGTAAGAATTTAGGGGAAGTTTGGAGAATGCTCTCTCCTCCCTGAAGATTGGTAGGAATTCCTGAGGCAGGAAGCACTGCTGAGGCGCTGCCTCCGTGGCCTCTCCCAGATAGAGCAGAAGCGTGCTTTGAATGCTGAAATTAGGGATGTCCAACCTGTACCCTATCAAGCTATCTCTCTGGGCATTGGCTTTTTTTTTTTTTTCCCCAAGGATGAAGAGAATCTTCATAAGTTACTCTGCTCATCTCTAGCTGCTTAGGTTCCTGTGCTTCCTCTCCCAACGCACAGCAGGTATACTTGATCATGGTAGAAGAGGGAAGAGGTCTCTGTCCTCTCCGCAGAGGAAAGACACAGTGGGCTACATAACTGGTCTGAATTGCTGGGGTTGGAAGGGACCTTTGGAGGTGCCTCATCCAACACCCTGCTCAGCGCAGGGTTAGCTGGAGCAGGTTGCTCAGGGCCACGTCCAGTCATGTTTTGAATGTCTCCAAGGACAGAGACTCTACAACCTCTCCAGACAAACCTGTTCCTGTGATTGATCACCCCTCGCAGTAAAAAAGTTTGTCGTATGTTAAAGTTACTTACTGTTCAGGAGAAATCCAGGCATCTCCTGGATTGCTTGCGCTCTGCTGTGTTGCCCTTTCAGCAGATACCAGGATGGGTAACATCCCCCAGGAGTGCCAGGGCCTGTGAACATGAGGCTTTTTCCAGTTTTCTGCAGAACGTCCTATCTACCGTTTCCTGGCCAGGCATACTATGGCAGACAACCACTTTGATCTGCCTGAGCTCTAACCCTACGCCGTCAGCCCTCAGCTAGCTTGTGCTCCGTGCCTGGGCAGAGCTCCTGGCATTCCTGCTGCTCTCTCACATAAATGACAACAGCTCCCCACTTCTCCCACCGCATTCCCTGGGCACAGGCTCTTCCTAAAGAGCCTCTATCCACCCATTGCAGTGCTCCAGTCACACACGCTATCCTGCCGTGTCTGCGTGATCACAGTGGGGTTGTAGCCCTGCAGCTGCACAAACTCCAGTTCCTCCTGTTTGTGCCTATACCGCTTGTATTACTGTGCGGCTTCACACAGGCACCCACTCTGATTTTCCAGGAAGAGGACGAGAGCTTCCCCATAAGTCCTCTCACCACTTCCTCATTTGTGTGCATACAGTCGAGCTCGCCTTTTGTTTGTATTTTGTTGTTGCTTCAGGTTTTCTTGTCCATGTCACCCTGCAACCTTCGCTTGCCAGCCTGCTCCGCCACTTCCTCACTTGCCTGTGGGTGATTATCTCCCTTGTGGCATTCCTGCTTTAAAGCTCGCCTCACCAGATTGCCTCTTTGCAGAAGTAACTTTTGCCTCAGTTGGTCACGTGGGTGCCATCTCTGCCAGTCAGTCCTCAGAGAGGGTTCTAGCCCTGTAAAAAAAAAAAGGTCTTATTGTCAACGTGAGTTGTGCTAATGCATATTGACCCACAGAATCCATCCACTGCTTCTCAAGCCCTTCCTCCTCACCAGCAGGATGGAGGAGAGGACCAGCTGGGCCACCCTTGGCTCTCACCCCCAGAGCTATGCAGGTGCTCTTGATACACTCCAGGTTTCCCCTGGCAGCGCTGCTGGTGCCTGCGTGGAAGGGGATAGTAGTGCGGGGGCTGGAGAAGCCTCAGCAGTCTCCCCACAGCAGCCCAGATCTGAGCCCCCAGCAAACCTCCCTAGACAGGTTTGCAGATGGGGGCCCCTCTGTCCCCCTGCAGCAGGGACCTTCCCCGTGTCACTCACCCACCTCCTCTGGTGCTGCTCTGGGGTTTGGGCTCAGCTGGCACAGACACGTCGTTTCACAGAGCTCCCAGCCCCTTGCCTGCTGCCCGGGCACTGACCCTGGGTGGAGGGAAAGCTCCCTCCTGGTGCCCGAGCTCACACACTTCCAGCCTTCGGCATCACAGGATTTGCCCCCCACAGTGAGCAGACCCTGGGTGCTCCTTCTGGGCATTGTGGGCTTCAGGGTTTTGTTTCTGCAGGCTTTAGAGAACATCTGTCCATCTCTTTCTCATCATCCCTACTGCTGTGCAGCGTGCAAACTTGTAGCTCCTTGTCTCAGCAGCGTAGCTCCTCTTCCAGCACACAGTAGGACGCTTTCTCTTGGCTCCACCGTCAGCAGGAGGCACCAGGTATCACAGCAGCCTGAGTGCTGGAGCACTGCCTTCTCCCTCCACAGCTCAGGTTGAATCAAGGCATCCGCTGTGCTGGGTGTAGTTGTAGGAGTCGGTGCTGGAGGCTGTACCCTGTGGTTTGTCACCACCACTGACCACAGACACTGACCTCTGCAGAATTTCCAGCACTGCAGGAGCCACAGCATCTCAGCACTGGGAGCTGTGGTCTGAGCCTGGTGGCTATATAGGTCTCTTCCTGGCAGCAGGTGAAAGGGTGTGTGACATTCCCCAATCAGTTGGAGACAAAAGCTCACAGCCCCCTTTGATGAGGAACAGCTGACAGAGGGAGTGTTAGTGCTCACTGGAAGTAAAGGGTGCCTGATAGCTACCCTTCCCCAGCAGCAGCGGGCACCCTAAAGATCCTAGAAGGGTTCCCAGAGGTCCTTCTGATGGTCTCAAAAGACAGAGACGCAGGCTGGAAGCTGCTGCGTCTATTGGCTGACATTCTCCACCCTTCTGTTAGCCTACTCCCACGTGCCCTCAGACCTCAGCAAGGGTCCCTGCGAGGCCAAACTGACAGTACCAAGCTGGGGCTGTGGCGTGCAGCCGTTCCCCGGCAGCCCTGAGAACCACAGCCAGGTGGAGGGGCTGGCGGAGTTGGTGACGTCCACTTTAGTGAGGAGGCTTCTCGCGAGGGGACCAAGAACAACTTCAAAGTCACTGTTGAGTCCTTCATCTCAGCTCTGCCCCGCTTCTCCCCTGCTTTGGCGGGATTTGCCGTGTTAAATGGAGTCATGGCACTCTGCGCGTTGTTGTCCGCTCCGTGTCTTTGCAGCTTCCAAAGCATAACACTAGAAATAGTTTTGGTGTAAATAATTTGGCCTGTCAGGGCAGTGGGAGAGCGGTTCGCACCTGGCCCTTTCTCGCTATGTCACGGTGAGCAGGACGGTGCAGCAGCTCACGTTGTTACCCCCCACCAAGCAAAAATGCTGCCTCTGCCACCTAGGCTAGCGATGGATAATTGCAGGCTTCAAAAGCTGACAGTTGATGAGTCTGTGCTCAAGCTGTTCTGCTATTTGATCCATTTTCAGAAAAGCTGTGTTGGTTTTGCCCTGATGTTCCCTTCCCACGGGTAAAGGGATTTCCTTTGGCATGTTTTCAGGTATTTTCAATTACACTTTTCTACAAAGCGCGAAGCTTTGTTCGGCTGCAATCGTGCCTGCTAAAAAAACAGAAGTTGAACATCCGGCTTCCCCAAGACGTGACTGGAGCACGTAGAGCCAAACCGTTTTAAACCAAAACCCACAGGCAGAGCTCACAGTGAAAGCACAGCTGTGCAGCCCCGACCTTTGCTGCTGTCCTCTCCTGTCAGTTGCAAAGATCGCCTCGCATTGGGTTCTGGTGAGGCAGATGTTACTCAGCACCCTAATTCCTAAGAGAAGAATATCCCTTGGGAAGCACCCTGCCGTGACACACAGCGCCCGCTCGTGGAAACGATGGCTGAAGGGTCCTTTTACTGGTCAGTGAAAGGTTTTGCTCTCTGGAAGAGCAGAGGAGGCTCTTTCCCAGATGGAGGGGGGGGGCAGGTAGCATCCAGCAGTGCCTTCCCCGCAGTGCAGCTGTAGGCAGACTGGATGCATGTTGCTGAAAAGCCTCTCAAAAGCTGTTTGGTGTCACTGTTCGCAGGATGGAAGCTGACAGCAAGATGTTACAGCTGCTTCCACAGATCCCTGAGTGTTTGGCAATGGCTCTGCCCTCATGTTCTGCCAGATGCTTTCTACCCTTATTATCCTGGCTCAGGTCCACTGGTCACATCGTTGTCAGGAGTTGTTTTGTGCACAGTGGCCTGGGACCATCATTAACAGTGGTTTTATGCAGAATAGCAGAGAACAGGGTCCACTCTGGCTGCCAAAGTGAAATTTCGCGCCGGCTGGCCTCTAGTTTTGGATGTAGCTAGCCTTCCTTCAGCCGCTTTCTCCCCTCCTCCCTGCTTCCGGAGCAGAGATGGCTTTTCCATGACACTGTTGTGACTGTGGGTAACCCCTCATGCTCTCTCTTTCCTAGTTACCTGTCCGAGGAAGATGTCTTGGATGAAGCAAACCCTTTTGTGCAGCTCGTGAGTGGGGTAGTTTGGCTCCTGAGAGATGGAGAAGTGTACATCAGTCAGAGTCAAGTGGCTGAGTGCGGTGAAATTCAGACCACAGGTAAATATTGTAAAGCCCGGCTTCAGCCTGGGTATAGATTGTCCTTCTGATGGGGCTAAGGGAAGGAGGGGGTAGCAGTGGAAACTGTTGTCTAGTTGCAATTTGCGACTCACTTAAGAGGTCCAAATTTCTTCTGTGCTACTTTACGCTGAGGCTGCGGCGAGTGCAGTACAAGAAGTAGGCTGCTGGCAAGGTGGGGCTGCACTCGCCTGTTCAGGGTTGTTGAAAAGAATTCGTTGAGGACTGTAAATAGTGGTGGAATCATTGGTATTAATACTTGTCCAGAGAAACTCAAAGCAGATGCCTCTTAGAGGAGTTTAAAACTGAGGGCTTGTGAATACCCTTAAAGAAGGACAAAGGTCCCTGTGCCAGTCAAAAACTTAACAAGAGAGCTTCTTGAAATATTCCTGGATGGGCTTGGATAAACAAGAGGAACCTGAGCTCTGTTCTCATTGTGTTTCAGTTTAGATGAGCTCCTTGCTGGGAGCTGTTTTGCAGACAGATGTGTCTGAACGGCCGGTTCTATCACCCAACTGGGGCATGAATTATTCCCTCTCCTGCACAGGAACCTTCGACAAGTTCATCAATGTGATATCAGCCAGGACCGCGGTTGGACACGACAGTCAGGGGCAGCTGGTCTTGGTTCATGTGGACGGACAGACAGAATCCAGAGGGTAAGGCCGGGGCTGGGGTAAGGTCTTGGGGCAGGTGCGAGATCGGCCTTTAAATAACTGGAACTGGAGGGACTCTGCAGCTGCCCATAACGTGCTTTAAGGCAGAGACTTGCAGAGCTCGAGAGGTCAGTTGAAGACACTGCTGGTTGGTGTCTTTCTGGCAGAGCCAGAAAAGGCTAACGCAGCCTCCAGGCAGCGAGTCGGCATTCCTGGGATGGGAGAGCCTCCGCCCTTCCACTGAGGAGAGGGACCAAGCTTCCAGTATAGCTGTTTCATTGAAGTCGCCTAGCGTGAATGAGCAATGAACAACTGTTTGCTTTTGCAGGGTCAACCTCTGGGAAATGGCTGAATTTCTGAAGGAGCAGGGAATCATCAACGCTATCAACCTGGATGGTGGAGGCTCTGCAACGCTGGTCTTAAACGGGACCCTTGCCAGCTACCCGTCTGAGCACTGGTAGGTGCTGGCTGCGCGTGCCCAGGGCTGCACAAGTAATCGTGCGGCTCCTGTTTGCGTGCAGAGCTCATCCCACCCCTCCGCTCTGCAGGGGAGTCAGTCTGCGTTGCTGGGAGTCCACAACCTAAAGGCGAGCGACAAGTTTTGAGGGAGAGGGCGACTCTAAAATTTAAGGCAATTTAGTAACTACATACTTTTTCCACTTAGTCATCCGGGATTAAAGTTTAGCTTTTCAGACACGCAGCAAAGCTGATTAACCTGATGTGGGAATCAGATAAGGAAGAAGCTCTTAGACAGGGAGATTCAGAGCCGCACATTCACAGGAATTAGCAGATCTGTCAACAGCTAATGATTGTGGAAGAGAAACACTGACTTGGAGACCCTGCCCTGCCTCATGTGGGGGTACCTAAAGAATATTTTACTTTAAATTTAGCTTTTTAGTCATTTCTGACTGTACACATAAAGGGATCTAAAATTCAGTTTGCAGTCTGACAGCTGAAGGCCAAATGTTGCTGTAACTGCAATGACATCGCTTATATCAAAGCAAATAATACTCAAGAAAATGCGTGTTGAAAGCCAAAGTTAGGGAAGCCAGGGCTGCTTAAACGGAGGCGTTGCATGTTGCTTTCTGTAATTCCACATTTGAAATGACTCCTATCCAATAGGTGTTAACACTTAGTTAAAACATTGACTCAAATCTAGTTTTATGTTTATATTTTGCCATTTTTAACGTTCACCTTTGCCAATGTGAATCAGGATGAAAATCTGTGGATGGTATCAACGGGTTTCACATAGGGCTGGGAGTAGCGCAGTGCTTGCATGCCTTATGGGACCCGTCTTCTGTCCCCAGTTCCTTTGACAACATGTGGCGTTGCCCTCGGAGTATCTCAACCGTCATGTGTGTCCACGAGCCTGCCTGCGAGCCTGCAGACTGCAGCGGCCACGGGGACTGCGTGGAAGGGGAGTGCCACTGCACCAGGGACTTCTGGAGAGGACCAGCCTGTGACATCTTGGACTGTGGCCCTTCCAACTGCAGCCTGCACGGCGTCTGCACTGACTGTGAGTCACTGTGGTGCGCAGAGGCTTCTAACACAGAGATGCTGGTGGGTGCCCATGGGCAGCTCTAGGGGAAGCACGGACCTGGGCAGCATAAACGCAAGGAATATCGCTTACCTGCCTGCGCATCACCATGTGCAGTCCTGGCTGCTTCACAGCGTCCTTTGCCACCCTCGTGTGAAGGAGCGTAGTTCACCTGAACTGGCACCAGCAGTAGCCGCCTCCTTCGCTGCAGAGAGCAGCAGCCTTTGGCGAGGCCTCCCAGCCCCCGCAGCACAGCCTTTTAGGGCCACAGGTGCCGACTGTCTGGCCAGGACAAGCCCTGACTCTGGAAGCCCTTTCCCCCCGGCATCTACAGCAGCAGTAGAGCTGGTCAGAACACATGTCCTTTAGGAGACAGCAGCAGGGCTATGCTGGGGCTCACATCTGGAAACCGCACCTGTAATAGGACTTGAATTCCTACTCCATGCCTGAGTTTTCCCCTTTCTGCCCACTGGGATTGTGCTCCTGGTTTCTTTGTAAATCTGCTGTATGACAAAGCAGCTGAGTTCCGCCCCCTCCCTTTACTGTTCCTTTTTGGCTCTCCTGCTTCATGATTTTTACAAACGAGCAATTGCTACTTTTGCATAAACTTGTTTTGACTCTGGGGGCTGCCATATTCTACACCCTCAGCTTCTGCTCTTCTCTGCCCGCTCAGTCCTGTTTTCCCGTTTCTGTGGTACCTCCCTGATAGACCTCGTAGCGGAGTTTGCACCAGTGAAGTGACTGGGCAGAGCCCAGCAGGTACAGGTGTTGCTAATAGCTGACCTGAAGTTAATCTCTCAAAATCCAATCAGCGGGAGGTTCTGCTGTGTTTGGCAGCTGTGGTGGGTGGGAGTTTGAACCTAACCTGTGTGTGAGTTCAGGATTCCTCTTCTGTGGGTTCCTTGGCCAAGACAGGGAAAGTTAAAAGGGCACCCTGAGAAGCAAAGGCTCCTAATTTTGAGATCCTGCTATTTCAAAGTCTTTCTCCAT
This sequence comes from Vanellus vanellus, assembly GCF_965231255.1. Classification (NCBI taxonomy): domain Eukaryota; kingdom Metazoa; phylum Chordata; class Aves; order Charadriiformes; family Charadriidae; genus Vanellus; species Vanellus vanellus. Next base: position 1,566,140 of record NC_138919.1, read on the forward strand.
TGTTGTTAATGCCTGTTTGTGTGTGTTTGCGCAGCTGGATGCCTGTGTGACGCTGGCTGGACTGGCAGCAACTGCAGCGAAGGTAATGCTGACTTCCACTCCACTTCTTCTTAGCCAGCAAAAGGATAGCGCGAGCCACTGCCTGCAGTGGGGGGTGGCTCCCCAGAGGGAGCAGTGAAGGGAAGGGCTACACAGAGTGCTGCTCCTTTCAGTCAGCGAGAGTTTAATTGCAGCCTGAGCATCTTAAGATGGGCTTAGTGCGAAGCACTCTAAACCATTGCTCCTTGTTCAAAGGACAGACTCGGCTCCTGTTCTCTGAGCAGCTGTCAACACCCTGTGCCAGTGACTGCTCTGGGGGTATGGGAGCAGTGGGGTGGGATTGCTGCCTTAGTAACGAGGGCCCTGATGAGATCTCTGCTTCTCTCCTGTAGCTTGTGCTAATGGTTTCTTCGGGGATGCCTGCACCCAGAAATGTCTGTGCCAGAACGGTGGCTCATGCGACCCCGTGCACGGAGCCTGCTCCTGCCTGGCTGGGTACTACGGCACCAGCTGTGAGCAAGGTAAGGGCTGCTCTGAAGCACAGCCTGGGCTGGGCAGAGGATTTGGTGTCACCTTTGAGCCACCTCTTGTAGGCAAAGCAAGTGGGAGGTCTGCCAGGCAGACTCTGGCCTGAACTTCACAGCTGGAGCGTAACCTGCCACCTCCCAGCTCTTAAGGGATTGTCTGCCTGACGCAAACTAGCTAAAAATAAAAGGGACCAGAGGGGAAAGAGCAGTTTTCTTCATTAGAAAATTGTGGATCCCCATTTAGTCCCTGCCCCAAAGAACTGCATTGCTTTCCCAAGCTCCCGAGCGTAGAACAGGAGTACTTGAATATCCTTGGCTTGAGGGTGTTGCCCCAGGCGCTGCCTGCAGCCTGGGCTTCAGGTGACCGAAGGCAGTGACTGTGGAATGCTCCACAGGCCCAGTGTGGCTGTCAGCCTTCGAACTCTGTCTGGGCCTGTGCCACTGCTAACAGAACTACTCATGGTCTCAATTGCGTGGCCGCTGCAGCGTTTCTGAAGCGCTCAAGCTCCCCTGTATCCAACTGAACAGCCTGCTCTGGTGATGGGAGAAGTTAATTACCACATGGGTGTCAACTTGTGTGCGTGGTTAGTGATGCTGTGTTCTCAGCCTAGGAACACTCAGCCAGCCCCATCCCTGTTCTACTAAATCTTCTCTGTGAATTAAACAAAAAAACCCAGCGGTTAACCCGGAGTTTGGCGCTTTGCTGCAGGGCGGGCAGGCAGAACAGCTTTGTCAGGCTGCAGGAAACCCAGGGCTGACTGCTCAGTGCAGCCAGGGAGCCCGCTGCATGCTCCTACTCAAACACAAGTATCTGCTTCCCTTAAGGAATCGGCCGCTGATGCCCCCTCCGCCTTTGCTTCTGAGCCAACCTGCAGGGCTGTAGCTCAGGTGCAGCAGGGAGAAGAGTGCTGGGCAGCACGAACACCTCAGCGAGGTGTAGGTGAGGTCTGAGCCTCTCCTGCAGCTCTGAGTGTGCCTGTCCTTCCTGGCACAGCACTGGTGCAGTTGGGGAAATGGACACGGCTGAGCTGGGGGGGCAGAGGAGCTGCAGAGGGATAGACTGGGTGGTTTCAAAGCAGATGGAACTTTGACAGTGACCAATGCCTTTGTAATCAATTCCCTAGAGTGTCCCATGGGCTGGTATGGGCCAAACTGCCAGGAACAATGCGCATGTGAACACACGTGTCCCTGCGACCGGGAGACAGGCAGCTGCAACATCACCTATGAACCAGCGGTACAGGAGCAGTTAAACAAAGGTACATCTGATTACAGTGCTTGTGTTCTTAAAAACAAGTTGGGAGAGCAGCTTTGGTGCATGGTGTTCTGTTTGCTCAGCTCTGGCTGGCTGTCACCTTACCTAACTTGCTCTTTTCAGTGGAATTTTACACCTTCCCCCCACCCTTGCCTTTCTTCCTTCTGTGTTTTCCAGCTGGGCGGTGTTTGGCTTCTCAGAATAAGGGAAGGAGCAAAGAAAAGTTCTCTCTGTCAGAGTAAGTGTGTAATACTCATCCTATACGCGTATACATACACACTGAGTCTATGGCCTCAGTTGCTCACGGACAGAGCTGTTTGCACCCACTCCTGCCTGCCAGGGCAGCGTGAGACCCGCTGCTTCGTTACCTATAGCATCTGTGGGCTGCCTTGGTTAGACCCCCTGCAGCGCTCACGGTGGGAAGGGTGGGGGGGGGTGATAAAACCTGAGCTGAAGCCCCCATCAGTGACGGCTCACGCTCTGAGCATGGCGCTCCACAGCTTAGACAGACAGGAACCTCTCTGCAGGCAGAGGTGGCTGCTTGTTAAGCCAGTGGAAAGCTGACCACATCCGTGTCCTCTGCAGCCCTTCCAAGGCTTTCCCAGAGCACCTTCTCACCTGCTGGAGAGCGGTACTGCCAGCTTGTGACAACAAGAGGGAGTACAAAGCTGGAGGAGTCGTTTGCACGCTAGGACCACGTGAAAGCAGGTCGAGAGGTGTTGCTTATGTGGATTTTTCTTGTCTGACAGAAAAACCTGGATCTCCATCACCTCTGTCTTGGCTCTGCTTCTCGTGCTGAGCGCCATGGGAAACGTGGGCCTTTTTCTCAAGGCCAGGTCAGAGAGGCACCACAAGAGCGGTGACTATCTCTACCACCCCCTGAGGGAGATCAATGGGGAAGCCAGTCATACCTCCACCTCTGCTGCCTGCGAGACAGAAGATACTCAGGACCAAAGTCAGGCGCTCCTGCAGAGCCCCGGATGAGAAGAGAGGAGGTATTTCTCTCCCCACCTTGTACTGACAGGTACAGGGGTTCCTCAGAGCTAGAGTGTGGAACTGCGGAGCGGCCCAAGAGGAGCAGCAAGATACTGCAGTCCAAGAAAGTCCTTCGCTTCTGGCCCAGCCCTCCTGAGAACATGGCTAGCTTCCTGCCCTTCTGCCTCTGCTCCGGCTGGAACAAACGAGACTGCGTAATTAGTTGCCATGAGAGGATACAGGGCATGAGCCATAGGGCCAGCTCCCCCCCTGCAAAGGTGGATAAGGGAATTCCACAGCTGGAGCAGGAAGGGAAATGGGCTGGTTCCCTCCAGTACTGGGAGGGAAACAGGTGAGGAACAGAAGCCATAGGCACTTGAAAAAGGTCCCTTCTCACCTGAGCAGCGGTATTTTTAAAATGCAGGATAAATTGCCCATAGCATAAAGCTTGGCTTAAGAAAGCTGGCGTAAGGGTGTTGTAGTCTATAACTGTCTGAGCTTACCAGGGAAGGGCAGACTTTTATCATAAAACTGAAAAGAGTTGTTTTAAAAGTGTTGAAACAGGCGCAGCGCACATTGAAACCACAACAGTGCTGCTTCTGGCCCCAGGGCTGGGGCTTTCCTTACCCACCCTGTGCCGACCGTGGGGCCAGCACCTTTTCTTACCGAATCTTTAGTCTGAGGAGTGCTCTAACAGGCACTTGATAAGCGCTTTTGGTACAGTACAGCACCATAAAAAGCTTTTTCAGGTAAAAAAAAAAATAAAAAAAAATTCATTCTTGCATTCTCTTGTACCTGCCAGAAGCTGCTGTGCTGTTCCTAGCTGCTGCCAACACGGCAGCCCGAGCTCTCCCACGTGGGGAAGGGAAGCCATCAGCAGTGTGATGGGATGCAGCGGTGGGACTGGGCTCACCCTACCCCAACCTGTGCTGCCCTCAGCCCGCGGGACACCCTGTGGGACACCCTGTGCTCGCTGCTGCTGGAGCTGCCCTTCCCGATGGGAACGTCTGCTGGCAGCGCGCTGGGCCACCGTCAGTTAAGCAACCCAAGATCCCGAACATCCCGGCTGGAAATCAAGCATTTTACAAGAATGCATCCTCACACGATGCATTTTAAAAAACAATCAAAAATGTATTTGAGTTTGCATCCATGCGAGGGGAAACGCACCTTTAACGTGCTACTTCAATGCTGCAAAAGGGGGGGAGGGGTAAAGCCTGTCTGAGCCTGAATATTAACATTTTTATGCACTCCGTTTTTATCTCTCCAAGTAAAAGATATGTAATTTTTGAGCTGCTGTTAGTGTCAAATCAACCTGTAAACAGGAAATTCTATTTTTCTATTATTTACGGAAGACTATTTGAAGCTTGAATAAAGTCTATTACAAAGAACTGCCTGAAACTCAAATTCTTAACACCCCGTTGCAGGAGGAAGGTGCGATCCATTCCTGGTTAATCTCAGCTGGTCACTCAAACCCAGTCAGCCCTTTTTATTTTAAATAGCCAACTACGTTGCAGGTCAATGCACTGTAGCAGCCTACTCTGCTCTGTGAGAGAAAAAAAAAAAAAAAAAAAAAAAAAAAAAAAAAAATCAACAAAACACGCTGGTTCTGCTGGGAAAAATTTAAGAGCATTTCAGTTAAAAAGTAGGAAATAACTGAGTACAAGCAAGACTTACCTCCACTTCTGGGGGTAAAGGCACACGTGCTTAAATTTTCAGAGCTTACCACAATTTGAACGGTCACATCAAACAATCAGACATGTTCTTTGAAGCTGCTTTTTTTTTTTTTTATTTCCAACATACAGAAATGTACAGCTCCTCCCAGAACCTACCAGTCCCGTAACCAAGTCCCATATGTTGTCAAGTACCACGTTACAAATCACTCTTGTGTTTTGCTCTTCAAGAACGTTTGGGGATTTTTTTTTTTTTTTTTGGCTGAGAAAAATCAGGACTTCGCTATCTGAAAATGAAGACAGCTGCAAGGGAGAGAAAGTAAGACAGTGCTTGCTAAAAAAAACAAACCAAAACCACCCACAAAAATAATGTAATGCCCATTTAACATATATGTAACTAAGAGCTTGGAAGTGGCTGATGTCATTAAAAGCCAGTGCATGTCACATACCAATTTAGCCTTCCAAAAAGAGAAGTAATTTGATGTACGAATCCTCACAGACATGTTAGAAGGATATTAAAGGCTAAGAGCATGCAGGTATCTTTGACAAATACTTGTCAATTTTAGTCCTTAGACTCTGAGAGCTCTGTTTCTTGCACTGTTTGGCTCCCAGTATAAACATTTCAGATAATAAAGAAGCGTGAGCTAGTAAAATGCATTTTGGAATAAGGGAATCCTCTGACCGCGGCACAGATGGCCGTAGCTGCTGTGGTGGCACACAGCAGTTTCACACCTGAGTTGACAGTTGGGCTCACCGCTTCCTACCAGGAGTTCCGAGTTGCAGTAAGCGTTACGGATTTAAGATGACCGCATTATGGCATTTTCAAAATCTCCCGATGAATAAATCAATCAGGATTTTAAATTCTTATTAAAAACTGTGTGTGTTTGTTTTGTTTTTCCCCCTGTTACTGAAAGGGAATTGATACAACCAAACCATCCCCTAAGACTGAAGCGAACAAGGCTGTGTCTGCAACTGCAGCGAACACGTCTGCACAGCCAAAGCGACTGCCGTCACTCTGAATTCCCTGGCGACCAGGACCGCTCTTCCCGCAGCGGGGAAGTACACGGGAAGCTGAGAAATGACGAGGAGGTTCTCTGGGTGCCTCCCTGCTGACAGCACGCGAGTGCGTTCGGGTGCCGGTCTACAGCTCAGCCCGCGGCAGAGGGGAGCAGTAAAGCAGCAGCAGCACTGCTGCCTTTGCGCCTTCCTGGGCTCGAGCCTCCCTCGGGCCCTCCGCAAGGCTACGCTGCTCTGTCTGCGGCAGTTAAAACAACAACAACGAAAAAGAAAGCCCTTTTCAAACCTGAAAGACAGCAAAATATTTAGCCAAAATGACTGTTACTGCATTCCAGCTTTGCCCCGAGTCCGGTCTGACATCCCTCTTCAGCGCGTGCTCCGTGTTTCCCTTTCCCAGTCCTACTGGGACAGAAGGCAGTAAATGACGGGATGGGGCCGACCTTATTTCGAATAAAGGTTTCATGTATGGCCGTATTTAATTGTAAACAATGGCACAACGCTCTGTACCTCCAGCACAGCGTCCTTTCTCTTGAGATCTCGGATCGCACGTTAAACGTGGCGACAGCTCTTTGAGGTAGCTCTTGTGTTTTGCATATGGAATATTTGAAACGGGGGAAAGCCCCAATTTACTGAGGAGCTATTTTGGAAGTATCCAGCTAAGTTACCTGACTGCAGCCCGAGCTCACTGCCTTCACCGAAGAACAGCTGCCGGGATGCTGCCGGGGAGCGGGGAGGGCTTTGCTGCACCTCTAGCTCAGCACCCAAAACTGGAGTCCACTTTTCAAGGTTCTGGCTTACAACATTTATGAGAGATGAGTGGCTCCCAGGGAGCCAGAAGCCCAAACTCCTCCCAGTCTCAACTCACAAGAGGCTGCTGTGAAGAAAACAGCAGGTTTTATTTTCTAAAGCGCACCGATGTCATTTTAGTGGGGGGGGGGGAGTGTTGTGGAAGAATTCTGCTTCTCTTGTATCTGCAGTTCTCAGAGTCAGGTTTAAAAAGCACAACGCCCACACTGCCGCAGCCTTTCTCCTATTAACCTTCAGGGGAAAAAGGGAGGAAAAAAATCCCTATTGGATTATTTAAGTAAACTGGTAGGTGGAATAACCCAGGCAAGTTTTGCTCAATATTGACAAGGGAGAGCCGAGAAGCTGCTTCCCAAAGAGACAGGCGCAGCAGTCTCTCTTGCGCAGAGGAGCGAGGAGCAAGGGGAAAAGAGAGTGTTGGGATCACCCCGGAGCCAGCCGGGCGGAAACACTCCTGTGGACCAGCCCTTCATCTCTTCCTGGCCAGTTCAGAGACCTGCCAGGCTCCAGGTGTCTCACCGATAAGGGTTAAACACCCAGAACTTTTCGTGCTGGGAAGGGAACAGCACATGCCATGTTTTAAAAATAAAGTAACAAAAAAAACCCACCAAACCCAAAACCCAGTGCAATGGAAGAGATTCTTAAGCAGAGCAAACCAAAGGAAAGGGGAACGGTACCATCACGGGACGCAACCAACCACGTAAGAATTGAGCCACAAGAAGCTGAAATCCTCAAACAGCACGGGGAGGACGGGGCTGGGTTTGCTCTTGATGAATTGGGAGTCAGTTTGAAACTCTATTTTCAGCATCAGAATGAATAATGGGTAAAGGATTTTACATTAGGGATACACACGTGCACTTTTAATTCCGGAACTCTTGATTTTCCAGAGCAAAGGTAGTACTTTTCCCTCTCTGTCAGACTCCAATTATGCTGAAATGCCAGAGACAGAAGTTTCCTTTGTCTGGGAGAAACGACAAAGTCCACGGAACAAGTGGGGAACTCTCTGAGCTCAGAACTTAACTGCATAACCCCGTTCTGCTCTCACAGGGAGGGGTGCAAGGTGGGAGGGTAATTTCCTTGACTCCAAACCTTTAAAAATAACCAAGCAACTTACACAAACGCATCAAGTTCTTCATCTCCCACTGTTCCAAACACTGGGGCTCTTTTCTCCTTTGTCAACGCCTGGGGCTTCAAAACCAGTGACTTAAGCGGAAGGGTTAGAAGGAACTACTTTACACATACGTTGTTCTGAGCCGCACAAATTTCAGCAGCCTTAATAAAAACTTGGGGGTGGGCAGAGATTAAAAAAAATAAATTAATCCAAGTCCAGTTCTGGGCTCCCCGGGTCAAGAAGGGCAGGGAACTGCTGGAGAGGGTCCAGCAAAGGGCTACAAAGATGATGAGGGGACTGGAGCATCTCTCTGATGAGGAAAGGCTGAGGGACGTGGGGCTTTCTAGTCTGGAGAAGACTGAAGGGTGATCTTATCAACGCTTGTAAATCCTTCAAGGGAGGGTGCCAGGGGGACGGGAACGGTCTTTTTTCAGTGGTGCCCAGTCACAGGACAAGAGGGAACGGGCACAAACTTGAACATTAAAAGTTCCATCTCAACCTGAGGAGGGACTTCTCTCCCGTGCGGGCGGCAGAGCACTGGCACAGCTGCCCAGAGAGGGGGGGGTGTCTCCTACTCTGGGAGACATTCCAAACCCGCCTGAACATGTCCTGTGCCACTGCTGTAGGTGCCCCTGCTCTGGCAGGGGGTGGGACTGGGGGAGCTCCAGAGGGCCCTTCCAACTCCCACCATTCTGTGAAGTCTTTACAGAGAAAGAGGGCCATGGATCCATGGATTGCTGTGCTGGAGAAAGAAACAGCACTTCCACCACCTCCTGGGCTTGTCCCCCGCCCCAAGCCCAGAACTGTTTGTGCTGCTCCCCAGCTGGGGAACTGGAAACTCATTCACTTCAGACCGCACTCGATGGATTACGTGCCAGGAGCCACTCGGCCAGGATAACCTCAACGATCACAGGGGCAGTACCCTGGCAATCCTTATGTGAGGAGCCCTCACACCACAGCTGGATCCCAAAGCAGACATCCGTCTGCATCAAGGCCTGCGTGCCCTCCAGCTGCAAATAGTGCCTCACAGCAACCCAGTGTTCGATGCCCGTTCTCCTTCTCTTGCCACCTGGGCAAGAACATGTGTAACGTCGCTACCCAGCCTGATCGACGGATCACTAGCGCCTTTGCTACACATCCACTCTCGGGAATAATCAGTGGGGATTAGGGACAAACGTGGTATTTTTGGTGCGTCAAAAAGATGCGCTATCTTCTCACAACTCTTGAACTCAATCCTTCCTTCTTAATCCTAAAAAACAACCCTCTAGAGTCCAAAAAGCATCGGAATCTAACCTTTCCTTGCAGGAAAAGATGACTCGCAGCCCTTAGCCCAAGTGCTATGTACAGTACAGCCCTTTACGCAAGAACACGCAGCGATCACAAAGATTAGAACCTTAAGTAGAAACATTTCTTGGGATTGCAGACAATCAGTTATTCCTTTCTAAAACAAAGTTCGTCCCATTAAAAAAGGTGACTGGATTTAATAAATAGTTGTTTTTGAAATTATAAATAAGTTAAAAATTAATTTAAAATAAGCTAGTATTTGAATAAATACATCTCAGTAAGTGCTTAAATACATACATGCCTTTTTTTTTTTTTTTTTAAAGTTTTCTCTTCAAGTTAGCTCATGTTTGAAAGAAGCCAGTTCTATAATACTGCCATAAAATTCTGTGCCTTCAGGAAATAAAATATTGCTTTTCTTAGCCCTTTATAATTTGATTCAGTTCCCATCCACTTTGATGTGATGGGTCAGATCTACTCATTATTGCTTGTAAACCTGAGGAAAAAGGAAAAATAGTTTATCTTTAAGAAAGATTCTGCTTACTGGAGGCAGGTTCTCTGCCTGTACTTTCTAGAAAACCATTCTGGTATCTCAGTGGGTTAAAAAAAAAAAAAAAATTCCAACACATTTCCTAATAGCATCCTGTCAGATCGGAAGAGGTTTTAGGTTTGACCTGGAACTGATTTGTGAAACATCCTATCTGTAGTAAGGTATTTACAGTTTGCTTCAAGTCCCTGCACCTGAAGTGCCCGCTTTACTTCCCGATGTGTAATTGGTACCCTGGGCACCCCCAAAACTACAGTAGTTTTGCTACACAGGGATAATCTAGTCCTACAGACCAAACAGATAAGGCAACATCAGTCTCCTCTACCACACGTAGGAAAAGGACTGATTGGAAAGAGCCCTTTAAAGTTGAGTAATACACAGCTTCATGCAAACTGACATTCATCCAAAAAAATCACATTTCATGAAAAAAAGCTACTGAGAAGTAGGCATCTGATATAAAAACCTCTAAAT